>NC_047056.1:15750604-16363104 GCF_000738735.6 Corvus cornix cornix
GAGGATTGAGTAAAGGCTTTGGCTGTCATCTTGCTTTTGTAATATTTAGGATTTGGGAAGGCCCTCTCCTTAAAGCCAATTCCATCTCCCCAAATCCCTCCTGGCTGCAGCTTTTGTCCATGAGAGAGGACATGCCATGTCAGCCTGATGGCCAGGTCACATCCTGCAAACACCCCCTGATGCTCTCCCTCTCTGTGCAGAGAAGCAGGCACGGATGTGGCAGCACAGCAATATTTGAACTAGTGCTGCATAAGATGAATTTGGCCGGACAGAAACTTTTGGTCTTTGAGAATACCAATGTGACAACTTCGTGAGTATTAAATTCCATGAGAAAGAGAAATAAAAGTACTTCTCTGTCCTCCCTTCTTCCCAAACTGTATCAATAGAAAGACATGTTTGGTTTGGCATCATGGTTTTCTATGAATGAAAGTTTAAAGCAAGACTTTCTTTTTTGGATTTTGATTTATGAAGCACTGAACACCCAAGTTCTGTGAACTCATCATGGGTTTTTGACAAAAGAGTTTAAGCTAGCAATGATTGCTTATCTAATTTCTGAAGTATTTATCACAAATTTTTCTTCCTGGTCCATGCCTGGACTTTCACGCAGAGAATTAGGAACAAGTATTTCCCCTTCTAAGTTTCAGCTTTGAAATTTTATTTTCTTTTTTTAAGGAGCTTAGGTTTGGAACATGACAGTCTTGTCACAGGGGCTGCATCTGCATATTGTTCAACACTACCTACAGGACCAGCAGATAAATACAAGGCTTTCTACTCCTGTTTCACTCACCCTACAAACAGGTTATAACCTATTCAATATTAAAGACAATACACAATGGACTGTACATCACAAACAAGCACACCTGTTTCCATAGAAGTTGTAGCTAACCTTGGAAGAAGACTGAGTCAATTAGCCTGTAAAAATGAAATGTATCTCTTTGCAAAGCCAATACAGAGTTTGTCCAAGTTCTACAGCCATGATCCCACAGGAGGAGCAGCATACCTGCTATGAAATGATAATCTTTGTCTGTATTTGGGGTATCTCTTGTGATACAGCCTTTTAAATATGCAATATCACGGGCACATTGCTACAGTACTGCTTTTAGAACTGCTACCCAAATATATAAACAATACAAATGGTCCAGTTTTTTGATGAGTCCCTTACATTTCTCCACTAAAAATTCTCAATTTTCCTCTTTGGTATGTGATCGTGCTCCTCTTATAACAGAAACACAGAGGAGGAGGAGTTATAAATTGGTAACTAAAGCAGCACAAAGGCAAGAGGTCTTTAAATTTAACCTTTATTATGCTCTGTATGAGGTCACATTTAACCTCACAAGCCACGTTGAAATAATTCTTCCTACCCACAGGGCAAGTAAGCAAACCTATAGGGGCTGAGCTGTGCACTACAGACTTCAGAGAAACGCTTGTCTTTGAAAACAGTCAATATAACTTCAAGGGCTTTCAGTTGCAATTTCCCCTTTGTTGAGTCACCTTTTGCCCAGGATCTTGTGGTCACTTGACTGAAAAGTTGAAAATGTCTGATCTGTATATCTTAAATAGGGACAGGGAGGATAAAGTGCCTCAACACACTGAATTCTTTATTCTGCTGTGTCTTCAGTACTGCAAAATGCTTCAGAACAATGCAGCTCTCAGAACAGTTCACTCCCTGTGCTTGCATTAAAAGTTAAAATATAGAGGGTGCAGATGACAATGCATAAGAAAACAAAATCCATAACTGGATGCCAATCTCAACTGCTTGTCTGGCAAAATGAATTTAAATGGCAAAAGACTGAGAAAGTACCATATAAAATATGCCAGTAGGCATTTTACTGCTCGAATCTTAATGGGGTTTCTTTTTTGCATTTATGTAAGTTCTTCAAAGATTTATTCTCTCAATTACCAATCAAAAGAACTCATAAAGGTAGAGTTGGTGGACCATGAAGGATTAGAGCTGTCTACTATGAAAGATGCATACTTGGCAGGCCCTGTGCATTAAACAACCCCGTTTGACACCAATCCCTGGCTCAAAGGATGGCTGACAATAGAAGTTGTTTATCATGAACTATTTTGATTTAAGAAAAAAGATAAAGAAATAACCTCCCTTCCACATACCCCCCACCCCCAACAAAACCTTTAGAGGCTCCAGATTTTATTAAGACTTAGCCTGTAAAGACTAATTTTTAAGTCTTGTTTATGGAAATCCAGGCTAGTAAAAGCTGAAAGATAAAGGCAGGCTAGATTTTCCTTCCTCAATTTTGTTTTTAGTAAAAACCCCCCAAATTAGTAATGTAATAGTAGCTTCTGCATAAATTTAGTCTAAGACTTGTATGTTTTCTAAAAAGGATTTCTTATTTTCTTTCTTGGATTTCAACAAAGCAATTAAGGATGATAGATTCAAGCATAAGAATACCCCATTTACTTAAAGGCAAAGTGGCAAGCCTGCTTGATGGGCTACACAACTTGCCTGCCTAAATTTAAGCATATTTGATTGGACTGTGGCTTGCCCAGAGAAGGAGTCAATATACTGAGCTATTTTTTGTTTCCTTATTTCACATCTGCCCTTTTCCATGGAGGATGAAATCTTGAATATACTTAGAGTCATAGAATGGCTGAGAAATTTCCATCTCTGGAAATCATCTGTTCCACCCCTCCTGCTCATAGCAAAGCAGCTGTCAGGTTTTGAACACCTCCAAGGATGGAGGCTCCACAGACTCCCTAGGCATGTGCTCCAGTGCTTCTTTAAAGACTATTTGCTCTTCAAGACAATTAATATGTGATGCAACAAGGATTCATCAAAAGCTCAGTGACTGCTACTTGTTTGGCTATTATTCTTAATGCTTGTCCCAGAGTTTCATGGATATTGATGAGTAGAATATAGCGTGTTATGAATTCCTGCAGAAGAATTTCCAGCCCATGTAAAAGGTGGTACAGTAATAAATGCTATCAAAACTTAGTCCTTCCTTGACTTGTTGCTAATTATGTGTAAACAGCTTTAAGTATTACATCCAGCAGAAAATTCAGGTGAACCAACTGGGCAGGATATTCTCATATCAGGGAGGAACTTAGCTAGGATTCAAACTTCATCACTTTAGAAAATGCCCAATAATGTAAAAAACCTCAGGACATCACCTTTGGGTCTGATAAGATACACTACACCTCCATAGGCCAGAAAAAGGCTCTGACATCACAAGGGGTTTGGAATCCAACAGAAAGTACTACTCTGAGAGTAACAAAATTTATTTTTTGCTGACATGCCCATGGTGCAGGAAGCAGCACAGAGCAGACTCCTGTGCTGGTAACTTCTCTGCCAGACAGCAGTGCTGCTGTGCTGCTCTTTGATCAGAGATGGGCCTCAGTGGGACACTGCACCGTGACACCGGGCAGGCTCAGCAGAGGAAAGCTCCAGCTTGAGTGAGCACCATGATGGTTCACTGAGCAGTGGAGACTTGCTCATTGACCCTGACATTTCCCCACAGGCCACTAATCTCAGAAACCCTTTCACCTCCTCTCCTGAAAAGCCTGCCTTTGAACTAACCTATTGGTTTTTTGAAGGTGTTGCTCTTGGCTTGTTACAAGGGAGTGATAATTAGAAGAATCTTCTAGTCCTTCTTTTCAGTTCTGCCTATATGATCGTGCCCAGACCCACAGATCTTCACTTCCTCCTTTGCTGTGTCAGGCATGGAGTGGTGATGAATGCGATTCCAGCCTCATTTCATATATCCTTCTGACAGGCAGCAATATAAACTCTCCTTAGGGATTTTAGTCGTAAATCAAGAGGCAGTGTGGTCTGGTAAGTGTAGCACTGGACAAGGACTGAGGAGACTTGATTGCCACTTCATTTTCCTATACCTACCTTCCATTATTTATTCAGTACATGAAGTCATCAGGTCACTCCTAACTATGTACTATGTGTATCAGCTTTACATATATAAAATAGTCAGACTTGGTATTACTTCAGTAAGAACAATACTTATCATTAAGATGGTAAAATATACTGAAGTATTTAATGTTAGAAGATAAACATTTGAAATAAAGCTGTCATACATCATGAAGTCCATTCACAAAAATTTTTCTCTTGGTATCTGGTGTCATAATATTCTCCCAATCTAATGATGGGCTTTGCTATGCTGTAAAGATCCACTCCATATTTATGTCCTCCTTTCCCTAAGAAGATCTTTAAAGAGCTATTTTGTCAAATTGTACTAGAGAAGAGCAGTGCTTTGACTATTTCATCACATTAAGTAGGATTCTAAAGCAATATAATTCTTTTAAGATAATGGAGGCTTTTTTTCTTTCCTGGAAAAGAATATAAAGAAACTAATGTAATTTTTTTTCTCCACCATTTTTTTGGGTGGCATTTTACCCCTTCTTTTATTATTTGGAGCATCATTACTGGTGATATGACAGGCAACATATTGCTATATTAACAAGGTCACAAAATCCCATTAGTGGTGAAAATGACAGAACTGAGTTGTCTAGTGACAAATAAGGTAGGTTCTCATTGAATACAGGTCTGTAGGTCTCAGGTTCAAATTTACACAATGTAGAAGTAGAAGAAAACTCACATCCAGTCTGCACAACTCACACAGAGACTTCCTTACTTAGGCAAGAAAAAGTCAGTGAAGTCAGTAGCTTCTTTTGAGCTATACCTGTAAAACCCCCATATGTAACCATAAATGCTGAATATTGAGCAAAACAACCCTCCTTCAGTATTTGTGTGTGATACCAGCACGATCACAGATTTTATAACAGGGAGTGCAGCAAGCAAGAGATCCATAATTCAATTAAAACAGGTATTATACAAAAGCTTTGCTCTCTGATGGAAAGAAAAGACAGCTACTGCTCAGGCATAGCCCAGAGCAGAGGTTTAATCTGTGCTGCCAGCAAACCTGTCCAAATTACAATTCCTTCCATGCTTCCTCCAGGCTCTTGTGCACAGCAATACAGCTCTGGCATTCACCAGCAGCCCAGGGAAGCTTCCTCCTGCCCCTGGGTGGCTCAGGAAGGAGGGGCAGGAGCCCCACTGAGCCCCACTGCTGAGCAGAGTCTGTCCCACAGGAGCTGCACTGCCCGGCACCCCCAGCCCCGGGCATGCTGGAGGGGCAGCACAGAGTGAAGAGCTTCACCTGCACACAGGTTTGTAATCAAACAGCAGGAAACAAAGAGCAGGTGCTGCAAGGAATAGTTAAAGTGTAATAATTCAATGGGAAAACAGAAACCAGATTAAACCTCCCACAGCCCTTCTCTCTTCTTTGAAATCTGCAAGTTTGGCAGACTGAGGAACTCATGAAAAACATCTGAGCAGAATTTTGATTAGAGCCAGATGAAAAAGGCAAGCTATCTTTCTTCAGTTCCTTGCCATAACTCATTTCCCTACAAATTATCAAGGAATTTCTCAGCAACAGACAAGCAATTGGGTTTTCAGAAATTTTCTCCTACTTTTAAATAATTATCCTTTTTTTGCTTTATCAAACGCCCTAAAAATTCTTGTCAGAAAAATTTATTAACCCTTAAGTTTTTTTTTTAAATAGGGTTTTGAGGAAAAAATTAGATATATCTGTTACTCATCTACACACCAATATTTTCTGGGATAAAACCCTCTGGCTCCCCTAAACCTGGTTGTTCCACCCATTTGTGCCTGATGTGGCTGAAGATTCATTTCTAAGGTCAGGCTTTACACAGGCTGGACTTGGTTGCAGATACTGTACAAAACCTGCAAGACACAGAAAATTCTTTCCTTTTATTAACACTCTGTTGAAGCTTTTAAGCACCATTATCCATCCCACGCACAGACTTTTTGGGTACATCTGGTCTTTCACTGAAAAAAGGAAATATTTGCATCTCAAAGACATTTGCTGCTTATGAACCATCCCAAGGTCTTAAAAATTTTTAAGGCACACTCTCATTTCAAGGATGTTTACATAGAAACTTTAGCAGTCTTGTAAATGAATCAAGAATTGTGCATCATCTGTAATGAATTCAGGGAGTCTTACTGAGCACCTACACCACCCAAGGAGAGCTGGATTTTCATTAGGTACCTACTTAATGCTTAGGAAAATCGGATCATGAACACAGCTTGGCTTTTCAGGCACTGCCCTTTATGTGCTTTAATTATTTACATTGACAAATATTTCAGATTTAAAGTAGATTTAATGCAGTAGACATTGAAGGTTTCAAGAACAGGAATGAAACATTAAATGTGGTTACATCAGTGTGAGTTTTACTCTTTGCAATTCCACTGAAGAGGAAAATTAAAAGCAAACCCCTACAAACATCTTGGTGAGTTCTAAAAGCTTTTCAGGATCAACCAGCAAAGCAACCCCAGCTCCAAGTGAGACTTGGGATCAGTAGGTTCTTGGGAGAGCATTTGTTCCCAGGACATCCAGAGAGGGATTTTGCCGAGGGCAGCAGTCTCCTGTGCTCCTCTACTTGGATCGCCAATGCCCTAGAGAAAGGCAGCTTGGGATTCCAGTGGGAGCCAAAGCAGCTCATCACCTTGTGAAAATCAAACTGCCTGATTCGGTCTGACTGCTCAGAGCACAGGTCATGGTTTCCTGCTGCTTCCCTTTTGGCTCGGGTTATCAGTGATGCACACAACAGAATAAATGCGCTGCTAGTGGGACTTCAGTGAGTCACTCACAGGGGCAGATTTCCACCTTCCTCAGCAAATTCTACAAAAGGGGCAGGTATATTTTGTTAAAAACATTCCACCTAATGGGCAAAATGTATAATAATTTTTCTGTGTGTTGCTCTTTTAGGCTGTCAAAAAATTTTGGCTGAACTTGTTAATACAAAAAGTTGAAGAAAAAGCAGCTTTCAAAAGAAATGTCCAATTAACTTCTTTTTCTGATTTTTATTTGTCCTGAAATTAAATTTTATTGGAATTGTATTTACAAAACTTGTGCTGTGGGATATCTTTCCTCCACAGTCTGTCATTGCTAATGAGCAAAGGACACTTAGAGAGTTCTTATAGTTCTTTTTTCTCTTGTCGCTCAAGGTGAACTATGATTTCTTTCAAGAGCTTTGCTTGCAGAAAAGTAAGGGTTTTGTGAGAGACAGAGGCAAAAATATTAATTGCTTTTTCCCACTTTACTGACAGTTCCTATAGCAGCAAATGTTATTGCAAAGGAGCAAAAAAGCCTCCCACCGTCAACTGCAAGATCACATCAGTCCTGAAGTCAGCTCAACCTTTGCTGTTCCTCCCACCTTCCTTCCCCAGTAATGCCTTGGGAGGGTGCTGAGGCATCCTCTCCAATAGAACAGTTATGGAAAAAGTCAGAGAGCATTACAATCACCAGGCAAATTAAGTGAATAGTAAAAGCCATTCCTGTCTGGTGGAATCTTTCAAAACCTGGAAGGGAAGGGAGGGGAGAGCAATAACAGGAAACTAGAAGGGAAATAGCCTTTTCTCCCTTTCCTTCACAAGAGATGAACTTTCTTCAAAAATTTCTGTTTTCAATACAGAGGTTGTGTTATTAGATGCTGATTTCATGCCTTAGAAATCACAGATAAGGAAAAAAAACATATATTTGCCACCTAGAATAGAATATTGATTTATTTTTTTCCCAGCCAGCCTGCCAAACAAAATCCAAGCTAAAGCAGACTCTGTGGCAACTTGAGGTCACCATAATTCTCTTTAGTTCTTCTCCTTGTCAAAAGCTATGATATCAAAGCTGCCCTTTTGTTCCCCTTAATTCTATCAAATGCACTCCCCACCTCCAATCTTCCCTACTTTGTCAAGCTAAGATGAGGAATAACTCAGAGACTTGGTGTCAGACTTATCTATAATCAGGATCTGAACTAGAAGAGCCAACAGAGGCCTCTTTGCACAGCTCCAGCCCTACAGATAGCCTGTGTTTTCCTGGGAGGTGGAAAAGTGTAGCGTGAATGAGAGCCAGGCTCTGCAGCATAATCAATAATAACAACTAAAAGTAATTCAGTCAGATTCCACTGAACTTTTTCTCACAATATGACAATTTTGAGGATTTCCTGAACCAGCCCCTGCACAAACCTGTAAATATCCAAGGCCATTGGTCACTATATGCTTTTGAATTTTTATTTCCAGGCACATACCCAGGAAAATCTTGGACTGGATATGAGCTGAGGAGCTCACCTTCACTCTCAGTTTTGAAGGCCTTCACAAAATATTGTCATGACCCTGGTCCCCCAAGGCCTAGGAACAGCCAAGGCTTGCTGTGTGCCTGTTCTCTGGGCTTCGTAAAAACTAGACCTAACAGGACTTTTAAAATATACAGCCCACCGTGGGGATAACATTCCCTCCATCCCAGGCTGTGCAGAATGGCTGAACTGCACCCCGTGGCTACCTCAGCTCAGTCATCTCCTTGGTCTGACAGGGATTTAAAGCTTTCTTTCTCCCTCAGACATACATTTTTCTCACTGTTTTGGGGTGGAAGCAGGCTTTTTTTTCACAGTCACCTCTTACTTATGTATTCAGGATTTGGGATGTTGTTCTGGGAGAGAAATACAGCTAAAAATTGGTCATTGTTAGAAAAGCACAAAGTAGATGTACAGCTGGTGGGTAGGTGTTCTTTTGTTTGTTACTTTCTGGTTTGTTTTGCCTTTTTTACATCTTATAACCTCTAACTATATAATTTCTACCTAGATTTATGATACATTATTTCCAAATGTGTAATTTCGTTCATTACAGATAGTGTGAGATAACCATGATGCTCACAGATACATCGCCCATGAATAGAAAAGACCTGCTCATCACGCTCCACACGTCAGGAATTCCTGATACAATAGGAATGAGCATAAAGAGCAAGTGGCCAGTGTCTGAAATTTCACTATAGGCTGTACTAGCAGTTTAGAATGAGCTTATGAAAAAAAGGTTTTAGTCCAGAAAAGGCAGAAGAGAAGAAAAGCCACTCTGGTCACATTCCCATAGGGATTTCCAGTATAATCATATTATAAAGCATCCTCTCATTTATTGCCTTTACAAGTTTGTGTCCATCAGTTCTAACCATGTTTTTCCCTTCAAACCAGAGCCCCATAATTACAGACACTGGCCACACCGTGGAATTGACCATTGCATCTTGTTTTCTGGAGAATAGAAACACTGACTTCTTGTAGTTCTCGCTGGGAAACTGGTAACAGAGACTGACCTTGAGATCTTTTTCTGTGTTCTTGGGTAAAACAATGATAGTTTTCAAATCTCAAAAGAAAGGAAAAGGAGAATGAAGGCAGCACAAGTTTCCTCTAAGCACTGTCAGCACTGTCAGTGTGAAGACTTCTATCATTAATAAATTTTAATATCCAGAGTACTGCCAGGAGTCTACAAGAGAACACTTCCTGAAGCGGTGGAAGATAAAACCAAACACTGCTTTGAGTTTAGCTAGTACAGAAAGGTCTGAGCTTAAGCCAGAATCCAGAATTTGACAGCATGCAGTAGTCATGCTTGGATCCAGCATTGGAGTTAGAAACAATTATTTTGATATTTTAAAAACACCCTTAAAGCAAGAATAAGTTACTTTCATAAGTTACTTTTCCTGACTCTTCCCAGCAAGCTGAATAGAAATTGGCTCCTTTCTTTCTTCTCCTCTTGTTAACAATGGCAAGCTGAGATACCCTGTAAAGTGACTGTGGGAACCAGCTTTTTCAGAACAAATCAAGAAACATCCTGAGCCTTGTCAACAAGGTACTCTGTGTCTTCAGCAATAACAAAGATCAGTGGTAGATCAGGGAATAAAACCCACAAGCCCCAAATCCCACTACCCTTAACATCAGATAAACTGATTCTCAAACATTAAAGCTGCTTTTGTTGGGATGTCATCATCGAAACCCTTTTGAATGACAAGATCCCAACAATTCACAAACCTCTGACACTAAGTGATCTCACAGAAGAACATAAAGGTGGAGTCGAACTGTCAGGTGATCCAGGGTTTAGCACCAAAAATAAGGTTTGTGACACTAAATGTTAAAATTTTTCGGCAGAAGAAACACCACTGGAGTTGGAGGGTAGACAGAAGTGACCAGCTGTGAAATAGTTGAGGTCTCTGGCTGATACATCTTTAACAGCAAACCTGAATGGATGGACCAGCTGATCACTTCCCTCCTTCCTGACAACTCAAGAATACTGTCAAGTCTTGGATCATGGGTTTTAAAGACTAATTTTTTAACTCTGAACAGCAAACAGATGAAAATATATTTAAGAAAATATTTTCCTAGCAACTAGTAAAGTGTGAATAAGTGGTTCTGGGTGATCATTGGTAGTAGTTATTAACCTTTTCAGACATTTTTAAGACTACAGTGATTTGTGTGTCTTCAGCTATGTTGCAATCCAGAAACAATTTAGAAAAATACTAAGAGTCTTCTTTGTTAGAAGATCTTAAATTATCTAAACACAAAAATTTCTGATTCTTAATATGTAAAGTGGTTAATTTACTGCAACCTACACCATTCAAAATGCTGTTTTCAAAATAAGAGATTCTGGCCCAGGGAGTAATATAAAGAAGGTGTGTTCTTTATTGTTTTAATATACCTTAATTACATAATTGATGAAATGATTAATTCTCAATATTTGATGCTCATGTACCCAGAAGACCATACTTAATCAAAACATGAGCAAAGTATGCAACAAGAAAAGACAGGAGCAAGAAAATATATTATTTGCTTAAAAAAAAAAAAAAAGAAAAAGACAAAAGTTAGCAGCTCCCCACCTCGAACTGAAAGCACAGGCACAAATGTTTAGACAGTCACTAAGGTCAAAACTGTGTTTCCCAGGGTGAAACTCTGCCACCGCTATCCCCAAAGTCAGCCACACCTCTCCCCTGACTGCAGTAGGGCTGGCATTTCATTTCCCAGGGCTTTCAGTGAGGACAGGATCAGAGCACAGCAAAAGCTGGAAGGCTGTTAAAATTAGCTGTTTCTGGTGTCCATCCTCTCATGATCTCCACAAAGATTCCTAATTAATTGTATTGCAATTAATTGCAGAAACATCCCATTAAATATAGACAAATCTTTCCAGAGGTACCCATTTAAGAGGAAAATTTAGTAGCTGGCTTAAATCCACCTTTCTTGACATGCCTTCCCTTTTTTGATTTATTTTTAATCTTGCACTTCTCCCTTTCCCAATACCTTTCATCCCTCGTTCCATACTCCTTCCTCTCAGGGAAAATGCAGGGTGACAGTATAGACTGCACGGCAGCAGGAGGAATGAAAGGTTTATTTCAAAGTTGCTCTGTTCTTTTTTTCTGTGTGTGGCTTTGTTAAGTACATACCGTATTTCTGAGATCCAGCTAGGAAAAACTAGAAAAGTCTTCCAATTATAATCCTTGATATTTCCCCTGAAGCTAAACCAAAGCCCCTTTGAACTAGAAAAGTGTCTTTCAAAAATGAGAAGGGCAAGACCTGAACTTTTCTACCTGTAGTCGTCTAGTCCAAGATTAGAGTTGTGGGTTGATTTTTTTTCCCTCTTCTCCTCAAGGAAGAAAATACGCTGATTTTTAATACAACTATTCTTAGTTAATCCAGCTTTCTTTTTTGTCCTCTGTAGCCAATCCCTGCGCCAGTCATTTGAGCATTATTTAAGTTATATGTCTACATCAAAAGTAACAGTTTCCCTGGTGTATATTTGCTGGCTGTGCAGAGGAGGTAAATAAGATTTTGCAGTTCTTCTTGTCAAAAATCCCATTGTCACAGGCGTGTTTATTGATTGATTTTCCTGAGTATGTCAGGTATGGATTAGCCTTTGCTCACATTAGAAAACAGTTTCCATTAGGCAGTCAATGCCTCGTAAGGTGCAGACGGATTTAGTGTGCGTGTATTCATCTGGTGCTCTCCCAAATGGCTCTGAGGTGGGGTTGTGGGTATTTCAGGAGGGAGGGGATTCATCGTGCCTGCTTAGGGGCTGGCTAATGGGCTTCTCCCTGCCACCCTGGGTGCTGCTCATGAGAACACAAAAATTGAGACCCTGGGTGTTGGTGAGAATAACTACTCCAATGTAGGTGGTTTAGAAAACTTATGGGTCACATAAACATGAGTCTTTTAGCATGAAGTGTCATAACAAGGTGCAGCGAGGGTTTAATGCACAGAAAGTGAATCATTCCAATTTTTCTAATGGGTTTTCGTATCCATATGAAGAAAAACAGCTCGGTTTCCTACATCTTTTAAAAGCAGCATGCTTTACTTAAAAACTATTGCCTTCTGCTTGATCTATGTTTTTAAACATAATATTATGCCCAGAATCTGAACTAAAAAGGTAATAAAGATACTGTCTTTTGGGACAAGGACAGCAATGAAAATTTCATTCTCATAACTCACCAACCCTGAGTACAGCTTATCAAATTTATTCGCATGGAATGTTTTACAAATAAACAAAGGGAAACACATTCAAGTGAAATAATGTTCAGTATTTTAATTTGAGGTCTGCGTGAGGACAATCATGCATTTTACTTAATCACTGACACTTATTCCTTGTTTTTTAATATGTCTCCAGCAAATTAGACAAGAATCTTTGATGTGTTATTGGAGTTGTGTCAAAGATCATGTTACCCGCTTTCTATGCTCCAGCAAAAGCCCAAAAGCTACACAGGAGACAAACTGGACTAGAGTGAGGGGAAACTCTCATGAAAGGATGTCTCCTGGTACATTAGAAAAGTTAAGAGTGGATATTCCTGCTACAGAACTTCTCAAAGGCCTTGACCAGAGTAAATTCCTTGCTGTATCCAGGAGAGGCTGGATGGTTGCTTGGTTAAAGTACAAATACAAAGCATTACATGTTTCAATGCCTCAGGCCTCTCAGAGCTACAAGGCAACCAGGAAAGTCTTCATCTGACTGCTAAGGTGCTTTGGTATTCTTAGTTAGCCCATAATTTCTAGCATAAGGACCTCTCATTGATAGAATGCCAGTACACAAGGAGTACTGCTGCATGGAAGGTTGTGGACACCAATTATTTAGGCTTTGAAGCCCTGAGTGTCACTGTTTCGACCCTTGTGTGGAGCCAACACTTCTTTCCCACCCAGACATATTACAAAGACGTCTACATCCAACACTGAGGGGAAACCAGGTGCTATGGTTTGCAAGGGCTGCTGATTGCAAAAGCAAGAAGCTGAAATGTGAGAATTCAAGAGAAGAATGAGATTATTCATTGGCTAACAGGACACTACTCTACTCAAAGAATCCCCATATTTCTCCCTTTACGTCCCAAAAGACAGGACTGAGAAGTGGTAGAAGATTTTTATGAGTTCTCACAGAGCACAAGGGTGTTGGTGGGTGCTTGGCTCTCTCCTTTGAAGAAGAGCAAAGGAGAGAGCCTTTGGACCACATCTAGCACAGCCTTTGCAATGGTTACCCCAGAAGATCTGAGAATGACTCTTGTTGGCCTGATCAGCATGGAAAAAGCCATCCCTATATTCATTTTTGGATAAAGGATAAGACAGAGCTACACTGCAGCAGTCAAAGCCTCCTTTCTAGACATGAATATGACATGAAACAGATCAAACAATTTAAGGTCACTACCCAAGGGAGACAAAAGTCACACTCTGGACTTTACCTACTTTGTTTCATTACCTTGGCATTGACACGCTGGACAATTTCCTCTGCTTACAAGACAGTGTCTCAGAGAGAGGCGAGCCTGGTGACAGCTTTCCAGCTGTCTTTTGTAAGGTATCCACTTCAAAAGAATATGTATTGTAGCAAGTACAAATCAAAAACACTGGCAAAAGTTTCATACAGAAAACACCCTCACTGTGAAGCAAAAAACCACCCCAACAGGTTAGCATTCAGAAGCACAGCTCTTTTAGCTGATATTGACTGATTGATTCATTAGATGTATAGAAGTGCTGTTAGGAGGGTTGAGGGCTTCTATGCACAAGGATAGGCACACTCAACACAGCTTCAGAGCACATCTTGAAAGCAACCATCCAAATTAAAGACATCCCATCACAATTAAATCCAATCACATACGCTCCATACCCTTTCAATTGTCAATTCCATACTGTCCTACTAATTTCAGGGGCTCTTTTGAGGGAAAAGACTGAATCCCATCGTGTGCCTTGACTTCACAATGTGCTCTGGCTCAGACAATGTTTTACTCAGACGAAGAAGAGAGGAGGCACTTTCAGACCAGGTGTCAAGAGCTTTGAATTACAGCAGTGCCAGGCCAATCTTTCCTCACTCATTTTAATCAAGGAGGTTCCAATTCAGATAACCCCTGCTGATCACAGCTCAGACTAACATTGCAAGAAAACCAGGAGAACGTTAGAACTGCGATGTAGATAGGTATGCTACTCATATGTGCTAATGTATGCACATCTCCTGAAACAGCCTGAAATTGCTTTGAGTTCATGATTCTTTTGCCAACCCAGGCAGAGCTTCCACTGAATGTTACCAGGAACATTATTTGACTTGAAAGAGCAAGCGTGAATTTTGTGCATCTGCCCAGCAATGTGAAATCAATTCCGATAATGCCATTGAATGTAACTTATCTGAGAATTACTTTCTTGTGCTATGGTTTTCCCTGTGAAACCCTGCAATGGTTGAACTGATAATGTTGGATCTGAAATCTCAAGACTATTATGCAGTATTACTCTCCAGCTGGGAGACTTGGCAAGGCAACACATTGACATCTTCATGAACTTAGCACTTCACATCAAGGAAAGGATGTGAGCCTGTCAACTTGACACTCATAGTGCAATCTCTTTCAAATTGGCCCCTGGAAATCTTTACAATGTGACTGGAAGCTCTTCACAGTCATATAAATAGGATACATTATATTCAGCTGCCACAAAAAAAAAGTCAAAGGGTACTAATCATGTCCTTTCCCTCAAATTAATATTGTCACATTTACTTACTTGTACTTAGAAGATGTTGATGAAATGTCTCTTCCGTCTGTTTTGGTGCATACGTACACCATTAGGAGGAGTCTTTCATTTTATCTTTACCAAAGCTGTCCTTCAGTTAACCCAGAATTTCTTTCTAGCTTGCTAGATATTTTTAAAGTTACAAATATATGTGACACTAATATCTAATCCTTAAGAAATGCCTTCACCTCATTAAATTAAATGGAGAACCATCTTAGCTTCATTACAATGGCAGGATTAAGGGAAATGATCAGAGGTATTTAAAAAGTATTTGACAGGGCTTTAAAGATGAACAGAAATTCTGAGTACTTCCTCCTGCTTACCTAGTCTGCATGGCTATGAAAGTGATTAAAAAAGTGATTAAATATAAACGAAGAACAACAAGAATTTGACACTTAGAGCCTACTTACATAGTCCTTTATATTGAATTGGTATACTTTACCTATTAATAAACTACAATTTAGCTTAGGAAGAGAAAAGGAAATTTTATGTTGCTCTCATGATCCATATTGCAGAAAATCTCAGAGAAAATATGAAAGTCTAGGCATCAAGAGGAAGGGCCCTACAGGCAAAAACTATCTGTCAGATATTCTCTGCACCATCATCTTCTGTTGATGCCAGGGAGATTTTAATTCCAGTACTTCACATGGCAAAAGTATTGCAGAAGGAAATAAACATCTTTTGATATTTTAGTGCTCTTCAGATCCTCTATGATTTTACACTTTCATACCCATACCAGCAGTGTGAGTCAAACTTCTGTTTGCATAACAGGTATGTTTCCTTACATGTGAGATGAGTGCACAACAGCATATGGACTAACTGCAATTACAAAACTGCACGAGGGCCACTTCTGTGCACAATGCAGCAGCAAAAACCCACAGGATCAAAAATGGAGTGTAATCTTCATGCAAAATACAAACTTGGACAGCATCCCTGGCCACCGGAGACAGTTCCCAAGGGTCTCAGGTGTAAAACAGAAATTTGACATCAAACACCCAGCCATCATTTCATTTAATTACTTCCTCTCATTTCATTAGCTCTGTGCTAGCTGAGTTGCATAAGCAATTCTATGGCATGAGAAGGATCTGTAGCCATGGAAATATTTTTTCTCTGAAAGCATACTTGCTCACTTTGTGAAAAATGTATAATCCTCCCTGGCAAAGAAGTGAGGATATTGGATATTTGAAGCAAGCAGATTGAGCCCTGGGTATAGCTTTCACATTGCAGCCCACAGTGTGGGACCAAGAAAAAAAGAACCAAAAAAACCAAACCAAAAAACTCTTTGGTCCTGGGGGAGTCCTGGTACAGCTGCTGTCTGAAGGCAGCCCTGCCAGCCAGGTTTTCCTGGAGCAAAGGGGGAGCATCCCGCTCCTTTCTCCGTGCTTGGCAAGCATCAGGAGCCAAGTCCCCACCACTGCTTTTCTACCTCTTCCCTCTTGGAGGAGCTGACACCCGGAGGCGGATGAAGAGGAATCCCTCATTTCACTCATCCA
Organism: Corvus cornix cornix; assembly: GCF_000738735.6. Classification (NCBI taxonomy): domain Eukaryota; kingdom Metazoa; phylum Chordata; class Aves; order Passeriformes; family Corvidae; genus Corvus; species Corvus cornix. The sequence continues at coordinate 15,766,921 of NC_047056.1, forward strand.
AAATTCAAGGAGTAGTGCCTGAAGAATACATGGAAATGGCACCAGCTGTCTTCCTGTGAGGAATAACCCAGTCCAGGGTGTGTGTCACTTAGTTCTGTGAATTTAAGTACAAACTATGAACTACTAGAGTTTTAGACGTGAGACGATTTTTTTCTCCATTTTGCTATATTAGCTACTAAAGGTAATCCTTATTTCAACTATTTTCAAGAGGCAGCAAAACACACACTACATTTAATCATCTTATTGTTTGTGTTGGTAGATTGGCAGAAGAGCCCACAACATGAGTTACATGGCAATAAAGATGCAGGCTCCCATGAGACCTAGTTCTGCTCTTGAAATTAGAGAGTATAAGCCTCTCCACAGCAGCCTGCAGAAAAAAAAGCCACAGTAATATTCCATCAGAATTCAGCCAAAACAGCTGCATGTGTCCTACAGATGATTGTTTTTTTTTCTTTCTTACACAAATCACATTCAACTACACTTAGCTGCTGATAATGGGAATGGGACATTTCCTGCAGGGAAGCAATGACTCTGCAGATCCCAGTCCATCACACAGACTTCAGGTGGCCATAAATATTTCTGTTTTGTTTCCATCACTTCAGGTCTCACACAAATTCAGTGATGAATTTATAGAATGAGGCATCTGTGACTTGTCAAAGTTTACTTTTACATGGTAGGCAGCAGAGAAAAAATTCAATCCGGGCTATCATGACTGGATTACAGTAAAGTGCCACGTCAGGGTGAGCTCAGCTAAATTCAAGTGTCCATTGAAAAGATACAGTATTTCATATTCGAGAGCAATTGCTGAATTCTGGCTTTTTTGCAAAATCCAAGGAAGGGACAATTTATTACTTAAGCAAGCACTGCAGTAGATCAGGAGTCAAACTGGCATCCTGGCTATTAATTACCCTCCAGGGTTGACCAGCAGGGAAAACTGTCAGTGTCAAACCATCTACAGCACACGTCAGTGAGAGAAGAAGGGATGAATATCTACCTGCTTACTACTTCTGCTCAAATTACAGTATTAACAGCCAGTGTCCAGCAGTCAAGTGCTGTCAACAGCCACCCCTAAACTCAGAGGAGCTGTTTGGGACCTGTAGAGTGTACTCTGACTCTCTGCACTTGTACAGATTTTTTTTTCCCCCACCTTGGAAGTCACTGTGGGAAAGGGATGCTGCACACCCAGGTCTTGCCCCAGAAAGGAGTCAAGCCATATCGAAGGTGTGTGACTGGATCCCAGTTTACACAATGTAGGGAGCAAGTGACCTACTGTAACTTCCATCAGGTCTGTGGCTTCCCGTGGATCAGAGTCCTGGAGGACACACCCTAAATTGAGTGTTTTCATTTAGGCTGGAGTGGGAGTACAAAGGTCTGCATCTACCTGAATGCTAAGATAGCATTTGAGTTCAGCTGCTCCCACCTCATGACTTCACCTGCACAGGTAAGTGCACCTGGGAGCTACACCCTGGTTCATCACCAACCCTGGGCACTTGGGGTTCAGCCCAGAAGTACCCTGCGATTTTGCCAAGAGGCCTCAGGCTAGCGCTAGGCAAGGGCTAATCCTTCCTTCTGACAGACAGGAACCAACCAGGAACAAGGAACAGAAGAGACAGGACATGGGCTGAGATGTGGGCAGCATATTCCTGGGAACCATTTTAACTTCTTAGTTCCTACAGATCCCAGCAAGTTCACAGGGCTTCTGAGCAGATTGCTGCTGGTGAGCTGTGATTTCTCCTCTGCTAGGTAAAAGATTTTTCAAGTAAACACAACTACACAGTCAAAAAGGGTTGAACATGGGTAAGGTCATGTTAAACATATTACCAACATGTTGGGTTCTTAATCTTTCCAAAGAGCTGAACAAGCATTCAAGAGGCAACATGTTCTTCCCTTTTAGCTTAATTTTCTCCCACCATCTCTCAAGCCTTTGCCCTGCTGATGGGGATGCCTTCACATGGTGCAACAGAGCTCCTCATTTCCCCTACCTATAACTCCTGAGAGGCTGCATGTCTTCCTGCAAAGTAACAGTAAATCTTAAACAGGACTTGCTAAGTCCTTGGCTGGAACAACAAATAATCTTTTGCCCCATGCAGAGATCGTGAAAGCAGCAAGGGCTGACAGCCATTCCAGCACAGCACTGAATGGGTTTCCTTGCATTCTGTAACCTGGCAAGCATGCAGGAGATGCTCCTTTTGGGAAGAGCAAGACCTCTTAGTAATCTCTATCTTTTTAACTACTGAGTTGGCAATTTATTGACTACTGAGCTGGCAATTGACCGAAAAAAATCCCACAGGAGCAACAGTGGAAAAGGGAAAAGTGGTGCAAGGCAGAGCTGAATGGGATGCCATGGGTGGTATTTTTTCAAACCGCTCCTGTCTCTGCAAAACACTTATCCTTGAGTGTATGTAGTTTCCTCCTTGGCAACATTTTTTCTGTATTCTTTTGACCTGATGCATAATATCAAAGTATCTGAATCTTGTGATAAGCATGACACACTTGGTACTAATCACGGTGGATTTTATCCCCTTGTTCTTTCTTGAACTTCTCTTAATTTCTCTACTTGTTTCTGATTGGATCAACTATAATTGTAATATTGATTTTAAATTTTTTCTATCTGCAATTTATCAGCAGTATCTTTTCTATTTGCTGCTGCCTTTGACTGCGGGAACAGTCTGAATGAATCAGAATTAGGTCTACTCACAGCTGAGCTGTGGAAACCTGCTGAGCCATTATAGCTAGAGCCCTGGATCCCAGAAACTGTCATAAATAAAAGCCATTATGACTAGTACCTCATGCCATTTCTGACTGTGAACATATGGCAGCATACTCTGTATGGTCAGGAAAACAATAACTACTTTATGGACCTATCTGAATGTTAAAAAAAGGAGCTTTTCTCTGATGTTAGGCAGAAACATCAGAGTTCCTAGTAATTGAGTAGTATGATTTCTAAATTCTTCTTCAAACATTCAGTGCATCTCCCTCCTCTTCTCTGTGATCTGAAAAGCCAGATCCAGTGTGAAGGAGAATTTCTTTTCTATCAGAAGAGCAGGAGACACAGTGAGTGCATCTCTTACATGTCTCTAGAGGGCTGAGAGAAGTGCAAATTTATCTTAGAAAAAAGTCATCAAACCATGAGCAAAATAAGTGATGCAAATAAAATAAATAAGATATATCTGGGCAGCTCTGCAGACTGGAGCAGGCAGGAAGGAGCAAAAAGAGAGGGGGAGCAGAGGAGTGTAGAGAATGGGGATCTCCACAATGAAGCTTCGACCACAGGAGTGAGATGGACATCTGCCTGCAGCCTTGTACTGTCCTAGGTAATAGGGTGTCATAAACTCTTAATTAAAATTCATCAATTCCTATCCTAAAAACAAGTTGAAGGAATCATGCCACTTGTCCTATGGGAAAACACCTAAATGCTCTGCCTGTTTTTACATATGAAAGTGGTGTTGTGTTAATGCTGTCATTTCTGCTCAACGAGCTTTTTTTCCTCTCCTCCTCCCTCCTTTAGTGTCTCCTCCTCTGGTAAATCTGTAGATATCAGCCATGTCCTCTCTCAGCTTTTGCTTTTTCTCACCTGAAGAAACCACACTTTTGATTTCCTTTCATAAGATCGCCTGCTAAGACCATGTCTCACTCCTTCCATCTTAAATTAATTTTTGTGAGATTATACAAAGAGATGCACACAGTATTTCAGATGCAGGCTGGAGCCTTGTAAGTCACTACACTAAAGGAAGAATTGAGTAACTGATGACCCCAACGAGCTTTTCCATAACTACATCTGCAGCTGACTAAAACACGTGACCTAGCTCCCCTCTCTGCTCCCAGCTCAAGCACCAGTTAATGCCTGAAATTCTTGTTCCTGGTCCCAAAGTGCATATCTTTGCATTTTGTATTATAATGTTCCACCACATTTAAATGGTTCCTGATCTCAAGGTCATCTAATTATTTCTATATAACATGGTAATTCACGTTTTTATTGTTAATATGTCCCACATCTGCACCACCTGAAAAAAAAAAATCATTAATTCTCTCCTACTTTTTGGTATTGAAGATGTTGATGAAAATATTAAATCATTATTATGATTGTTTATTTATTGGATTATTATGTCATAATCTGATAATTGTACTTTGCTAGACACTTTCTAAGAGTTCCCCCTTCAGCATGGCCTTTTGCCAGTTTCTTCTGGGCCACCTTTCACTATTACTTCATAATTTTCATAAGTTCATCTTAATTTAATTAAGTTACTGTAAGTTTAACTAATATTTTCCCATCTGACACAACACTAGGCATTTTACAGGAGCCTGGAAAACTGCTTACACATGAACTTTTTCTTCCCTCCCCCTCACCTATTCCATGCCTTAGAAATGGGGAGAAATGAGCCAGGGCTGAGTAGCCTTCAATCCGATGGAAGTGTCAGAGTTATGTCACCAGGACAAAGCAGCAGCTTGGGAGCAGGAGGCTGAGAAGACCAAAACATCACTGTTCTCTGGGCAACCAGAGATTCAGGGCATCCACTAGGTTTGAAATTCAGCCTTCTCAGCATCCTACATCATGAGATTGAGAGGGAAATCTTGTCCTTTTTCCTTCTCCCTGGCAGGATGACAACAGACATCACTACAAGAAGATGCCCTTGAATATTTCTTCCCTAAAATAATTTTTCCAGAAAGGACAAGAGATTAAGGAGGTCAGCAGAAACAGGATTTCTCCCCACGCATACACATATGTGTTTTTAAAGCATCTTTCTTATTGTGCACAGTAGCAATTCCAAAAATATTACTCTTGAAAATTATTGGTTCAGCACAAATGCAGTAAAGTCCCAAGTGCTACATTGCTGTCAATTCCTTCAGTGCTTGCAGCTTTTTTGCAGCCTCCTAAGAAGTCCAGACTCCCATAGGAGCCATTCAAGATGATAAAGTCATATTAAAGGCCTTTGCAGCTTTTTTTTTAAAGAAATGTCAGAGCTAATTCTTGTCCTTTGTGCTGTTTTCCTCTGGTATTACACAAATCCTTTGAGATTTTTCCCATTTGACCTGATGACCACATACCTTACCCTTGGCAATAAAAGGCATATCCATGCATGAGTCAGAAACAAAACTGTTGCATTTCTTGGCCTTTCTGTAAGTGGTAGAATTCACACTCCTCTAGTCTTTTATCAAAATCTGTGTTTGGAGAGTAGTGTGGATGTGAGAGAGAAAAATAATGGGTTTGGCATTGCAAGTGCATCAGAACAAGCCCTTGTATTATGCTGTTCATCCAGTGAACTACAGAGTTTGTGAGTGTTGATTTTCATTTGCCAAAACATTTAAGATTTATGGAGTCTTGTTTTACACTCCTATCATATTCCCATCCATGACTCAGGCTTACTGATATTCTTTATTGTAGCTAATGTTCGCTTATGTCAGAGCATGACATGAAAAACCTTTAAAAAGATGGCATAAAAAAGAGATTACTTTTTTTGTTCAAGGTAGACTATCAGGTTTTTTAGAGCCATTTGCAGTTGAGACTTTGGAGTCTGGTGCCAATCTCATGTTACCTGTACCACTAGGGACACAGCTGACACTTTGCAAATATTCCCATACTCCCCTTTTACCCTTCCTGTCTAGGATGACTCAAAGTAATACAAAGTCCTTGAATGCATCCCAGCCATACTTGTTATGCCTCCAGTAAAATTTGATCCAAACTGTGATAGGATGGGTTTTTAATTGCTATGGTTTCAGGGAGTGTGGAAAGTTTCTGAGGTCCTTTCTTCCTCTTTGTTTTGTGGACAAGGCAATTGTTAGCATAATGTAGGCTCTAAAACAAGAAGTAACAGAGAAAGCTAAGATGGTGAACTTAATCTCAACATCAATGCCTTTTTCATTTCATTCTTTATTAAAAAGGTCAGCTGTAATTAAGGTGCTTACTTATTTAAACACCTATAGATAAGGATGAATGATCTTTCAGAGCAGTGCCATGAACACTTAGATAAAGATAAGGAGATGTTTTCCAAGTGGCTGGGTCTGATTAAATTTCTCATAAAATACTTTTGTGGAACTGGCTGAAGTAGTCTCAGATTTCCTAGTGGTTATCTGTGAGAATTTCTGGAAAATAAGTGGAGACCCAAAAGGCTGCAGAGGGATAAAAACAGTGTACTTCCACCATAAGGCAGAAAAGAGAATATTATAGACCACACAATTTTAGCTCTTGGCGAAATAGTGAAAAAAAAAAAAACAGTTGAAGAACGTATAAGCAATTAAAATAAAAATAAGAAAGACCAGAAACAGCCAATAAGCAGTCACTAGGAACAAATGCTGAAGACCAATTTAGTTGCTTTCCTTGGCAGGGTAAACAGCTTGTATTTAGAGAGAAGTTGCAATAAATACCAGATATCTTGACACGGGTAAGGTTTCTGACTTACCTCCTATAATATCCTTGTAAGAAACCTAAGAAACATGGTATAAATGAAACTACAGGATGAAAAACCAAGTGTCCTGAAAAATATCCAGAGAGCATACTCTTCCAGAGTACAGTTCCATGCAACACCTCTCTGTGGAGGTACGTAGTCTCTTCATGATTCGTTGCTGACCCAGATGACAAAATATAGGATGTGTGTTAAACTGACAGGTCTGCAAACATATTAGATAAGAGAAAAATGCAAAGTTTTACGTTAGCAAAGTCATTGCATAAGATAATCCTTCCCTTTCCCTTGGGGCTCACAAGGCCTCTGCGACAACAGTGTATTTAGGTTTGGCCAGCATGTTTCTAGGCAGGTGTGGAACACCTGGGGAGAAGTACAGAGTGACAAAAAGATCCCAGTTTTCTGCAAAATTTTGGGCTAGTTTGATTTAGGGAAAATGCTAAGAGGCTGCATATAACAGTGTTCATCTATGCAGAAGAACACTGTAAAAAGCTCTTACCCGTGACGAAGGAAGACAGTTAAAAGCTAATGAACTTCAACTACAGAAAGAGTAGATATTAGGAAATGCTTTCAGCAGTAAAGATAATTAAGTATCTATGGAATTTTTCGAAATTCCATCTCAGAAGATCTTTAGTAACAGATTCAGATAAGTTGTCCATTAAAAACTCCAATTTACCCATAGAAGATAAAAACTACTTTTCCTCTCTTATACTTTCTTACTCCAGACTCCTTCCCTCAGTGCCCATTAGGTTCCCCACACGTGCAGCTCCTCTCCCTGATGGAAGTTCTGCCACACTTCCACAGCTCCTTCCTCCAGCAATTCACACCAGCATCCTTTCCTTTACCCATCTATTGTAACCCTGTCAGCAGATTTTAAGTGCACCACATTTTCCCTCATGCTATGTTAACCCCCTTGCTTTAGCAGGCCTCTACATCTTTTTTCACCTCCATACAAGCTGTTTGTGTTTGCCATCTAATTGACAAGGGATGATCCAGTCCCTGGGACATGTTTGACCAATTAGGACATGCCAAGCAACACCTGGAACCTCTAAATCATCAGCAGTCCACCAGAATTTCCCCCCAGGCTGGGTTAAAGACTTTGAGCCACAGGGCTGTGATTGGGTGTGGCTGGTAAGGAGATGGATTGCTTGACTTCCTGACTTCCACTCCATTGTGGCTGGAAAAGAACTTTAGGATCAAGTCCAGCTGCAAACCTAACACTGATGAGTCCCCCTCTAAACCATGTCCCTCAATGCCACAGGTACACAGAGATGCAGCCCTCTAACAGAGATGAAGCTCTGTTCCACTGGATCCTGCTCCACTTTCTTTACCCTCCACACACAAGAGGTGATGGTGAGGCAGCAGACAAATGATTTAGACCCCAGAGGGCTCCCTTGACTAAGTCATGCACAGTCATTCTTTGTAAAGCAAAGTCCACTGCTACCCATAAAAGGGGCAGCAAAAGCTCTTAACTCCACAGCACTGGCTGAAGCTGCTGTGGATCTGCCCGACAAATGCAGCTCTCCAATGAGCAAAGGCTCAGACCTACTCATGATACTCAAATGCAGGCTATCCCATCCTCATCTCTGCAAAGCAACAGGACAAACTCCATGCACTTTGTTTATCAAGCAGATTTACTAGGCTAATGTAGCGAAACCTTTGTGTCCAGGTTTTACTACAGCCAAAACACTGTTAGGTGAATATGGGCTTCTGTACTGGATTTCAGGACCAACACTTCCATACAGAGTTTTCATTCATTGATTTCAGATGCCCATACTGAGATTGCCAGGCCTGAATGTTTAGAAGCACTGAATTTTAGTAATTATGTGTTATTTTCAATAAAATCTATCCCAAACATACCTGAAGCTTCAGTGTCAAGTTGAATACTTCTAATTAATACAAAGTGTTTTAAACATGTGTGCTTTCCTGTCAGTACTGCCTCACTTCCAGTACATGCCTCCAATTGTTCTAAGTTTTACAGATACAAGGCAAATGCTGAAAAATCCTGTGAACATTTCACTAAAGCTGTAGATTTTAATTAAATAAAATGTGATTGCCAGCCAGTTAAAGTTTGGGTTTTTTTAAAGAAGCAAATAAGAATTATTTGAGACTCAAAATTTCAGGCACAGGTCTTGAACTCATCATCTATTTTAGGAGTTTGTACTTTGTGCCTATGGCATACTTCATTTTGACATGTCCATCATTTTTCAAATGGATGCGTGCTGCTATCCAAAATCCATTACTTGTGCTATGAATTGAATAACGCTCTATTATTTACTGTTGGCATAGTGTAATCAGACACATGCATCTTTTTTGGCTTTGTTACTGGCTTTCACTTTCCAATGAAGGGGCCTGAATACATTAACTTAACATTTTAATGAACTGGTAACAGTAATGGGTGCTTAGAGTATAGATTGCTTTTGTAAAGTGCTACTGTACTGAGAAGTGCCTTGGAGTGTTGTCCAACGTTTACCAAACAGTTAAGAAAGCATGATTTATTTTGGACTAGTTTTATTAGGCAGTTATTGATAGCTATATAATGAATGATCAGTATGCAAGGAAAAGCATTCGATTGCTTCTTTCAAACCGTTCTTGACATGTAGCGTAGCCAAAATAAACAACCTCCTTTCAGTGACTGCTTAAATCACAGAAGAAATCCCTACCAGCACTCAATGAAGGTTCTTTTCTTCACTTCTTAAGGTAATTATTGTCCAAGTGTATTATAAAATACTGGGTATTGTTCACTCAAATGTCAGACTCAAAATTATTCTGCACATATTGTGAAGGGGGTAACATCTCTTCCTTTTTTTTCTTTTCATGTGAGTGCAGCACAGTGTAGCAAGACAAAGCCCACATAAACACACTCTCTTCATACACAGAATGCAGAGGTTCAAGCTGCAGTGAATCTACACTTTTGTTTCTACCAATGGTAATCCTCCATCCCATGTTTCCACACTGTTCAAAGCCAAAGTAAAATCATGCCTGAAACTGAATTTTAATTAAAAGCTAGAAAGCGATTTTAATCTCAACAAATGCAAAAAAAAAAAAAAAAAAAAAAGCCTATGGTATCTGACTACCTGCTCTCACCCCAGTATCTGCTGTCACCAACTAGAAAATTATTAATCACAGATTTATTCAAATTCATATTTTGAACAACATCTAAGCATGCTTGTGAAATGCATCACCAAGAAGCCATCTGTGCGTTTTCAATGATACCATTTATATTTCATAAAACCAAGCAGCTGTTTTGCTGTGATTTTTCTGAGCCTTTAACATTGACTTTCAAGACCCCAAAGCCGTTGAGGTTATAGAACATAAACCAAAAATCATCTATTTCTAAGTGTGCCTGCAAGAGTGATGATGAGAAAAACTTACAAGATGCAGAGAGAAATTCTTAGTGTTTACAATCTCGATTAGAATGAAAAGTAATTGTCAGAATTATTTTGACCCTACAGCCTAACTGCCCAAATTCTCTTCTTTTATTAGACAGGGTTTGAGACTAAAGGTGGGAATGCAAACCTGAACTCCCGATAAAGAAAGCAGTCAGACAATGTGTTAAAAATAATTATTGTGTCTAATTCCACAAGAGGGAAAAGCTTAAGTTAATGCTGAGCCTGTATAATATGGGTAAATAATTGGAAGAAGGAGCATTTTATCAGCAGAGTAATGCATTTCTAAGCACAGATGAGTTGCATTTACTGAAGAGCAGCTAATATTTATGTTGGAGGCAGAAAGTGAGTCACTGTTCTTTAGCTGAGAATTTGTTCACTGCTTCAGCCTGAACCAAAATAGTTGTGTTGATTAAAATGGTAACGCTTACCTCAGTACAGGCAAGTATAACACACACTAAATTAAAGACTATATCCTGTGATTAGATACTTTTAATCTAAATGTGATACATTCCCCTATTTTGTAGAAAAGAAATGCTCCAATATCTTTGTTGTTGTTGCTTCACAGGACACCATAGGGACACAGCTTTAAGAGATTAGATATAGGTAGGAAGATTAGGAGGAAAAAAGAGGAATTGTATCTTCCGGTAAAACCACAAAGTCACAGAATAACTCCAGCTGGAAGAGAGCTGGAACATCTCTAGCCTAAACTCTTGCTCAAAGCAGGATCAACACTGAATTCAGAACAGGTTTCTCAGGGCTTTGTCCAGTCAGGGCTTCAAAGCCTCCAAGAATGGAGTCACTGTGACCTCTCTGTGCAGCCCCTTGCAGAGTTTGTCCACCTTTATAGGGCAAATGATCCTGCCCCAACCACATTGATCTCCTCCCCTTAACTTTCTCCAGTTCACTGATGCCTGGCAGTCCCCACTTTGGGTGCAGTACTCTAGATGGGGCCTAAGGCTTGGTATTTCCAACCACTTTCTCCATCATGCAGTCAAAAATGTCTTCTGGCTACTGATTATACAGCAAAAGTTGCATTGACTTGAGTGAGGGAAAATTTCACTCTGGCTTTTTATAATTTTGGGCCTAATTCTAGCTGCATTAGACTGTTCCAGGTATATCTGGAGGTTTTGCCCTTCCCAAAAAAAGGCTGGGGCAGAGCCAGCACTGCTGAAAACAGGCAAGCAAATTGGAGCTCCCCAGGGCACGGCTCAGGGAACTTTGCCACCAGTTCCAACACTCTCACTGCAATCGCATTTTGGCAAGGTATGTGACTAACCCTGAAGTGAGAGAATGCTTAGCTGAAAATTTTTTAGAGGTACTTTGTCATTTCCTGGGTCTCATACGATGCCTAGAATGGGAGCAGTACCCAGGGGCTTTACAATAACACTTAAACAATCAGGTTTATTATCTGCTTGTCTTAATTAAATGCCTCTATTTTTTCCCGGAGGAAGAAAGTTTTTTTACATTAAACAATTTAGTTTGAAGTAAATGGGCCTCTAAAAGATATATCATTTACTCTGATTTGATTTACTCTGCACAGAAGATTCCTGGTCATGACTATTAATGCGACCTAGCCCAATCAGATACGTTTCATTTGTGTCCTACTTCAAATCTTTAGTTTCTCCCATATGTCAAAAATGTTGGGGCTGCTGAATGATAAAGCCTTGTTGCTATGGCAATTAGTTCCATTACCTAGGTGACAGTGCTGGCATAATGTCACCACTAAAGCAACATAAATCCTGAAATATTTTTAGTGTCTGTCACAGATGAACCACAGTAAAACCACCGCTTATCAACGAGCCAAAATACCCACAGGTGATGGGTGGAAGGAAAGTGCAGCCTAACCACTGTCTGTGCTACCTGGAGAAGTGCAGGTAGACAGCAGACTGGACAAGTGGACCTCCAACATTCAGCAACAAATGAGAGAATGACAAGGAATAACAAAGAAAACCCACAGAGAGTAATAATGATAATAATATTTTAAAACAAGAGCAAAAACTTCCTTGTTTGGGCAACTGCTGAATGAACTACACCTCTCTCCTCCCACCACATTGCCCTCTCCTAATTCACTGGGGTAATATGAAGGCATGTGCTGTAGCTGCATGAATTTGCATATTTTAAGCCTTTGTATTATTTATTATACAATATTTAGTCACCCTTTGAAACCTCAGTCAGGTTTAAAGTCTCATTATATCAGGAACTGTACAAATAAAAGCAGTGCTTGATAGCCTCTGCCCTCCCAGGGCTGACAGGCTTGCAGAAGGGTTCAGGTGATGGTGAGGCAAAAAGCAGCCACTGCCATTTTCCTGGTTATCTACAATTTATGAAATCTTTTATCTTCTAGTCTCTAGTCACACTGATTCATACAGCCCACATTACAAATGAAGCCCACAGGTAGCAAATTTGGCAGTGATTAAAAGGACAATGATGGTAGCATCTGTTATGTTTTGGGTTTTTTCTCCTCCCTCAGCTTTGCCTCAGGTTTCTGGGGCATGCTGAAGTGTGGCTGGTATTGGCTGCGCAGTCAGCATCCAATTGCACCTGCTTTGACCAGGAAATCTGCATAAAACGTGACAGGATTTTTCTCCTACTTCTTTCTCAGATTAAAAGTCCATGTTTTGGAAACCTGCCAGGAAATCAGTAGTTAGGGGAACACCCACAGCCCCATTAAAACGGATGAAGGACTTCATCAATCTTTAAGCATTCAGACAGAACAACAAAAACGTTATTTTCACTATCCCATACACAAGGTTCTTCTTCCCCCTGCCAGGATAGTGTGTAAGCAACTAAACACACCTGAGCAAAGAATAGCCGTCAAATAACAACAAGAAGTACTCTTGTCCCTTTTGCTGCTGAAGAGCTACTCCCAAAACGAATAAATTATTAGTTTATTTATTATTTAGAATTATGAGGCTATGCTTAGAGCAAGTAGTCCTTGATCCATAAATCATTGGCACACCATTAATTATCCACGCTCACCGCTTGCTGACTTGGTTAGTCATATAAATCACACGGCACCCTGAGCAGGCAAATGATGGTTGCTAAACATTGCATTTGTCCCTTTTGTGTCACTTTCCCCACTGCTCCTCTGCTGGACTTTGTCAGGAACACTGCATCCCACTTGCTCATGAGCATCCTCTCTTTGTTCATCCTTTCTCTCCAGGTATTCATTGGTACAAATCACATTTGCAGCAAACTTCTGAAGTTGCCTAGTTCAAGATGTAGCTCATGGTCTCCATGCTCTCTGCCTGACCAGCTGCCATTGAGAAGCTGAAAAAACCCATAGCAATAATACCATTGGGGAAGAAAAAAAAAAGGAAAAGAGCTTCTCTGATGAAGATGCAGACTGACTTCACAGCTTTAGGGACTGTACTGCCTGGACTCCAAATTGTCAACAAACCACCAGAGGAGTCCTACATGTGGGCACACTTCTGACATGGTCAGAGGTCACATCAGTAATTTCTCTCTCATAGGGATTAATATTTCATATTGGTCCTCTGCTGCGAGATTCAAGTAAATTAACGCTGATGTTGTGCCCTTTACTTGCTGGTCTGTGGACCTCATTAGGGCTGGAGAAGAACATTGTTTATTACAGAAGCCACAGCAAACATCTCTTTTACAAACCTGCCCATGCATTATTTCTTGCATTTGATCCCACACTGACACTCTGCTCTCTGAACATCCATTTCCCTCTTATCTTTTTTTCCCCTGACAATAAACACAGATGACAGCATCAGAAGCCCACATGGCTGTGGATCCAGGTCTGCAGTTTTGCAGCATAGTTCGAGAGGTCATGCACAGGGCCAACCCTCTGCATGTTTTGGAAGCTTACAGAGTATTGGCTTTCTATGAACTACTGAGGAATAAAACAGGGATTGTCATACACAGCTGAGAAAGGCAGAATATTAAAGCTCACTTATGAACAGTCACAGTACCCAGCTGGAGCTTTAGCAAATGTAGTAGAAGTTTACCTACTCTACCTGCTCAGTGGACTATTTTCTTACAGACACCCTCCAAATGCCCTGCTTCTTGCATTTTGGGCACACTAGGGTTTACACAGGAAGTGACAGAGTTCTTATTCTTGTGCCCCAAGATGTGTGCACTGTATCTTTCCATTCATTCTGAGCAAAATCCCTGTTTTGGACTTATGACAGCCTTCACCAGATTACATACTGGCAGACAGAGCCAAATGCCCAGGCTGGAGTTTTATAGAGTACGTAGAGAAGGACTTTTGCTTCCTTATCTCAAAATCTTTCTTCTCTTCCAAGGAAGCATCTTTGGCCTGGGTGGTTTATTATGACACTCAGTTCCAAGAGTGCGACCCCAAGACAAATACCGAGTGACTGCATACACGGAAATAAAGTGAAGGTCTCGGCAGGTGATGACTTAAAAAAAACAAAACAAAAACCAAACAACCTTTTGCACTACACAGGAAAGTACACAGAAATATCCAGTAGGAATGACTCAGCCAAGAATAAGGGATGAGGCACTTCCAAGACACCCCAAATGACAACCTTTGTCCCTCTTCCAGTGCTTGATCCCAAGAGAGCTGAGCAGCCTTCTCTGCCAGCATCTCCAGTCAAACAAGTGCACGTGTGCTCTGTGAATCAGAAGCTGTCAGAAGAAAATGCTCAGACTACACCTAAGGATCATTTAACAAATGAATAACACTCAGCTACTCAGCCACCTAAGGTGGAACCCACAGGAGCATGTTATGTTGTGCAGCAGTTTACTTTATGAGCTGAAAATTACAACTGATAATACTGTCTAGCTCCTGTCATGAGAAAGACATTGAAATTGCTGACCTTCCACAGAAGGTAATCTCAATTCATTCAAAACAGTAACATGCCACAAAAACCAGTGTGCACCAGTGATGCCTGTGTTGCAGAAATATGTATAACCAGTTCTGTATACCGTAATTTATACGTAATAACCATAAAACACCATCTATACAAAAATTCAGCCCAAATGTGCGAAAACGGTAATGAAGATATTGCCCTGTACTGGGGTGAAGAAATTTCTCAATAGAAAGCTTTAAAAACATTACTCACTTGCTTTCAGCAATATTAAGATGAGGCAATCTTTCAGCTCGTCCTTAGAGACATCTTAGTTCAAGCTCTGCAGTTATCATATTAGCCCAGGTACCAGCTGTCAGAAGCTATGGGCTGTAATATTACAGGCTTGCTTTGTTTATTTTAAACTTGTGTTAACATTGGAGAGACGCCCCAGGAAATGTGGTGGTATAAATTTCTTATGAGCTGCTCCTGATGTTCAAAGATGCCCAGTTAACTAATTCCTACTTCCTTTAATGAGAGAGTCCCAAAAAAGGGGATAGTGCAAACAGTATGTCATCTAGTGTCAATGGAGAGAAAATGTAAATTGTTTGCAATACCAACAGAAATGTCTTTAAACCCACACTTTGTGTTACCCTTGGTAACCAGGATCACTGTCAGCTGTATCAGAGTTCAAGGTTCTTCAGAAAACTGCAGCTTGGGCTATCCAGGGCATACACATATGCACACAAACCCATCTCCTAAAAAAAGCACATTCCTGCCAATAGCACTTACATTTTCAGCTATTGCTGTTTTATTTCTTACTTGGTTGAGGGAAAAGATTTTTCTTTTGTTAATAGTCCTACACATCAGTTTATGACAAGCATCTAGAAACACACAGATGTCTTATTTAGGATACAAACTAAATCTCACATAAATCCCATTTTCCACTAGAGAGTTAAGATTAAATATTTCTGTTAGTAATTACCCAATTCACAGGAAGTGGTCAACTTCACAATGACCAAATTTTTGGTCTGTGCAAGCTGCTTTCCTAAGGACTGAGATCCACTGTCAGTGGTGGCAGGTGTTCCAGACATCCAGGGTTTAACTTAAGAGCTGCTTGCTCCACAGGGGACCCAGAGGCCCTGCTCTTTCTTGGAAACTGCAGCTTTTTGGGGGTTTGCTTACAAAAATAGATTGCTTCAGCAGGGCAGAAAAAACAAGAATGGGATATAATAGGAAAAATCCTCTTTTCCCTCCTCCTCCCTATGTTGCTGCCCAGCAATGTGCTGGTAGAAGCAGGACTTTTAAAGGGAAGGAAAGGACTTTGTCTGCTCGTTTAAGGAGAGCAATAACAGCTAGCTCCTCCTCCCTCCGTTTCTTCCTCTTTTTTTCATTTATGACCCTCCTGCATAGTACAAATTGTTGTATATTTGCTCATGCTTCCCCACTGCCCCATAGTTGCACCAATTATAAAGGGGTGGGAAAAAAGAAACTGCTTTTTCTTTTCTAGCCATAATCTTCCACAAATCTCAACTATTCCTGCTACAGAGAAGTGCCTTGGTTTCCAAGCTCTTCACTCAATACCATCTGTACACATCCAAGGACAAAAATGTCCCTTTTTTCCCCTCAAAAGTGGCCTTGTATATCTCTCAAGTTGCTGAGAGAGTTTGGCTACACAGGAGATTAGTTTCCTTGCTGTGGAATATCCTATTGTGACAGCCATATTGTTCCTGTCTTTTTAGAAAATAGACAAGCAAGAGGCAATGTATGGTTTACCAGCTATGCTTAAAGAGAATGAAATGTTCAATATATTAATATATCTCTCTAGAAGTGAGCACTGCTGTGCACTGACCCTCTCACCTATACCACCTGCAAGGGTCTTTAATAATCTAAGACCCAACTTCAGCAACAGATGATTTAAAAAAAAAAAAAAATATTTCTGACAACATTCTGCCTCACTCATACTGACATCTTTTCACAGTACAAGCAGCCTAAGTGACTTTAAGTACAGCCACTGAATTTTGTTTTGGGCATACTGAGTTTTCACAAAACACTATTTGAAAACACCAGGAATGGCAGAAAGACAAAAAGGACTCAAGGACGAGGTGGTTCTGGAGAGGTTCTTCAAGTTCTGTGTGTAGCTCTGGGCTTCCTGCACATGCACAATGCATGCACAGAAAGGCTTGACCTTCTTCTGGGGAAAAAGGCACCTCTTCTGCTAGTGTTACCAAACAAAAAGGGGAGGCCTGACCACTATTTGGGTTTGATCTTAAAGGAGGACTAACACTTGGGTTTAGCTCATCAGTGTCCAGCAAGGCTGTTCTGCTGAGCAGCTGGAGGACCCACCTAACTGAAAAGCTTAAAATCTGTGGAAGGAAATTTAGACCAGGAAGAAGATAGTGATGTCTGGAATATAAACAGCATGAAGGGTAACAAAACAAACATCATTTGAAAGGACAGCTCTATTATTTTAATATTAAATTTTAATATTATTAATATTTTAATATTTATTATTATTGTGTTCACCCTCACTTTGAGGAGTGGAAAATTAGTAGCCAGAGCTCGTGAATGTGTTCCAGAATAATCAGAATACTGGTGGCACTCCAAGTCCTAATGTTTTAGATCCTTTTTTTTTGCTCAGTGCAAATATTTTCAATGGACATTTTTGAGCACTAATTTTCCTCTCTTCTGTCAATCTGGGATACTTAAAAATAAAGTATAAAAGAAGAAGAAGCAACTGTGATTGAAAGGGTCTGGGTAGGTTTTGCTGGAATAACTGAGCCTTGCTCATCACTGATGCTCGATCATCAGAGCACTTGATGGCTTATCAACACATTAAAAATACCTTGACAGTAGTTCTTTTGTTAGAGTATGCAACGTTTCTTCCTTCTCCAGAAATGCCCTTCTTAAGTTGTCTGACTGATCTTTAAGCACTTACGAAGGAAAAAGTCCACTAATGCAATTTCACTGTCATTGTTTTCAAAGCTATTGAACTGTAAACCCTGTGTGTGAGGCAACTGATGTGTGAACACCTCATCGGGCAACTTCTCTTTAAGGAAAATACTTCAGGAGGTAAATTTAGTTAAAATGTATATAATTAGAACATCAAAAGGCAACTTATTTCAAGGAGCACAAGAGATGCCTGATACAATACTGATATATGGTAAACTTTTCTGTGTTTTGTCTTCACATATGGAAAAACCTATACAGACATGTTGACAATATTGTACATATTTCATGCAAAAACTGAATTTCTTCTTAATTATACTCTGAATTGCGGATACTAAAAAGCTAGGAGCAGAGGAATTTTCCAGCTGCTGCAGCATCCTGGGAAGTTTTTCCTCTCTTGTGCAGCTAGCTGAGAAGGGGTTTGAGGTTTTTGTAAACCAAGGCTTTATCTCACAGGTGCAAACTTGTCTTCCAACTACTGTTTTGGTACGCTGGAGAAAATATTTTGAATGGGCGTTGTGGAACCTTCACCTATCATTCTAGAGGGTGGTTGGTCAAGGGACCAATTGTATCATGCTCTCTTGTGGACCAAGTTATATAACCCAGCTTGTAATTAATAAAATCATTCCATTTTCCCTTGGACTTGTGTCGTGATTCTTGCCATTTCTCGGTGCAACAGCAACACTGAATTACTCAGCTCCCTGTGCATGAGATTACCAAAAAAGGAATCCAAGCCCTGAATATGAAGGTTTTGTTGCATAATTGTGAAGTCCACAGGAATTACTGTTACATTTATCAACCTGGATCCACCATGATTTTTGAATGTAATAGAAATCATTCCTTTTTCACTTGTAATGTCAATACTTTGCTGTTCTGCACACAAAGTTATGAATTATCACAAAGTTCTGAAATCCACTCAGTACACATTTTCAGCAACATAAAGTGGTTTTCCTTGTCATTTATTTTTATTTCAGTCTATAAAATTCAATATGCCTGATAGTAAAGAGGAAGATGGATAAAACAGTTGATTCACCACACTTGCCGCTGGCATAGCGGAAATTACAGAAAAAACTTTACATCAGCATTCTTTGATGTATTAGTTGATCATCAGTATTCAATTATTTAAAAGAGGATTTGTGAATTGTATGCTGGTAGTAGTGACTCAGATGACAAAACAGTAAAAAAGTATGGCTTCAGAGAGCATAAAATTAAAAGAGAAAAAGAGAATATAGTCTGAGCTAATGGCTGCAAAAAATCCTGCACACGGAACATCTGGATTAGTCAGTGACATGACTTCCTTTAGATCATTTGGTTATCTAAATATATGACAGCATTCAGTCTTGAGCAAATATTCTAGAATTTACGAATACATTCAATAAGAAGGAAAGCATCCTGAGAAAGTGATCATTCAGGACACTGTCAATATTAACAGAGACAGCACTGGGCTCATTGTCAGCCACAAAGTCTTTACCAGTTAGCGTGAAACTAGAGAGATTTGTCTTCTTCCACCCAAACCCTGTCTGCAGTGATGTACTGATAACCTTCAGCTGTGCCTTACCTCAGACACACTGTGCTCTCCAAATCACTTCTCAGTTTCCCTAAGCTGGCCAAATAACACACAAGGAACACAATAAAACCACTATGGAATGCCCCTGCTTCCCAGACCCATTCAATTTATCTCCTTCGCCAGATTTTATTCTTCCTAAATCCCTGCTCCCCTCTGGTGAATTGCTGGTGAATTTCCTACAAACTCTGTACCTTTAATAGGTTAAGCAAGTTGTCATGAGATCTGTTATCACCACTATTGACAGAAAGGAGGGGTTTGTGGAAACTATAAGAAGGATATACAAGCTAGTAACATTCAGAAAAGGAAGATGCATAAGGAAAAGACTACGACAATGCTACTCAGGGAACTTCATTCACAGGATGCTGGTTCCTTTTGTATTTAGCAGCTCTGTGAAAGTGTCCGATTTCCCTGGAACCCTCCTGTGGGCTGTCCAAATTCTACAATACCAAGGGGAGGAAGGCTACTATAAACTTAATTTCTTATGAAAAAATGCAAAAACTTTTAAAAGAGGTCCATAATCCCATTTGTTCTCTCACATTTTTCTTTAGCATAAATGTTTTCTAAAGCAGAATAATAAAATAATGCAAAGAAGGAAACAATGAAGAATGGTTATCTTGTTTGGGGTTTTAAGATCTGTACTTAAAGGGGGAAAGGGTTGGTGGCATTCTTTTTGGGCATCTGGACCTGGGTGGTCTTGGTGTTATGTTGTTTGTTAGTCTTAAATATCCCAAAAAACTGTAGAAGAAGTCATGAGTAAAAAAACCCAACAGAAATTAACTAAACAAAATTTTCAAATCAGGTAGCAAGTGTCAATCTAAGATTAACTATAATATGTTAAAATTGCTGTTAAAAATTTGGAATTACCAGACAAAGTAGCCCAGCGAGGTTCTATGGCTACACTGGATAATAAAGGGGAAGTGGGGATAAAAACCAGCAGTGAACAGGAAAGTTATGAATGGCAGAAGGAGGGGAAAAAAAAAAAAAAAAGAAAAACGATGCCAAACAAAACACTAAAGTAACAACTCTCTTTTTCATCTAGATGTTAGCTGGAAAAAAGAACTGGGTAATACCACCATACTGGTGACCCCTGCACTGCTTTGTGGGCAGTCAGAACAAGATGGGACTGGAAACAACCTCGCAGGTTACTGAGATCAAAGTTATATCATTGCAGGCACCACATCATGCAAACACTTGAATGAATCCATCAGTTTTCTTACAGAGACTTCAGCTTTTTTCCCCCCTTTACTAATCCAGCTGCAGGCTGTCCCACAGGGTTTGAGACAGAATTTTCCTTAAATAAGTGTTCCTTCTCCCACCCATGCTGCTCCTCAGGTCTTGCTTTGCTGTGTGAAACGGGGAAAGCATTTTTACTCTCCTACTAAAGGTTCTCCATTCCTACAAGCTCTTCTTATCTTTTCCATCATGAATGCATTTTTAACGAACACTCCTAACAAGCTTCACATGATACTCCAGATACTGCGGGTTGGAAATGCTTCTCCTGACACATCTTCCAGTCACATTTGTCTTTATGGCACTTGCTCAGTGCTATGAGTGCATGAAAATCCTGTGGCCACCCAAAGGACTCATAACTGATGTGCCTGATCTGTGTACCAAGCACCACAGACACACATTTAACTCGATCACTGAACAAACTGCAGAGCAGGAGGCTCCTTCTCTCATCCAGCAAGGTATCACCGTCTGATGACTGACAGCAGAACAATACCCTGCACAAGCAGCTTCCAAGTGAAGTTACTAATTAGTGCAGATGTTATGAAGGTAAGAAGCCATCAGAACTTGGCAGGAATAACTTTGTCATTAAGTTATTCAATCTCTGAGTGACAAAATGATTTGTAGATGACTGTGCTGCATTCTCTGCCTTTCCTTCTCACACTCCAACACTATGAACAGGAGTATAATTTGGGATATTTTCCCTCTCAACTGTTTTTCTTTCTGGTCTCCTGTCATCTTCTAGCAAGGATGGGAGTAAGAGGTTTGGATGTCACCTCTGTTCAAACATTGTGAAATGCAGCAGAAATGGAGCTGTTAATGACAGAGATAGAGCACAGCACAGAGCAAGGAGACGTGAAAACACACAGCTCAGTTGGAAGTCTGGAGATATCTTAAGGAGACAAGTCAGCAAGAGTGGAGCAGAACCATATCCTAACCTCATTCATGTTCTTAATAAAGCCCAGCGACATGGCACAAAGCATTTTCAAGTCCTAATCTTTCAGTTTGGCTTGGCTGGAGATGAAAGTCAATGTGTGAGTACACTGTCAGTGTGGCAAAGGCAGACTGTATAGAAGACAATAGAGCAGCCACAGATCAATGCCACAAAACTTTCTAAATGAGAACCTCCCCTGAACTGGGTGAAAATAATTCAGGAAAATGTGGAGGCAAGCAGAGGAAAGTGTTCTCCAAACGGTGTCTTCTCATGCCTGGAATTCCAGGATCTCCTATGCAGGCAGACAGAAGCCACTGTTCCTGTTTCAAAATGAGCTGCAGCTATCTCTAAGACAACCACCATCCCTTTAGATGTGAGCATCGTGCTTGTCATTAAACTCTGCTGCCAAAACTTCTGAGCTGACTGATGAGCACAGCTACGCTGGCGCTGTGCACACACTGACACGAGAGAGCATCTCATGGGCAGCGAAAAAAATGCTATAATCCTGAGCAACAGGTTATACAGGAGAATGACGAGCTAAAGGACAGAGTCATGAATAACTGGCACCATGATTGAAAGGGAAAAATAAACTGTTGATGATACTAATATTCCAAAAGAACTGATTAAAAAACCCTGTTTTTCCCCAATGTGAAATTAAAGGGACACACCAGGCAATATTCTGTTCATACAATTATGCAATATGCATAGTGAGGGATTTTTACAATCACAGCACCCCTCCTAGGGCCAGTTTGCACCAACACACTTGCACAACTTCACTGCTGTCACACTCTCATTAACCCCATATGGCCATTTCTGCTCTCTTGTGGCTGTGATTAATTAGCCTACTTTGAAAAGCAAGCTTCTCTGTGCCAGAAAACTCTGAAACTGTGCATTAAACACACAGGGACACAGCTGGGCCTCCAGTTTTCAGCTGGATCAGGACTTCTCAAAGGTTCTGACAGCATTTTTGCCACACCCACGTGACAACGTGAATCCATGTGCCAGCACAGACCTGCCCATTGCTGTTGCCACTGCACAACTGCTGTTTCTTTCTCTGAAGGGAAAGGGCTTCCACCATTATGCTACAGCACGTCCAACTACACAGACTCTGGAAATAAACACAGGCATCAACATCAGCAGCCTGATTTTTAGATGTGTTAAAAATGTACAGCTCTAAGAGTTACTATACAGAAAAGGCAGAATTCTTTCTTGGTGCCTAGCACCTAAGTACCTAAATATGGATTTTTTTTTTTTAAATTAATTACCTGTCAAAACTGCATAGATTTGCAATATTATTCCTCCAGCTACATTCCAAGGGATCTCTTTCCTGTCTTTTAAATGCAGATCTAGGCTCAGGTGCATATGTGGATCCCTAAAGAGCCATTTCTGTATCAGATGATTCATTTTCTGCATATGATAAGGTACAATAAAAGCAGTCACCAATAAACCACACCCCCTCATAATTTGCCTTGTGTAATTGCTACATTTAAGAGCTTTGCACATGAAAAGCTACTGGTAACTTTTTTCCCCCACAGGTGCAGCCTCTGTTCCTCTGCAGGTGCATGTAAAGATTAGCAAAACATTGCTTGGTTTAGGCTTGCTTGGATTCAAATACCATGGAGGAACTCATATTCCTGTACTAATTGATGGTGTGGGACTTTAGACAGAGGAAGAACAAAACCCTCTGTGGTCTGTGTATAGAAGGTGCCAAAAAAATAATTGGCAACAAGCTTAACTGGAGGCTAAAGGTAAACTACAAATGAGTGGAAAATCCAGCATTGCCCGTATTGGTTATTTTTGTTACTATCGGGATTTTTTGCCGTGATCGTAATCTCTTACAAATAAAGCCATTTACCAGCAACACATCAAAAAGGCATTATCAGAAAAATCAGCCAGATAGACTACTTCAGCAAGAGCAGTGCATGCAATGCTGCCCCTCTTAAAGGCTCAGATTTATGAGGCAGAAACGTTGCTCCAGGCGGTTTGCAAGAATAGGTACAGGAGGCGGAGATTCCAGGGAGGAGGGTGTTGTGTTGTGGTTAAGGGTTATAAAGCTGCGTTTACACTGTGCTCCTCAATAGCTATAAAATTAACTTAGATATTTCAAGAAAGGACAAGCACAAAACCGTCAGCGCTGCAGAGACAAGGGGGGAAAAAAAAAACCCCTTTTGTTTTTTTCTCCTTTCTTCAGTAAAATTCCTGTCAAAATGGAAAACAGGGGATTTATGTAGATGTATCAGAAACAAAGTTAAAGTTTCATCTGCAGAAAGTTCAATTTAGAAGCAGACTGTGAGAGAGGGGGAGAGGACAAGGCGTAGGAAATTTAACATGCTTCCCAGGCACATGCTGTGACAGTATGATTCTCACCTCCTAAAGCCCGTGAATCAAAGGTATTGAACATTCAAGCATTTTTCTCCTGGCAGTGGGTGGCCTCGTCCCAAAATCCAGCTGCCTTTCTGTATGAGACAGCTGAAATCATCTTCACATAGACACTAGATTTATGTTATTATGCAGATCACATCAAACATATATGCTCTGCTGAGTTTTCTCACAGTATAATTGCCTCCTTCTCCAAGCTAAGCACATGTCTCATCACAAAAGATCCAAATAGGTCTTTAGACATACCCCAAAAAATCAACAAAGCTATTAGACGATTATAAATAGCCATTTTCTCTTTCTTTTCACTCTTACTCACTGACTTTTATCTACTCCAGATTTTTTCAGTGCTGACCTGGAGCTCAGCTCTTTTCAGAAGCAGAAGTGAAGGGCTAAGCTGAAGAGATCTCACACTGAGTCCCTACTTGATTATTTGACAGTCAGGGCCACAGAGTGACCACACAAGCTGCTAACATGTCTGGGAGCAGGAGTCATGCAGTCAGCTACCTTGTCCTCAACACTGACCAAAACCAGCCCCTTTAGGCAAAAATCCTCACAGGCAGTTACACAAGAGCACGGAGTCTGTTAAAAGCTCTCCATTTAAGCCAGGAGGTCCCATGCTAAAAGGTTTATATCCCTGTCCTCAATGCTTACAGAACAACAGAGCTGCTGTGTACCATCCTAATGTCCCCTTATTTTCTACTCTTCCTCCACAGTGAAGAGGCCCAATTATACATACAAGAGGCTTTCCACAACACTAAATATTCTACCTTTTCTCCTTGGAAGACCCTCAATTTCTGTTGCAACCCTTCATCACTGGCCATTTTTTCCTAGCCCAGATGTGAGCACCAGCTGTGCCTTTACCGCTCAAGATCTTGTCATTTCCATCAAAAGGAGAGTTTTTACACCAAAAACCTGGTGCACCAGGATTTAGTTTTTCAAATAATTTTTTTATCATTCACTTAATAGCGCAAAAGAATCAGTGCATTCTCTCCCAGTGCTCATATCCACCTCTCAATGCAGCAGTTCTGCAGCAATTTAGAGGAAATAGCTTATTACTTAGTGATAGCTGGTATTAGCCATGCTGGCTTTTATACCATGTTAATCTAAAATGGGCTTGTGAGAGTGTGGTATCTCCATCTGCAGCTATATGCATGTGATTTAAAGCAGAGTATCCAAATAAGAATTTCAGGGGCTAATTGTAGATGCTCACTCTCTAAAATGGCAGCATTAAAAAGCTGCCACTTCATTTTATAGTTAGCATCAGGCTTTCCAGCAACTCTCCGAGTGCAACTTAGCACTATTCTTTCAAAGATCTTCATCTTTGAATGAGCCCAGCACCTAAATATCCCAATTTAGACACCAAGGTATGTGTGTGTGGTATAGTCATCTGGGCATCTAGTCCTTGGAAAGAGCAGCTGGAAGCCATGAGAGTTTCATTTAAATGCTGAAGTATGATCTGAGCTTTACTGAATGTCAGATATTTAGGGGTAAAATCTATAAGCATTCAGGTCAGTAAGAATTATCATCTCTGTTGGGAAGGACACATTCTTTTTACTAGATAAAGCAGCAATCATTTAGCTGTTTTTCTTACAGCAAGAAATCCCATGTTTCGTGAATTTATGAGAGTGTGGCCAAAACCTGTATGTTTTATCTTCCCTCTGTATTTGCTGTTTGAAGGAAACAGGTAAGGTTTACAATAAGACAAAGAACTAGCTGAAAAGCTGCTATCAAGATTGCAGGTTTCAAATAAAACAGATATTCTGAAAGGCTCTACTAATTCAGCTAGAATAACTGAAGTCTGAAGACTAAAAATATCAGCCTACGGAAGACCCTATATAAAGTCTGTGCTATTCTGCTAAACAGTTTCTACTCCACTGATGCTATTAGGGTGGTACTTTAAGCGTTGCTACGAAGATCTGAAGTGTGTTGAACAGTTTCCTTAGTTAGGGAAACTTATTTGACATCTGTGAATGTGCCATTTATATATTACATGCGTAGCAAGAAAATACTGATTTATTGGTGTAGCTGGTTCCTGAGTAGAGTAGATTTATATATTCAACTCCAGTTTATCTACTACCCTGTGGGAGGGCAGGGCTTGTGCAGTTGAAGAAAAGTAGTATTTGCTCCTTAGTGGTTTTGGAAAAAAGCTTCCATTTTTTTATAATCCCTGCAAATAACAAAGAGAATTCCCTGCTGAAAACGTCTCATCACACATTTTCTAGCAAAAAGCTTTAATCATACCAAACATGAGGTTGACCACGCTCTGCCCATGCATAATACCTGCCAGTCTCATCTTTGCCAAGATCCTGTCTATCCTATTAGGTAACACAGTTTTACTTTAGGCTGGTGCATAATCCTTGAGGAACAAAGCTGCCAACGCTTACCATTTTATGGAGTTTCATATGCTATTTACTGTTTCCTCTCAAGGCCACAAGCCTGAGAATATTACACGCCCACCCGCACATACAAACACATCTTTCCTTTTAATTGCATTCCTGGCCCTGGAGATTACGGATCATCCTGGAACTGCAAACTATGTGCATCCCAAAATACCAAAACCAACCCAAGACGTGTGCAATCTTTGGATCTTTTCTGCTTAGGATATTTGGAGCCGGGGGGGAAACACTTCTGATTTGGGAATGTTCCTGGTAGGCCAAGTTTACCCCCTTGCAGCTTATGCAACAGCTCTGACTCACTTGCTGCAACCCATCTGCCACGATGCATGCTGCTCCTGGCACAGCAGCGGCTCCGGTGCAGCACATGGAGGGGCTGCAGGTGCATCCAACCTCTTGTTACCTTAGGATTGCATGGCTGGGAAAGGAGAATGCATCACAAAGGCTGCAAAATTAACCTGGAAGTGGTGTGCACCCACCAACGGTGAGGAGGATCCAGAAGCTGCCTAGGAAGGACCAAGCCCTCGCGAAGATGGATCATGGGAAGCCTATCTGGAGGGTGAATGCTGAAACATCAACACTGTTTCCTTAACATATGCACAGGCAGCATCAGCTCGGGTGAATTGAGAGCTCCAAAGCTGGAAACACAGCCCACTAAAACCATTTGTGATGATGGGCCAGCTGCAGTGGAGATGTCATTACAGCCAATGTCTTGGCTTGCTTCAACTGTCATTTATGTCCTAGCTCGGTAAAATTGGCCTTTATTTTGCATTTATTGAAAAGTGATTTAAAAGACTTTCTTTCACACCATTCTTTTTTCTGTCAGCAGAACATATTCTGAGCCTTGGTTGGTTTTGTTCTTTTTGTCATTTTTTTTTAAAGCCAGAGTCTTAAAAAAGTCAGTAATTTCAATGAGAAGACAAATGTTAACTACTTCAATAAATACAAACCATGAAAGAAGTAAAATTATTAAACTTTCTCCCCTCTTGGAAGCCAGAGATAATTTCATATCTGTGGGAGGTGCTGACTGCCCAACTGTTTGCTTAAATATGTTATTTAAAGTATTCTAAAAAGACTGTTACCTCATAACATTGAGCATCCCCATTACCCTAACCATCAAAATGATTTTCATAATGAATGCAGGGCATTCATTCTCACTTGATTCATGACAACAAGGAAAATAGAAAGCATACAGAAAATCATGAATAGTTGTGCAGTGTTTCTATGATGCCAAGCATGAATGGCGGAAAAGGCCAAGCTAATCCTTTCTATACTTGTACCATTTTGGGCCATCCTACTTCATTACTGTGAAAATCAAAGGGTCTTCATTTCTTGATCCCCCCTGGAAAATGAACAGGTACCAGCAGCCTCACTGTACAATTATCAGCCCTCAAGTTCTAAGCTGAGAGAAAAAAAAAAAAGCTCAAAACATAATAAAGAAGGTAGGAATACATCTGCCTTTGTAAACAAAATCACACTGATGAATAAATGGCATCCATGCTAATACTGCCAGAGGCAAAACTGTGACCTGAGAAAAAACATCAATCTCTTTGTGTTGCTCTAGCCTCATTGGGACTGATGTATTTATTAATATCCAGATTTTTCCCATACATCAGTTGCTACTACTGCTTCGTACTTTCTCCCCTGCAAGGTCAAAATGTAGCTCACAGAGTCTTACTATTAAAAATAAAATAAGAAAAAAAAGAAAAGAATGATTTGCTTCCAGTCAGCTCAAAGTCACCATGAAAGACAGACTGATCAGCACATGGAGCAGCCTAGAAAGGAGCTTCAAACTGTAGGAGCAGGGATGCTAATAGAACCACACTGAAAGGTCAATACAGTTCTGAAATTAAATTAGTAAAAGAGAAAGAACCTGCTCTATGCTTTCTTAGGTGTTCATGTCCATCTGAGGAGCTGAACTATAACTCAGCAGCGACACCCACACACCTCAGCAGGCTCCTGTGCCACATTGCACATCCCAGCTGGGGGTGCTGCTGCTGGAGGGGTGCAGGTACCCCAGTCCTGCATGCTCTGAGGACCCTGTCTATCCCCTCATCGCCCTGCTAATTCAGCCTCCCCCACATTTATCTGGCAAGCAATTCAGCACTGCCACCTATGAAAAGCTGGAGATGACAATGATCCACTACGGATCACCCCATGGGAGCTCTCCCAGAGCCACCCACTCCCATGGGATGGTCTAGAGCAGGGCTACAGGCTGAGCAAAGCCTGGGGTGACCATAGCTTATCCTCTGCCCCAAGCAGGCAGGACAGTCCCAGCCCTCCTCTGTGCCCGGGAAACAGGGATCCCTCCAGCTCCACAAAAAGGGAGCACCCTGCCCCTCCTCCCCACTGTGAGCCGCGTGGCTGCAGGAACCACGATGGAACAGGCACCCTTGGGTGCCAGTCCACGCCCTGGTAGCAGCACTGCACGACATTCACAGGGCACACCAGACACCTGCTGAGCTGCTTCAGCCTAGCTGCCCTTCAGCAGGCACAGCCATCCCCTCTGGCCACGGCAAAAACGCCTCCAAGGAAAGGGGCACGGACAAATGACCGCTGGAAGATGAATTGCAGCAGCTCATTCATTCCGGTGATTTCAGCAAGTGCTAAAAGAAGATAATCTCTCTGCTGTTTATCTCGCTGCTGCTTTGTTTGTGGTTTGTTTCCAGGCACAAAGTAGCCAAATTAGGTCACAGCCATGGCGCTGTATAAGACCTTGCTACTGAAGCCATGCAAGTAACACCAATCTGGCTCACAGGTGTTGTGATAACTAAGTTTTTATTTCTCATATTCATAGCACTAACTTTTGAGTGTAAATTTGCCTGAGATGCAAAGTGGATTCCAAAATCCATCAGGTCCAACAATTTCAGTCAAAGTCATCAACTAAGATTGCCTCAAAACCTTTTAGAAAATAACTAAATTTAGGATTTTAACAAGGTCCAGGCAGGATGAGTTTTGATTGCTTTCAGATGTGACAGCAAAATTTGAATACTCATAGCTGTTTGTAAATTTAGGCAAGAGCTATAAATCTCTCTCTCATTTGTCAGTTCAGTTAAGTTCCAGTTCTGCTGCTCTACTCAAAAGCTTGGCAGGATTATCCTTCTGTGTTTTATTTCCTAATCTGACCATTATGGTAACTAATTTATTTCTATGTAATTTAATTATCTTTAGCTGTTCTGCATCCTTGGTGCACTCTGCTCCATCTCCAGCTATTTAATTTTCACTCTTCTCCTGCATTTGAATAATTTCTCTTTACATAGATTGCTGGCATTGGAAATGTTGCTTAACTTGCATCATCTGCTGGCAGAGCCATTATTTTATTACAATACATCATCTGGTCAAGGGGGTGGACCACAGAACTTTGGTCCTTAGGATTTGCATTCAGAAGCCATTATTTTCTTTCTGATGTTAACAAAGTTGCTCTGCTCTTTCCCTGCCTTGGTTCCTGCTCCTGTTCCACCACCAGGTACTATTTGCAAAGCAGAGAGTTTCCTTGATCCTTGCAAGTCTGCCTTTAATTCCTTTATTTCTATTTTAAAATCCTGCCAGGCCACTGTTGGGAGATTCAAGTTGTGGAAGAACTTACTTCCTCCCCTTTTTGGTGCCACTGATCTTAGCATAAGTTTCACGGCTGAACTCTGTGGAATGCAGATTTCACCTCTACCTGCAATATAAATATATTCCATCTTCAAAGTCCTCACAGGGGCCCAGCAGTAGCTTTGGTTTCTCTCAGGGCAGCCTTTCCTTGGAGCTGCCTCCAGCTCCTGGGTGCTCCCCTGGCACATACATCCGTTTTCCCAATGCACAGCAACTGCAGGGTACAGACATCATTTCTCTTGTTTAGCATTCTCCCTGTATCACTTTCTTACAGCTGTTCTGCCACTGCAATATTTGTAAAAGTATAATAACCTAAATGTGGCATTTGGATAACAGAGGCATTTTACATGAACTTGTCTTCAATTTAGCCATGCATATTTGTGTCTCAGAGGAAGGCAGCATTCCTCACACCTTCCTTTTCAACATTTTTCTAAATTAACAAGTCTCAAAATAGAATAGCAGCAGATAAATTTACTTATTAGACAACAGCTGCCAAAATTTGCCACTAACAGGTATATGCAAGATGTATTTCTCTACAGTAAAGAAGAAATTTAATCTCCCAATGATTTCATTTGGCACTAAGACAGAAGTTCTTTATTCTAAATATATGTCAACAAGGTTTCCACACAAGTTTTACCTTTGTGGTATACTACAAAAATAAAAACCTCTTGTTTAATGGGCTGTTCTAAGGGCAAACTACAATTGCCAGATGATATCTTAAATAATGCAAAACATACTCAAATTATCTGCTGATCTTTCTGAAAGCCTGCACACCTCTTCCCACTTTTTTTATCCACTATTTTTTCTTCTTGACTGGTTTCACCCTGACAGACCATGCAGCACCTCTCACCTGTTTTGCTTCAAAACTAGTCACTGCCCACTCTCTGAAGTGGGAACTCAGGTGCCACTTCCGAATTTGAAGTTATTTCAAGGGTGAGAGACAGCGGAGTGTGTGGTGAGATGACAGGATACAGGATTCGAGTCGGGTCTGGCCAGACCATCTAGCAGCATGAAAGAATATTGTCAGCTATTCTGGCTTGCTCTGAATTTCTATTTTTGAAGACAGCAGCAGAAATCACAGAGATTCCTCAGTGTGAGTTTACAGAAAGAATCTGATGCCACATGAAGAAAACCAAAGCGCATTTTAGTCATCCACTGAGAAACCAGTAGACTTTGAGAGAAAGCTGAAAGCCTGGTGGAGCTCAGTGGTGGCAGGGATCTGCCAGCCGGGCTGACCCTGCTCCCCTTGCACATCACTCCTCTGTGCCACCCCTGCTGCACACAAACAACCTTCCCCAAGACAAGATTCCAGGGACGAGCACGATTTATCCTGCAAGCACTGCTCCTGCGTGCTGGAGGGGGACTTGATTCAGAACAGGGAGAATATTCTGCACATTCTCCTCAACGCAGGTCCCTATGCAGATGTGGGGATGTTAGAAACAGGAGCTGAGTGTCTGTGGGAATATCAGCTGGAACCAGGAGCTGACTGCAGAAAGAGCAAGAATAAGCAGGAAGGTGAGAGCGTAAAAGTCTACAACTTCAGTGCAACAGGCGCCTGAGGTCACAACGGGGACTATTATTTTCTGGCAGGAGAGAAATAGTAAATCAATGTTTCATTCTGATCTGGTGGCTGGCTGACATCTATGGCACCCTGCCACAGGTGGCTCACATGACAGCCTCCCGCAGTATATCTTCCACACTTAGGAACATCACAAGAAACAGAACAGTTTCTACAAGATATATTGTGTTTGTGTTTCCAGAAGCCTCTAAAACTTCACAATAAAACCAAACCAAACCCAAAGCAACACACCTAGTGTTCAGGTAGCTGAGGTCTCAAAAGCAAGGAAATTCCAGAATTGGCTTCATCAGTGCAACCTTAGTTTTGTTTCTTTTTGTCTTTTTATAAATACACTGTCTTAAATGCAGGAGAAAATATTAGACACTTTTAACAAAATACCTAGAATTATGACATACACCTGGAACCTGTGTGGGTGAATTTGGGTGTTTGGTTGTTTTTCAAACACACAGTGTCATGCAACCTTTCTGCTATGTCTACATGATTCAAATTGCACACCTCTGTCCCCGAAGATGCTTACCTGGGAACCTTGTATTTCAACCATATAAACAAACCCATTAGTTTACAGGCTGAAAACACACCCCAGAAGGCACGCTCCAATTTCCTTGGCACTGCCCCTCAATCCAGCTCTATAAATGGACCCCCAGCCAAATAACTCACTCTATTGTCAACCAAGGAGTAATTCTGCTGTGCTCCAAGTAATTGTTCTGCTTTCCTTGCCAACATCACCTGAAACAGGGACAGAAACTGTCCCAAAAGCAGGCTATGGTCCCTGGATCCTTTAGCCTGACCTCCAGGCAGGAGAGCAGGGATGCATCAGCAGACCTGTGCTTCTGACGAGGTTAATTGTGAGCAAGCCCTGATGTGAAATTGCCAGGTACGAGTCACCTGCTGATTATGACAAATTTTGTTTGCTCTGTTATCACAGGCAATGTAAAACCAGGGCATTGCACAGCTTCTGCACGTACATCCAGTGCAGAGAGGGATTTCTTACAGGGACACATGCCTCCAGTATCATTGCTTCAGTATTTATCCCTGGCTCCATTCACTTTTCTGCTTAGAGCTCACATCCAGTCATGAAACACTGGCACTTTTACAAATAAAAAGTGGGTTTTTTTGATTTTTGTGCATATTCACAATTGAAATTTTAGAAATAAAAGGTCCCACAAATTCTGCCTCAAAGACACCCTTCTAAGTACAGATCTGGATGTTACAACCCTGGGTTTTGTCAGAAGTTTTCCACGTCACTGTAAAACCATTTGTGTTTTAATATACCAAATGGACATGACTACATATTGGATTTTGTTGTGGATAGACCATCCAAGAGAAACAAGGTAACATCAATTTGTTTGCCAGAAGTCAGTGGCTGTAAGACACTCCAGGTTTACTACTTAAACTTCCAAAAGCAAATTGGCAATAATCTGTACTTAGGAGTCCATTTAAACAGGCAATACTTGCAAGTGCTAATTTTGCATAAACTCTGGTAATGTTTATTAACGAAAGAGACAATATAGTATCAATTAGGAAATGTTCAGCAGCTAGTTAATAATAGACAAAATAATCCCCTTTGGCTCCTCAGCTGTCTTAGCAAATGTTTAACAATGAAGATATCCAAGCTCGAGCAGTCTAATTAAAGAGGATTCTTTTCCTTACGTACCTTTCTGTCCTTGAATGTTTAGCTCATAGAGATCAACAATTGAGACTTACAAAGGTAAAGCCTAACTACACATCCCCTTTCACTTCTGCACTGTCACAATATATTGTCAGGGGTTACCTAATGACAAAAGCAACTCCAGTTCAGGGAGAGACCAGGACACACAGCCGTCGCTGTGCTGGAGATGATATTCCTTCTTGATCAGCATCTATACCTCGACTCGTGGCTGCTGTACCACAGGAAAGACACCCATTCTGATGGCACCTCTCTATTTTCTCATTTTCTCTTTCCCAGATCTGCCCCTGCACAGTCCAGGCTGGGTTAGCACTCTCTTTTAAACAAACTATGAGGAATTGCAACCCAAGAGGATGCAGGAACCCCGCTGACACAAGCCAAGGTCAGCCTGGTTGCATGTGCAGGATTAGCAGTTTGGGCAGGCAGCATTTTCCCTGGCTACCTAGCACTAACACAGTCTCCAGATCAGTTCTCAAGTACTGGGAAATGTTGAAGTCACTGCTGGGGGCTGCAAGAGACTCAACAGCATTGCTTCAGTTGCCTGTTTCTGCTCAGCAAGGAGCTGCACAGAGAGGGGCTTCAGACCTCTAAGCAGAATCCTTTCTCTCCAGGAGATACCCCCTTCTCTGTCCTTGCTGCCTCTCAGTCACATTTCAGTTCATTATCCAGCTCTTCCACAGCAAGACTTCAGAGAGTCACCCCTCCTTCAAGGCACATTTAGTTGAAATTTGCTGTCATTTACTCACACCATGGGAGGAACAGTATTTCAGTACAGCTGTTTCCAAAGATTAAGTGAATTACAAGAAATACTAATGAATTAATATAATAATAATACGCTATATTGTACTTATTATTTATATCATATTACAGCATAATGAATATAATGAATACTCTTCTCTCTGGTGGCCAGTGACAGGACCTGAGAGAATGGTATGAAGCTGTGGCAGGGGAGGTTTAGGTTGGATATCAGGAAAAGGTTCTTCACCCAGAGGGTGGATGGGCACTGGAACAGGCTCCCCACAGCAGTGGTCACAGCACCAAACCTGACAGAACTCAAAAAGTGTTTGGACAGTACTCTTGGGGCTGTCGTGTGAAGGGCCAGGAGCTGGACCTTGATGATCCTTGTGGGTCCCTTTCAACTCCGAATATTCTATGATTCTATGAACGACTGAGATCTATTCTTTTCCCTTCCCTCAAATCCAAAGCACCAAAGTCTGCTTTTCTTTAGGGTCCTTCCCACAGGCTCGCATGTCATGGAGATTAGCAGACAATGCAGAACTGTCTGAGAGCATTTCTGCAGGACTCAGTGTCAAATTAGCCAAGTTAACATGATAGATTATGATAAATTGAATGCCTGGGGTACTATGTGCTTGAACTATGTGGTGCTGTGTAGCACAGCAAATGTATTTCCTAAAAACCCCTAACTGGGCAATTTCATCTAAATAAAAATGCTACTAAATATGCCTTTGCTTGTTGTCAAATACTTTCTTCTCCTTCTCAGCAGCTATAAAACATATGGTTTACACTGCTAAGAGCCTCTGTAAATCATGCTGTAATACCTGTAGGTTATGCTTAGGCATAGACATGTCTTCAGCTGATGTCAATTGTTGTAACAGCCCTGACGTCAGAGCCAACATTATTTACAGCAGCTGAGCGTCTGTGCTCAGCACTTACCAAGGCAGGCAAATGAGAAGGGATTTGCTTTAGGTTCAGGGGGACGTTAAAGTAGAACTTGGTCTGGAGAAATTAAAGCCAGGCAATGACTCAAATCTGGTCCTTGTCTGCTTGAGAGCAGATCTATAGATATAAACCCTGTCAATCTTGACTCTCCTGCTGCCCTTTACTGTATATAGCATAAAGCTAAAGAAACACCTGACAACAACATGAATACATACACATATAAATAAAATTGTAGAGGTGTTTAGCATTTGTCTCACCCTCTGAAAAGAGACGATGACAAACACCTTTCATAGGAGAAGCTAGGACAATGCTGAGTCTTCACACCAGCTTCTCTATACAGGCAGGAAAGGGAACTCTTGAAGAGGCACCTCCACACTATAATTCACCCACCAGAGAACAAAAACTTCATCCAGCTCCTACCTCCCAAGGATGGATAGGAATGTCTCCTGGACTTCAATCACACCAAGACTCCAGGCTTCCTCTCAGGGAAGGTTTAGTAGGAGCCTCCTTTTAGTAAGAGGGACACAGCAGTTAAGTGCTACAGCCTAGGGGTAAACCTCCTTCACAGCTGGGAGGGTTTCCCAAGTCACTTCTTAAGCGAAGTTCCAGGCAGCCCTCACAATATTCTAAGTTTTGCATTGCTGCGTGGCATATAAACCTCACAACCAAGGTTTTTGCAACTTCCACACCATAGTTTTATAATAGCACAACACAATAAAGAGTCAAGTAAAAAAGAGTAAAGCACACCATAACCATCTGATAGGAAAATAACCTCAACCGTCCCTACTTGCAGGAAGCTGTAGAACTCACACGGTTAAAAATTATTTTTCAGTCAATCTCTTTATGCATCCCACACACTAGAACTTATCTGACATGAAAGGGAATAGATGGGTATAAATATAGTACATGAAGTGCAGCATTAACTTTAGTACAGACAAATTATGTTAAAGACTGTCAGCATTTAGTCTGGCACAACTGCTATACTGCTACAACATTTGGGGGAAGAAAAGAGGGACTCAGGATGGTGTCATTTGTCTCCTTCCAATAGATCATTCAGAACTGACTCGTGTGTTCCACCCTAGGCTTTGGGAAGCCTCAGTGGAAAGATGTTATTTCTGAAGGTGCTTGTAAGAGCAGCTTCATGGTCTCTGCATGGGGAAGAGGCAGCACTTTGTCAAGCTCCTTGTGGGAGTGTAATGGCTCATCTGGGAGATGCCTGTACTGCAGCACCCACCAGGGATGGCATCTCCTCCTCATGTAGCCCTGCTTTCAGAAGGTGTTCGCAATGCAGGGGCTTCTTTGTTTTGTTTCTGTTCTAACAATCCTGAGAGCTTAACAATTTCTTTCATTTAAAGGAGGAAAATCAAAAAAGAGAGCCAGAAAACCCAATTTTCTATTTATTTTTAGTGCCACTTAATGTGCATCCTGCTAAGCCAACAATCATCCCAGCATGAGCTGACTAGAAGCAGCAGCAGGTAGCTTCCTGGCTAGCTGGCAGGGATCAGAGCGGATAAAAGAGAAATAAGACTAGGTTTGCCACACAGAGTAAACCCAAGCAGGGGATTTTACTTCTGCCCTCTGCCCACATTACAAAGAGCTTCCTTTTTTTATAGCAGGGCCCCTTAGCTCAAGATATAAAACCCCAATGGCCCCCCGAAAAATTTCCCAAGACCAAATAACTGCTGTGAAACCACCTTTGGTGCCAGAGTCTGCCTTCTCTTCCTCATCTCTGCTTGTTGCAGACCCATTTCAGTATCACCTGGGGGACACAGCAGGAGCAGCTTATCCCAGACAGTAACAGAAGTGGAATTTTGCAGTGAAGGCCCTGTACCCCACAGAGAACCTTCCAGGTTTGACTCACATCTGCTGGCCAACTTACCAGCAGCTGCTCACTAACACGCAGGGAAAAGGGCTTAGTGCCCAAAGCTCAAACACTGTCATAAAACTCTTCTTTTAGAGATACCTGCCCAGTGGAAGAAAAGTGTGCTCTATTAGCTGCACAGAGATGCATCAGCTTTGAAACTCCAAGGTCACGTCTCCATTTCAATATATACATATATGGAAAAGCAACAGGGGACATTTATTTCAGCAACAGCATTTTCAAATTTTTTCAACTAAATATATATTATTTTATTACAAGATTTTTCCACTGGGTGAGAGCTTG
The DNA here is from genome assembly GCF_000738735.6 of Corvus cornix cornix. Lineage (NCBI taxonomy): Eukaryota > Metazoa > Chordata > Aves > Passeriformes > Corvidae > Corvus > Corvus cornix. The sequence goes on from NC_047056.1 coordinate 15,803,621, forward strand.
CTAGAAAAAAACTATACTGACAAGCCTGTATAAAAAACAATTCAAACCAGGTACCTGCCAGCCAAAATAATGCACATGGAAACGCCTTACTGCCCAAATCACACTGGAGAGCTGTGTGTTGGGTATAGGGCTTTGGAGAAGTAAAAACTTAATCACTTTTTAATCCAGGACAAACTCCCTCCCTGCTATCTCAGGTCAGGGCATAGGAGGACAGGTGCAAGGACTAAAGGAGGCAGGCAGGACTCCCACCTCCTGCCAGGAAAAGCCATCACAAAACACTGCACCTTTTCCATACCTAGCCTGCCATGCTCTCTGCCACGCATTCATCACAGATTGCTACCAAGCAGGTATTTAAGCATTTTCCAATAGTCCATTCACAAGTGAAATGCATATTTGACCTCATTTTTATCATTAGGGGAGATAATCTCTTTGGGGGCTTTGGGGCAAACAACCAAGGCTCTATACAGAGAGTCTTTACAGGGACCACACCTTCCCTCCAGAGTTTATGGTTTCTACGATGCAATCACTCACCATAGGCACAAAACAAGTGTAATAGGGCAGGTAAAGCATGAAAAAATGCTGGAACAAGAGCAGCAGTATCTCACAAATCTGAGCTACTTAAGGTTGGACCAGCAGAAAGTTACAATTGTGCATTTTTGTTAGAGCAAGAGGACAGTCTCCAGACACACAATTAAATCTTTTCACTGAAAACCCGCACCTGGGGACCAAACACAACAAAAGAAATCACACTATGGAAGTGAACTTACAAATCACAACAACTCCTACAGAAGCAAGCTTGAGGTCTGCTGAGAACCTGTCAGAGAGCAAGTACTAGGACACAAAAACATACTCTGCATTTTAGTAAGAGGAGAGTACTCATGACTTTGCACCTACCTCAGAGGAGACAAGCAGCAGAAAGGCCCCTACCCTTCCCCAAGGAATTTAAAGAGCCCAGGGGTGTCTCCTGGGAAGGCCACCAGGCAGGTGCTAGCAATCAACAGCATCTCCAGTCCCGCTAATACTTTGCTTAATGCGATTAGGTTCATTACAACCACTTCCCTCTGACTGGTTTGCTATCCCTCTCCCTGTGGAAAAGCTACAGCCTGCTCTGCCAGGAGCTATGCACAGGACTGCAGTTATCCAGGCAGGATTTCCAGCCCTTGGTGATGGTATCGTTCACCTCTCAGTGCATCCAAAGAAGACAGTGAAAGGCAGATTCAAGAAGTTATTTCAAATCATTTGCTTTTTATCTTGTCAACAGAATAAAACCCAGAACTTATACTGAAAGCAAAATACAGGAGAAGGATAATCTGCCAAGCCCTTTCACCTCTATTTCTCAATTTAGTGCTAAGATCAGGTGACACAGAGATAAGTCCCCTATCTCTCTCTTCCTCCACTTGGGAGGAAGAGTCTGCCCTCATAAAACTCAGATTAACCCCCTAGTTCACCAAGGAGCTGAATAATAGCACTAATGGCTTCTACCCGTGCATTCTGCAAATCTGGTGACGGGACTATCAAGAGCAAGGGGAAAATTCTCGGTGCCAAGACCTGTGCTAGGACACAGCACCCGGCCCAGCAAGCTGACAGCAGCGTTCACAGTGGCTGTCAGACAACTGTAGAAGGACCTGTTTTGCATAGCTCCACTCACAGTGTGACATCTAATGTCAAAAAAACATCTGACGCTCTTTGTCAATCAGCAGAGTCAGCCCGACTTCGAGGCATGTGCTGAGCTATAGGCAAGAAAAAGAACGTATGGAACACTGAGCCTGCTGGGATGCTCAAGAGCATGAGATGAAGTAGGCAGAGTGCATCCCAGGATATCAGGTTCAGCACTGACATGGTGGAAGCTGTAAATACTTTATGTTTTAATTGGCTTGCTTGTGGAGTAAATGACTCACTAAAAATGGCATGCTGTTGGTCTAAATCCAGTTATGTACCATGTACCTCTCTGAGAAGATTAGAGTGAGCACATTCAGTTCAAAGTCTCTGGGTGAAAGGCATCTGGGCACACTGCTTATCAAATACTCTGTCCATGGTGGCAAGTCCTGGCTGCCAGCAGGAAACACACAGAACTCTGTCATTTGCTGAGCAAAGTGCTCAGAGGTGTAAACATCACAGAACCAGCATTACACAGAGCACCTGTGAGCAAGGGAAATAGCCCATGCCCCCTGAAGACCGAAGCAGTTCCTTCCTGGAGATCACAGTGATGGACGAGGGAAGTTTGGGGCCCTTCACTGGCCTGGGCAAGGTGAGGAGGTCCAATAGCACCTGTAGCTTTCTGCTGAGCCCAAGCAGAGGTGTATCATACTGCTCCTAAGAAATGGATTACCCCATACAGGGGCAGCAACAGCAGGCAATAGCTGTTCTCTCTTCTCTGGCTTGCAGCAGTGTGTCAAACATCCATTTGATAGCCATGCACCACTGCCTGCAGGCCAGCTCAAATTGGACTCCAAAATGCACCACATGGCTTTCTTTGAGGCAGGTTACAAGGGCAACACATTAGAGAAAAAGACTACAACACAACTAAAATGTTCTGTTAGTTTTAATTAAGCTCATCGCACTGGAAAACTTTCTGATTCCAGGGAAACACTTGTCCTTGGGATTCCTGCCTTTTTTGTTTGCTTTTAAGCTTAAAACCACCCAAATTTCAAACCAGCAAAGGGCTAAGTGATCCTGGTGAGCTCCCACTCAGGCTCCCGCAGTTTGCAATAAGCTCAGTGAGAGCCCATCTCAGCACTGGATATTGGATATGGTCTCCAGATGGTCATGCAGGGCATCAAGACAACAAATTACCAGGACAGGAGACCTGTCAGAGCCATCCTCTGTTGTAGGACTTCCTTTCACAGAAATGACATGCGGATTGCAAATGGGACAAAAAGCCTATGAGACAGCAACTCCAGACAGGATTTGTTTCTCACTGACTAACTGTGAATTCAGCTTTTTTCAAGCCATTTTCTGTCTCTTTACATATCATGCTGCTGTAGGAATTGCAAAGGTAAGGAACATTTTCTCAGGCACACATTCATAACACAAAACAAAGAGGAAGCACTAGGTACAGGAATGTAACAGAAAATGTAGGTCACGTTCAAAAATATTATCAGGAGCATGCAGAGTATATCATACCTCTACAATGAGCTTTGCTTTCATGAAAATTAATTAGGCACAGATTTCCAGTATTGCTTTTCATTTCTGTTGCCTCAGCTCTTTGGTGTCACATCTCAGACAGCTTGGCCCTGCTATTCATAAGCACTGATCACCTCCAGCATGACCACAGCAATCGGGAGCTGCCCACTGAAACAAAGCTTTTGATATCTCAAAGGCCACATTCTGTCTCTTGTCTTGGATGAGAAAACAGGTGACTACTGCAGGTATGCCTGTAATCTCCAATGAAAGGGCCAGCAGAGACACAACAATGATTCTCCTTTGGTGGTAGCAATGAAGGGCAATCACAGGAAGAGCCTAGGAAAACCACTACAAACAGAGCTAATTTTTTAAAATTTACATACTAAACAGGATTTGACATAAGAAAACAATTTCACACGTTAGTTTTAGAGCAAAGGCTTCATTTCATCCCCTGAAGTAGAATACTGATTGCTCAAACCATGTATTTTCCAATACATGGCCCAGCTACAGATCAGCTAAATGTTCACAGGCATCACTCCAACGTCTCTCAATTTTCTTTCTCACTTCTCTCCCTGTCTGCTATTTTTGCCTTCAGGAATCTCAATAACTTTAGTATTGCTCCTAGTTTTTATCATCTATATTTGAAGATGTATTTATACAATGAAGGAACATGTTTTGGACAAGGAATTCTGCAAAGTTTACTATGGGAGACAAGATCACAGCAGATATGAGAGTCAATTCACAATATATTTTATGCCCATCTCAATCCCGTGGATGAAAAGTTGTAAAGGGAAGAAGAGCCTCTTTGGCTTCCACCTTTTGTACATTCTTTAGTCCAAGAGCTAGGGCAGATTGCAGTGACTGGACATATGAGCATCACTGGAAAAGTAGTTTTCAACACCAGAATGGAAGTAGAACATTTTTGTTTAACAAATGAGGGGTCAGGCATCTGTGCCAGATAAACAGAGGATGGGCATATGAAGTTCCTACAGTCCTGCATTAGTACCTCTACAATCTCCTGTGTTGGACCTATGCAGCTACCCAGCTACTACAGCTAAGTGGAGTCTCATCCAAATCCTACTGCCTTCTGCTTGATGCATATGGAAAATTTGACACCTCCAACACCTATATTTACTCCATACAAACTTATGACTACACAGGTAAGTAATTCATGGCCCTGAGGAGGTCAAACCACAGATCTTCTAGCCATCAGTTTTTGCAGCTCCCAGAAAGTAAACAGGGTTTGAGCCAAGCCTCTGAGTGCAGTGTTCAGGGAACCTCAGTTTATGTGCTGCACATGCAGAAAGGGAGCCCATCATAAAATAGTAATTTTATTTCTGCTATATTTTCTCTAAAAACATAGGGTATACAATCATAAATGAAATCTTGCTATACCTCACTGTGCCAAGTGAGACAAAAGCCCCAAAGCCCTCATAAAAATTAAACCAAGACAAACTGTGCTCCAAATCCCCAGAAAACAAGAAAAACATTGCAACAGAGGAACATAATCCACTTGGCTCCTTTGTTGCTGCAGCACCAGGTATTTGTGTTCTGATGGAAACTGATGGTTTGTAACATCATAGATAACAACTCAGCAGCATGAATGGTAGTCCAGAGCAACTACATCATTGTGTGTTACTGCGTGATATTCCCTGAATTTCTGCATATTGATGCCCCTGAAAGTTTAACATGTAATGATTTGAGTGCAGGATATATTAAATTAATATATCCTTTCAAAACTTGAAACTATGCCTTTCACTTGCCTTTTCTTCACAAGATTTAAGAACATAAATGTAGTCTTAAGGAGCTATCTTCTAAATACTCAGCTAAAATCATGTTTCCTGAACAGAGACACAGCTTTTTAACGGGACTGTACTCTGATGTAAACACAGCCTCATATCAAGAAAGCATCATTTCAAAGCACTCTCCATATACCCATTATATCAGGCTGCTCTATGCCAAAAGATTAAACACTCCCTGTTATTTCTTCCTGCTTTTCCTGCAGAGCGATATTCTAGGGTTTGGACATAGATACAGTTGTTGTTTCTGGAACAGACTGTGAAAAACTGCAGCACATAACTTACCTCAAGCAATTGATAACGGGCCATTGTTCATCCTGCCCCACCACGGATGAAAGGAAGCCCACATTCCGTAAGCTTGTGGAAATTTTATATCTTCTGACTCCTTTGCCCCTTCAGAGCCATTTCAACAAACTAAAGACATTTCCCACTAAAAAGATTACAAAGGCAAAGACACAGATAATGATGCAGCTCCTCAGCTGTTCGTGCTGCAGCAGTAGGCATGGCTCAGCTTTAGTTGTCATATTAAAATAATTGACTGTTAATCACTTAGGCATTAAGATCAGTTTATCAACTCTACATTATCTAGCATGAAACCCATTGGCAGCTGGGCACTTGCTGTTTTGTAGTTACGGCATGTCATTTATTAAGGAGCATTGTCTTAGTGTTTGTTGCAATTTATGTTACCACCTTGAACTTTTTCCCCCTTTTATCCAATGTAATGGCTAATTAATTAATTTATCTAATGGCTGATTTTATTTTATTTTATTTTTATTTTTCGTACAAATGGACCTCCCTGGACCTCGTTCCGTTTCCTCCTAGAGCACACCTGATGGAAGATTGCAAGCAGAAAGGTTCCAAGGATGGTATGTTCTTTTGGTGTGAACAAAGCCAGAGGACTTGCATGTAGGATAACACCCCTGACTGTTAACAAATCCTGGCACGTGACACGGAATGAGACTGGAAAGGCCTGGAGACAGTGATGTGCTTTAGAGAGGTGCCTTGCTCTGAGTGTAGCAGTGAAGAAACCCAGTTAGATACTGACCACAGGTGAGCAATGTGTATGTCCAGAGAACTTTAACATCATAGATGGTAACACAGCTGGAGGTGGGCAGTCATTAGTATTCACTAATTGGTATGCCCCTGCTGGACAAGAAACGTATGAAATTAAAACTGCAGAGCTTTTGGTTTGGTATCACAGATTGTTTTAAACAAACTCATTTGTTTGGGTTTTTTAGTGAAATCCCCCATGACAATTCACAACAATAAGTTTTCTGGCAATTCTAAGAAGGTATGTAAATAAACTCGTAAACGAAAAAAATTGAATTTAAAAGTCCATCTTTTGAGCTGCTCAGAGAAATACAACTCTCACAATCCTTACCCAGCAGATTATAGGAGACATCCTTTCCTGGCAGGCAGTATTGTTGTTTAACATAGCAGCCATCTAAAATCTTGGTGGGGAGTTAACTTTCCCTACAGATTTCAGTTAGAATTTACCTGAAAAAAAAAAAAATAGCTGCAATTCTTTGCAGAGTGAAGCAAAAAGCCAACACTAATGCTGTGAAATCAAATAACCTGAATGAGGGCTGAAAGCTCAGCCCTAGTCCTTCCCACTCTCCCTTCCCTTTTGGCAAGGGGGTCTTGGGCAAGCTGCAATTGCCCTCTGTAAAGCAGAAGTAATTCTATTTACTTACTTTGCATGAGGAAGTGGATAAAACTTGAGATGCACCATCCTAGGCAAGAAAAAATGTTTGTGGAAGCCAACCAGAGTGGGAGATGGGAGCAGACCTCTGCTCTGGGGCCATGGTTGCTTGTTCTTCCCTTCAATCATGTGCTGGTGAGCCAAAAGCACAACTTGGCTGGTGCCTTCTGAGCTCCTGTAGGGCTTGTTCGATGGGAGACTGTGATCCACCCTTATGAATAATAAAAGTAGCAGGAGTTCAACTCTTTTTACCAGCTGGAAAAGATTGAACAAGCTGCAGCTTCGTTAGAACCCCCTCCCCTCAAAGCTTTAACACCCAGCATCGTCTTGAATGGCAAGTGCCAGACAAACCTGCTGGGAAGGAAGAGCTCCTAAAACAGGGAACCCAACAACACAGATGCTTGTTTTCTTTGGGAAAAAGTCTCCTAAGGAGCTGTATGGCTGCTAGCAAGGTAATGCCAATAATTTTTGCAATTTCAAACAAATAATAGGACATCACATCACCAAAGTCCAGATACTTTAAGGCACTGAGTCAAGCACCTTACTCTCTCTCCTATGTATGTGTCAGGGAAAAAATCTGGGAATAGATGTGTTGTTTTAGTGTGGCAAGCAGTTTATTTCAAAATTGCACCACTTTTAGTTGTATTTGTAAATATAAGATTTATGAAACAAGACCGTTTAAGTGACTCAGCTCACCCATTCTCATGTTACTTCAAGAACAACATGCTGTGTTTTGGGGGGGATGTATGTCATTGAAGCACATACAATTCAAAGATCATTTACTTCCAGCTTCCAGAAGCTCTGCCTGTGGACTGAGCCCAAGCATGCAAAATTTCAGCCTGCATGTATTTGCCAAAATTGTAATCATCTTAATGATATAAGGGCTTTGTTGTGGCAATGATGCAACCTACACCTATCTGCGCTATGAACATCAAGTAAACGGAGTTAGGACTATTCACAAATTCTCCTTTTGTAAATATATGTACACTGACAAAATGAAGACAACTAAAACCTCAGGCTGAAAATAGAAGGTGGAATTCGAACACTTTGATTTAATGGACCTGGGTGACGAGAACTCGCCACATGCAGATGCGTGACTCAAATCTAGACAAGCTGCAAACCTTGTCTTACCTTTGGTTTGCTGTTGAATGCTTCCGAGTTGCTCCTCATGCAATGAAACAGTAAGCCCTAGTCTATTTCCAAAAGCACAGTGATGCCCAGCACAGAGGTGGCTGTGCCAGCACCAAGGGCTCCATTTGAAAGCCTGCAGAGCTCCTCTGGAATACCCTCCACAGTGCTGTTGTGCAATCCCACCACTTTTGCCCCCGATTCCCTCCAAACGCGTTATCCCGCGCCTGGGCTCTGCTCGGGGATGCACAGCAGGTCCCTGGCGAGACAGAGCTGCGTGCAGTGAGAGCACGGTGCAAGGCACGGGCGGCACTGACTGCCCCTCCGGGCTTTCCTCCTTGCCTTTCAGACTCGCAGCAGCCGACCTTGCATGCTGCCCTCCCCCATCACACCCTCCCGCCTCGCCCTCTGGCAACACAGAGTCTCACGGCCGCTGGACTGTGAAATAGCTCTTTTTTCGTTTTTGCCTCCTTGATGAGCTGAGATGCAGGTGAAGAGAAGGAGACAAGAGGCTGTGCCAGTGAGAGCTGTGCTTGCCGTCCTGTCCATTCTGAGGGAAATGTTTCCCAGCAGCAATGCAGAGGAGGCCATGTCCAGTCCCACTCAAACCTCAGAGTAACACAAGGACCCATGAAAGAAGGAGAAAACCAGGAGATGGTTCACACCGGGTGCAGCCACCTCTTTTTGATGTTCTGAATGCTGCTAGCTGGAGGCAGAAGTCTCAAGGCCCTGGTGAGGACAGTGCTCTACCTGTGGAGTCACTACTCCTGCTCCCTCCCATCCTATTTCCTTTGCCCACCCAGGCAGCTAAGGGAAGGGGAGCAGCATCTTCCACCTCCACTCACCTTGTACTCTGTCCTTCCTTTGGCAGAGGGGATGTGCTGGCCACACAACCCAAGATGCTGGCCACAACTATCTCTAGGCAGTGCCTTATCCATCAGAATGATGTTCCCTTCAGAGCTGGGGGGGATGGAAGAAGAATGCTGACTTTAGGTGCTCTCCATTTCACTCCCATGGAGTTTCCCTCTCCCTGGCTCCCAGTCTGGATTACATGGCCAGGGGACTGCAGGCAGCACTGGCTACATACGAATGGCTATTCCCAGGAGGAGGATGGCGGCGTTCTGGGTGGAGAGCGCAGCCACCTGCAGTCAGCAGAAGACAGAATTAATGACCTTTGTTACCTCATTAGTTGAACGGTTAGGCATCTGGTTTTGACAGAAGAGAACATACTTGAAGCTGCTGTTCAGTATCTGGTGCTGAACAGAGGCCTTATGTCTATAGGGATTTTAGTCCAGCAATTTTGATGAGCCCTACATTCACCCAGAATGAATATATATCTGTACTCCTGGAGAAGCCATTCTAAAAGGAACTTTGAGCAAACCTTTGATAACTCTTCCCTTAAAAACATCCCCTTTGGTTGACAGGGTGATATCAAGACTTCAAATTGGAGCTGGTGAAATGCTCACACCAGAAAGGATGAATTTATCTTCCCAGTAATCTACAGCTGCTGTGTCAGACACCGTGCTGCAGTGTGTCCTGCTGTGTGCCGTATGCCACTTATAAAGCAACGACCAACCTTCCCAGATAGTGCCTCACACAAAGTGTTTACCAGAATATAGATTGCTGTGAGATACAGTTAAAAGTTGCTCAGAAATAAGAGATCAAGTAGGCTGACCATTTGTGAGGTCAGCGGTGCTTTTTTTTGTTGTGCCTTGGTTTTGCCTTTTTGCCTTTTTACTTTTTGCTGCCTTTTTTTTTTTTCCCAGCAGCATCTAAGTGCAATAAAATATCTGTGAGAAGAATTGCTATAGCAACAAAGTATGTTCTCCTAATGGAGGCTGTGTGTAATAGCCGACTGCCACTAGAACTTTAAGGAGAAGGAATAAAATCCATCACTAAAGCAGGAAAAGGAAAAGCATTAAAAATTAAGATTTTATTGTTCCATGATTTATGTTTACTTCCTTCACATCTCCAGATGATCTAGAGAAGTTTCAGTAGCTCCCTGCTCCTATTTACTGCTTCACACAAAAATTTTCAGGAACCCAGAAAAACAATGGTGTGAATGATCTATTAGCAGTAACATAATGATACAGTTTTGCACTCCACGGTAGCAGGATTGCTGTGAATATGAGGAATTAAGAGACTATAGCAGCACTGGGAGACCACAGGTAAGACAGCAGTTAAGACCAACACGATGCCGATACACAGCAAGAGGTCATCCTTCCTGTCAAGATTCACAAAATGTAGAGAGTGAGGGGGAAACTGCCACAGAGAAATAAAGTAATTAAGTTCAGGATCACTCAGCAAGCCAGTAGCAATGTCAGGACCATGTCCTCTCACTGTCCATCATCTAATAAAGCTGTTTATAAAGCTAATTTTACTGTTCTTGTGCAGTGTGATTGCCACAAACCTTAGGGTGCACTATACATGCAGAGAAGATGGTTTGTGTCAGAGTTCACTGGGATTGTTGAACTGTCCAAGGTAACTACTGTACCCCTGCTCCGTCGCCGAGCCCCAACCAGCCCTCACCTTTAGTGGGACACTAAGACCATCTTTCCCTTCCCTCCTTTCTTCTCCGTGGGTCAGACTGTGGTACCAGTGACAGCAGAGAAAAGGAGGATTATAAAATGGACAAGTTTTGACCTCCAAAATTATTACACAGGATATCAGGAGAAAGAGAAGATTGGTTGAAGAATTTAACTTAAAATCACAACAAGTTTTCCCCTCTGCTTCTGGAATGATGAAGCTTCAAATGGCTTCAAAGATGTTTCATGCTGATGGAGATAGCCTTTGTCCTGTTGAGCAAACTGAGATGCTGCATTAAGGTCAGTGGCAAAGCAGGGCAAAGAAGCAGCAAGTCCAGAAAAGTTGATTCCTACTGCCCTGGTTGAGTCTTTGCATACTCAGGTCTGGAAACTGCAGAAGGAAAGCAGAAAAATCAAAAGGCTCTTTTAAAAGATTCTCTCCCCACAGTGAAAATATTTCCTGGCATATCTTTGCAATGAACCTTGTTATATGTTGTCCTATTTATAACTCACATGTCTCCCTAACAAGCAAGCTCCTCAGAGGTAGAAAAGAGAGCGTGATTTGAATAGAGCTGTATATCACAGTTTGATATTCCCACTCTGGCTATGATTTATAACAAAAGCGTAGCAGCATGGGTCAGCCAGGGAGGGACTTTCTGAAGAAAAGAAAACTGAATAAGTGAAAGTTTCCTTATCTGTATGAAAGGCACTTTTTTAACTGAAAGAGAAGAGTGTTTTTAACTCACATCCTACCAGACTAAGCAGCAAGTTGTCTTCATTTTAAAATACAGTTTCTTCCCATTAGTTCCGCCTCTAACATTTTTAAACAAGGCATTGTATCAGATAATAGTGAGAACAAGAAAATATGAGCGGCTAACTCACAACCAAGCACACAAGTGGTCTCAAAAATCATATAATGGTACACTTTAGGTGTTTACCATCTGTGAAAAACAAACAAACAAAAGCAGCACTAGAGTTTCCCTCAGAGAGCAGAGGTCACCTTGGGTTAAAGCCCTGGCAACAAGAATCAGTCCAGACAGCAGCTCCTTGGGTGGGAGAGGGCAGAGAGCAGGCAGATGTGCACTCTTGCCATGACTGCTCTCCTCAACCTAAGGCACCTACTGCTGCATAATTTCTTGTGATGGACTGAGAGGAAACCTGAAACCTTCTAATTTGGCAATCTCAGACAACTGAAACCCAGTAAAAAGGCAAAGCTGTCCTCATGTACACTGTAGTGAGTTTTACAGGCTAGGGCAAAACAGGGACACATCCAAGACATACTGGAGCCTAATTTCTCCACCAACCTAAATGTACAAACAGGGAAGAGATTAAAGGTTCAAAAAATCAAGGGCTGCCATCTCCTATTTGCAATTGTGAACAGGAGCACCCAGTGATTAGTCATGCTCTTTTTTCAGCATTCTCTGGTCCCATGAAACTTTTATTGCTTTTTCATCTGTTGCCCAGCTATTATCACCTCCTGCTCTTCTGGGTAATCATCTTAAAATGAGAACTGTGCTGCTAGGTTGATCCAAAGAGTTTTTGCACATGCTGATTCTCTGGAAGGATATTCAAGGGTCTGACTGAACACAGGGCTTTCCCAGAGCCCTACTGCAGCCCCACTTGTGAAGCTCTCCCAGTTGCCTGCTGGTTCCCAGCATCCTCACTGTTTTGGGCATCATGATGAAACCCCTATTCTTCCTCAAGGTAGAAGGTCAAATGCGGCCAGTGAGCTCCAGTTAGGGGGCCAGACAAATAAACCATATGCAGTCCAGCAACAACTTTTTGGGTTCAAGCTACCACATAACAAAAAGAGTTTTGAAAGAGTCTCTTGCTTGTGTCCATTTACCCTAAAATGATGGAACTAGCTTTGTTTAGAAACTGAGCACAAGCTGCGTTTCCTCCTGAAGGTTTAGCAAGTTTCTACCCAGCTGGGAACTGTTTCCCAATCCCAGAAGACCAAGCTTGCATAAATGTTTACAGATTAAGTTACTTACATTCTGAGTAGGGGAACAGGGGAAGGAGTAAGGGGCTTGGTGAAGTGAGGAAGTGTCTCTATATGCCTCCCACCAGCTTTTTCCAGTTGCCATTGCCTACCAAGGTGCTGCCTAGCTGCCACCAGGACCTGGGGGAGACAGCAATGGCTCTAATAGTTCAATAGCTCTTGTTACAGTTTTCCCATCCTCAGAGGAAGCTAACTGATCCTTGTCTCATCTTTCAGTAGAATACAGCTTATGTACATCACACTCTAGCACAGTCCTTTCCCTGATATGCATGGCTTTGACAGACTGCTTATCCATCCACCAGTCAGTACACAGCAGGCTAATAATGGGCTCATACAGCAGCTCTCTCCCATTTAAGAGCTTACTTCACTGGGGAACAGACTGATGGAAAGGTCCAGCTCTTTAAACAGGATGTTATTCAAGTGGTGTAAAGGTGTTTGGGCTTTCTGGGAAGTACTTTTGTTGTACTACTACAGCTGAATGTGAACTGCAGGGACTTCCCATTGTATCAATGACAGAATGCCATCACAGATGTTAGCTGGAGTTACACCACCCTTCAGTGTTTTTCCTACCTGCTCCACAAATCAGTTAGCATGACTTGTGATAACTAGTTTCGCTATCAGGTTTTCCTACTGAAAAAAACTAATCCTATTTTAATTGAAGAGTTATACTATACTGCGTTTGATTTAACGTGAAGGTATAAGAGAAAGAATGAAACTAAAGATCAACTCCTCAAGCAGAACAGTTATAAAACAAAGCCATAAAAAGTGCCTCTTCCATTTACTTTGTTTGAAGATGATCTCATTTGTATTGTGGGCACAGATTTACCCTGTTCAAATCAAATTTCTATGAATAGAAAAAAACTGTAACTGTGATAAACACCCACAATTATAGCACTTGATTTTCTCTTCCATAATTTAGCACAGCTTTAGCTGGTAAATTCTCTCTTCTTAGGAAAGGAAATTGTAAACCCTGAATTTTTCCATAATAGTTTGCAGGGTGTGTGGTGTGCTGCTCTGAGTCACGCACATTGTCCAATGGTGCCTAAAGCAGACAGTACCAGTCATAGAATCACAGAAGAGTTTGGGTTGGAAGGGACATTTAAGAGCCATCAAATGCACTCAAATCCACTGTCTATATCATTGATAAGGACACTAAACAGTCCTGGTCCCTGTGTGGACCCGTGAGGGACACCACCTTTCACTGATCGTTGACTGGACATTGAGCTATTGACCGCTATCTTCTGGATGGAACTATCCAACCAATTCCTCATCCCGGCATCAAATCCACTTCTCTCCGCTTTAGAGAAGAGGGTCTTGTAAGGGAATGTGTCAAGGCCTGTCGGGGTCCCTCCCCCCTGCCATGTGGTCCTGGGAGAGGGGCCCTGAGGGCACAGACACGGGGCTTCCCTGCCCCTGCTCAGCCTCGTTCCCCATTGGTTGTTTTGTGTTCCCCTGCGTGGGCAAGGACCCTCGGGTCCCGTGTCTGTAACAGTTCCTCGGCAGAGCTCCGGCCACGCGGCTGGAGAAATAAACATCTCTGAAACATCTACCAAGAATCTGTCCATATAGATTTCTTTTCCACGGGCCTCGTTGTCTGATACACGTGTTGCAGTATCTGCACTGTAACAAATGGTGGATAACGCGAGCAGAACGATCCCCGATCCCTGAGGGCAGCGACTGATTTGTGAGTAAACTCTGGATTTCTCTTCTTGTTTTCGTTTTGCTGTTCCATCTCTAAACTGTGGAGGAACCGTGGAAAGACTCTTGGCTCTCAGAGCCGCATATGGACATTTACCTTAAACTTGAAAAGATTCTTGAACAACGATTTGTAAATTTTAGCTTAATTCAAGCTCAAAAGGAACTGAAACACTTCCTGGCATGGTTGTTTAAGAACTTTTTCTACGTTTCTTGGGACTTGATTCTTACCAAAGACTTTTGGAAGACTGTTTGGACACAGTTAATTTCTGAGTCAAAATATATGCCGATGGAAGAATATTTTCGTGAATATTATTTAATTACCGAGACTGTTGAACAATGTCAGCTCTGTCCTGGTGAAGGGAACCCTGCCTCAGGGACCGTGTGACCAAGGCCACGTGGACTGAGTGCTCTGTGAGCAGCAGCGAGGCAGTTCCCGCGTGTGGGCAGAGCGACGCGAGCTGCAGTGTCAGCAGCGGAGCGAGGCGCGGCGGGAGCCCGCCTGGCCCCGCGCAGCGCGTGGTGGAGTGAGCCCCGTGAGAGGGGCGGTGCGCGGGTGGCGGCCAGCGGTGGTGGCGGTGGAGCAGAGCCGTGCCCAGCCGAAATGCGCGCTGGAGCAGGGCACGAGGGGGGGGCGCTGCTCAGAGGCCTGGCCAAGATGTGGGCGTGGCCCCAGGCAGTGGCAGCGCAGCTGAGACCAGAGGTGGCAGCAGCGGCGGTACGCAGGGGGCTGAGTGGCATGGCCCGGCCTGGCTCAGCCCACGCGGCCCCGAATGCGGCCCCAGGAGACCCCGCAGTGAGAGCACGCAGACATGAGCAGCCCCGACAGCTCCGGCAGTTCCAACATGGGAGCGACCGAAAACGAAAGTGAAACCTGGAATGCAGCGAGATAGAAAACAGCAGCCACTTGGAAAAAAGAAAAAATCATCGTAGCTAAGATTTTAGGAATAGTAAAATGGTATAATGTTAAACAAAATTATGGTTTTATAACAAGATGTGACAACCAGTAAGACATATTCGTTCATAGAACTGCTATTAAAAAGAATAACCCTGAAAAATACATCCCAAGTTTAGGAGATGGAGAGGTAGTGGAGTTCAAAATTGTGCAAGGTAGAAAAGGGTGACAAGCAGCAGAGGTCACTGGGCCTGATGGTGTTCCTGTAAAAGGCAGTATATATGCTAAAAATCGTAGTCATGTTAGACAATATCTCCATTATAAGCCCTCCCTACAGTCTCCCTTTCCTAATCCCACCTTTCTCTTTTATCCTATATCCTATTACCCCCTGTGTATTCCCAATCCATTTTTTTCACCCATGGTTTCCCTCACAAAACCATGCCTTTGCCAATTGTTTCCCCAAAAACCCCTTTCCAATGCCAAGTGGGGGATGAAGAAGGGGAGGGAATAATTTAATTATTGTTGTTTAGAGTTCCAACAGGTACAAATGGAAGAAACCCTCTCCTGCCTCAGTTTCCCCACAAAGCATGCTCGGAGAGTCCTGTCTCCCTCCTGTCAGCCTTAAGATGTTCCAGAGAATCTGTCTGGACATTTAAAGACTCAGGAGGGTGGCTTGTTTTGTTTTGAAACTGTCCTTGTTATCTCATGTTTATCCAGTTGTTTTCAATATTAAGTTTTAAATCTCTTTTTGTTAAAAATAAACAGGTGAAATGTCGGGGTCCCTCCCCCCTGCCATGTAGCCCTGGCAGAGGGGCCCTGAGGGGAGACACGGGGTTTCCCTGCCCCTGGTCAGCCTCGTTCCCCATTGGTTGGTTTGTGTTCCCCTGCGCCGGCAGAAGGACCCTCGGGTCCCGTGATTGAACAGTTCCTTGGCAGATCCTCAGCCATGCGGCTGGAGAAATAAACATCTCTGAAAATACCTACCAAGAATCAGTCCATATATTTCTTTCCATGGGCCTCGTTGTCTGATACACGTGTTGCAATATCCCCACTGTAACAAAGGCCTTACAGGAGTCCACATGAATGACATCCATAGCCCTTCCTTTCTCCACTGCTGCAGTCACGCCATCACAGATGGTCACTGGGTTCGTCAGGCAGGACCTGTCCTTGGTGAAGCTGTGCCATGACCTTTCCAGGCATGGAAGTGAGGCTGACAGGTTGGTACCTGCCAGGGTCCTCCTTTCTACCCTTTATTAAAAATGGGTGCAATGTTTCCCTTTTCCAGTCACCAGAGACTTCACCTGACTGCCATGACTTTCCCAATGTCTTGGAGAGTGGCTTGGCACCTACATCAGCCAGTTCCCTCAGGCCTCATCAGGTTCCATAGACTTAGGCATGTTCAGTTTCCTCAGGTGGCACATTCCATCTTGAGTGCTGGAATGCATGTTTTAGGAATTATGAAGATAAATCATCTCTGTCCCTTCCTC
This sequence comes from Corvus cornix cornix, assembly GCF_000738735.6. NCBI lineage: Eukaryota > Metazoa > Chordata > Aves > Passeriformes > Corvidae > Corvus > Corvus cornix. Next base: position 15,819,977 of record NC_047056.1, read on the forward strand.
CATTCCCTCCCTTAATTAAACAAATTAAACAAAGAAAAGTTAAACAAGAAAAAATTTGTTGTACATCTGTTTCCCTGTGCTATCTGAAGTTTTCCTCCCTCTAAAACACTCACTGGTGCCTCTTCCCCAGGAAAGGTCTTCCCTAGGAGAAACCATCCTTTTCTAGGAGGATTTTTAGGAGAAATGGATGAACATGGCATTCTATTCCAGAATGGTCACAGCTGCTAAAAGCTTTCCACATCCTGGATCAGTGATTCCATCTCTCCTGCCCAGGTTTTTACTCTCTGTATTCATGAAAAGCAAGATGCAGTCAAGCCCTACACCAGCTGTCTTCTTGATGTTGAGAGTTCTGGTACCCCAAGGCTGGGACCTCCTACCCCACATCCACCCCCTTCCACCCTGGGAAAAGAGGTGGCCTGAGCAAAATGTTGTTGAGTACCTCAGCCTTCTCCTCATCTTTTGTTACCAGTGTTGCTCATTTTGGGGGGCATGAGGGGCTGCTCTTTTTGACATTCCTTTTCTGAAAGACATACCTGTAGAATCCTTCCCTGTCATTCCTTGTGTGCCTTGGCAAGTTCAGCTCCATCCACGCCCTGGCTTTGCTGACCCCATCACTACACAATTGGACGGTGTCTCTGGACTTTTCCCAGGTCACCTGTCCCTGCTTCCTCTGCTTGTGCATTTCCTTCTTGCCCTTTAGTCTCAACCCAGCAGGTCTCTTGCCTTCCTTTCCTAATTTCCTACACCTGAGGATGAAGAGCTTTTGCACCCTATGGAAAGCATCCTTAAAAGATCTTGTCCCTAAGGGCAGTTTCCCAGGAGTCCTATACCATAAGTGAGTCAAATACACAAAACTGTTAATCTTTGCCTCTTTGATATTCCCTGTAGCTTTGTGTTTCCAAGTGAGAGACAGTGGCAGAAGACAAAACCTGCAGATACCTCTCTGAAAGCTTTCTCCTCCTCAGAGCCCCTCAGACAACTGCTTGTTGGGGACTCAAGTGCTTGCTGGATCAGCCCTGCTCTGGCGTGCTCAGCACAGGCTCAGCTCCTGGTGGTGTCTGAGATGTGTTATGGGTACACAGGGACCTGTTCTGCTTCCCTGGCAGAAGAAAGAGAAATCACAGGAGCAAACTGAAGAGAAACAAGTGGGAAGATTCAGATCAGTAGAGTCAGGAGTGGAGGTTTGGAGGGTAGAAAGACCAGGATGGTGACAGCACAAAAAGTCCTAAAAATGCAAAGAAAAAGAATAATCTTAGAGGTTGAAGGGTGGGTTAGGTAGAAGAGAGCTGGAAAGGATGAAAACTGAAAATGAGTGACCAATGGACACAGCAGCAAAAAGCAAAAGCCATTTGCAAGGAGCAAGCTCTGTGAATATCAGCAGTCCAAAAAGAGCTTTAACAGTCCCACCAGCCCTGTTTATGAACACCATTTTCTAGCATTTCTCTAAAAGCAGTGAGAACTAGGGAATGAAATCTAGGGTCATCTATATGATACAGTTCATAAAACTTCATAAAGATGAGATACAGATCAGTGAGGGTTGTAATATAATGGAATAAACGCACACCCTATAAAATGTGGAACGGCATCACAACAATTCTCATTTTCAGGATAAGCCATACACGAGGATTCTGGCCCTTGTCGTTTTGTTGTGTAGGAAAGTCTGCCCATTTTAATTAAAATACTGAAACCAAATTTAGAAACCTGGCTGGGGCTACAGTCCTAGGAAAATTTTCTGTGGTCACTCAGTACACAGTAGGATTCAATACTTTCTCTTCCTGTGTGCAATCTGAATAAGTGAATTGAAATAATTTACACTTTTCATAATGATTAGGGAGTTGAAATAATGAAAGGTGATCATGAATATTTTAATTGAAGAATAAAATTATGTTAAAATAATCTTCAGATTTCTCTTATGCTTTGTCAAAAGACACCAATACTATAACGGTATTGTAATTTTTAGAAATGCACTATAGATTCAAATATTCACTATTCATAAGGTTCATTGATGCCTTTTTTCAAAGGTGCTTTAGAAAAGATGTAGAAACCTCTTTCATCTTTTAAAACATTGTAATTTTTGATTAAATATATCTACAACGTAGCTACAAAGATATTCATCTGCATCACAAAATCAAAATCAGAATATAGCACAAGATCCGTGCAGTTGACATTTTCTATTGCTGCTAGTGTTTTATGCAGTATCCTTCAGATGACCACATCACCTGATAAGTTTCTTACAGAATCTCACTAAGGGTCCTTAACAGTGGCACATTTCACAGCAGACAGAGGTGATGCTGGAGTCTGCCTTGCACCAAAATTTTGTAGTTTAAGGGTGTCTGTGTTCTTTTCATCAAAAACCTTGCAAGTCTGCAAAAAGACCTTACAACTCAAAGTCAGATGCATTTGCCTCAGTGGAAGATCTGAATATCAGCTCAAAATTATACCTTTGTTTTTGTTTCCATTATAATATTCAAAGAATTTAAGTATTAGAATAAAGCATGACTACATTTTATTGCTGGATGTGCAGAGTATAAAATAACGATTTAAAACGTTATATATTTATAAATATATACCCCTTTAAAGGACTGCCATTATGCTTCTGTGGCCTATCATCTACAATGACTACAGGAAGCTCCAAGACTTCCTGCATTGTGTTCAAGCTGTTTGCTTTCAACATTGTTTAACACTATATAACCAGTTGTAATACTTCGAAAACAAAACTAATACTCAAAAAATGGATTTACAGAGGGCTTGACTTTTTGAAATGCATATTATTTTCCAATGCTATGCTACTAAAAAAATCCTCTATTTTTGCTCATTAATTATTGTAGTTTAATGAGATCCTTTTGTTTCTGTTCCCTAACTTTTTGCAATCATCTAAAGACATACTCTCTTCCGTCCATAAGATACAGAGACCAGAGCAGGAAGTCTTGTCAGCAGAGCAGTTTCCACAGCACACTGATGAAAACCATAAACCATTTAGGAGCCACGTGCATGAATGTATATTCTGTACATATTTCTCTTACTCCAGGAGGTACAGGCCTCATGAGAGCAGATCCCTTCAAATCCTAACTAATTATATTTTCAGAGAACTGGGGCACTGATATAACTTCTAAGAATGCAGCAGGATATCCACAAATAATGCTTCTTTCAAAACTTACCACTGTAGAAGAAATACTGGTCTCAGTAGGAGTTATGTCCACCATGACTGGGAGGTAAATCCCACTGCTCCTTGTGCCTGCCCCTGCTTGCCCGTGGCACCTGATGCAGGATGCTGGTGAATAACCTCAAGAGAGCAGCTAGTACTGCCCTCCTTGAAGGCAAAAGGCAGGGAAGAATAAGGGCATGAAGGACACTGAGGCACCGGCACTGCTTCATCTCAAAAAATATGTAAATATCTGATCCTAAGTGGCCAGGAATTAATTTAATCTTCAGTTTGCTCACACAGAGCTGATCAAAGGGTCTGTCCTTAAAAACAGGCTACCTGCAAGCCAATCAGTGTAATTGTATGTCAAGGGGGCACATGGGTCTTCTTTGGAAATGAAGAAGAGCCTTTCATCTGAGAGGATAAACAGGCAACACAGAGGGGATTTTTGAGAATAAGATTTCACCTTCCCACAATTACCAAAAAAGCTTCTCCCAGCAGAATAATCATATCTAAACTCCTGGCTATCCAAAAAGGTACTGCTCCTTGTCTTCTTCAGTGGAGTTCCAGTTTGCCCTGCTCCTCACCTCAATAAAGACTGCAGCTCAGCTTTTAATCCGTTTGCAAACATAAGGATTCATTTAAGAAGCAGGTGTTTGTGCTCACCTCACTGTATTTGTACCTGCCCCACTTCCTTGCCTCAATTCTCCAGCCCTGCTCAGCATCTCCACACTGCAACCTTATCTTCCCAAACCAGACAAACAGCTCCCTCCAGATGCCAGGCCAGTGCCACTGCTGTGGCAATAAACTGGTGAGAGGGGAAGGATTAGAGGTACACTTACTGAAGGAAGAAGTAAATGCCTTTTCCAGGGGCTGAACGCATCACCTCTGCCTCCTTAAGGTCAGTGAATAGCAAGTTGTTTCTAAACTTCCCTCCACCTGGAAGTACAATTATGCTAGTTAATCTTGAAATGCCTTTGGCAGCTGTCATCTGGGTTTTTTTTATATTATCCTTAAAACTTTTCTAGTGGTAAGTACACACGCAGTGAGAAATAATAGCCCTTTGTGTAACAAGCAATACACACACTTTGTCCAATCATTTTTACAGTGTTTTTCTCCATTTCAGAAGTTATTATCATCACAGGAGAGACTGAAAGCTGAGCCATCATACCACAGCTTAAATGTAGTGGTGAAATGTTTCCTCTTTTTCTCCCTTCCCTCTCCAGCTTTTTTTTTATTTTTTAAACCAAAGGTGTAGAGGATGCTAATTGTGACCAATATTGTTATTTCTCAAGAAACCCAGCCTAATCCCAGCACAGCACTTGCTGCTCTGCTCTCAGATTACAGCCTGTGTGGCCCTTTCAGGCTTCTGCCAGCCTCCAGAACAGCAGTCATCCCCTACCATGGACTTCTGCTGATACCACAGGTTGAATAACACAGGGAAAGAGTCAGGCCCTGCATAAACAAGAAATAAGATAGTGTCTGCCACTCAGTTTGATGCCAGGTAGGTGCTGTGGGACTAAGAAGTGAGAAGCCTGCAGACTGAGACAGCTGGAGGCACTGGTAAAAGAAGCTCACTTTGAGACAATGCAGTTGATGTGCTGAGTGTTTGTCCTCAACAATTTCTCCTTGGTTTAACTTGGAGCAGGCAGGGACAGACTATTGCAGGAGAGAGGGATCCTTGAAATCTTTGTCTTGGCAACTGATCTCTGACTTGTGACGAGATCTCAGCTCAACCCAGGGCTCTTCTGCATTTTCCTGGAAGTGCCCAAGCTGGAGTGTTACAGTAAAAACAATAAAAAATTAAAAAAAATAAAAAAGAAAAGTAAAAGAAATTCATTTAGAAGCCGCTTTTAGTACCAACATTCTCCAGTGTGAACCCCAGCATTTAGAATGGGAAATGGTTGAGGCTGATTCTGAACACAGGTTCAAACCCCCATACAAAGATTGTGAAGGACAACATTGAATCCAAACTGTGCCAAAGGTATAAACTCTAAATTCAGTGCCTGCTCTATGCATAGTGCTCATCTCTTTTGTCATTAATGTTTTCTTTTTTTTTTTTTCCCTCTTATACTTCTTTTAGAATGCCTGATTGATGAAAAACACTCACAAAATCATGACCCAACAACTTCCCCAGGCATGATCCTGGATTAACTCTCAGGATCTGTTGCCTGTTCTACAACCAGCCCTGGTAGCAAAGGTTGGCACCTACCTTCTTGTGCCTGAACGTCCTTCCTCCCTGGGAAAATGCAATCTGTTTCCCATCAGAAATGTTATTTCAAATTCAGCAAGTAGCGTTTAAAGCAAAGGTCAACATTAGTTCTGGATGTGCTAATGCACCGTGCTTATAATGGTTCTGTATTGACTCCATATTTCAAAAGGTGAGGCTATTATACTTATGCCACCTAGGATTCTTAGTAGGCACTTAAAGGATGTTTTCACTAGCCTGTAGTAGCCTCTATATATTTAACAGTACACTCAGAGGATTTCATCTTGAAGTTTTCAAAATTGTTTTACGATTTTACCTCTATCCAAATATACAATTTGAAATTTAAAATTTTGCGTCCCATCAGTATATTTATTTCACTGCCTGAAATAAATTAAAAACCTAAGTCCCAGCCTATGTTGTTGGAAGAAAAATTGGAGGTCAGATAATGTTAGGCAGCCAGAGCTACCAAATGATTGAAGAGTGGTAGGTAACAGCTCCAGTCTGTGGCAGGTGACTGTGTTCTACAGCTTGAACAACAGAAATCTCTCTGCCTGTACTAAGGAAAATAGCTACTAATCATATATTAAGGTTACAGCCATGGGATATGTGTATATAGTCTCTTGCACTTGTCTGGCAGTCACAATACACTATTTATCCGCAGGGAATTTTTGTAGCAGTCTTACAACTGTGAAGCAATTTATAAGGTCTTCCTTTCAACTCAGCATGTTCTCATCAGAGAAGTAGATAACAGAATAACTTGGGACTGAAATTTAGTCTAATATTTCAAAGCCCTTGAGACTCTGATTAGACCATTGCTCTGTCTGCAGATAATCTCCCACTAAACTAAATGGATGGTGCTTTGTTTTGTCCACATAAAAATAGCACTAAGACTTTGTATCTGGAAAAAGCAAAGTCTGAGCTCCCTGATGTGCATGCAAGGAAAAAAAAATCTTATTTAACTAGCAAAAGAATGAGATAGGGATGAAAAATGCGGATGTTAAAGCAGACTGAAAATTGATTGGCACAAAAATTTTCCTCTAGTTGTAGATATTCTGGGTAGACTGCACTCACTGGGCAGATGACTAATGACAGGCTTCTCACTCTGGAGTCTTTAGGCCAAATGCAGCTCTCAGTTACCCAAATTTAAATCTCAAGTAAATCTGCTGATGTTACCGTAGAGTTGTGTCAGCTTCCCTGAGAGCAGAGTAGGATGCCTTGTTTATAAAATTAAGCTCTGAAAGGTACATCTGTGTGTGCATTTTGATTTGCAAATAAAATAATTTTATGGAGCTAAATTTATGCAAATACTTGGAATCTAAATCCAAAGGAGACCTTTAGTCTTGTGTTAATCAAAAAATATGTACCATTTTACAAGAAGGTACTCAAAAATATGATATGGAATACAATTAAAAGGAATAAATTCACAGAGGTTTCATATTTTACCAAGTCTTTGTTCCCTGCATGTGTATAACTGACTGCTCCCCTAGGAGAAAAGAATATACATGCTCCAGTCCTTGTATTTGTCTACCTAAAAATATCAATACATTTCTCCTCACAACAGCTGAGGGAAGAACACAGACAGCATTACCACTCAATCTTTAATCAAGCACAGAGTCAGGAGAAATCATTAGACTTCCCAAAGGCCAGCCTGGGAATGCAACATGTAAATAAGGAGAGAAATGCAGTGTTCTGCACCAACCCTCTAGTAGCATTAGATCCCTTCATAGGGGATGGAACATTGTGCAAGGGTAGGGATTGGGAAAAGATGTCTATGCTAACTCCCAGATCAACACATACAAAATGAAGTCAGAGGAACTGTTGTCTTAAGCATTTAGGCATTTATTTACATTTTTGGGTACACTACACCTGAGTGCATGCAGCTTACAGTTTGTTTCCACTCACTGGAGGCAGAACAATTTATAAAGGACCGCTGCTTCTTTTCCCCTGCATGGAAAAATTCAACACTGCAGGTGAGGCGTTCGGGGAGTGCATTCCAGAATATAAAAATCACATCGGTCTTTCAATATGAGGATCACCTGCAGGCTTTCACACAATTCTTTATGCTTACAACAACTCTGTTTAAAAGAAAACTTAAGGGATGGCTGGTGATGAAGGAATTCGTTTTTAAAGCAGGCATTCGGAAAAAGCAGTGAAGGAAGAAACACCATTCATTTTTCTCAAAGAAACAAGACATCAATTCCACAATGAATATATCTATAAATTATCATTTCTTAACTTCAAAAAATAAGTTTTTCTAGCCTGCTTTGGCAACCCTGTAGTAATTCTCCTGCAGGTTGCAGAATCATGTTCTTGATGATAGGAGCTAGCCTATCATCAAGAGCCTGCTTCCCAAGAAGCCTGCTTTGCTGACATGTTTTTGGGATAAGGCAGGTAACACAAGCTCCATGTATTTTCTGGGGGTGCCAACACTCATGCCACTTAGCTCTGAAGAATCTCTGCTTGGTTTAAATTAGAGTCCTCTGGAGTTTAGCACAGTGGATGAGTCTACTGACTCACACCCAGCTCTTACAGCTTCAATGACACTGGCCAGAGCAAGGAGAAAATTGCCAAAATCACTTCAAACCAGCTGGCAGACAGCCACTACTACATGAACTAGAGCAACCCTCAAATTGAAGCACTGCTCGCCAAATTGATTTTGATAGGGCAGAGAATACAGGAACAGTTTAGGCTGACTGCAGGCACTGGGTAACCATAGATTCACCAGCAGCACCATGCAGAGATCAGGAACTGGAGCAGCTGCACCCAGAGTGGGGCTCATCAGGACAGACAACTTTTCACCACACCATGAAAGGCACAACCATGCTCCCCTATCAGGTAAAAGCTGGTCCCATCATCCGAAAACCTACCAGTTTTTCTGAGACATTTTATCAACCTTTCTTTAAAAACACTGAGGCAGCCTAAAAACACCCCACAGATTTGAATGTCGCTGCCAGTGGTTTAGTCTAGCACTGTCTCCTCACTCTCAGCTTCCAACCAGCTTTAGAGACTGACATTTGTGCACCTGAGGATGTGTGAGCTGACACTATGTACTTTTTCAGGTGGTTCCATCTCCTCCTGGGTTTAATAACAAAAATATTTTTAAGCTGCACTGTCCTCAAAGCCCATCAATGTAGATCACATGAGTGATTCTTTAATTTTATGTACCAAATACCCACATGACTGGGTGTCTGCTACACTGCCCAATATTTTTCGTTCATTTAAAATATGAATTTTCATAGGGAAATGCATAATGTGATCAAGATTTTTCTAACATATAAATGAACAGCAGTCAGACTGGAAGCTGCTCTTCATATACTGAATAACAAATACAATCCTTCCACACCTCCTTGCAGCGTTCCCCCATTTCCCACTCAGCCTCTTTCCTCACACCACCATTCTGCTCTGAACACTGCCAAGTGGAACACATATCAGGAAAGTCAGGAATTTTTTCTTTGCCTGAGAAAACATGAACCCATGGGCTATGGATATAAAGAAAGGAAGGAACAGATGCCTACTTAAACTGAAATACACAGGGAAAACACGATTTCATAGTTCACAGTCACACTCAGTGCAGTCGACCCCTGATCTCCCCATTTCCACAATGCAAATCATCCCCCCAGTGTAGCTATGCAAGGATACAACAAACAGTGCCTCTGTAATGGTAGGCTGTCATCATTCCAGGGAAATTGTTCAGCGAGACTTTTTACTTCAGGATTGGAAAGGTAAAATCTGTAACAGCAGCACAAAACCCCAACCACAAACCATGCCCCTCCACAAAAAGACCCCATGACCCAGGGAACTACTGTTTTCCTTCAAAAGGGAGTAAAAGCCCTTTCTAGTTCTGAACATGACAGGATTTTTCATTTTCCAATGACTGTGCAAGAAGTAATTAAGTCATCTTTACAGAATGCTTTTGAAGAAAAACTATACAAATAGTTTCTCAATCCTTTTTCTCAGTGAAGAATCACACAGCATATTCAGGCAAAAGAAGGTTTTTGGGCTTCAGCTCAGTGCTTCTCCTTCAGCACAGTGCTGTCTTTACAGAGAATTGATCAGCTGAAAACAAATGCAATGCAATACCCTTGATATTTATAGAGTACAAAAGGTGGAACCTCTGATCCTCAGACTGTGAAGCCTGCTTTGTGCAGACACTCCAGAGCAGAAGATAGTTTCGCCACATCACTGCACCGTGAAAGAACCAGACGTGTTTGTGGCAAGCAGTTTATACGGATATCAGGCTCCCAGGTGCTTCCCAGTATTTTTACAGCTTACATCACCAAGTTGTGGCATGGCAAACTTGCTTCAAAGGGTTTCTGTGGCCGCCCCTGCTCAGCCTGCCGCGCTGTTGTGTTAGGAGTCAGCTAGATGGTGCTCATGGGGTGGCAGCCGATGTGCAAAGTTAGCTCTGGGATTTCGCTCCGGGCCTCTTCCCCCGCCTCTGGCATCCCACACAATCTAAGCCCGCTGCCAAAAATGAAAAAGCAGCACCGGGAGGAACGGGATGAAGGAGGGAGGTGAGAGTAAACTGCATCTCGGATACCGTATGAGCACGGATCCATACAGAACTGCGCTGGCTTTCGAGGGCTGGGATGCAGGGATGAAACAGGCTGGGTTTGTGTATATGAGCCAGCTCATTTACTCCTACCTGGCAGCCTGAAAAGAGCACAGCACTGACAATTTGGGAATGAACCACGTTGTTGGAGAGATGTGACAATTTGGAAGTTGTTTTTCCTCTGACAAATAGCAATCCTAGCTGTAAGATTCACTGTGGTCAGATGGAGTGTGTCTTTATGGATGTTTGAAGTTAGAATTAATTAGTAGCTTTTAGCAGTCTGTGAAGTTGCCTAGTTTTGCTGGATTAATTGCATATTGCAGATAGTGATGTAAAGACACACTGTGCTAACTCCCAGTAAATATGAAAAACTCTAAGCGCACGGGAATGGTTTGGTGTGGACATATTGTTCAGATGCATTGAGTGGCAGAATACTTATAAATTGTTAAATCTGAAGATTCTACTTGGTCCCTTGGGCTGAAAGTTTGTATGAAAATTTCATTTCAAAATGACAAGCCTATATATGCACAGGAATGGTTTTCTAAATAAAACCCTAGATCATTTTTTATTCATCTTACGTCTAAAATGCCCAGAGGCATAGATCCATAAAAATTTTAAACTTTAAACAAAAACTCCTTTTGAGTTGCAGGAAAACAAAACATTCTGAAAGCAACAGTTTATATTATTTATTGTGATGTTTACTTAGCAAGAGAAGCTGATGAGTTAATTCTCAGTGGAAGTGCTGAATTACTTTAGGAACAGAAGCCCAATTAATTAAGGATCATTTCCTATTGATTTCACAGTACTACAGTCCAGACTCAGAGTACCTGCTATGCTCCTATACAAGATAAACATAATAAATAATAATATACTTACACTAGTTACTGCTGTCCTGATGACTTGTAATTCTCAGGGAAGAAACACTTCTAAGATTTTTATGTGAACATAATAAAAGCCAGAATGTCTCTTGAAAGAAAGAGAACAGGAAAACACAGAAGAGGCACTGTATAAACTCCAGATAAAAGACAATAGTCAAATGAAGAGACAGGTTTAAAAAGCAGACAAAAGTGGAAATATATACATTTGTACTGGAAATATCAATAGGAAAACGTAAAGTTTAATACCTAAAGCTGGGAATTTTTACTTTATAGAGTGCAAAACCTAAATGCATTTGGCATACCTCTCTCCACTCCCTGACTGCTTCCTGCCCCGAAGCCCTCACAGCACTGTGGCTAGACCTTAAGCCCAGATTCACCTCACAACTTCATTATGAGCAGAAATCAAGCCCTGGAAATGTCATTATTTAACCACTATGATCAGCCTGCTGCACGACTGTGAAGAACTAGGGCACATATTTTCTCTCTAGGTGTGTGTCCTCGTTCCAGGAACGACAGAGTTAACTTTTGCAGCAGCCAGAAAGGGCATGGCCAGGACCATGGGGTTATCCCCTGGTCTTGTAGTGCCAGATTCCTGTGGTAAGCAATCACCTGTGGATGGTTTGCCTCTCTGGTACACTCTGTTATTTGTATTGTTGTTGTTGCTACTGCTTGCTTTCTTATCTCATTGCTGTTTCCAGTGAAATTTTCTTATCTCATGATCTTTACCTTTTCATAGCCCCAATTCTCCTCTCCATCCTGTCTCAGGGGAAGGTGGGGTGGAAGTGAGTGGGCAGCATGAGGTCTGGGGCGTTTCAGTGGGAACACTAAATTGGGAAATAGCATTCCTAAACCATGACAGTGAGCTTATCCATCCTGGAGACCAGCTGGAGCCCCACACAGCCCCACTGTCAAAGCCTTTCCACACAGAGCAAAACAGTGAGTTCCATCATCCTGACTCTTATGCGAACACAACAAAATTTGGGGTAGTTTTGGCTCAGTTCACGGGCAAGTTGCACTGCACTGTTGGAATGGACAGATGTGTTGGATTCACTTTGGATAATTTAGCAACCATTAAATGCATTACCAGGATCCTCTATGAAGAAATTCAGGAAGTTCAGCATTCCCTTGTACGACCACATGTATTTGCAAACAGATTACATATAATGGTGTTGTTTGAGGGACAACTACAGAAGCAAGTTATCTGGCTACAATTTTCAGACCTGCTTTTGTTGAGTCTGACACCTGGAACTGTGCTATGTCTGCTTCCTCTTAAAGCTAAACTTTGTCTCATTCTGCTACCTCTCTCCACTCCCTGACTGCTTCCTGCACCGAAGCCCACACAGCAGTATCCAGTGACCCAGCTTTTGTGTTTGTACCCAGTCACTAAAGAGACCACTGGGCCATAAAGATTCAATTTTTGCTGGAGGTTGTCAGGCTAACTACTAATTACTGTCTTGTACAGCAACTTCTCTTTCAGCTCTCACTGCCTACACCGCCTCACTTTTTTTTTCACTTAGCCTAAAGAAATGACAAGAAGCACACCCATGAAGTTCAGCCATATTCACACGTCCTGATGTCCATCAATACTGCACAGAACAGCAACAACACAGGAAATACAATACTCACATTTACTTAGACAGTAAGACGGAACAGGTAACTTGAGCTGAGGCCCTTGCAAGTCATGAAAAATAATGCATAAAGGTATCAACTTATTTTAAAAGATCTCTAAGCATCTTTATTTGCTAAAGAAGAAGGTGAAATCCTACCTTGCAGTTATGGCAAGGATAAAAGGAAGCTGGGAGCAGTGCTGTAGCCAGCATGCACACAGAGCAGGAGGAGCACACAGTGCCTAAAACCAGCGCACTGACTCACCAGGAGAGCATCCTCCAAGACCTGAGGTCAGGCTTCTCAAGAAGCAGCAGATAAATCAGCAAAGATCCTAGATCTTCATGGCCAGGCATCTGTACTCCCAGACAGGGCTGCAGGGAGTGGGGCTGGCAGCAACAGTGTTCTTTGAAAGCCTTTAGGAAACTGGAAAAGAAGGGGAGAAAAAGGATGGTCTCAGAGCCTTTGACTTTTGCCCATTAAGCTCAGCTTCTCTGAGCTTAGACTCAGCAGGAGGACATGAGTAAACCACAGAAAATGGCCTTTACCTTTCTTCTGCTGCTTACATTTTGGGTTTGCTTAGACAGAGGATGGACTTGAATGAGTGAGGCCATTTTTTGGCCTCAGGAACAAAAGGAATCAAGGAAATGATCAAATCCAGTTAAAAAAAAAAAAAGAAAAAAAAGCATTTTAAAATTTTAACCAATTATTTAAAATTAGACATTATATGAAAATAATTATTCCAGATCTGAGAGCATGTGTACTAAATGTGAACATGAGATAGAAGGGGCTGGGTTTTCCAGTCTGGAGAAGCGAAGGCTGAAGGGAACCAATCTTTGTCTTCAGCTACCTTTGGGGGTTGAAGATAAGGGAGCCAGACGTCTCTGCATCTCACACTGAAAAATGAGACATAATGACTGCAGTGGAGCAAGGGCAGCTAAAAGTGGATGCAAAGATGATGTTCTTCACCATGAAGCTGATCCACCACTGAAGCAAGTGCCTTGAGAGGCTGGAGGAGCTCTGTCCTTGGAGATTTTCAAAAGGCTTAACCTTTACTACAGTGTGGCTCGTAAGTCACCATAAAAACTTAAATTGATGTGGAGACAATTTAGGGAGGAAGGCTGTAGACACGTGTCCTGTTTCTGCTGCCACTGAGGTGTTTAACCCCTATCCTTCCCTGCTGATTTTTACCGCACTTGAGGGGGCCATGGATGCATCAGTGCAACTGCAAATGCAGACACTCCTCAATCCAGTTACACAAATTAAATGCTTTGTATGTTTCAGCCTATTTTGGGAGAAAGGGTGACACAAAGCTGGGCAAAGTACATTTTGAATGCCCTGGTTAGGAGGGCATAGAGTGCCTGACCTCCAGGTCATACACACAGGTCTAGGACCAACTTGATTCAGGGAGACAGACCGCTGCAATTTATCTTGTGTTGTTCTTTCCTACTAGCAATAAATAAAAGCCCAAAAAGATATAATTTTGGATGGACACAGCAGGAGCTCACTTCACTCAAAGCAAGACTGGAACCTTACCTGCTGACATGCAATTATTGAACTCACTTCATGCCCCCATGCACCAGCTGCACAGCACAGAGGGAGCACAGCATCGACATGAAAAAGCCCTGATATGCAGGTGGCTGTGCCTGGAACAAGGGACGGGATCCAGGGGTAAGTGTCAGTGCAGGAGGTGAAGTGTGCACAGTGAGTGCTGACTGCCTGCTGGGTTGGCACACCTGCAACAAAATCCATGGCAGTACCCTCCCTTCCATCCAGCTCCGTCTGGAGTGTTTGCAAACAGAAACATCATGGGTGTAGAGTCCAGGTCAGGAAGGCAAGTAAAAGGGGGAAAAGGGGAAAAAAAAAATAGAAAAAGTCAGCTTCTGTGCAGTGTAAATCTTAGTGATGATATTTTTATTACTATTAATTTGTTAACCCTGTTAGTAGACAAGGTAAACAAATGCAACAATCACAAGTATATAAACTCAATGCATAAACAGCATTACTCAAGGTTGCTTAATAATTCATTTTAGTCAGTTTCAGAGCAACTTCCTACAGAAATAAATAACAAAAGACCATGAAAGAAACCCAAAACTGAAAACACCACTGTGTGTGCTGTGAGCTCTTGTTCCTGTGGAGACTTTAATGTTTTGGAACATGATATGCAGCAGAAACAGTAATTTATAAGGTTTTCCATAGTTTTGTTTTGTTTTACATGTGTTTCTGTCCACCTGAATTTTTGTCAAAGCAAGTCTCAAGTCTTTGTGAGTGAAAAATCCTCTCGGTAGCAAAAAGAGGACAATGTGACTGCAGAGAAGTTGGCATGTGCAGGGTAGACTGTAGCCAGGACACATCCAATCTGTTGGGCATTCATGCCTGCTGAGATTGGACACTGGAATGGGCACTTCAGAGCCTGGGCATGGGAAACCCCTCTGCAAACTTCAGCTGCACTTCACCAATCTGTGGGCAAAGCCAGTACATTCACACAAGAGCTTGCTCACCTCAGACCTCGCCTGTGATGCCACTGGCTGTACAAATGCCCTCAGCCTCCGTATTCATTTTCCTTTTCAAATTTATGCAATTGTCCATGTCCTGGAAGATAAGGTAAGGACACAAGTAAGGAAAGTCTGATGTCTTTTTCTTGAACACTCTCCACAACCACACCTTTCATTCTCACAGCAAATCACGTTCTAGCCAGGGTTTGTAATTTTCAATGAAAAAAGACGCAAATTTTCAATCATTTAATATTGTTTCAACCTTTCCAACAGTACCTTCTGAGTGCAAAGTAGCTGTACAGTATCACATAATTTATGTGGTACTGTATTATATCCAGTGGTGTTTGTTCAGAAAAAGCATAATTACTACCCAAAGACAAGGGGAAATAAATAAGAAATGAAAACTAATAATAGTGTGAGGTGTTGGTTTTCTTACCCCTCAGAGTTCAATTTAGGCACAGTAGTTATTGATTTAATTTCACAGCACAGGCCCACATTGATAAAGGATAATATACACTTAACAAGGGAAATTATGGAAAAATAAGGAAGTGGTTTTCTCAAACTAATTTTATTTTGTTACTATATCATTCCTCACATTGATCCTTCATTTATTAACAAACAGTAAAACATATTTTTATAAGAGGAAGGAAAAGAAAAAATTGGAAATTTTAACACTGTGGATGGCTGAAGAGTTTCTTGTGAAACTTCACAAGAAAACTATCCAAGTAACCCTTTCTCTTAGGAGTTCTTACTTTCCATGGAAGAGAGTGGATATTTTTCTAAACTGAAAAATATAAAAGTTGGGAGATGAAAAAAAAAGATTATGCAAAAAAAAAAAGGATTTTTGAGATGTAAGTTATTGCAATACCTCTTAGAAGTTGTATTTCAGATAGTTAATATTTCTTTTCTATGCCCCTGCAGTGAGGTTCCCAGTGGAATACTATGTCTCATCATTTATGGGAGTCTGTGGTAGCTCCCTGGCAAGAACTCCAGGCAAAAAGAGTCCTGTGGTTCAAGGGAAAATAATGAACCACACATCAGAGCTATAACACTGTAAGATACTACAGAAAGCTTTCAAGGCTCAAATTTTGCTTAATTCTACTTTAATTTTTTTCTTTAATAAAAGAGACCAATGGCAAAAAGAATCATTTTCTTACTGCAGGAGGTGTATTGAGCCTGAGTCAGTCCCGGTCATTTTTTTTTTTATTTCTTTGGTAGTGTGCAGCCTTGCAGTACAGGTGGGAGCTAGGATCTGTACCTGGAAAACACACAGAAATTCACAAGCCAAAAGCCTGCCACAGAGCAGTCCCCCATTCGGTCTGCCACGGATCAGCAGCTCCCAATGTTTGCCTGCCTGCCCAGCAGTGACTGCTCCAGTACCACTCCAGCAGGGAGGTGAACCACTGAGGCAGGAGAAACGCTGAGGCAGTAGGATTGCCTTCCTGGCACCCACACAGGCCGCTGGCTTTGGCTCAGATCCTAAAGGTTTACGTCAACATCAATTTCCAGATTTTGAAAGATGTGTTCTTTCAAGCACAGGTGCAAATAAAAGGCCTTTTAGAAGCCACTACCATGCCTCAACGTAGAAAAATTTTTATTAGCTTTAGAAAGCGAATAAGTTTAATTTAAGGCATGGCCCAGGTTTTGCAGTTTTTATTTAAATTGTCCATAGACCCTCTCCCTAGAAGAGGAAGGACCAATGACCCCACGGCATTTTCTACAAAACACTTCAAGCCTGATTTGGAAACTGTCGAAAGTCTGGCACTCCAAGTAAACACTGCCATATTTTTGGAATCTTTTCCCATCCAAATTCAGTAGTACAGCATGAACTTCCCTCAAATAACAACACAGCTCCCCCGGGGTGTAGATAATACACATAATCACCACAGTCTCTGCCTATTCAAGTTAACACTTCTTAACAACAGATGTAATCTTCAGTGAGACCCAGCTTTTACACATTGCTGCTAATATGAATCACGCTTAACTTGTCCAAGTATCTCTTCTAAAAAGCTTATGTTTTCCCTAGAGGTATTTAAATTAGGAATCTTTAACTGCTAATTGAATATGAACTTGTATAACCGAGCAGGTCATCCTCGCTTCTGAAACAGAGGATGAAGGACTGCACTTAGTCCAGACTAAGTGAGGTAAACACATCTGATGAATAAAACCTTCATGATACAGTAAAGGTTTGAGGGGCACTGTTGCAACAGGTCTTAGGGTGAAGAGCACCAGATGATGCTATCAAATCTTTCCCAACAGCTCAAGGTCAATGCCACAGAACGAGTTCTGTCACTGCATTCATTTTCATTGTTCAGGTGTCTAGCAAGTTAGAAAGGACTTCAGTTCAAGAGTGTTTTTTAAATTCACTAAGTGTATGCTACATTCAAATATCATTAAGACAGTAAAATGATCTGACAAAAGACAGGGATTTTTATATTGCCTGTTGCAAAAGCTTTCAGAGAAAAGCAAAGCAGGCTCCTTGCTTTTAGTGCACCAGATCACTGTCACATGTCAGTACAGGTATTGAATTCGGTCTAGTATTTTAAAAGTCTTGCAAAGCAGCAGACCTTTACATCTTCTAAGGATTTTGCAAACAGTTCAAAATTGTACTTCAGTATTTTTATACAATGATAATGGTTCAATAAGTAATTTAACACTGGTTATTGCTTTCTATTTTGGTGTAGTAATTTACAAATATATATTTAACCAGACATAATGCTGTCAGAGAATTACTTAATCAGCATATGAACGTACATTGAAGCAAAAGCTGGGAGTACATTTATCCAGTTAGGTATGAATATTGCTAAAATGGCTCAAATAGAGTGAGGGGAAATGGGACAGCAAGGAAGAGAAATCAAACCATCACTGATCCCATAAATGCAGAAAATGGACAGATAACAAGCACGATATTAACTTAAAACTCATAATGTTCTATTTTTCTCTGTATGTTAAGTGATAGCTTTGCTGCAAAAAGCATGCTTCTCTTCTTTGAACACAGAGATAATGGAGTGCACACTGGGGAATACTGGGGGTATGCTTACAGCACAGTATTCATTCCATTTCCATCCAATTCAATCTAAATCCCACCCCGTTGCCCATCACCACTGGTTTTCCTTAAAACAGAAACTTGATTTTTTTCAGCTATGTCAATACATTTCAGTTTTACCTTTCTATAACGCAGTATGTGACATGCACACCTGTGGTAATTGTGGAGTTTCTGGACATCTTTTTGGGTTTCCACCTGAATGGCAAGACACTACAGTCAAGAGTGGTAAATATGGTATTTCCTCATGTATTTGAGACAAGAGGTGGAAGACTTCACACAGGCTACAGATGTGGCTTCTTCACAAGCCCTTACCAAAACATGATCTTCTGGCTCCCATGGTGGAAAAGCGTAGGTTTGGCAGAGGGAGAATTACTGGGGTTCAAAGATAAAGAACAAAGGCAAGCAGGGCTCTGTATTTCAACTCCAGCACCACAACAGCAGCCAGAGCAAAGACCCAAAGATAAACTCTTGCAGGTAAAAAAGGAGCATCTTTTACTATGGACTCGAATGCCCTGCACCAGGCCACTGTGACTTTCTGAGTTGCACTCTGTTCGACCAACTTTATTACAAGACAGGCAAAAAGGATTCACCTTGCAAGAGGTGAAGTAAAAAGCAAAACATAAGGCAACATAAAACAAGATCTGTCCTCAAAAAGACTATCTTTGCTTTTAAAGTTACTTTGTTCTCCTCTGGGGTTTTGTAAAACAAGACCTGGAAAATGCAAATATTTCCGGTATTGCTTGCTCAAAGGGATGGTGCTTTGGCAACAGAAAGGCTGTGCCAGTGCCCTGGTTGTCCCTGGCTCAGGATCCCACTCTGCTGGTACATTAAGTCTCCTGGCTCAGTCAGCAGTAGGAACTGGGCAGCCCAGGGACAAAACAGCTTTGGGAAACAGAAAAGAGCCTGGAGGAGGGGACAAGTGAAAGCTGTGAGCTCACACTGCTTCATGTCTTGGATCTGGTGAGGGACTGCCCCAGGACCTAGACCCAACCAGGCCATGAGGGACTGGACAGCTGCTACAGAGAACAAGCCAGATTTCTGTCTGGCAGACAAGAGGCAAAATGAAAATATGTTTTATAAAACCATAGAATATCAGGTTGGAAGAGACCTCAAGGATCATCTGGTCGAAACTTTCTAGGCACAGTCTACACAAGATGGCCCTGCACCCTGTCCAGGCACTTAAATGTTCAACACTGGGGAATCCACCACTTCCCTGGGGAGATTATTCCAGTGGCTGACTGTTCTCATTGTGAAAGGTTTTCCTCATTCTCAAACAGAATCCTCTGGACTAACTTGTACCCACTTGTACCTCATCTCTCCCTGTAAAAAGGGAGCGTCCACTTTCTCTGTAGCCATCCTGTAGATACAGGAACATGGCAATACTAGAACCTTTGCCTTTTTTGAACTTCCCTATCAAAAAAACCATCCTCTTGTAGAAAGATTGACCTCTTCTCTGCTTGGCAGAATTCAGTGTGAAACACACAAACTCAAGAATAGAGACATGCATAACATCTCTGCCCATCCCCAGAGGAGGACAGTTATGAAGGGCAGCACACATGTGACAGCTTTGCACAAGAGGAAGAAAACAAGAGCAAAAAACCTTATTTCCTCACAGGAGTCACTTGCTTCTATCTTTCCAGTGGCTAGTTAAATGCCATTTACATTTTTCCCTGATACAGACAATACAGATTCCCACGATGCACCTTCTCCTCACCCTCACAGAAGAGTTTTTTCTTCATAGACTTATCATTTAACCAGGAGATGACGAGACACTGTGAAAACTTTTCTTTTCAATCCATATATATCTGTAACAAAAAAAAAAAATTCTGTTACTGATTTCCAACTCATTAGCAGTTAAAAATCATGCATCTCCAGAAACTGAGGGTAGGGGAGGGAAATCTGCAGCCTCATGTCACCTGTAACAGCAGAGCATAATCCTCCCAAGTTTGGTAACTTTGCAGACACGGGGAACTGTAGAAGGTAGCAATTTTCACTGATCAAAAAGTTTTCTGACTCTGCATAACCCACAGTCATATATATCCTTGAATGCCATTTGTCTATTATTATACATAACTATATCTTATATATAACTAAATAACTATGTTATTTAGTGCAGGTATGACTCTTAAATCTACATAATACTAAGGCTGCCCAACACTCTCCATTTTGGATGTGTTTTCAGCTGCTGGTGGCATTTCCAAGCTTGTGTTCTATGCCACTGTCTGCCTCAGGTTAATTAGCTCTGTAGAACACAGAGTATAAACAAAACACACCATGTACCCAGAGAGCTTTGCCCAGATTAGATGAAATTGTAAATGATTAATTGAAAAAAATTCAGTTATCCATGCCATGCTTTGATGAGGGGATCTGAAATATGGCAGGAGGTAGGGTTTTTTTGTGTTAAAAATCCACTCATTGCTGTTGTAGTGAAAATCTGTACCACATCAACCACCTTAAAAGATTTTGTGTATTTTCCCTTACCCTCCCTATCAAGATGCTTATTCTTAAGCTACTTACAGTTTATCACCTCAAGTCCCAGGGCTACTGCGACTTAGTCTGTGGGCACAAGATTGGCAGTGGAGATTTCATCTTCTGCTTGGATTTCTGCTCGACTGGGGCAGCAGAAGGCAAGGACAACAGAGAGATCCCAGTGTCAGCAGTACAAAAAGGATGGGCAGGGACTCTTTTTGGGGACACAGACTTGCTTCTGCCGTCATCTATATCTCCCATATTACTCTGGTAGATGGATTCCTGTGGAAAGCACGTGCATTTGGGAAGCTTTTATGTTGCTGAAATGCTGGAGGTGGATTATAAAGAGGGAAGGACTGGTTAGAGTGTTTTGAGGTGTGGGAAGAAGGAAGTTGCTAAGAGAAAAGACTAATTTGGGCTCCTAAATGTCTCATTACTTGCTCATGCATATTCCTAGTCCAAGGTTGAGAAAGAAATCACTGCATATCCAGCCCTGACAGCAACTTAAAACCTGGATTCTACATTCTATCTTTCTTTCTCAGTGAGGAGGCAGGAGACCTCAGGCTGTGACTTCAGCTATGCACCCACTTGTTGGGAAAGATGCTCCTGCATGTGCTCACATTTCTGGTTATGGATGCACAGGAATAAGCAGATAATTCTTATGTCCTTTATCCTCTCAGGACAAATGAGCACAGCTAAAAACTGTCAGAGCCTTGAGTGCAACATTTAGTACTTAGACAGCACATCTGAAAGAATATGGTAAATAGGGGAAGAGAAAAGACACAGCTTGCTCAAAGAAGTAACATTCTTCATTTCCCTTCCACCTCCCCCTCAGTCATCCGCCTCATGGAGCAAGTGAGTAAAAAATCATGATCCAGAGGGTAATGGCTGAATAAGAGAGGCTCCCAGGTCCACTGCAGGCCTGCCATGCTTCAAAACATAGCTCTTGCTCAGCACTGACAGCTGAAACCTCATCTTTGTAATCTATGGCCTGGCTGTGGAGTTCTCTGCTCTAATTATTCTGCATTTGTCTCTCCTCCCAGCCTGGAACAGGTTTTCAAAGGCCTGAGACCACTGGAACGGGGAAGATTTATGGAGTCAGTCAATGCTGGTTGCATTCTGCAGAACTTTGAATAAGAACCAAAAGACTATTTGAATCTTACAAGGGAAGTTTCCCTCTGATTCGAGTATTACTCACTTCCTGGTGCACTGAAGTTAAAGGATTAAGTAACTTTTCCCAAATATAGAATGGATCACACCCAATCACACACACACACACACACACAGTGCTGCCTTCTTTAAGTGAAGCATCTGAGGAGGAAAATGAGATTACAAATTTAGGAGTATAATGAGATCAAGTTAAATTCACACCATTTACCCGCCTAAGCACAATCTATGTCCTTAGAAAAGATTAATTTTTTTGGTTGCAATTTCTAATCTCATTATACCTTTTGTCACAAGAATGATTTATCAGAATTTCAATACTTAATGCCATACATTTTGTATATTCACTTGGCTTCTCCAGTATTTTATATTTTCATTAGCTGGTATCCACTCACTCATGCCATACCACTCAGCACAGCTATAAATAGAGAGACCAACCAACCAAATCACACAATATTGAAAAGGTCAAAGTAGTATATTACATTACTATAACTTAGAGAATACTCTTTGCAAGGTATTAAAACTTTGACTCCTTATTTATGTGACAACGAAAATAAAGAAAATAGGAGCCACTGTGAAATAATCACATCATTACCAGACGTCCTTGGGAAACTGAGGGATTGTAAACCCCTCAACATTATTATCTTTACAGCCTAATATAAATTAATGTTGTTCTTTAGGTACTGTCTATCATAGGCTAAGTTAGGTACTGTGTGTCTTATGCTCAGGCCATGGTCTGTTCACTACCACTTTTTATGTTTTTAAATACAAATATTCAAGAAGCTCTTAAGGAATAATTATAAGCAAATTTTTTGAAGTCAGAAACCTCTTTTAGTTAACTTGTAAAGAAATTTATCCAGAAACTAAAAATTTGTGAAACTTAAGATAAGGATTATTATTACTGACTCCTTCCCTCCACCAAGAGAGTAAGAGAATTATGGCCTTTCTCTGAAAGTCTGTGGAAAGGATCTGTTTGAACTCAGCGGCTGTGTCAGCACAAAATGCTTTTAGGGTGACGGTGAGCACAGGCTGTTCTGCAATACATCCACCATCCTGTTCCCTCTAAAGACACCCTTGTCTGCATGGCGAAATGCGTATCCCACCTCTTTCCTCGCAGCCCAGGATTCCTAAGAGATCAGGTATACACTGCAGAAACACCTGAAAATCCACAGTAACCTTCCCAGGCCCAGGTTCAGTCAGGTGGCTGATGTGTGCCTTGCATCACTGCCCCTGTACCCAGTGCTGTTTGATCCTGCAGAAGTCTCTGGCTCACATGAAAGTCTCTCTGCTAAGTCATCTACAGGCATGAGGTTTTACACAAAGAACAAAAGTACAGCTGGGATCTTCAAGACTAGAAGAGCTGTCCCAGACATAGCAGTCATGGCCCACATGAGACAGTACTCACAGCTGTAAAGATTCACAGAGTAAAAGGGGATGTTTTTAAAACCGTGAAAAAAATTGAAATGGAAGGAACAATGTTAAAGGGATAAAGAGAGAAGGTGCTAGCTGGGCTTTTCGATATAACTGCAGGAGAACTGAGCTTACTACTCAACCCATAGTGCACTTTTGGTATGTTCCAGGCCACCCTGAACCCCTGGGCAAGTTTAGGCATCCACAACCCAACATGCTGTGGAAGAGGTGCTGGAGGCTGCCCTGCTTTCTCCCTGTGTAGACAGGGGCAATCTGTATTTAGCCGGCATATGTTTGATTAGATCCTGGCATTATACAGTACTGTAGGTTTGGGGAATCAATAATAATGCCATTACAAAGGACTTAATAAATGGAATTGCAATTAACAGATAACTGAGAAATAAGCTCAGCTAATATTAAGACAACAGCAAACAGTGACCTAATTTCTATTTTATGAGCCTCACTGTCTTCCATGAGAGAATACACAATTCCCAGTGAGCAAGAGGGGATGCCAGGATAACTCTTTGAGGACTATCCACAATTTCCAGTTTGAAACACCACAGTTGCAACAATGCACAGCCAGATTTCCTAATGCAGAGCTGGAGCTGATCTGGCATCTCTCCCTTTCTCCCACTGAGTCCCTGTTAAGAGATCAGAGAGGCCGAGCAAAAACAAAGCTGCAGTGTCTGCAGGCAGTACAGCTGAATAGCCACATTCACCTGCTCATGTTACTTAGATGCTTATATGGCAAAACGAGCCTGCAGCTTCTATTTTTCATACATGAGACTTGAAGGTTGGGTATGACTTGGAGTTTTTTTGGAGGGGGGGATGCTTTGGGGGCCTTTTGGTGAGGTTTTTTTGGTGGGGTGTGTTGTTTTTGGTTTGATGCCATTTGTGGGTTGGTTTCTTTTTTTTTAGAAAAGTACTTGATAAGACCTTGCTTAAGGCCTTGTCTACACAAAAATAATGTCCTAGTAGAAGTGATGCAGCCTCCTCCCCTGACAGTGACACCTGCAATATAGATGCTATTATTTTAATAGCAAGGTTGCGCACACCCTGCTAAACAGTTTACTGAGGAAGGGATTATACTCTACCTGTGTCACACAATTTTCAGATTAGAAAACTGAGGCTGTACTCTTACAACTGACTAAATGTCCATAGGTAAAACAAGCAAGTAATTTGCCAGGAAGAAGACTTAAAAAATAAATAAAAAACCTGCCAAAAATAAAAAGCAACACCAGGCTTTTATCTTTGCCAGCAAAGGTTACCCGGGAGAGAGCAAGAGAGAGAAATGTGAAGTAGTGCATCTCCTGGCTAATCCATACTTCCTGAAGATTCCCACCCTGAGCTGATGCCTTGGCACTGTTCTGGCAAGGCTCTGGACCCTCTGGCAGAGCAGGTGGCTGTGGGTGGCTGCTCCACCGTCCTCCCACTCCCAGCAGATTTGCTGGCACTGGGGGCGTGGAAAGAGAGCTCCACCTGAGCAAACCGAGCCTCTCCACTTTTGGGAGGATGGCTGGAGGGATGCAGAGCATGCCTTATGGAATTTTGCTTTGAATCATGCAGCATATGGAAATGGGTCTGCAAGAAAAATGAGAAATATTTAGAAACAGTTGGAAAGGCTGTCATTGAAATTTATCCTGGCTATGTCTAAACATGGAAAAGGACAACAGAAACCAATGTTAACTTCAGAAAAATGTAAAGAGAACTGACTCTGCAACAAGCAGAAGGCTTATTTCTTTTTAAGTATAAACAATCTGGTGAGGAGGAAGAAAGGCAGAACTATAAAAATAAGCCAAGGCAAGTAAAAAATAATGAGGGTAAAAATTAATAATCCTCTGCATCAGTTTGCAGAGGTTTTTTTCTTGTACAGCAGTCTCCAAATATAACTTTATGGGAGAAACCAGACAAAATATTTCTGTTCTGAGCTATCACAGTGGGAAATGGCTTAAAAGGAAATTCTGCTGGAGGAAGGGGATAGCCTTGAGGTGTGGACAAGCTTTTTAGACACCTTCCTTGGGAGACTAAGCTTTCTGTACTCCTTACACAGTCAATGGCAAGAGACGCCAGCCTCCACAGGACAGTTCAATACCCCTAAATGCAGGTGACATGGCCTCCTTATGTACAGTAAGGATAAAGGCTGTAACAAATCACAAAACTTGGACCATTTTCTTCAAGCTTTGCCCATTTGGAGGCCTGAGCTGAATTACAGATGGAACAAACATCGCTGCCTTCAGGGGGAGTTAAGGAAATGGGTGTGAAGACACAGAACCCTCATTTGATGCTTCTTCCATTTTTCTGTCCCCTAAGTGCATCACTGTGTGTTAAACCCCCTCCCCCTTGTCTTTGGTTTTTTGCTTTTTTTGTCTCCCCTCATCTCTGTAATATTTCTTTTCACTTCAGTGCCACAGGCAGTCACAGGCAATGGGAGCTTCCAGGCTGCAAGCTTGCAAAAGTGCAGAGCACCCCCTTCTTTATTCAGATTTCCTCTCCCACCAAGGTTTTGTGCTGGTGGAGAGGTCCTAGCCATAGGAAGCAACCCTTTATCCAGAACAATAAGCCTTGCAACAGAAGCATCCCTTGTGCAGTGTCTCTAGTTCCAAGGCAGAAATTTTGTTCCCAGGGAACTTGCAAAAAAAATATCACAAAGACAGTAGAAAAAAATTAGTGTGAAAGCAGCCTAACAAAATGTTTGAATACCAAGATTAACAATGACTGTAAATAAGGCTAAGGACAGAAGTAGAGATAATTGCTTCTCATATGAACACCATAGCATTTACCACTTTCCATAGATACCAAACAGACAAGATTATCTAGATTTTCAAATGAGTTTATCTGTGACCAATTGGCTGAATAGATTGACAAAAATAATGTAAAATGCTAAATGTGAAGCATATTTAGTACGGAAACACCATGACAGATAATGCTGTAATTACTGTATGCAGTTGCTGAATCTAACAATATAAATTAAGTGCCAAGTATGAGTTTCTTTTCCACAGCTAGGGAGAGTCAGAGCAACTTAAATTGCCCTGTATTTCTTTTACAAAGAAAGCTCATTTTTAAATTATGTATGCATATAAATTCCAGAAAAATCATAGGATTCTTCTGCTTTCCTTACTTCCCACACTGTATCTGAGAACACCAACTTTTTTCATTTATTTCACTTTCCCTTGAAGGACTCTGACAGAGATGCAGTTTGTCTTCGGAGACCAACTCATTGAATTTACTTTTTCTAAGCCTATTACCCAATAACTTAGCATTGTGCATCTACCCAGAAAAAACTAAACAGAAAAATCACCATGCAGATATTTGCAGAAATATATAAACGATCCTTTACTTCACGTATGTCCATGATTTTCAGCTGATAACTTATGTTCAGATCCTAACTTTCAAATTCACTGGTTACTCATAATCCTTTCTGGCAGATGACAGGCACCACATCACATCCTGTGTTTTTCCACCTTCTGCAATACACAATTTCTGGACATGACTGCAATCAGTGGGCAAACTGCAGTTTCATTTTGGTAAAAACTTCTCAATAAAACTTAGTTGCCTACACATTTCTGCAAAAATTAATTGAAGAATTTGGATTAATAATCTTTTGACTTGCTGATAATACATGGCATGGTTTAGGAATTCCTGGGGAAAAACAAAAATGAAAATCAGAAGCAATCATTGAGTAATACATCATTTATTTAGTGTATTACATCAGTTTCTCAAATCTTCCTGACTCATAATAGAGCAAGCAAACCCAGTGCTGTAGAAATGTGGCATTTCCTAGCCTTCACTGCACACATTTTGAAGCACCATCCTCAGTTAAGCCATCCCATGACATATGGGAAAAAATGTACCTGACATAGCAGGAAAACAAATTTGGACTGATAATGCAGCACATCTGTACAGCAGGACAAGAGACAGAATATGTCATGCAGAGGTGATGGAGGAGAAAAAGGAAAAGATGTGGAACGTAGCTGAAGTACAAGTGAAACTCTTCATGGTTGAGGCAAGTGCAACCAATGACAACTCCTATAATTTTCCATTGTTTGTAAGGGGAACATTTAAATAATTTCATGGTGTTTCCCTCCCATCCTTCTCGTCCCTCTCTTCCTCCACTTGCAACTTGTCTCACATCACACCTTTTGTTTGTTAAGGTCAGTTGTGAGACATCTTCCTTTACACCTGAATAAGGCCACACTGAATACTGTGCATTAAAAATGAGACAATAACCTGTTTCCAAAAAGTATCTCGACCAGTTTGAACTAGGAAAACAAGGGAGAATTCTTCTACTTTGCAAGTAGGGGTATGTGGAGAGGTGACATATTTTCCTCTTTCTTTAGGTTAAATATACTTGTTATTTACATGAAATCCATCTGCTACAACATCCTACATGCCCAGGAGGACCATACAGTTAAAACATATCAAACCCACATTATTG
Organism: Corvus cornix cornix; assembly: GCF_000738735.6. NCBI lineage: Eukaryota > Metazoa > Chordata > Aves > Passeriformes > Corvidae > Corvus > Corvus cornix. Next base: position 15,847,382 of record NC_047056.1, read on the forward strand.
TGCCTTTCCATACTGTGACATATTAAAAAGGATTTTAGGACTGGGCTGTCAGACATGCACAACAGATTAATTGCTGGGTGAGCATGAACATACAGTACACCACAATCCATGAAAGGATACCACTAATATATAGCAATACAAGTAGACATAAAAAAAGATTGACATTTAACCCTGGATTTTAGCCCTTCCCATATTTTTGGCCTTTCAGTGACTAAATTCTTTGGAGTTAGCAACAGCAAGCTAGGCTAAAAATGTTCCACCTGTGAATTAGTGGTCCATTTTTTTCAAGTGCCTAAAAGGGATACAGAACCATCTATGGGAGCAGACATACTCAAAGCACAAGCAAAACCTGGTTTTGTCTGGAAAAACTGGACAATTGCCAAAGTTAGCTGCTCCTCCACTTGACCACATATGTAGAAGGTTATAGTGCATGACTTGTATGGACATTGGGGGAAATAAAGAATTATTTCAATGTTTTTAATATTCAAAAGCAAAATGGAAGAAAATGTTCAAAAAAATCTGTGCCTACCTCCCCCACTCAAATCTTCCATATATTGAGGTTTTGTGTTATATGGCTTTTGCTCCAGTAAGAATAGTGTTTAGGGAAGGAAGATGACACTGTCCATGTAGTAGGAGGAAAATATAAAGCACTGTTAGGTGCTTGGCAGCAATACGGACAGATATATTTCCTTTCAATGGCAAATGCATATTGGATCTACCAGTCATACACACATATCTCAGTAGATATGGCTACATTTTCCTCTTGACTTTGCTATCAAAGTGTTTCTTTACCACATTTATATGTCCCTCAAAAATATACACAGAAAAGCAAAAGCTCTTTTTGATCAGATGAGAGGTTCCTTTGCAAGTTCTTTTTGCTCATTTATCTAAAAGCCACGTAAAAACTGTCTCAAGATGTTCCCAAATTGCTTTCATACTTGTTTTGCTGAAATCCTGTTAATTCCTGTTTAACTGCATGTCTTGCTGTTGTCATTTACACACCTTCCACACGGCAGGATGCTGCAGGACATATTGTGCTTGCTGACAAATTTTTTTGAAGGAAATCCTTGCAATCAGCTGTCCAACATATGAAGCTACATTTGACCACAAGGCATAGAACAAGGGAATTGTTTTTATGACCAAGGAAATCAAAACTGTTCCTCCATAAAGTTCTGGGAGGAAAGAGGGGAAGGGGGAAAGAAGCACAAACCCCTACATCTCTAAGAGCATAATGAAAAGAAAAATAAATCCTTTCTAAAGGCCTGAGGTTAAGAAGCACTGAGTTCCAAAATCCCAGAGGCCAATGGAAGCTGAAAGCATTCAATATCCATTTGGACTGGTCCTATTACTTCACTGTTCAGATCTCACTGTTTACAGCATGTATTTTCTAGCACACGGAAGAAATTGGTGCTGATTACAATAGAAGCATTTTGGGGATGGCAGTAGTAACCACTGCTAACTGCTAAACACAAATTAGAGACAAACTTCAGAGCCTATTTAGCACACCATTTCCACATGCAGCTTGATTAAGACAGAAAACGACTCAGTCTGTCTGTTGCAACACGCTCCACAAGAAGTACAGAAGCGAATTGAGGACAGTAACAGGTAAATAGATGATTCAGGAAGAAGCTGAATTTAGACATATGACATTGACTTAAAAGTTCAGATTTTCTCCCTGTTCAGTCTTCTGAGCTCACGCTGGCTCTGCTGAACAACTAGGCTTTGTTTTCTGCCGTGAAAGGGGAACATCACTGAAGCCAGCAGATACATCATCTGCAAAGAAAAGGTCACTGTTACAAAACCAAATCAAGACCCAGTCCAAAGTGTTTTGTCTGTTTCAAAGCAGGCTGGTATTCTTTTACAGTGAATTTTCATAGGGATAAAATTCCTGCTCACTTGACAAGAAAGACTAACAATACATACTACATAAATAGCAATGGTTCACAAATAACTTAGTAATATTTAATTAAAGTATCTACATGAAAGCAAATAACATCTCTGTGCTATGTAAAGTATTAAAGCACTTAAAGAAATCCTTCTTTCAGAGGATGTGGCTGAGCTATTAACTCAGGCTTATTTTATGGTTTCATCCAGGAGTCACAACTCAGAGCACATCCAACCACCTCATTCCAAAATACTCTACTAGGAACCTTGCCTCTAACCTTTGTGGAAATGTATTCAGGACTCTCCATTCACAACTTAAAAGGCTTTTCTTTGGCACCACACTCCTCAACGTGTAGAATTTACACATCCAGTCATAACAATATCTTATTTTCTTCTGTGTCCACTCTGAAAACTATTTCAGGAAGTCCCCCATTTGTCAAATCGTCAGCAAGCTTTATATGACTTTTTTATTTATTTTTATTCTTTCCTAAAGAAAACAATATTTAATCTATGAACAAGAGTGTGCATGAAATATTTCTCATTGTATGACAATGTTTTACCAGTTCATCTTCAAAAAACAACAAAAAAAAAGTCTGAAGACTAAAGTCAGGAGATATTACAATATTTGGGCAACAGGAACACTAGCTTGGTGTCTTTAGAGGGGCAGGGAATAAGCCTTGCATCTTACACGTGGTTTCATTGTGTGCAATCCCAGTGGTAGAAAAGGAAGTGGCAATTATTTTTTAACAGATCTTTCCACCTAGGCTAGAGGAAAATGCAGACTTAATGTAGCTACTGCAAACATAAAAACATAGAGGACGTACCTCTACAAACTCCCAGCCTGTGTTGTTGTGGGCAAGCTGAGGCCACAGCAAGTCTCTGAAAGAGTGAAAGGAATTAATTATTGTTGTACACAGTTGTAACAATGCAAAGGTATTAAATCTCTGTGTGAACCTTTGCCATCCATTGCTTGGAACATGTTTGTATGCATAGAACCTCTCTAATGTTTAATTGTTATAATGAAGATGCTTCATCAAAATAACAAAACAAGATATTCACCTTTCTGTGTGCAGGGAAGTTGATAAAATGAAGGAGCTGGACCTCTGCTTTGGTGCCCACCCTGGCAGAGAGATAACAAATGAATAGAAGATACTGTGCAGCTCTAGGGCAACTGAGAAGCATCTCTGCTCATCTCCGCAGAGCAATTGCACGTGGCAGGAAATCCTGTGCTGAAGAAATGCCACCCATTGAGATGTTCCAGGTTTGGGAAGACAGCTGAACAGTGGTGAGAAGGTATGAAAAAATTCAATATGTTCTTATTCCTAGACTTTATAGCACTACTAATGCTATGTTTTAAAACTTTCCCTGTTTATAAACTTCCTGTGCTTTTGTCTGGCTCCTTCAGCTGAGCTACAACACTTCTGCAAAGTCTTCCTCCCATCCCAGCCCTGACCTGTGCCTGCCATGGCAGCTCTAACTCAGGTCTCCTTTACTGCTGACTACAGAATTTTTCTCCCAGCACTGCCACTGCTCACAGATGTCTTTGTTTAACTTGAATATTCCTTAGCATCTGCCAGCATTTTCCCCTAGCTAAATTCCTACTAAATGCACTTTACTTCTCTAAGCCTCGTCAGCTATTGCTCTAAATGCATCCCTTCAAGAGGAAAAAAAATCTCCACCTGTCTTTAATACGTGTATCAATAAAATGAGGATTAGAAATCTGCACTTCTAGGCTGTTAAACAAACTCTCTTCTGCCTCCATTTATTCACCCATAAAATGGCTATAATATTTACTACAATATCTCAAAGAACAGTTAAAAAGCTTAATGCTATTAATTCAATACTACTGATTCTGTCTTGCTACAGGGAATATATAAACATTTCCATGCCAGGTCGATATAGATTTATAAGATTTATAGTTTACAGTTTGTAGTCATTAGTATACCAACATTTGCAAGGTTAATACCCCAGTCCTACGGAGCAGAAGGTAGTATCTGCATTATAGGCAAGATTATATTCTTGTTTGCTAGATATTCTTTTTAAGTAAGTCTGTAACATTTATTTTCTCCTATAGGGCAGTATTATTAATAAATACATACTGCCAGGCTTTAATTTATGTAAAAGCCCATTGTTTTAAAGAACTTCTCTGCAACAAAATTAATCCTTTTTCTTTTTTTAATACATAGTACAGAATCTTTTTCTTACAGCTGCTTTAGCAAGGTTTTTCCCTTAGGTCTGTATATTATACAAATGTTTTCAAAAGACAGTAAAAAAAAAAATAAACCCAAAAAAAACCAAACAAACAAAAAAAACCCCACCAAAATGAAGAATCAGTAACCAGCAGAAGCACACAGAACACCATTGTACCCTAAATACAAGAAATACTATTGCTAAAATCACAGACCTGAAGTTGCGCTTTAAAAAAAAAAGTAAAAATAGGTGACTTCCAAGTTTGATTGTGCAGCCCACATGTGCTGTAACATGAACACGCGAGACCGTCCACTGCCTCTCGAAAGGAAGGATTGCCTTTAGCTGTGCTGATCTTCTCCAGGAATTACTCTGCTCTGTACAGGGGATGACTGTCAGCCATTTCCAGCACTAATTGGACTCAAGTATGGTACGACCTAATTTCTCAGCATGTACCGCAGAGTTCTGAGATTCCTGAATGCTTCAGCCTTTGGAGAGTTTTGTTGTTTTCTATTAGCTACAACTTCTCTGTCTCTGACTGCCAGCAGAGGGAGAAAACGGAATGTGAAGCTGAGAACATAATACGACACACCATCTCTCATCCACACTGCTGAAATAAATATGATGTGGTTTCAACCATTTCTTTTCTAGGGCAGGGTACACTCATTCTAAGTTTCCCAGTGTAAAAGTAATCTGATTAAATTTGGTGGCTTGTTTTTTTTCCCCCTCTCCCGTCTTTTTTCCACCCTTCTCTCCCCTTTTGCCTTTCGTTCCGTGCAGGCGGAATCTTTATGAGACATATAAAGAGTGGAAGAATTATACGGGGGGTTTATTATGAAACTAGAAATCATTTCATTGGCATTAATGGGAAAGTCTGTCTTTTGGAGAGCTCCACATTTCTAGAAGCCATTTCCTGTTCTCAAGATCCCTTAATGCAACGAACCAGGGCAAGACAGGAATTGCTTTACCTCTCTTGTGCTTCAAAGATGTGTACATGAGATGGGCTGCTGAAGGGCTATATTTTTTTTAAGTACTAGCAGTTAGTCTTTTATATAGACTGGATGCTGTTTTAGTTAACAATTTGTTAAGCTTAATTGTCACACAAGCAGTTATTTTCACCAGAGGTGAAAACAACTTCCCCCTAAAGCTGTCCTCCCCACATCTGGGAAAGCACATACACACACCAGGCCATATAACACACTATTTAAATAAAGTGCTTTCTCATTCCTTCCTCAGGCCTAAAACCTGTTAGCTGAAAGAGAGACAAAGGGCAGACAGCTCTGGCTGCTGCCTCATTGCCTCCCAGATTTTGGCACTGAGGCTTGGCCGGCTGGGTCAGGAGCTTGGTCCTCATTACATGGATCCTCACACTCCAGGTGAGGACACAACTGTGACTGACAATTCAGGATCCCCACCTAATGCCTGGAGCTTGCACCACCTGCTTTAAATAAGGGACTGGAGATGCATTGGTGCAGCCAAATGGTAGAGATTCCCAGGAATAAATTACTTTCTTATTGCTCTCATATTCCTAAAGCCTGTCTTTAGGTTGCTCTGGTCTTTCCAGTTGTAGCATTTTACACACACAGATGATCATGGACCTTACAGCAAGTGACAGCAGTGCTAAGTCAGACTTCCAGCTGTCTACAGGTGTCCATGAATCATCTGGTGTCTGGGGAATTTCTGTTCCAAGGCTGAATGAAAGCAAGCCATGGAGAAATAATTGATGACCAGAAAGCATTAGACACTCACTGAATCAACACCCTCATCGATAACAAAATCATTACCAAAGGGATAAACCCCAAGTGAGATCCTTGCTCTACCAGCAATCAGAAGTGTTTGATCTGGGACTTCTGTAAACAGAGCTCAGTTTCTTTTCCTGAAAAATTGGATTCTTTGAAACAGAAATTGGGACAAACCCCTTTCTTCCCACTTATGTCTCACTAGGTTAGAAAAGACATCAGAAACTTTAAGGAAAGCAGTTTAAGAGGGCAAAGGTGGTCTTGAATAGGACTTCAAAGAAGGAATAAGAGGCAGCAGCTCAATAATATAGCACAAGGGAAAAAAGCTCTACAGTGGTATGCAGACAAGCAGGGGGGTACAACTCTTAAAATTTGTATTTCATGGGGGTTAATAAGATAAATAAAGTTTCTGCCATCAAAGGCCATTGGAATAATGTTGGTACCCCTTCACTGGGGTACTGACAGAGGAAAAGGTTATCCACAACATCAGAGGAGGGCTGCTGCTGAGGCACAGCCACAGGAGCAGCAAACTGAACATGCAGTCAAAGGAAAATGGGCCATAATAGATTCAGGATGGAACAAGAGGCTTGCTGACAAGGCCACAGAGGAGACATGCCAGCTGGCTCACATCCTGTTAAATGACAAATGGATAGAAAAAAAGTCCTGAGGTTTATGTCCTGTCTAGCCTGGCAGTGCTCAACACAAGGCATGGAGCTGTTCTGAACCGCCATCCACAGAGGGCTGCAGCTCTGCTGACTGGAGAACAGACAACTAAAGCAGAGTCTGCTTCTGAGCAAGGCCTGTTTTGGGGTCTGGGTTGTTTGTTGTAGGATGTGTGCAGAGCCGGTTGCCTTCCCTGCCCAGAGCTAAGGATACAGGCTGTGTGTGCCACCAGGATTTCAGAGTAAAAACACCTTCATCCCTGGGGGCATAGATGCAATGGGCTGTAGGGCAATACTCTTGGGATGGAGATCATCAGTATACTTAGGCCCACAGATAAACTGGGACAAGTCTGAGCTTATGCAATCCTATACAGCATCAGAAGGTGATAGATGAGCATGACAGAGGAGCAATAGAAGTTCAGTCAGCATATATGCATACCACCTCTTCCAAAAAAGCAGTGAAAGGAAAACTACCACCTGCCTTTGAAGCAGGGATGCAGGAGCCTCACTGCTGTAAAACTACATTAATCTGACAATTGGAATTCGGCACACAGCAGTAGGCAGTAAACTTCAAGGACCAGGCTGGTGCTGCTGGAGGAATGGTGCAGCTGGCTAAGCAATTTTTATCTGCATGTAAATTCTGCTGATTTAACCACAACTTCCTCCAGGGATTTCTCTAAGATCTAGGTTTCTCTTATGTCAGAAGGACTTACCTATGTGTGATACACAGTCAGATTCCTTCAAAAGCTCTTTGCTTCCTGGTTGTTCCTGAGATGTGTTCACAGCTTCTGCACGTCACACACTTGCCAAGCAGGTAAGTCTGTTGAATATTAATTATTTCCTAAAAGGGATCCTTTCCAGAAGCTACACCCCACCACCTCAGCCAGCACCTAACCAGGAGGTTTGGGCTGTACCACTGTTGCTTATATTAATTTTGGTATCCATAACAGCTTTGGTATCCATAAAGGCATGGATATAAAGGAGTGGCTTGGATTGATCAGAGTGTATCTCCAAGTTACACCTGGTCATGGCACCAGTGAAGCTCACACACTGTGTAGCAGTGACAGAACATCAGTTCTGCCACAGTGATAGAGCTTTTAGGCATGAGTGTTCACTGACAGCTACTGGGCATGCTCTGATGTCTAAGCAGCTCCCAAATCAAAGCTCGCAGGCAGCTCACAGGCAGACTTGGAGATTTATGTTCTATGAAACAGGCCCATGGACTTAAGTGAAGTCATTGCAACAAGGCAAAGGAAAAATCAGGTCCATATTGTGCCACAAACGGCCTGTGCAGGATTGTAGTTGTAGTTAATTCTGCACAGCAAGGAATATTTACCCAGATTATTTATTGCTCCTTTTCTTATAAGGCTGTGGCTTGTTTTCTCTTGAAAAGTCATGTTTCTTACTCTCATTTGTAACTTGCCAGAGGCAAGTAAAGCAGAGCAAGTACACAGAAAGGCCTACCAGAATAGTTCATTTCAGACTTAGACTGCTAGTGGCATTTGCTGCTCGTGTCAACTTCTACAAATGGGGCAGGCATAGGGAAATGGTTTCCCAAGTGGTAAGTCATATGGCATATTTAGAAAGTACTGATACACTTAGAGAAGCATGCAGGCTGTGAATAAAAGCCTCACGTACTGGAATCAGCAATATTTCATGGCATCCACATGCTGCAGAGAAGGCAATAGCCAGTGCTGTTGGCCTTACTGTTACCCATTCTCATCACTGGGATGAAAGCACAAGGTAATGAAAAGATTGATCTCCTGGAAACAATACTTAATAAAGAGAAAAAATCCAAAAGTAATTCCACATTTCTTAATATAATTCTCTACTTAATTTTGCCTGATTTTCTTGTAAGCAGCTACAAAATCTAAAAATCGAGCTGAAGTCTATGGACTTGATTCTGTTTCCACTCAGTCCAGTACAAGTCTGGAGTAAATTAACTGAAGTTAATGTAGAAACAAAGCAATAAAAGTATGAATTTGACCTGATCTACAGAAAGGTTTAAGAAAAAAATGTAGTCCAGCTTTAATTTGCTGGTTCAATCAAGCCAAGGCAAGATGAGTATTGGCAGAAATAGATACAGAAGTCATGATATATTTGTGTTCTGTGTCAAGATTTAGTTTTTTTTAAGGAGTCATGACACAGTACCTGAATTTGTTGTTTTAGAGGGAACACAGCTGAGATCTGATAACTCTGTTTGGGGATTTTAGCTTTTTTTCAATACTGTGTTAGATATCATATGCTGCAGACCAAATTCCCAACTAATTTAAGTGGGTGTAACAGCTTTAATTTCAATGTAACTCCATTAGCTCATAGTACTACTCAGCAATGGCATTTTCATGAAATGTATTGGTACAAGCCAATGCAATTTAACAACACAAGCACAGCAGTACTTGGTAGAGACTGAACTAACTCTATTTTTTAATGCTAAGACCAGAAAAGATCATTACATTATAGAGTTTGATCTGCTGAAAAGCACAGCCCAATCACCAAGACAAAACCTCTCATTAAAATAGATTAGAATTTGATCTTGAGCACGTAAGAGAATGTCATAGTTTAGTATACTTTGGTTTTTTTGTTAGAGGTCTCCATCAGCCACGGAAGTGATTCTCTTGCAAAGAGGTGCTTACAGCTTCCTCTATGACCTGACAGAACCTATCAGCTGGCCAGTTTGAATATTGGCAACTTTTTAAGCCACTTAAGATGCTTGACACGCCTCTGTGACCCACATTTAAGAACGAACAAACCCCGGGAAAGCTCTTCCGGCTTTCGGACAGGTAGCAGGGGGCAGCCTGCAGGCTTTGTTCGGCCTGGCTGTGGTGCGGCCCTGTTCCATCCATGGCTCCTCCACAGCCCTGCTCTGAGCAAGCAGCCCCTGGTGTGGCCGAAACTCATCTGAGGCCGCTGCCCCGCTGCCCGGCAAAGATGTGACTGACAGCGAGAGGCGAATGCCGGCTGCGGGGCCGGCTGAGATGAACCCTTTCAGTGCTGTGAGTTTCCTCCAGGACAGATGGAGCCTGCAGACATCAATCCTCTCCCGAGTCAGAGGAAGAGGAAAGGTGGAAGCAAGTGAAGAAAACACCATAGAGACACCAAAGTCAGTAAAGAAGGAAGAGCTGAAACCCTGAGGGAGGAGAAAGAGGAGGTGCTTCAAGCCTAGAAGCTGAAATTCTGTTGTAAAGCTATGGTGGTGATGGACTATGATACATCAGAGTGCCCACTGTAATTTCATGAAAGCATGGGGGGGGGGGGGGGTGGAGTGTTCAAATTGCAATTATGAGCAAAAGTATCTGTGCTGAAACAAGCAAATGACAGTAGCTGTAATTTGATGAGGACCCTTGCCCCCAGGGAAGGAGAAGACCTCTGTTCCTAGAGGTGAAGACGCTCCCAGAGATAGGTGAAGAGAACCTTTGCTTCTGAACAGCTCATCCTTAACATGGTACCCCAGTAGCTCAAGACTGGACCCTCGAAAGCAGTTGTGGGGAAAGCTGTAAGTCAGGGGAAGGGACTCTCACATGCGAGCAGAGAACCAACCCGGGATCTGGCTTGCTGTGACACTGAAGCCATGAGAGAACTGTTTCTTGTGGAGATGCCTCCATAGCATGAGCAAGGGAGACTCCTCTCCCTAAGTGAACTGAAAAAGATTATTATAGAAGTAGTAAACTGACTGAAAATCTCAAGGGTTGTCTTTTTACACTGTCAGTGGGAGAAGGGAGAAAAGTGGGGGGAAGAGAAGTGTTCTGAAGGTTTAGTCTGACTTCTTTTTCTTTCTTTTAGGTCTGTTAATAAACTTCTTTATATTCTTTTAAGTTTTGTGCCTGCTTTGCTTTCTCCTAATTCTTATCTCACAGAAAGAAAGTAAGTAAGTAATAGATATTTTGAACCAAACCACTACAGAGAAATATCATCATTCTTAGATAACTAAGAATTATGAAACAGAGAATGGACTGAGCAGCACCCATCCCATAACCATCATGTTTTGAGTTCTGGTCTCTTTCCAGCTCTGACTGCATCTCTCTCTAGTTCAGTGTTTAAGGAGGAGAAAAAAATTTAAAGATGAAAAAAAATTTAAACCACAGTCTTTAAGGCCTGCAGAGAATTGACTGAAGTACAAGATATGGTAACTAGCTGAACAGAAAAAACAGAATGCACTGAGACTGAAGGTGAAAATTTTATCCTCCTCACTAATCTACAGAGTCAGACCAGACTAAAATACTCTTTGGAATGAATTTGAAAAACTCCTTGTGTCCACTCATCAGGTAAACTATCTCAGCACTTAATTATCCTGTTCCTATGGAGAGCCTCCTTTGTTCCTGCTCCTTCCTTGTGTCCGGAAAGCTCCCTCTTATGCTGAAATTGAATTAGTCCAGCTTCACCTTCCAGCTACTGAACTGTGATGTGCCTTGTAACAGTTGCTGTCATAGCACTTTCCATGTCTCAGGACTGATTTTCAGCCATGAAGTGCCCCTCTAATGTTGTTATTGAAGAGACTTGTGCATGCAAATGGTTCCAAAGTCTGTGGTAAAATGCTGCAGCCACTGGTTTGGTTGCAATTTCACTGCATCATATTGCACAAGCCCCTTAAAAGGCCAACAAATAGTTAAGTCCCTGTACATGCTGAACGAGCATGCACGGAACATTTCCTTTCATCATTGTTGAATCTGTCCATTGATTTCACTCCAGAAGTTTCACATCCTCTTTCAATCTCCCTTGGACATTATTCGCTCTATTACCAGTCCTCTTTTCTGAGAAACTCTGCAAGTCACAAGGCTGTGTCACAGCCTATCATGTCAATAGAAACTCTGAGGAGCAGCGGGCTCCAGTTTTCAGGGGAAGCCACTAGAGACAGTCTCTTTCACTCCTGTGCTGTTCTCTGTGTTATCTGCAGCCAAGGTAGATATTAATTTAATGTTTTCTACATCTCACATAAGGCAAAGTTTACTTAGTTGTAAATCATACTACAGTTTTATGGCTAAAGCAGCATAAATTCAAGGATGGTATATCAAACTAACTTTTAAGATCTACTAAAAACTTGCAAACCCCCCATTCCACTCCCCCCACGACCCCTCCCCCAGCCCCCCAAAACAAAAAAAAAGAACGGCCTCCCACCACCAGTAACATTTTCATTAAATAATGCCTAAAATGTCTAAAATATCATCCCTGTGACCATTCTCCCTACTACCTGCAGGGATCAGCTCACCTTCCCCCACTGAACTGAGCCGTCTTTCCATCTGTTGTATGGGGTGGGTTCACCCCCTGGTTGTGCTCTAGTACCAAGGCAGTCCTGGCTACTGCTGCCCCAGCCGCACCTCTTTTTATGTTTTTAGCACTTATATCTATCAGTCACCCAGCTGCCCTTCAACATTTCCACAATTTCACTGGCTTTCCACAGTGGACCAACACATGACTTGCAAGTTTGTGAGCACAGGGAGTTGCTTACAGAGATTTCACATCGAATACAAACAGACGTTTTCACATCATCCAAGCCAGGTTCTTCAAAATGGTAGATAATAACCATTTGCTCCACTCTTCACCAGAAGCATATGATTTATAGCTAGAAAAATAGAATGATATGGTCTAAAAGTTTCTCCCTTCAACTTGAAGATTGACAGTTTTCTCTGATGGTAGCTTTGGATGTAGAAAGCTCTCAGGAAAGCAAAAGCATTAAAAATAAATGCAAGATGCTTCATGCACGTTATAACATACTGAACCTTCAGAATAAATTATTTATACCAAAGGTTGGATGCGCCATAATAGCATCCACCCAGCAGCTAAAAAATGTATAGGAAATAGGAGAGCAAACCACAGAGATTAACAGAAAGAAGCCTGCCAGCTATGGCTGAAAACTTGGTAGGAAAAATAACATAGTGCTTAACTAAAATTATTCAGAGAGTTAAGGGATGATCAATTCACTCTGGTTTTGGTTCTTTTCCCCCCTGATAGTCTACAAAAGAACACAAGGACCAGAGAACTTTGCAGAACTACAAATCTGATATATTTGTTTATGTTGTACATCTGTATTTCTGTGAAAATAAAAAGAGAACTTGCTGTCAAGCCTTCATTTTTAAAAAGAGGTCCAACTTGAGATTTCCCATGCAGTAAAAATGTAAAATATACAAACTCTTTTAATCAAATATCTTAGTTCTTACACCACTTTTAGCATGACATTAACTAGCACCTTCCAGGAGTATGGTATTAAAAAGATCAGCCCTGGCCAGGATACTTTCTGGAGTTAATTGCAACCATGCTGCAATCACATCACCTCCCAGCATAGGGTTACATGGTAGAAAAATCCATTGCATAAGGCAGCAGATAGGGCACTAAATACTCACTTCTCAACTCAGCACAGCACCATATTTTGTCTCCATGTCCTTGCCATTAGCATAAGAGACTGAAGCACTGGAACAAAAATCCATATGCTGATCTGGGGACGCAGGTCTTTTCACACCACAGCATAGAAGCTGGAGATGGGAGCTAGTGAGGTAGAATACTAGGAGGAACTTATCCAAATCCCTTTAGTAAATCCTTACTTCCACATAGTTGAATCTCTCTTTTACACAAACTGACAATCAGCTCTCCATACCAAGCGTTTTGAATCCAGAGTTCAAGAAGATGGTGCAAAATAATCACTGTATCATATGATTTTTAAAGTTCTCTTGATATTCTGAGAGCTCCCTCCACCACCAGAGAGCTGTTAGGTCAGAACACAAACATACCCACCCTGACAAGGGAAACCTTTCAGTCAGAAGCCGTTATTGTAAGAATTCAGAATATTACACCTGCAGTGTATTGCATCTCTGTGGAACGTTTTCACCTGATGCCATGCTGACACTGTCAGACTTTGGAGGTTCATTTTAATATAGTTTGTTCTTCATTCAGAGAGGCTTCCTAAGCAGGAGAAGCCTACTAACCATGCACAGTAGAATACTGCAAATTTGAAAGTGCTGTACTCCAGCCTGCAAAGCTCTTCCATAAAGCAAGGTAACATGCTACATATCATAACCAAAGTTTTGACAACCAGAGGCTCACCAGATCCCCAAATTCCATAACCTCTTTGCTGCAGAGACCATCACCATGAGGCAGCAGATGGCACATGCTGTAGCCCCCTGAGAGTGGTCCATATTTTCCATGGCACTACTCCATGGCTGCGTGTGACATGGGCACGAGCAGCACAGCCAGGTACACCCTTACAGTGGTGCTTCAGGCATAAACCATCCTACAAAAGGGAATTGTCCCTGCCCCATCTTCAGGGCCATCTGTAGGCTGTACATCATGCTTGGTGAAAGCCCCTGAACTCAGTAACACGCGGTTTATTGTCCAAGACTGCCACCTAAATATAATATAGCACAAACTAATCATTTTTACTGCTGTCATGAGGCTGAGCTTAGGAGGGTAGGATGAAGCTGAGGGGCATACTAACTTTCAATAAAGAACCTGACACAATATTTCAGTATATTTCAGAATGGGCAACAAAGAGGCTGCTCTTGTACTGTGGGTTGCTTTGTAAGCTTAAAAGGCACGAGTGGCTACCTTGGATTTTTCACAGACCACTTTGGAAAAGCACATACTCCCCAGACAATGGGACAATACATCTCATTTCAGTATTTTGTGAAGATACTAAATTAAACAAACTCTGTCCTTTCTCACTGTTAAAGAGTAGAGAGCTCACAGAGAGATCCTGTATATAGCAATTTCTCATAGTTTCAGCTGAAATCAGAAGCACATTTAACAAGGCATGAAGAATGCAAACAAACTCATAAAGATAATTCTACTGCCAAACAAGCTATTCAAACCTCCACTACACTACACTATTCTCACCAAATATACTAGTATGCAAAATGTGGGGGAAGGGAATTTTAAATTTGCCGTTGAAAAAAGTCCCTTCATGGTATCCTTACATGCAATTCTCTTACTAGCCTCACAGTGAGTTCTGAGTAATTCCACTGACATCAAAACTACAGTGGTGTAAAAGCATGAAAAATGTGAGGACAATTGTATCCAATATCAAAACCAGAATTACAGGGTGAATAATGAACAAATTGAGGCAGAGCTTTAGCTGGTGTAAAGCAAGTTGCAGATTTCAGTGTGGCAAGGCTAATTTACACCCGCTGTGGATGTTGGTCCATTGTCAGCAAATCCTGTTTTCTCACACATTAACAAATCTGTTAGCAACATGGGAACAAATGCAGAAGTAGGTGTAATGATTAATTTGATGAAACTCTGAATTCATTTACTCTATTAGAGCAATATGGTATGCCCTATAAATGGACAACATTTAAGTTTTGTAAAAAGCCATTAAAATCACAGTAGCTATTGAGCAAATTAGGGGCTTGGGCAATTATTCATCATTTCATTACAATTAAAAACTAATTGAAAGCCTAAGTAAATAACGTTAGAGTTTTATTCATGATAGCGGGGAAAATAGGTTTGAACAGCTTATGTTAGAGACAGACTCTTGTCCTGTCACTAACGGGGAGGATTATACTACACAATAATTTCTGCCATCACCAGCATTTATGCTGCAGCACTAAACACAAAGATCAAAATGATCAGTTGCAGCACAGAAATCGGGGCAATGGCATTAATAAACCCACAGAGCTCAGTCATCCTGCACACCACAGGGGAATCCAGCCTTGCACAGTTGGTGTTTGGAGGCACATATGTGACACAATTAGTACAACAAAATAAGTTTCTCCTTGCTGAAGCATTTGCTGCAAATTGAGTCATTAATCTCATTTATAAAGCAGGCATGATGGCTGGCACGCTGTGATTGGCCAAAGCGATTTCTTCTCATTAGTGTGCGAATAGCTCAATCCTGTTCACTTTAAATGTGGGTCATTTTAACTAAATATAAACACTTCAGCCCTGAGACCCTGCAAGAGCTGGTCCTGTATTTACATGAACAATCAGAAGTCCCAACATGCTGGTAATGCTGTGCTCTAGCACCTGCCTGGGCTACTGCTTGGATAGAGCTACTTGGCATGTGATTCCTGCTTTGTCCTGGTCATGTTTCAGAGACTTTATCTTTTTTCAGGGTAAGTTCTGTGTGGCATTGGATCAAGTCTCTGATGACATATGTGCAATCTTGTATGAGTTGTGCAAGATCAGGGCCAGTCCACCACAAGTAAAGGACTTCTTCCAGTTCTGGAGCAATAACCTGTGCTGTCTGACAGCAAATACAACCCAGTCGCTACATGTGTGGGATGGGTCAGCCTCTGGCTTGGATAGGTAATCTAACCAAACTCTTAAGTCACTGCTTTCCCCTCATTCAATAGGAACTTCCTTATTTTCGTAGACCACATTTGCATGAGTGGACAGTGACCAAACCTGGGGAGGGCAAATATCTTGAATGACTTCTAGCAAAATTCCCTTTTTCCTGGTAAGGACTTCTGCCCATAAAAAAAGAGGCAATGCTAGGAATCTTCTGCATTCCTTGTAGGTCTTTTCTTCACAGACTTTTAACGTCTTCCTCCTCTGCATACATAACCACTTGGATGACTCATGCCACATTTACTTCAATTATATCACCTAATGTAATAAAGTGCCACTCATTCCACCAAATGTAGAGAACAGCCCATCAGATCATCACTACGAAATTCTACAGCTCATCCAGGGAGGAGGGGAAATATTACGTCACCCCTCCTGACAGCACACACTGTTCTGTTGCTTTTAACTTAAAAAGACACTCTCAGGCCACCTGTCAGGAGTTTCAGTCCCCATCCAAGGGCTGCCCCATCATCAGAGTCACTACAGGGTAAGGTGTAGAACCCCTTCACCTTGAGAATGCAACAAGCTCCAGCATATCATGGCTTCTTTAAGGCTCAATTCCCCTTTCCTATCAAAGGGAATCTGCATCATTTGAACAGAGCAACCAAGTGCTAAGTAGTAGAGAGATCACCGTCTGGCCTTCTTCGAGGTAGCAAAGACAACTCTTTTGTCTCTTTGGGTTTTTTGTATCAAAAAACCTCTCCAACCAACCACAAAATCAGACTGATATGCTCATCAGGCTCCAAAAGTTCACATTTTAACAAGAGCAACAGGTTTACAGACAGGCTTAAAAACTTCCTGCAAAGAAAAGCACGAGGAGGTCCTTCAATATGCCTGAAAGAGCTGCTCTTACATGGAAGAACATAGCAAAATTAAGTTACCTACTTACCCAGCTAAAAAGGCAGAGGTTGACCAAGACTCCATAAACCTCTTGTCTCCTTCCTATAAATATGAGTACAGATGTACAAAACTTGATGTATAGAATTTATAGTGTTTTGTCCTAGACTGGTTTGTTAGTATTTATAAACTAAAATAAAAATTTTGGGCATTTTTTTGCATCAAAGATTGTGGCAATGCAGGTGGTTCCAGCCACTCTCTCTCCTGAGAAGAATTCGGACGACCAGCTCTGGTGGTCAGCAACCCAAGTTAAGCATATAACTTCTATGGTGAAAACCCATAATTTCTTTGTTCTTTCATTTGCATGTTTTCCCCTCCTTGCTTTATGTATGAGGTTATGTGTATTCATATCCCTTCTTTAATATGTATCAGTTCTAGAAAGTTCTTTGTTCCTCGACGCCCCATTGGATCCTTCCCTAAGTCCCTCCTATGTGTTGTTCCCATTGGTTCCCTTGCTGTCAACCCCACCTACTTGCCTTTACCCCATTGGCTGAGATCCCTTTCCCCACCTATTCTGTACCCAGTATAAGATCCCTGGACCCTCCTACCAACGCGTCTCTTTGTCCCTGTCATTTCACTGGAAAAAACCTGTGTGGAATACATACGGAGAGTCCCCTCTCTTTACTTCTTTGCCTCTGCTACTGCGTGCTTGCTTGACTAGCTTAGAGGGAAGCTCCCTCGGGTGAGGAGCTCAACTCCCTTAGCCTGCTTTACTTGTGGGTGTGTGACTGCCGTAGCGTGGACGGCACCGTGGCTAGACCTCCAGGCCCCTTTTAAGCTAGCACGCAGCTCCCCGTCGAAAGACTTGTGCTCTGCTCAGATAGGGCTCTTCTCTGATGTGTGAGCTCACAGTAGCAGCTTTAAGTGAAGGAACCTCCTTCCTGTTTGAAATCCTTTTGGGTAAGTTGCGAGACTTTGGGAAAGAGATGGTCAAATGCAAAGTGCTGTGTTCCAGCTTAACAGGGTCCTCTGCCACTGTGAAGCCTCTAGATGTTTCTTTCTTTAACTAATCATAGCACACAATTAATGAAAGAGTGAATGTTTGTTCTGACAGTTTAAAAATATTGACATTTTGAATACTACTATTACAAATTTTCATCAGTCACTGAACTCCATTGACCGCACTGAAATTGAAAATGCTGCTACTTTTCTCGCTAAGTCAAAAAGGTGATGAATTTCAGAGAAAAGGATCAGATCTTACTTACATTTCCAGGCCAGTAAGACCTAGAAGATTTGGCTGAAGTCTGAATCTGGGACGTCTGAAAACAGTCCTGTGACATTATAAGCAACTGTGGCATCTGAGAGTGGGATTACCTTTCCTTACCCTGGCCTTCGTTCTTGTGGCTGAAAGCAGGGCTTCCTCATCTGCTCTTTCACCTGGAGCTACTTAACCCTCTTCTGGCAATCCTCCTGCAATCCTTAGGAAGGAGGGGAGTAACAGCGTTAATCCACTGCTGCAGGTACTGGCAGGAGTTAAGGTACAGCTCTCATTGGAGGCCTTGAGTATTTACAATTGTAATCCACTGTGGCAAGTGTTTTCAACCTGTGCCTTCATTACATTTCTAGGCAACATATATATTTTTTTTGTTGCTCAGAGTAAATACAGGGGCTCTGGACTATTAACAATCAGAACACTTGCTGTTGTTTGTGAAATATTAGCTGACCTACTTCATTGCAGTTTTAATTAGGTATTACTCCCATGCTGTTCTCGTCCCTGTGGGGATTCTACATTTGGCACTGATATAAGTGCTCCTACAGCACGGTGATTCACCAGGAGAGAGGCTGTGCAGAAATACATCATTCAAGGTGCAGGAGCACAACAGTGTGCTGAAGCCTTACCTGAGCCATGCCAGCCTCCCTGCTCCCATATCAGGAATTAAAAGGACAGGGCTGCAGGTGTCCAAAAAGGAGACCATCTGGAATTAGCCCTGATTCCTCCCTGACTACAGCCCACACCCAGAAAAACCCTGCTGTACCAAAACTACTGAAAGCCTGGGTCTGTGCCCAGGGATTCATCACCTGCAAGCTTTAGTTTACTGTGTTGACAACTTACAAGTCATTTTAACTGTTTAATTTCCCAAAATAGGTCTCTTTGCATCATACCTCAACAACTGAAATTATTTCAAATGAGCTATTTTTAGTTTAAAGAAGCATGTTGAGGAACAATAAGGCAGAGATCTTAGATTATTTTCTTCTGTTACTCGTCAGCAGAGCCATGATTGTGCAATTATTTTGTTGTTTCACTGTGGCAGTTCAGTTGTATGCTGCTAACTGCAAAAATGTATTCCCTAGGAATTTGTACAGATTCCTTTTTCTTTTTTTCCTTTTGGCAAGACAACTCTGTATGCAAAATTTCACTCCTCTATGTCCAAAAATAAGAAGCAGTACGTTGAGCAAGAATATGATTCCATGACACATGAAACAGATAGTTTTACACACATCAAAGTAATTTCAGAAGCAATTAAGGATGAAACACAAATCAGGAGAGCCTGTACTCCCATTGAAGTGTCCCAGGGGATAACAAACCCCCTAACTGCCACTCTCCTCTAATTATACGTAATGCAACTGTATAGGATGCAAAGGAATTGATAGCTATGGCTGCCTGCTGGCATTTGGCAACAAAAGAGAAAGTTAAAAGCTTCCACCGCAGTGAGGTTTTGAACTTAAAAACATCAAGCATATTTTTGTTAGCTTGTTTCCTTTTTCCCTCTCAAAGGGAGAGATTTTGGGGTAGTCTTCCTTAAACTGTGCCTTGGATCAAGGACCTCACTAATTTTCACTGACCTATAACAAAAACTTTTTTCTCTCTGTTTATGAATTTTAAGAATTCTTAAAAGCAACCTAAATCCACCTTTCCTATTACTAATGAAGGTTAAATTGGCTACAGCCAAATCCACTTTTAAACTGATGGCACAATCTGACTGTCATTAAAATGAAGTCATTTTTTCATAGAATCGTAGAATGGTTTGGGTTGGAAGGGACCTTAAAGATTATCTACTTCCAACTTCCCTGCCATGGACAGAGACACATTTCACCAGACCAGGTTGCTCAGAGCTCCATCCAACCTGGCCTTGAACACTTCCAATGATGGGGCATCCACAGCTTCTCTGGGCACCCTGTGCCAGTGCCTCAGCACCCTCACAGTAAAGAATTTTTTCCTAATATCTAACCTAAGCCTACTCTTTTTCAGTTTGAGTCCATTCTTCCTTGCCCTGTCACTACAAGCCCCTGTCAAAGGTCTCTTTCCATCTTTCTTGTAGGCTGTCTTCAGGTACTGAAAGGCCACAATTGGTTCGTTTTCATTAAAGAAATTCAGAACATGGAAACAGGGATAGAGCACTCCTGTATAAGCTGGACAGCTCTAATGATGATTTACCCTGGTTTGGAACATACCTGTAATACTTTTGTTCACTCATTAGTTTTGATTTGTCACAGCAGGATTGTGGCTGCTCTGCTTGTGCTGTAACACTTCATGAGGGTTGGGTGACTTAATGAAGCAGCCTTTCTCCCATTACGTATAAACACCAAGTTAAACCCCAGCAGACTTCATGAAGGTGCCATAAAATTAGTAAGTTCTGAAGCCTTTGCAGGAGGATTTAATCACATAACTTTGTAATGATGTTTATAGAACTCATGTGGCAGGAATCTTTCCGAGCTACATGAAACATAGTACTGCAAGACTCTGCTTCCCCAACAGCTTCCCTATTCCTCCCCAGAAACAGGTTTTGGGCAGTTTCTTTTTGTCATGATTCAAGAGACTTACAGGTCTTCCATCTTTCATCTACCTGAAAGATGGGCTCCTTTAAAATCAGTAGAAACTCAATATTCCTCTCCCAGATTCCACTCACTGTTCCTGGGTTGAGCCCAAATACTCAGATGTGGGACAGAACTGCTTCTAAAAGTTTTGGCAGGGCAGGATGCCCCACCTGTGCTATGGATCCACTTTAGAGGCCCCAGAGATGTTGCCAGCTCTATCATTACTTCTCCCCATTCCTTTCATCGTCTGCAGGATATGGGACTGACCATGGGACCTGCACAAATGAGACTGGAGCAAAAAAAAAACACAAAACAAAAAAACAAAACAAAACAAAAAAAAAACAAACAACCCAGGAATCAAGGAACAATTTTTCCTAAAATAAAAAAGCAAATAAGGTGATTACATTGTATTTTTACTCTCTGTAGTTTGTACAAAGAGCTCCAAATTCTGTCCTATGTATCTATGTACAGAAAGCTTTACAATGAACCTCGGTTCTATCTGAAAGATGTGGAATTTTCTATCATAAGCATACATATTTCAGTGGAAAATACTCATTTACTAAAGCTCCCTTTTTCACTTCCTTTAGAAAATACTAAATGGAGACACCAAGAGGTAGAACACCGACTTGAGAAAAGTGATTTCAGTGAATGTATTGCCTTCTCAAATCACGAGAGCTGGTTTAAGCCTAACTAGGACAGGGTTTGAATGGGTGAGGCAGATCTCTCAGAATTAAAGTTGTCACCACTTAATTCTGTTGCAAAAAGTTTGGTACGTATCTACTGCATATGCAAATAATCTAAGCATCAAGTTGTGTTGCAGTCGAGCCACTGTAGAAAGGGGGAAATTTAATCTCTGTGACTCTTGATAATCCTGACTTCTTAAATATAATGAAAACAGTGCATCTCTTATCTACCTGTAACACACCATGCCACAGCTGTCAGTCTTTTGCTGATGGAAGTGACTGAGAATAACAAATCTGAGTCATGAAACAGGAGCAGGGGAAAAAAAATATACTATGTTTTCTGTTTGTTTTTTTGTTTTGTTTTGCTTTTTTTTAATATCTAATATTTAAAAATCATTATGTACAAATTTAATTATAATCTGCTATTTCTGAGCTATGAAATATGAGCCCTGTCTTGGAGGAAAGGGAGGATAAAGAAAACAGACATTCTTAAAGAAATGCCACCCACTAAAGAAACAAGAGAATTTACTGTAAATGTTCTGCTAGATCCTTATCTGCATGCAGGGCAATAACAGACCCCTCTGTGGTTACTCCTGTGTTCTTGGTTCATGAAAGTCACATTATATATGTATATATCATAATAATTATACATCATTTCTCTATGTGTTGTGAGTTATCATTTTTGGATGAATATGTAACAGAACCTAATGCTAGGGCTGACTCCTCCCACAAGCATATTTATTCTTACATTTCAATTTTATTGGCATTTCTAATGCCAGTGTTGCACCTGCTGGAATCCTTGCCCTGCTGCACATGTAACAAAAGAAAGTCATGCAACATTTTGGTCAGGCTTTGAAAAAACCATCCATGAAAACATGCCTTTGGGGAGTCAGCAGCAAGCTACTGAGCATAGTATGCTTGTAAAGGTGGGCTCAGCACTGTGTAAGGCCTAAGCAGGGACACTCTTATACCTTCAGAAAAAATATGTTGTAATGAGTGAAAGATGAATATGTTTTGCTTTTGTGGAAATATGTTCAGTGACTCACACAAGTGGGCAGTTAATTTCAGTTCTCTGGCTGCAGTGCCTTAAGTTATGAATTTCAAGGTAATGTTCAGAGAAAGGAGTCATTTATGAATTGCCTCCTTCCTGCCTGTATTCTATATTAATATTTACATTACTTTTCAAGCTACAAACAAATTACCAAAGATGAGATTCAAGAAACAACATCTGGGCTGCTGCTGTAAGGGGTGGGTAGAATATGCAGCAGAATAGCATCGTATAGGGGAACTGTCTGTGTGAGGAGACTGACTCACGTGCATTAATGTTTAAGGAGAAAGCTCTTGGGGCATATTAGACCTTTTGCTTTATGGATATACACAAGATTATTTTATCTTTCATCCTATCCAGAGCACACTGAAATCAATGTATGCCTTGCTTTGATTTCACTGAGGTTTTGAATCAAACCAATGACTGTAATTATGAAGGGCAAAGAGTGATCATAATGATTCGTGATCATTTTGGTGTCCTATAAGCTGAAATGTTGATTTACCATGTTCATAGCCCATTTCCTTTTGCTTTATGGGGATTGGAATCGATTCACACACATCAGCAGGAAATGAATTTGATGCTCTTTTTTTTTTCCAGTAAATTTGTCCAGAGCAAACAGCTATTTCGTTACTGGAGGGGCCACCAGCATCTGCCATTAGCATTTGTGCCAGGTCAGGACACTAAACTGGTGGTGATGCCTTTTTTACAGCTGTCACTAACAGTTACCTAGAACTTGAGGGCACGTCTTGCTGGGGAATCCCATGATGTTCCAGCATATGCTATCTGGCACCACACAGAGTGCTGGGGGAGGCAAGGGAGGGTCACACTCACAATCCTGCCAGCTGGTCAATCTTGCACATAGCAGTAACTTGAAGTGATGCTAAACACCACAGGTTGGATTCTTCTGAGTGCCCTGCCAAGTTTATTGTAGTCCTGGTTTAATACTTTTCATTGCTTTTTCAAATAGAGGAAGTCCCTAAAGCTCCTTTTCATCTGGTTCAGTGCCACCATCTTTTTTAGTGCTGCTCCTAGCAAGTGCCCTTAACTAATAGTAACAATTACAAACATGCCAAGAGTTAATTAGCCCAACACAAGGACAGGTTTTTCTGGCAAGTATCCCAGGTCCTTGACTGACATCTTGGCATGGGCTCATCACAAGTGCTTCTCTGGTTTGTGGATATGAAAGCATACTGCAGTGTGGCCCAAGGAGGGAGAAGACCGAGATGCTCCCCCAAGTGCTATGAGGAACTATGACAAACAAGCAGAAACTAGATTTCATAACTCTACCATTCTATATCTGAGATTTAATTATGAGCACAAGACACAAAGCTACCAGTGTGGCTGTGGGGAACATGGTGAACTCTCCAGAGATGCAAGTGTCCTTGCAATATTTCTTCAATTTTAAGTGATGGCCATTTTTATAGAAATACAATTCTGTTCACAACCACTGAGGACTGGAAGCACAGGAACATTACCTTTCCATGAAAAAGTGTTCTAAACATTTTTCTGTGTTGATGTGGGTCTATCTCTATTCTGTTCCTGCCCATTTTCTGATATGATCTATCTACAACCATTGAAATCCAGAGAGTAACTTTAAAATATGTAGCCTGTGTCTGGATTTTCTTCTATTGTTTTAATATGCTTGCATATATGTCCTTTCACTGCATCTATCCAAGAGTACCACTGCCCTTTATTTATTTAGAAATGATAGAGATTAGAGA
The DNA here is from genome assembly GCF_000738735.6 of Corvus cornix cornix. Classification (NCBI taxonomy): domain Eukaryota; kingdom Metazoa; phylum Chordata; class Aves; order Passeriformes; family Corvidae; genus Corvus; species Corvus cornix. The sequence continues at coordinate 15,871,229 of NC_047056.1, forward strand.
GTTTGTATTCAAAAAGATCCTTGATGGTATACGGTATTCCAATGGATTAAATGCCAGATTCTGATCTTATTGTAGGCAAGAAAGTGACTTGTGCCAGTTTCAACATCTTTGCAAAGCTCTTCAGAGTTGTTTCATAGCATTATAAGAAATGCAGTCACAACTAAACTGAAAAATACAACCTTTGAGAACAGAAAGGGATGGCCCCAGTCTCCCTAAGTATTTTAGCAGAAAAATCTGACAAAATAGGAAAAATATTAGTCATGATGTTTGGTGTCAGAGTACTTATGACAACATCAGTGCTTAAAAAGCAAACGAACTAACACAAAAAAGCCCCCCAATATTTCCAGAGAATCTGTGATCAGTTATTTTATCCTAGGATTTTTATAACCTTTCTCTATAAATACGGTAAAAATTGATTTGGGAAATGCAGTGACTTTGGGCAGTTATTCCTTTATTGAGAAAGACAGTGGGCTGCACATGCCTCTCCCAGCCTTATCAGTAGGTTTTACAGTGTGTGCTTAGGAGGAAATATGCAAATAATAAGGCTCAAGATTGAACTATGATTCCTATTCTAAGTTCTCTCTTTACCCATACTGTGATCTGCATTACGAGTGAGTATTGGAATAAATCTGAATCCTTTTTTTTTTGGTCACTTATGATGCCCTGTCCAAATCCAGAAGTGTCTACATTGATGCTCCAATGAGGCTAATTATAAGAATAAAAGTAAACTTACTGCTAGGGAGGTACGATTCTTTATAGCATGAAGATTTGAAGGAGATGAGTAAGCATTTTGAAGCTGCTTCTCCATCATTTTCCCCCGCATTTTCAAACACCTTCGGATTCTGCATTTGCATTTTCCCCAGTGCCAGCCTGCAGAGCGTGTCGTTTTCCAAGGCCACCACGTCATTCTGTTTAGCTGAGCAAGAAGCATGTCCATGTTCAGTTTGCTCAAAATTCTGTTGTGCTCTTTACCTCTCAAAGATGTATGATCATGGTTTTTGAAGAGTGAATGCCTAAGGGAGGATAAAAAACCAGTGCATGATGTGGTGGCAGTGGATGGGGAATCACTGAACTCCATGGATGTGACTTTTCCCTCAGTTCTTATTCTGTAACCTGGTTCGTTATGGTGCTATTGGTACCAATAGTCAACACTACTACCAGTCCTTTCCTAACCCAGTGTCCCACATCTTAATTTTCCAAGCAAATTATGACCACCAGAGAAGAGCTCCTGTGCTGTTCTGTGAGTCACAGCTGGAGAATCCTATACACAGAAATACCAAGTACATTGTAGGAATCAGTGACAAAATAATTACTTTCCCATCTCAGTTCAAAATATCTCTTAACTGTACTTTGTAATGTAATATAATCTACAAACTCTTTGATCACATTTTGAAAGTAAGCCATGGTACTGCACTGTCCAAGGATTTATGTGGGATTCAGGGAGACAATAAAGAATGATTCAAGCTCTTTACACTCTTTTCACTTAGTTTGAACAAATTCACTGTTATGGCCTAGACATATGAGTGGGCATCATCCCAGTGCAGTTGAGGAGAGATGGGAAGGAGTGCTGATGCAGGTCATTGCAGTGTGAATGAACTCGCCCACTTATCCACCATTTGTACACCTTAAAGACTGGTCATAAGCTGATTGGAATTTGCAATAAGCATTCCCACTTCCTTTTCTCTGTGGCAGTATGCACCATGGCAGCGTCCTAATTTCTGTTGTATTAAAAGATTTATTTGTAAAGGTTGACAACCCCATTACTAGCCAAAATATCAAGCAAAGCTGAATTTCCTTCAAGCTCTTTTCAGAGCTCAAGATTGAGGAATTGCTGATCCATAGGTTAAATCCCATAGGTACTGAATGCTCTGGTTCTAGTCAAGGAAATCACAGAGGACTCTGAGGTTAGGACAAGAGATTTTTTTCCTAGTCTCCAGTAAAATTACCTGCATACTTGAAGCTGAACATCTGCCTGAGTGCTCTGTTGGATTGAAACCAAGATGCTTAGCACTTCACCAAGCAGGGCTCTGACAGTCTCAAGGCCAATGATTTTTACAGCAGACAGCCAAGCCATCAAAGGATTGAACAATACAGAAAGAATGCTGAAAACACAAACTTAGTGGCTTGCTTCCTCAAGGAGATGACAATGTGTACCCTTATCACAAATTAAATATGAGAAGAAAAGGTTGTAACCATAGCAGCTGTGAAAGTCAGGCACTCTGGGCACAGGATTTATTATGCCTCTACTTCATCACAGGCTGCATTCATTTACAAAGAAGTCCTTAACGTCAAGAACAAAAGAAACAAAATTTCTGTGAATGCTCTGAGTGTGCTGACTGCCTAATGCTTTGAGTGCCACTTCATAAGCTGAGCTGACAGGAAATAATAATACAATTAGGCAACAATGACCTTCAGGTCGGGCACTTCCTGGCAGTTAACCCAGTCTTCAACCTGCTGGCTTGGCTGCTCTTGGAAAGTGCCAGTCCTGAGGCTTTCATAGCTATGACAACTGCAGGAGTTCTTAAAACAAATAAATTACCATTTTTATGTGTTGAAAAGTTAAAAACTGAACTGCACATTGCCATGGAGACAGTGTGCTATTTAGAGCACAGAGATTTTCCAAGGAGTGAGAGTCCAGTTTAATATCCAACAGGAAAGAATACCTCAGTTTTCACGATTTGTTGGGTTTATAATCATTGTACTTTGCATGTAGGATCCACAGAGACAATGTTAATTGATACTCTGAAGTCATTTGTGCATTCTGGAGACACATCTTGGCTATCATATTGGAACTGTGTATTCTGCTTTGGTCTGCCCCAGTTCTTACACCACCTGCTTTCTGTGATGTCCTATTACCAGAGACATCAGTAAGGACAGTTTAAGGAATTGTTTAAGCGTCAGCCAACAGAAATACTCTAATAAACTGCCTTGAGTTTGCTGGCTCTATACCATGCACTGAGTGCTTCAAATCTGAGGATTGCCAACCTGGCTTAGATTCTCTTTTATCAATATCTTTTTGGGGAATAAAAATGCTCCACAAGTTTGCTGGTAAACACAACTTGATTTGCACTATAGGAATGTCAGACAAATGCTTGGTATTTGTAAAAATAGCGTATCCCAAAGCATTAATGCGTCTTACCAAGGAATCTTACCGACTGAAAAAGTCACTGACACTTTGCATTCCTTAATGCTTAATTGTAAACGTTCTTCTCATCTTGTCAAGGAATAGAAAACAACATATGAATGAGCTTTTGTTGTAAATATTGATTCTAAAGGAACCTGTTAGACAGAGACTCTGCATGTAACAAACGTATGAGAAGAAGAATAACGTGTGGGTTTTGCTCGCAATTGTCACACACAGAGTTTGGCCAGTGCTTCAGTTTTGTATTCTTGGGTATACCCTCTGCTTGGCAGACCTGTTTTGGGTTGGTTTGGAGGCTTTTGGGGTTTTTTTAATAACTTTTTAAAATAAACAATGACTTGTGGTTTGCAAACAATTCACTGCAACGTGAGGCAGAATGTGATTTGGAAGGGCATGTGCTTTCTTGAAGGACACTTGCAGAAAAGCCAAAATACAAAGTTACCGAGCATTCCTGCTGGATATCTAAAGATGGATCTGAAAGGAGGAAGGGATGGAGGGGATGAACATTCTGATTTATATAAGCTGTAGAGGAAAGCATATGTAAGACCACGTGCAGGAACATATTGCAAACAGTGCAGTATAGGCTATAGCAATAGAAAATTAATCAGTATATATGAGATTAGACACAGGATGCTTGGATTTCTTCTCTGCAAGAATTCTTTCAAGGCCTTCTAAGATCCTTTTCTGTCTTTCTCAACACAAGAGGCATCTGGTTTATTAGATCTAGACTCATGAACTAGGCACAGGCCTCTTATTTTTTTTCCCTTTAAGTGTAGGACAATAAGGTGCTGTACAATACTATATTACACCAGTCAGATCTCAGGTTAACTTTATTTTTTTAGTGGGTGTGAAGGCACTACCTATTAGCTACTGATTGAGATTCTCTTAAAAATGTCTATATCAAATAAGCTATAAAATCAGTGCTGCAATGCCCTGTATTTAAGCAAAGATTAATATTTTCTCAGCTGTGCTATAAACCATTAAAAATATCTCACCAAAACTAATGTGATAAATCCTTATCATCAATGAGTCAATTTGAGAAGACCAGAAACTGCTCTCAAACTGCAGCTAGTAACTTCTGTATTTGAGAGTGCTGGGATGAACTCAAGAGCAGCTCAGGCTAAGGCTGTCCTCTGACTGAGGAGAAAGATCCCTTTTCAGAAGGCACCAACATTTGGGGACTGGTGACACACAAGAATCTCAGATTGGGAATGGCACAAGACAAATGTGGAGATAATCCATAGCCACTCTCTCCACACAGGAATAGCTGTCATACTGAAGGATCTGATTCTGAGCACTTAAGGCTATGCCTGTGCAGCAGGTGACTTTATCTGCTCTTCACACCAAGCTGAGACCCTGTAGCTTCAGCTGATATGGTACCAGCCTGAGATGATAAACTCTTTTCCTACAGTAGCAGACTAATATGTGGGCTTGGAGCACAGGCAGAATGACCTCACATCTGCCCACAAAAGACCTTTCAAATATATTTAATATTGGTATCCAAACACAGGCACATCCACTATTAGCATTCCCAATTACTTCTTAGCGAAGGTGTCCAGTCCAGTCTATGAAATATCATCACATAACTGCAAGATAAGTGAGAAGCTCGGGCTGATGCAGCCCCAGAACAAAATACCTTGGCTTGGGACTGTGCCAAGTTTTGTTTTGTCAGCATTCAGAGCTGTTGTTGCCTTTGTGGAAAGGAAACAAACACCATTGAAGCAGAAGAGAGATAAAATGAGAACAGTGATAAAGACTTCCTTAATTACTCATATTCTGAACTTTCACTCTAGTGGTGCATTTCAGACTCACCTTAAGGCACGTAACTGGCCAGACTTCAAGAACCTCAAAAGAAGCAGGAGAGACTCTGCACATCTTTCAAAAAGATTCTGCCATTTACCTGCCCTTTACATTTTCTCCATTTGCTTCCATTACACCAATAAGCAATTGCTCTCTCTCTCACACACAAGTGATCTCTGTCCCTGTAGAGCAGGAAATCATACAAGACCATAAAGGAAAGAACACCGTTATCTTCTTGTATTTTAGCAAAGAGAAAGGAAATTGCAAACACATTATCTCTCCCAAAAAAAAAAAAGGGTACATCCAATTTAATAGTTATTCTGGAACTCAAGGGAACTGTGAGTGCATGCTCTGGGAACGGCACCAGATTATCCTAAGTGGAATTCAGCAACAAGTTCTTTTGTGGTAAGATGGAGGCAAGAACAAACAAACATCTTTCTTCTCCCCTCCTCTGAAAGGGAAGGTGGTGACAAATCAAGTCAAGGGGGAATCACCAGTACGATGACAACTGTTTTATCAGCAAGATGTGGACACAATCCTTCCACAGACACCATGGTGGAAATAGTGGCAGCAACATATACACTGAGAAATGGGGCAGTGTTGGTACCAGTGAAAACAATGTGAGTGCTTTGTGCCAGCTGCAAACCATTCTCTGGTCCCAGCTGCCCCCATATCTGACCCATGCAATGCTCTGGCACTGCTTTGGCTTGAAGCTTTTTCTCTGAGCAGAAGATGAGAGCTCTGAAAGAGTAGCTTAGGGAAAGATATTCCAGTTACACTGAATGTCATGCGTTGTTTCCACCTTGCATTTTTAGAGGCTCATATATACCTTCCTAGACAAATCATAGATTCCATTAAGAGAAAAAGACACTTCAGTTTACCTGAAGCTTGCTCTTGAAATTTGCCCAAAGATAAAAAGTTTCACTATTCTACTATCCAACATTCACAGTACAAAGAGTATCAGAGACTGCAACCTGGGCCTTGAGTACAGTTATACAGTAACCACTAATACTTAAGTTTTAATTAAGACCTTTGCCACTACTAATACATGCATCCTGCTGTCTAATTGCCTAAGGACACTTGAAATTACACCAGCTTTATCTCCCAGGATACTGGGGACACACAATAATCCAGAAACAGAGTGAAATTTAGCCCCCCCACATATCAATGGGGTTTTTTTGAGTCATCAAAATCTCCACGTCTCAGCAACAACAAAACCAAATCATATTCCCAGTGTACATGAGGTTGTTTAATGCAAACAACTGATTTTCCATGTATTCAGGCAAAAGGAAGTCTGGTTTGAAAACTGCTTTTCAAGCTTCATCTCTTAAGGAATGAAAACAAGGAGGGAAAGAGGATAGGAAGAGGGGGAGAGGAAGTTTTAGGAAGATGCACCCGGGTTTGTAGTCATTTATGTCTGGTCCCGTCTGTCATGTCATATGGTGCCATGAAGCACAAACTGATTTCTAAGAGCTAGGGAGAGGATCTGGCTGCTGGTAGTATATGATCCATTTGAGAATTTTCACAGAAAAAAAAATTGAAATGGCGGAATTCAGAGGACCAAGGACTCTTTTTCTATTATTTTTATAGAACTCACTAAATTGCATGAAAAAATACTGTATTTGCATTCTGGCATTTTCAGCATTTCAAAGGTAGGTGTAATCAATAAAAAAACTCATTGTCAAAGGGTGAAAATTTCCTAATTCTCAGTAAAATCAGGGAGTGAGAGATGTTACCGCTCTTTTAGGGTTTGTTCCTCAGATCAGCTCTTTCAGTGTTGGTGCAGTAGTGCATAAACAGTTGAGGCAAAAAGCACATGACAGAGAAGCATCAGGTTCATATATTATAAAATGCAGTTTCTCTCACTTAGGCCTTAAAGCTCTTTAGTTCTAGTAATCTCCTTTCTAATGTTTTATGCACTGTTTCTAATAGCTTGGTAGACCACAGAAGGAAAATTCTCACTTCAGAGAACACGTGAGATAAATGTTGAAGCTAATGGAGTGATTCTTGCCCATTGAAAAGGAAAAGAAGCATCTTAGTACATATCCTTAGGCCAGGTAAATGATATTTAGTGTTACTTCTTAATCTTCAGCAGTGAAAATCTATTGCATGTGGCCCAGGGCTAAAATGAATCAATCAAACATGTAAAATATTGTTGACAGTGATGAACTCAACCTGCAAAGAATCAAGAAACAGAGTCTTTTCCTTTTAAGACTGTCACCTTATGTCCTACAAAATGCAAATGAATTCCAAGTCTGAGGAGTATGCTGAGTCTGTAAACCCAGCCCAAATAATCCTGATTCCTGCTCACTGACTGGGCTGGTTTAAAAAGGAACCCGTTTCCCGAGGCTCATCATATGTGCTCAGAGAGCTCCACTGACTGCATGCTGCAGCTTTCCCGATTGTACATCCTGCTCCCAGGCCTTTTCTTCCTCAAGAAGAAAAAGCTTGGAAGCCCCAAAGGTTAACCCAGCCTTTTAGAAAAATCTTTACTTATTAAGTGATGACTTGCACTAGTTTGTGGGAAATATTAGGTAATATGACTGCTAATGTTCAGGCACTACATGTCAATACTTCCAGGAGCCTGATAGAAAAATCCCACCACCTTGCCTGACCTCTTCAATTTTTAATCTTGTAACATCCTGGTGTGATATCACAGCCAGTAATTTTTTTCTGTTCGTGCTTGGCAAGGCTCCAGATGGTTTTTAAGTCACTTGTTCAGGCAGAAGAAGAATGGTACATTTGGGATGAAATTATCCTGGAGGGCATTGCTACAATTAGAGAGATGAATGGCCCTCAGCTTTAATGAGAACACCAGGTACACGTTTCATGTGCTTATTCAAAGGAATCCAGCTCACTCAGCCAGGCAGTATAGTGCTGGTAAGTCAATACTTGTGGAACTGCAAACATTCCTTCTGGAGAAGGGGCTGTTTCAACTCCATGTTTACCTATAAACAAAACACATCTTAGCAGGGAAAAAACATCCCAATTGCCATGAATATTCTGCCTCATTCCTTCCAGCATGTTAGAGCTGCTTTTAAATTCACAGTAGAACAGTGTGCTAGAGAATGCTGGGTGGGCATGAAAAGCAAGATTAGGACATTTATATCACAGTTCTAAGTACACCCATGCCAGATAGCATGCAATTACACATCTCAAATCTCATTCTAATAGTGAAAATGTTTTTGTGCTACTTGAACAGAAATCTGTTCTTTAAACACTGTTGCATTCCTGTGCTTTTTCAAGCTTCATGAGATAGTATTTTGTGCTACCTAACTACAGCTTCGCAAACACAAAAATACTTAAAGGACTGTATTTAGATCATAAAGACAAACTCTCTTAGTTGAGGAAAGGAAAGAATTAAGGTTGCTAGAGCTGCCCCAGCCCAGTTTCCCTTTTCTGTGTTGATTATGATAAAGCTTTTGGTGATTCAAGCATATTTTTCCATATCATTTTTCCAGCCTCCTTTTGTGCATAGAATGGACTGCACTCACTAAATGAGCAGCAATTCAATATTTCGTTTTCTACCTGTTCAATGTATTGCCTCAGGCCTTATTTATTGCACATTTACAAATGTGGTTCTGAAGACAGAATTATTAATATCCTCCTGGGTGTTTCTGTGCTGCTTATCATTAGCCTATGCGAGTGCTTCACAAAGATCATGCCATTTATCTTCCCACCGTTTTTCAGAGGTGAGGAGATGGAACCAGCCCTGTTTTACAACTTTCAGCTCACAGCTTTCAGACTTTTTTTCCCACTTCTTTTTCCTCCACCACCTCTACACTTCTAGGTTCTGTCCTTTCCCCTTACTTCATGTCGTCACCAGCATCTGCCTGCCTCCTCAGCAAATTCCAGCTCTTGTTTCTGTGACCAGGAGGAAAAAGCCCCAGCCAGGGCTTTTCTTCTTGGAAAAGGGAAATAAAATTCTTCCTTTTTGTTGCTAGCACTGACATTATATGTAATTACCAGACAGGTGTTTTCAGTCCTATGCTAAACCATGCCACATCCAACCAGAAGCTCAGGAAAACTTAGCGGTCAAAACTATGAACTTTGTTGAACTCCAGCAAACCAGACATTTTCAAAGGCTTGTAGCTTTTTTTAAAAGACATTATAAGAGCATTCCTAACAGCAACTCTATGCTCCACTCAAATTTCAAAGCCTCATTCAAAGTGTGAATAGTAGAATCTTTTGATGACTCTCAACTTTTTTTTTTAAAAAAAGGAAACCTGCTTTGTCATATTTCAGTTGTAAAAAACCCAAACATTCTTGATAAAATTTATATATATGTAAATAAAATTTGGATGATCCTGTTACAGAAAAACCTGCCCTCAAATAATGTTTTGAAGAGCTATGACACCCTTTTTTCAGTTTCTTTTAATAGGAAGTGCTTGAAAATTTTAATTATAGAAACTGTTACCAGCCCTACCTGTAATACATGAATGGACACACATAAACTTCTTATGTCCAACTCCGTGACAAGGGGAAAAAACCAGAATCTAGTAAGTAGACTCATGCACTTACAGAAATATGAACATATACAAGTGTCTTTAAGCTTTCATTTGCTTAAATAAAAATACCCAGGGGAATTCTTTAAGGGAAAACACATAAGGTGAGAAAAAATCCCTAATTTTTCTGGGCAATTTATTACATCCCTTCTCAAATGCATATTCCAAACATTGAGTCCTCTCACAGCTTTTGAAAAAATGAGGTAGCTGTTGTTAGTGGTGGGCAAACTATCAGCACCACAGTAGAGATGAATTTCTAAATGCATTACTGAGAGTGTTACTTGCTGGTACCTTGGTGATAATTACAACACATCTTAAAATCTGAGTGCACTCTCCATGCCACTGTAGCTGTGTGCCTGACTCCCACACCCCAGCTACTAATAGTAATAGGAACACAATATTTTACAGTCATGAGATTTAACTTTGGATCAGTATTGTGAAAGACCCAGGTGGCCATGATCAGGACCCTCAGGCTTCTTCCACTGTTATATTTCTGTACAGCAGGACACTGACTTGGATAACAGCTGTGCCCATTGGACATTTCTTCCATCCAGTCCCTGCATCCCAAGTCACCCTATATACTGGAGCTGTTACTGCTTGGTCACCTTGGAGAAATTTAGAATTACTGTAGGAACAAAACAGAACAGAAAACCAACCAGTACTCCAATAACAGTAAAGATCTCCCTCTAACAGAAATAGGATAACTTGATGCTAAAAATCTTGAAACCCCTCAGAACTCAAGTCAGATTAAGATTACTTCAAATGTAAGTATTAATTTACAAATATACAAAGCATATAAAGACCATTACAAAGCATGTGTGTATTTTTTCTGGGAAAAAAAAAATCTCTTATGATGTCAGCTTTTCAGGTTACTGGACATTCTCAGACTTCTAGCAGAGGCTGCAGTTCACTATTAATGCATTATTAATTACCTCAGAGATACAGTCACAGAAGAGGCTCTTGGTCTGGGAAATTAGGCTGGGTCTTGCACTTTTAGGTGGGAGCTTCCTTGAGGATTCATTGAGTTTCTGAGTTTCAGTCTCATTTCCCTATCCTTCTTCATAAAAGTATTTGACATTTCTTATCAGACTATTAACTACTCTCACTTCTTTGGAAACATCCATATGTCTGACAGGTTGGGTGCAGCCCTCTTCTGTGCTTGGCTGAGCCAATTGTTACTCCCTGGGCAGTAAAGCCTTCTTTCTGTCCAAGGAGGCACTGCCTATCTCTAAACATGGAGTATTTCAAGGCATTAAAAATGTATAAAGCATGTCAACTGCTTATTATGCTTTATACAAAAATGTATTAAAATAGATAAAATTACACATGGCACAGTCACACCAGCTACGTGACTGAAACTGGTTTACAACAAATCAGCCACAGTGGAGTAGATGGGATCCTAATGAGTTTGGAGCCATGAGTGCCCACAGATGTCTGATGCCATGCAGGAGGCTGAGAAGGAGGTTGGGATGTTATGTGCAGCAGCTGCAAGCCAGGACCTGGATAAGTGAGTCAGGATGAGTGTTTCTGTCCCCTGGGTGCTGGTCCAAACTGGGACAGAGGGGCTGGGGCCTTGACTGGCAGGAGTGTGTCACGTACAAGGGTCTTTGAACAGAAATCATACTGCAAAAATCCACTCTCTAGGCCCATCCCACTTAGTAAATATAGCTCAGATTCTGTCACTAAATGATGCAATTATGTCTCTGCATCTCCTTTACCCTGCAGTCCACCGCAATGACATGCCAAGCCCCATCAGCCTTTCATACCTGAACAGAGCATGGCTCCTTTCGACATAACCTTTCTGAGAAATTGTTTCTCAAAACCAAGGATACGTTGCCTAACCACTGATTAACTTAGGCTAAACTGCATTTCTGCAGCCTTAGACTGGAACAACAAGGCACACCAGAGTGCCCACTAATCGACTTTAAGTGCATTCCCCTGAAGGCTGAAAATTACATGCCATAGCAACACACTTGGCTTACAAGGATTGCTGGAGGAGTTGAATGCCAAGGATTTACTGCTTTTGACCCTCCAGGAGTTTAGCATGGGGTCTAAGCACTGTCAAATAGGGTTTTGCAAAAGGGAGAGACTGTTGCCAGTGCTGCTAGTGCAGGTGCTCAGACATCTGGAGTGTCCCAAGGACACTGCAGCTGTACCCTTCATTTTGCCTTGGCCTTTTCCTGGGGACACAGGATAAGCCACAGGAGTTTCTCCCATGGAATAGGTATTAGATACTAATCTCCTCTCTGTATGAAAAAATGCTGGAAGTGGTTCCTTCCATTGTCCCCATCAGAGCTACTGTCAGTCAATGAGAAGAAAGGTCTAAAATAAGTGTGGTACCTTTCTCACCCATACTTGCAGCAGAGGGAATTTCACTACATGATGTCCTTTTCTCTAGCAGGGATCAGGCCCTCCATCAAGCCCAGCCAGGCCTTTGAGGGCAATACAGTCCTCTTGTTGCTGTATTCACAAACTAGCCAGAATAAATTTTTTTTTTTTTCTGCAGACTTCTTCTATACAAGCAGCTAGCTGTAGTATCTTATTGATTGTATTGTTGGTTTCTGTAGAAACAGACATGAAGTTAATTAAGATCAAGGGTTAGAGCCAATACAAATTGATATTTTCAATGCAGTTCATCTATCATGCACATTCAAATTAGTTTCCCCAACAAAACATCTATTGTGGAGAAATGGTGTCGGCTGAATCATTTAAGAGAATGTTACGAAGAGCTTAAAGATGCTAAATTTGCTTTCTGTTTATCCTTCTGAAAAGGTTTTCCTTTGATAATAAATAAAAACAATTTTTAAAGTTTGCAGATTTTGGACTTAAAGACGATCTCTTTGATCAAAAGCAATCCTCATTACAACCTGCTTGCCAATGTTCATTTCTATTAATTTATTTTCCTAAGGAACGTGTTTCTCACAGCTGCTAGAACATTTGTCCAGGTAAAAGGAGCCCCTTCTTTGCCTCAGATGTTATTATTCCTGTCAATTCACTCTATTACATGTAACAGTGAGCTGAAATTCCTTGTGGGGTGGCGTGCACATGCCAGATCTTTGGGTCATTTCAGCTCAGCAGGAGCCAAATGCGTCCTCACTTTTTACAAGCAGTACCATGAAGAGATAGCTCCCAAATCCAGCTTATGTTAACAAGCTGCCTGCGTTTTGACAAAGCTGTCCCAAAGCCACTATTAAAATGCTGGTGGTTCTGATTTTTCCTGGTGGCTCCATATCCAAATACTGGTGCATTTAACCACTTGTACTCTTAGTGCCTCGTATTTGGAAAGTTGAGCCTTCTTTACAGCTCCATCAAAAAGCAGAGGGGGAAAAGGACTCCCTGACCTGCCCACTGTATGCTGGCTACAGCTTAATCATCTTGTCAGCTCACAGTGTGCCGTGTTTGCTGAAGTGGAACGGGAAAAAAAAACAGAAAATCATGGATAACGCAGTACATCACCCTTGAATCATGCTTTCACATTTCAGATTCGCAGGGAAGGTCCTTTCCAAACGAGCTTGCAATCACCACAATTAAGTAAATCACTGTGATATTTCTGTGACCCTTCAACATGGCATCAAACGCACAGGCAGATACTGATTTGTAGCAGACTGAGAAGGAGATTGTAAGCTAGATCTGAATTCAGCATTTCACTGCATTTCCCCAGAGGGGCTTTAGAAATGGGGCAGCCTCAGCTGAATCTCCCAAAGGGCTGCAGGAGCACATGTGCCACTGGGGAGGGATGCTGGTTTACCCAGGCCCTTTCCTGTCCCCAGTGCCACCTCTCAGTTCCCCCCGTGACACTGTTCATCTGACACTCTGTGAACCAGGAGGATGAGCTAGCATCAAAAGCACAGGCAGCCACTTCCACCTGGCTTTGACAAAGAGGTTCAGCTTCAGAAGGAAGCCCAGGAAAGTCTAATGCAGGAAGACTGTGGTGAAGAGAAAGTGCTAACCCAGCCTGTCAGTCTGCTTGTGTGTCTGATCACTGCTTGTTTATATTATGGGCAGCACTCTAACATGCTGCTTACAGTGCTGCATCTACAAACCCTGCTAACAAGTTAAGTATGACAGAGCCGTCACTCCTGACTTCCCCTGAAATGTTTTTACCTCTGGTATTTTTGCCAGATAGGATTTGCCAGATGCTGACATGCCACACAACTGTTCCTAACAAGGGTAACGCATGCACGGCATAAGCTGTAACTTACCCAGCAGAAACTCCAGAGGGAATGCAGGTAGCCAGAATGTAATTACTTAAGCTGGAATTTAGCCAGGACAATGGGGTTAAATTCTCAATTTGTTTGGATTAATTTAATTGCTAAATATATTGTTCCACCAGTTGCTGCAGAAATAACCTTTTTGTTATTTTGCAGCAGGTTAAATAGTGCTTTTATTGGAGCACTTTCTGTGCAGTCACTTCTGCTTTTTATTGGACTTCCAGGCCTTTTGCATGATCCTTGTCAGCCTTGGAGCTGCATTTCCTAAGGATAGGTACGAAAAGGACAGGACTGACCCTGCCAAACTCTGAGTATTAAGGGAACCCCCCCCCCACCCATGCATGGTTTGGTACAAAATGCCACAAAGACAGTGTAGATTCTACTCAAAGTAGCCCCACATATTCCCAATGAGGTTTTGCATCCTGCACACATCTTACATTCTCCCCAAGATTATTTGGAAACTAGAGCAGAACACAGAGAAGGGCCTACAGATTAAAGGGAAACAAACAAATAAACAGACCAAAAAAAAAAACCCACAAGAAAGAAAAAAAAATAACCCAACTTAGGAGAAAACTGGAAAAGAAAAAAAGAAAAAAAACAGGGTGGGGGGGAATAGAAAGGGAAAGGAGGAAAATAGAGATAACTGGGGGGGAAATTGAAAAAGAGCAGCCGTTTGTTCTTTCCCCTTCCTTTTGATTCCTAGGCCTGTCCCCCATTTGGACAAGTTAAGCCACCAAGAACAGAGCACACAGGTACAAATTTGGAGGTACTGTAAGAAGAGGCCCAGAGCTGAAGACACACCACTCAGAGGTGTCTGCAGTGCTGCTGCAGGACAGCACAGCAAATGCACAAAAGGCTCCCCCAACTCTAACACTAAATGTGAGTACTGCTGGGTAAGATCTTATTCAAAGCCACTTTCTACTTGCCTTCTTTTTTCCCCCTCACTGATCTGCTATCTGGAAAGGCTTTGCTCACTTCCTTGGGGATAAGGGCCCTAATACCCCTCATCAGCGCTTGTGACTCACTGAGTGAAGCCAAGACAATCCTGTGGAAAGGTTTTGATAGAGAAAAACCTGTCATAACTAGAGATGCATTTTTCAGGGTACCTAAAGAAAATGCCAAAAATGTTTTTACTTCAATATCTCCACCATCACATATTTTAAGGAGTAGACATATTGTCAAAAGAGAAGAAAATAATCCACACATTTGTTGATGGAAGTTCAAGAGAGTTTAAAAAAATATTCTGAAGCTCTTTCATGCTTCTGTTGCCTGCAAGAGCAGGTGTGTAATTACCAGCTATGGAAAGCTCAGATGGAATCATAGAAAACCATTAAAACTGACCCAATATAACTCTTTTATACATAAAGATGTCAGAAATGTGAAACTTTAAGTCCTTTAAGGGCTTGCAGGAAATGCTTTCTCACTGAGAAGCTCAGTTCCAGCCTGGAAAGCACATGCTTTGGTTGTGAGGAATCCCATTGCTTCCCAGCTGAGAGTTTATCTTGAGCTGCAGAAGCAGTAAAAGTCCCTGGGACAGGGCTGATTCCTGTGCAACTCTGGCATAGGTTGGTGTTATGCACTGCAAGCAGCTCCCTTTATGCTGGAGGAAAGCAACAATGGGACAGAAAACCTGTCAGGAGAGGAGAGTGCTGGAATAATGGGCTTAATGCAATGGAAGAAGGCTCAAAAATCAGAAGTGGCCAGTAAAGATAAGCACCATCCAAAGAAGTGCTTCTCTAGAATCTCTAACAGAAAGATCTTGAGATTTACAGAAACAGAACTGAGGACATTCTTGAGAATCATCCCCTTGCACATTATCATACTGTATAATCCTTTTCATAAATTCCAATTGTCCCTTGAAACTAGGGAATTTTGGGTAGAAAATCTCACTTCTCTAACAATGACAAACTTCTAACATGTATTCTAAACCTTACCTGTGGTTGTAACATCCAGATGTGTTTCTTTACACACGTGAGCAATGGTGAACTCCTTTCCTCTGGATAACTCTTCCCAAATATCTCATAGAGACACCGTGCTTACAGAATGGCCAGGCCATCACCTCTCCCTAATAAGTGGTACAATTCCTGACTGTTTTGCCTAAGCAACACTTCTCTTTCTGTACTTTCCCCTTCATACTGCTGGTAAAACTTGATAAAATAGATTAGACAGTCACCTTCTCATACCTTCAGCACTGGAATAAAGGTCCCATAGCAGCAGCATTAGGAAAAAAAAAAAAAATCAAACAACCCTTTAGCAACTTTATTTTCTCTCCCAGATTGACCCAGATACAATTGTGGTGTCACAGTTTAGGACCTGGCCACAGTGACCTGCTATCTGAGATGCTTCCCTTTTATGATAATATCAGAAGCAAAGATGAGAATGGCTTAGGCAACAGGTGTCTATATTCTTTTGATGACAGCATCTTTTGTTCCTTGTTCCAACGCTGGTTCTTTTTCAGTCTCTTTTCAGTGACAGGTCTAAGGGCATTCTCAAATAGAATTTTGACCCAAATAGCATTTAACCACTTTTTGCTAACCTTTCAGTTGTCAGTCATAGTGTGTGGGGCATCACCACTTCAAATTTTCTAAGTTTGTTTGCTATAGAAAAGCTCAGGTTGA
Organism: Corvus cornix cornix; assembly: GCF_000738735.6. Lineage (NCBI taxonomy): Eukaryota > Metazoa > Chordata > Aves > Passeriformes > Corvidae > Corvus > Corvus cornix. The sequence goes on from NC_047056.1 coordinate 15,887,505, forward strand.
CTACAGAAGATATATTTTATATCAAGTACTTTCACTATTTTATAGACATTTTCTTCCAGAACTAAAAACTCTTTATTACGTGAAGTGAATTTAAAATGTTCAATGACATTAAATTTCAGGTCAATATAGATTTGAAAAATTAAAGTACAATATGATCTGAAGAGAATACTTTGTGAGGGAGGATTTTGTGACATTTTAGAAAGCATAGCTATTTTCTAAAGCTTGAACTGAAAACAAACAAAAAACACACTCTAAGCTACATGAAAAAAAAAAAAGCTAAGATATAATGACCCATTTTACAAGATAAAGCTTTCTTTCAACAAAGCCTGTCTAACGAAACATCATTGAGCCGGCAGGAGTGTTGATAGCAGTCTTACTACATCAGGGATAAATCCCTACAGCCATGAAAACCTCCTCCCTTACAGTTCTAGAGGATCATTTCCAGAGAAAGGGAAATGGCCTCTCATTTGGGAGACTTTCCTCATGCCACTGAATTCTTTCAAGGCTCTGCCTTTGATTGATATCAGCATTATCATTGTATTTTGTCTCTATCAGGTTCCTCTAATCACCGTTTGGCACTGTCTGGCAAAGAATTTTTTTGATGTCTTTCATGACTCTGAAGATGATTAATCCGTGGTGCCACTACAAATATTTCTCACCTCAAAAATTACAAAACAGGTGGTGTACCCAATGTTATTTAAGTAACTACATGGTACTGTTGGGCAAATGAGTGGCACCAACACATGCAATGATGATCAAAAAGCATGTTCTGTCCATCTCACCATTAATAAATTCCCTGAGTCTGTTCTTGGTGCATGAATACATTGAGCTCAGCTAGGAGAAGCCTAACAAGAGTAAGGAAGCACAAAACCAAAATTTAATCATCCTGAGTTTCTGGGTATTTGCAGGCCAGCTCTGTAGCTAAGCTGCACGTGGTTTGTATTTAATTTCCCCAGCGATTCATGCAGTAATTAAAATAAATTATAATTAATGACTGACCAAGCTCAGAACTCTTCATGCACCTTAACAAAAACTGAAAATAGCTGGTAATGTTGAAATAAACAAAGCAATATGCTTATTCATCAAGACCAGGAGCCAGAAACATGAAAGAATAAAAAAAAATTTTAAAACCTCACTCTTAAAAGCTATTGATATGAGATACCTTGAGGTCCTCTAGGGAAAAAAATCATGCAAGGTTTCTAATAAGTTAATGTTCCTGAGTTGTAGGTCCTTGGTGTCTTCTGTCCACAGTCCCTATTAAAGAGGTGGGATATTTCTCCTTCAGCAGCAAAGCAGCACTTGGTGGGTCTCTGCAGGTGAGTACTTAGAGTGCTCAGCATTTACAGCTCTGGAGTGGGGTGAGGTTATCCCACTGGATTTAACACGGAATTTACAAAGCTGGGAAAGCTGTACATGTATGACTGGCAAAGGCACCTAAACTAAGCCTAGGGCAGCTACTTTTGCCAGCTCCCCACCAGCCCTGGGGAGCCTGTTTTCCCCACAGCTCCCATGAGCACTTGGCTTTCCAACCAGAGCTACCTCTCCCCAGCAGGCTTCCCACCCTCCAATTCCCCAGGTATGCCAGGAGAATGGAGCCACACGTGGCCAGGCCACTCCCTGTGACAGAAAATTGCATGGTGGGAGGTCCGGGTGTTTGGTCCTTTAAAGACTGCTCGTTTTGTGGAAGCAGAGCTGTATTTGCTTACGGACTTTTCTCAATTTGTTCATAGTAAGGCCCTTAAGCTTTAGATTAAGCATTTAAGCCTATAATAGAAGGGACACAAAGAAAACAGTAAACTGTTAATTTAGATAATGGTGAGAAAGAAAACCCTGCAGATTGCATGCCATTCTAATTCCTCCCCCTCATGTCCAAAGCTAAGTCTCTGTAGGTTTCTACATTCAAGAGTCCTCAATGCAATGCAAACAACTACATACCATGGACCCCCTGCTCTAGCATATAAATCCTGAAAAGGGATGGAAAACGGAACGTGAGGACAAGCTTATTTTTAATTCTTCACTGTGCAAAAACCTAACAGGATATCCCAGAGCTCTCAACACTAATGACTTTTGTGATATAATTGTAGACCACAAAGCAGCAACATAAAACAAAGCCAGATGTGAGTCCATTTGCCACCAGATTTCCGAAAAGAATTTCAACTCACCCATGCAGAACCATGGAGGCAACGTGGCAAGCTGGCTGACTCTAGGATCAAAGGATTTTCAGCAACATGAACATGGCTGTCTCCAAGAAATTTGCCTCTGCCCTGACAGAAGACATGCATCAACGAAATTCCAGTGGAGCCAGGCTATTGCAGCACTATGAGTGGGATAGTGAAGTGGCATCTGTGGTTTCCTCATGCCTGTTTCTAGCATTTTCTGAAGAACTATCAAAACAATGTGTCCCTGCTGTTACATCCACCCCTACCAAAGTCCCTGCCTCTGGAAAGAGCCAGTCAGCAGCGCTTCAAGGCCTGCCCACCCTTTAGGTCACCAACCCAAACCTGCTCTCTGAACACAGCTGGTGTGTTGCTGGAGATACCAGGAAACAACCTCCCCACTTTTGTAGATACAAAAATGCTGCTAGCGAGGATTTTCTTGCTATTTTCTAAGCCCGTGAGAGACTTTTCTCTCTCACAGAAGAGGTAGCAGAGTTATGTAAACAACCAAACCACCTGCGACCTTGAAAAGTCTTGTTTATGGTACAGTAGAAAAATATTTTGACAATGGATGTTTTAGGATTTTAGCCAATCACCCCAAGGGGTGGCTGATCCTTTGTCCAATTAGACTATGAAGAAAAAAGTCTATAAAAGAGTTTGTAAAATAATTAAATAAATCAATCTTGCTGCACAATTCCTGCCTGCTGGAGCTTCTCTCCTCCGCCTCCCTATGGCTGTGGGACACGGTGATATACCCTAGGGCCCAGGCCTGTGGTAATAACTTTGGTGCAGATCACAGGATATGCACTGCCAGGGCTGTGATACCAAACACGGTTATGCACTGGGGATGGATCTGTTTCATTTTGGGAACAGCACCCCAGATCATTCAGTATGGAAGTTTTGGCTGTGCCATGACGTTCCTCAAAGCTGATGAAGATATGGATGTGCAGGACTCGTTTGTATAGGTGTGCAGGTATATATATGCCTGCAGGTACACTCCAACATGCTCTCCATCCAAATTTTTACTGCAGGCCACCTTCCAGGAAGACAAAGTCCCTCCCACACCTTACCCAGCAGCACCCCTGTTGCCACACTTACTCCATTCCCATTGGACTTGCAGCACGTGGCAACATCACATTTAATAAACCAGGTCCTGCACATGGTGTAAAAGAGGGCAGGACAGAGAGTCGGTGCTGCCTCACAGTGTTGAGTTTCCCTGATTCTCATTCTCTGTGAAGGTATGGTCTTGAATTTTTACACATATTCCATTGTAATTTGACAGTTGCATTAAATCCTTTTGCTCTCACTTAGAGAGAAGCAAAATGCACACAATTTGCCTTTGCTGCAGCACTGATTATTTGGTGTAGGTATAGCATGGCCTCGTGTCTCTGCATTAAGTAGTATTAATCTCCTCTCACTGTCATCTTATGGAAGTCTTTCCCGTGTCTCTGATAATTTTCAGCTCTCTAGACACCTCTGTTTCTGCTGTATGCGTCAGATAAGGAAAGAAAAAGGTGCAGTGATAATCTCTGTTTATATACTGTACAGAGAAGCTGTATCCAGCAGAAGGAAAAAAGCTCATAGGGAGGGACTAGTGAAACATCACCTACTTAAAGCAGTGCCACATACAGCCAGGGAAGGCTTATAAAATAATGAGATTTGTAGCAACGGCTCCAACTGGGTATTATACACTAAAGAGAGAGATGTTACAGCAGCCTGTCCAAGAAAAAAGATTTAGTGGTGATTTCAGAAAGGCTCCTGAACCATTCAGCCTGATATGCAGCTACATTAACAAAAGGAGGCAAATAGGATGCTAGAACGCCTTGCTAGAGGCACACAATCTACATCAAAAGGCTGATGGTTAAATTACTAAACAAAGCACTCCACATGGGCCAAAAGTAGGGGTTTTTCCCATACTCGCACTAAGCTGTAGATAGCAAGTAATTACCTGCAAGTTACTACCTTTATTCTTTCCTATAATGCTATTCTTTTCCTTCCCTGTAACAACACCTGTCCAGGGAACACACCATTCCTAGCAGTGCCTGCCTGCATTCATAGTGACTTCCAGCCAACAATGTTGGACAACAGTGGGTTTATTCCTAAGCTGTTCGTTGGATGAAACTACAGCATGAATGAAGCAGGGACCTGTTTTTTCTCCCTTTTGAATTTCTCAATTAAGCAGGTCACTGATGCACCTTAAGTTAATAAGCACAAACATTTCCAGATAAGGATGTAGCTGAGTCTCTTCTGTACTCCTGCAAGGAGCCACGGCTTGCTTCTCTCCAAAAACACCTTGGAAACCATCACAGTTTGTTCCTCTCCTGAGAAAGAAATATGTACGGCTTTGCTCAAGAGAGCAGTAAATAAAATACAGGGGTGGATGAAAACAAACACCTCAAATTGAACTGAATATAAAGCAAAGTGAGATGGTGAAGATCACTTTTAAATGCTGCCAGCATTTGAGAAAACAAAGTCCATTTGAAGGGGAAATTTTCCTCTCAGTTATATTGCACTAGATCAAAAGCCAGTGTGACAGATTGCTGTGTATGGGACAGATGTAATTGGAAACAACATGCAGCCTGAGTATTTCCAACCCTGAATGTTAACAGGGCAAAAAACCCGGCCTAAAACAATAATCAGGAGCTATTTCTAAAAGAAATTATGCTGTTTAGAACAAAACCATTTGAATTCCTTTTTGCCTTCTCACTTCTGAGACTTTAGGAAATACATCATATTTTCAGAGCTTTCCCACCAGTATGGAAAAGCAAACATACACACACATTCAGAAAAATAATTTTGAAATCACCTGACTCCAGGAGCTGGAAACACAAGGGAAGCACCAATGTTGCAGGATTTACAATAAAAGCACAAGACTCCCATCACAGCAGTTAATTTTTTTCAAGTAGACTTTGCTGAATATTCCTGCCTTATATAAGCAGATGTATTTTGCTAAACTTCTTCAATAACCATGCCTCTGATTTTTAGTATAGGACAAAGCAAAAATTGTCAGTGGTGCCTTAAGCAGATCTGGTTTTAGTTTTTTAAACTTACTCTCTACTTCGGTAGCAATCTTGTGTATGACACAATGAGAACAGAAGCAAATCCTGGCATGAAGAAAAGAGGGGGAAAATATAAAAAAAAGTGAGTAAAATTCCATTGTGGAATGTGCACATTAGGCTCATATGACATTACAAGACATTTGTTTTCCTACTTTTCATGGGAAGATTTTACTGAAACCTGGAATATTGAAAACTATAAATATATATAAACTGATGCCTTCTAGGCAAGAGAAAAGAAAGTACCTAGAACAAACAGCTGCCTTTTGAGGGCTTAAAAATCGTTTTTTACACCTCTTCCTGTCATCCCCCAAGGAAGCATTTTGCCCACTCTGTTCCTTACACACTTCTAAACCTGCCTAAGTAGCTGATCGTTCTCTTTTGTATCTCTAAAAGCTGATGAGTCATCAGCTGGAAGAACAACCATTTGGTGGATTTATGAAGCATGCTCAAAAATTTTGTAGCAACTTAAAAAAAACAAGAAAAGGAAAAAATTAAGTAGATATTTGCACTGTAGCTTAACAGGCTCCTGAAAGATCCCTTGAGAGTAAGTTCAGATAGTGGCTTACAACTAAGCTAGAAAAAACCCCATTATTTGGAGTGGGGAGAATGCTCAAAGCTTTGCAAAACAGAAAAATATTAGGATGAATTTTAATTCCAGAAGTAGAATATCTGTATTGTTGTGGAGAAAAGACTAGATTATTTATAAATGCAGCAATATCCTTCCTAAGTGCAAATTGAATCGGTATATTTAGCTTTCTGCAGAGGTTCATGAAATTAGGTTCAAATAGAAGAAAACTAGTATGTGAGTGCTGTTATTTCTTATGATAAATGAACAGTAAAACACATTTTTATAAGAAAACACACACCTCATCCAGCATACTGATGAACAAAGCACTCAGTTATCCTGGGGGGGAAAAAAACCTACCAAAAAATCTTCCTTCCTTTGGTTTATGATTTATCTTTATGGCTCTAAGAGCCAGCAACTGCATCTGTCCTCTAAGGTGAAGAGTCAAGAAGAGCACTTCTGTTCTCACTGGACTCTGCAGTCTCCATCGTGATCACTCTTGCAAAGGCTGTGGAGCCTGCTAACATTGCCTCAGGCACTGGAAAACACCCCATGCTCTAAGGTGGGCCAGCTGGAATGGGTTTGGAATGCTGCTTTCACCCTCAGTTATCACCCTTGCTTCTGTCTGAACTGCAGAGTAAGCTCAAAACCCAGCCCATGGGTAGCAGAGCAGCTGACAGGTGAATTTATCCCACTCACTAGGTCACCAAAATCCTGAAAAATTGAGTGGTTTGGTCCTTTCCCCATCACTGTGCTAAATTGTGCTGACAACAGACTGGTCGACAAGGCCTAAAGGAAATTCCCATAAAAACCACTTTCATTAAAGTAGAGTTAAGCTTCTAAACAGCTGTTTACTGCTGAGGGGAAAAACTTTAAGACAATACTGGAGTTTTATCTAAAAACATGTAAAAAAAAGATACTGGGAATTGAAAGTTCAGATTATAGCAAAAAAAAAAAAAAAAAAGAAGAAAACCCAGAATGCAACACAGCTATTTGCATAGAAATATATATTTGAAGTCAAGAACCTTTACCTTGTCCTCTCGTATATGCTATTCACCTCTTTGCAGCATCTGTGTCTTGTGCAAATGAGACACATTTTGATGGAAGTTTTCACTCTAAAGCCTAAAGCAGTTCACAGGCTGTAACCAGAGGAAACTTAAGGCCCCTTCCTTGGATCGGTTTTCCCAAGGAGATAAAAAAATCTAGTGCACATAGCATTGCAAGTGCGCAGAAACAGATTGATAGATGTTAAGACCAAAAGACCACAGTAAGCACAAAGTCTGACTTGCATAACACAGCATGGAGATTTTAACCTGTGTCTTTGCCTCAAGCTCTGCTCGAGCTGGAACATTCCCTTTAAAAAGATGCTCACTTTTGGGACAAATATTTCAAATGACAGAATATCTGGGAATACCCAGCTCTGAAATAATTTTGTGACATGTCTCCTTACAAATGGAAATCTAATTTGTAGAGAAACACATTATTTCCTCCATTGCTGTGCTCTCTGTGCAAACTGCACTACTTTTTGCCTTCTTCTGTCCTTATTAAGTATTTGCTCAAACTCCTCAGCTAAATGCACTTTCTGTCTTCCTTTAAGTGCTTAAAATGAATGTTTTTCTTCACAGATTTTGTTTTCAGACCATCTCTGAATCATTTCAACTTCCCTACTTCCCTCAGGTTTCCTAGATGAGATTCTAGTTGGAAAAAAAACACACCACAAAACCAACCCAACCCTGTTAAAATTGAACAAGTGACCTTTGTAGCCTTTATACACTCTGAAAAATTCTACTTCTCCCTTAAGACCAAGGTTGCAACCTCATGCTTTTAGTGTGTGTCTCTAACCGCTTGATGCTTTTAATTAAAGTCCCAAGCCCTAGAATCAAAGGAAAACAAAAAAAATCTCAGCCTCCAGAAGAGCTCTAGCCCTCATGGTAAGCAATAAAACTTGGACATATGACCCAAGCATCACAAGAATACAGCCTCAGATGTAAAATTATTCCATGGTTTTAGACAGCTGAATCGCAGACTTGAACGCATAGGACTGGCAGCACACCGCTGCTAACTGGAAGAGAAGAAATCTCCTCCTGCTGGAAATTACCATCATCTCCCAGAACACAGCAGGAGGAGCTTCTAAGCAAACCCTGAAAACCCATCCTTCAGCAGCCAAGTTCTGAGGCAGAAATTCCTCTTGACCTCACATTCTAAAGAAGTAGGAATGCTAAAAGGAGAAGCTAGAGCCCCTCTCCATTTTTATGTGAAACGCACTTCAAGAGACCAGCTGAAAACTTCTCCAGTTCCAACATTCTCACTTCCAAAAAGCAAGACCCAACAAAGAAAACTCTATAGACAACATGAACTTAAAACAGAATGTCTGGCCTTACCTTTCTGAGAGCCCCCCACCATCTGTAGAAGGTGGACACTATTCCTGAAGAACAAAACCAGCAACATGTTCCTCAGAAAAGGACTCCTAGCCCAGGAATGAGCAGACACATTTGAAACCAACCAGGTGTTCTCCCCCAGCTCAGGACTCTGCAGATTACAAACACCTATCAGCTGCAGCTCAGAGCTGAGCTTGTTGAAGCAGTCGAGGCATTGTGCTCAGTAAGAAAAAGATTTTGGCTGAAAACCTTATCAGGTAAACAGACAGGTCTTACTCTGGGTCCTCAGCACAGCTTGGAACACACTGCAGCTGCCTAAGTTGCTAACTAATGCCCTGTTATCCCCAGCAAAGGGAGACACAAGCCAATTGACTGGAGATTTTCCATTCAGAGCCGCCTGAAACCATTTACACAGCCACAAACGATTGAAAGCAGCTAAACAAACCTTTCCTCTGTCCCTCTACTTCCCTTACACAAAGCAAATTCTTATTGCTGGTAGAAGCACAAAGCTCTGCAGGGCATGGGGGACTGAGAGACAACTGCTGAACAGCTGGGCAAGTTAGAGATTTCACTACTTACCAATTTTGGGTAAGCTAGGCATAACAGCACTATTAGGTTTATATTATGTATCACTAAAAATACTAATTACAGAGGCCCCTGCTTGAAACAGTTTCTCAGAAGAAGGTGCCTACAGCTAGCATGTGGAACCAGTGTGCTTTGCTGGGATACACATTCCCTCCTAAAACAGAAACAAACATGCACAGTTATTATCATTTAGAAAAGACAAAGGCTGCCAAAGCCAAGGAAATGCCATCACTGCTCTGAAAAGAGGCCTTTATTGTTTGCTACTAATTGCAAGGAAAAAAGAATCCACAGACATTTCAAAGCAGCTGCTGTCTTGTCCTTAAAAACTCCTTCCACTTAGAAAGGGAGATTTTAATTTTAACAGCTTTCAAAAGCTTGCTACCATCCAAGGCCATTCAGATGTGTTATTTAAGTATTGATTATATTGTGAGGTTCAGGGAAAAAGGTCTGAGAAGCTAAGAGAAATACCTGGTGAGCCTCTAACTAGAGAAATTACTATTTAACTCTCAGCAATTTCTGTTAATTTAAGGATTAGCTCTCCCCCTCAACACACATTGGTCTTGTTAATTTTACTGGTAAAAATCTATGCAGACTCAATTGCTCAGGAGACTGCAACTTTATCCTTTGAAGCTACAGGTTCCAGCTGCTGCAAATCATCTGTAGAGTGAAGCTGATTTACATTAGATGAGAATCTGGCCTGCTGTGGCTAAATACTCCCCATCTGGTTTAATCAGTCCCCCTTCTGGAAAGCCCTAAGGATTGTCGTTTCAAACAGTATTTGTCTCCAAGACCTTTGTAATGTTGATATTGTGTATACAGCCAGGAATATTTTACCCAGTGGTGGGCTGGGCACAGTCTCAGTGACGGGGGAACTTGTTAAATGAGGCTCAGAGGGTGTCCACCTGTTTTGCAATGTCCTGCAGAATTTTTTATTTCAGAGGTTTCCCCAGCTAAATGTCTTTCTTTTGAGGTGTTGATCCTGCTTTTATCAGCTAGTAAAAGTGGCAGCTGTTATTGTGTGCATCTGACTGCTGGGAGCTGCCATCGTTGTATTTGTGGCATTAGATGAGAAAAACAACTAAAGCATCTTCTGTGGAAAGATTTCACTTAATGTACTTTTGGTTTTCTCTTATGGGGAATAATGTCTGTTTTTCTGTCTCTAGATCTCCAATTAATATTTGGCCATCAGTTTAAAATCAAGAGAAGCTCTGCTTGGACAAGTAGAGAGCAAAACTAAGGCTTCATTTAGATCAGATGGGAAAGACAGATCCAAAGATACATCATGGCTTTGGAGGCTGAGTTCATCTCTGCTCTGCCACAGATTCTGCCTGGGTACCTAAATAAGCTACTCAACGTCAGATCCAAAATGGGATGTAGGCAACTACGGAGAGGAGGAGGCAGAACTGGAATCTGGAAAAAGTTTACACACAAACACTTCACATTCCTTGTTACCAAACTTGAAGGAGCACCAAAAAAACAGACACTGAAGGACCCAACTTCCCAAGTCCAGTTCCTGCACCTGCTTAAAGGGATTAAGACACATCTGCCATCTCCCAGGAGCATCTGAACTGTCTCTGACCAGAGGGACTGGAGAACGGGATCTTCTCAGCTTTGTTACAGCTGCATCATTGTGCAAAAATTATTTTGGAAATTGTGTGTGAGGAGAAGGTATCCATACCACTGTAGCTGGGGAATTCATAAGGATGCATAAGTGGGTCCTGGTTCATACCTGGAATGCATTTTATTCCCCAAATATTATCCCCAGGTAGCAGAGCTAAACTCCCTCCTGTTGCTTGTCTTGCCCTCAAATTATTTCTGATGTGGGCAACAAGTTTGGTGCAGGAAAGAAGGGAAAGGGAGACTGAACTTGCCTTAGCAGGCCGCTAAAATATGCACTAAATGGACTGTGAAGGAGAGGTCTCCTTTGATTTCTGAAAGAGCTGAGGGAAGTCTACAAAGCATTGGGAACTCATGGGTACGCTCCTCTAGAGGAGGGCATGGGCAGTGACCCAAAGCCAAAACTCCCTGAAAACCTGGATGAGGAAATCAAGATGTGCAGTCTAACACCTACTCTTGGTCATAATATTTCTAAGCTGGATAGCTCAGATGAGAGATACACAAGAGCAGTCATTTGAGGCAGCTTCTTTCTCGGTAAGTTGGCTATTTTGGCTCCCATTTAGAGAGGATGAGCCTGTCCTATAAACAGAGGCTCCTCTAAATTGGGACTAGGTGTCTAACAGTGTTCAGCATCCCATATGGACACCAGATGACTGCAAGGTAGGTTCTGCAGTACTGTAATTCTTTATTAGATTTGGCCTTTAGTGTTTCAGCTCTCCATCTGTGAAATCAGGATAAAAGCACTTCCCTGTTTTGTAGCTCATTTTCATACCCAGTTGTAATTACTACAGAAATATATTCAACACTGCACCACTTTCCCAGAGCAGTTACCAACATAGTTAAGCAGGAACAAAGCACAATATGGATGCTTTTAATCTGATTTTATAAACTTGACACATAACTTTTGGCGTAATTCTGTAAGGAATTGGTTGGAGCTTAAATGACACTTCCATTTCACTTCTAGGGAGATAACTACATTCATGGCTAGGTAAATGTGCAGGTAGCCTTGTACTTCCAGGCACACAGCTCACAGCTTCACTGCTACTGGTGCCCAAGAGAGCCATCTTACTGGAGTTTAGGTGTGATTAACCCCACTGGATACCAATTAGCTCTTCCAACCACCTGATCTATCAGAGGCTGTCAGTGATTTTCTTGAAGCATTGCAAACTGCAGTGGCTCAGGAGCTGTTCCTCAGGTGTTCAGGTGTCTCGTAGATAAAACTACAGGTAGTAATCTTATCATCTGTCCCTGAAGATGTCACCTCTGTTCATCCAGCTGAGCCCAGATGTCATGTGACAGATCTGGATCAGACACCTGGGATGTTTCCTGCTCTCAGCCCTCCTTCCTAGCAGACCACTCCTGCCTAGCAGGACAGCTGCATAGGATGCTGGTCATCATGAGCCACCCACATTTAACTTGTACCACACAGCTACAGCCTGTACAGGAGCTCCAGAGTCAGTAATAGGCTCTCAGTCAGATGTTAGGCACCCAGTCAGCTTTAAACAGCTTCTAAGCCACACAGCAGCAAGTCTGGCTTTAAAAGTCTGGACGTGCTCATGTACATTAGCCTGGGCAGCAGCTGAAACGCTCACACTGGACAGGCACAGTTAACATGCAGCTGTCTGTGATGCATCATGCACCACAGAGGATAAAGCCCTAATTGTTACTTAACTCAGCAGTTTCAGTTAATGAAAGAGCCAAGATAATTGTTTGTGGGTCTGCTGTTCTTTTTGATTTCCAGACTCCTCTGGTTTGGATGACCAAAGTAGACTCTTCCAGGGTGAGCTGTTCTGAGGAGCCTGAGCCACTCAATCTGGTTTCGACAATGGAAGTGGATTTCCTAGTCTTCAAGGAAATTATTAAAATCTTACCCTTGGAGTTTATTTAGAATTTGTGGATCTGTGAGCCTTTCTGTTTTTTCAAGGTCTCCCTTGACACATACAAGGGCACGCTGTTGAAAGTAATAATACTTTCAAAAACAATAATTCAGCTTCTGGGTTTTATTGTTGTGACTCAGCAGCAATTCTCATTTATGTCTCAGGGAAGAAGAACTCCTTTCTCTCCCCTTTGACTTGGAGCACTGTGGCAGAGTCAGGGTGTGATCATGGTGTGACCCTGTCCCTCTGCATGTCACCTTCATTGACACTATAATATAACACATTAGACTGGGAGCTGCTGCAAGCAAGGTTTGTGCCCCTCTTTTATTCAGCTACCACAGCTACAAGGATGAGAATCCTTGTGGACAGAGGGAGCACATAGCAGGGGGCTGTAATGGCTTAAACCACTTCTGTGACATTCACCAGAGCTCCTTCTGTCAGGGAGCCCTGCGTGCAGCAAATGAAATGTTCATGAAATGGTGAGCAAGCCTCATTAACATCTCCCTGAGAGAATGACGAGGTTGGGTAGCAAGCAGTGCCTCCATTCAGGCGGCTTCTCCCACCAGCCCAAATGCTGCTCATCCCACTGCATGCTTTTGCCACAGAACGGTCTGTTCCTTGTGAGCACAGGGCAGATCCCACCTGGCAGACTGATAAATCGTGAATGATTCATAGTTGTTAGAGAAACACTGGTTCTGACTGAAAATACAGAGGTATTTTTAGGGTCTGCAAGAAGTTATTTGGACACTTGGCTTGCATGTGCAAACAGCAAGGGTTTCTTTATCCTATGGGAACATGTAATGAATTAGGTGATATGTATGTCTGAGGTAAAATACTTTTAGTTAAAATAAAGGAGGTGGGGACATCACACGTGTAAAATTCTTTCCTTCTGTCTTTTTTCCGTTCCTTGTTCTCACTTCAGAAACGAGAAACAGCTTTCACAGCTGGAAGACAGAGAGTTTTGCACATTAATAGTCACAGTGAAGGTCAGTAAGTCTGACTCGCTCAAGTAACAGCTGAGTACATTGGATCTCATTTCATTTTATTGCAACTGCAGAAGCAGTGCTGATCAACAGTGTCATATTTCCTTTTCTTCAGCATAAAAGATGAAGTGATTGTTCCATGAGACAGCAGTGGGGCAAGGAAAACAGGAGAGGAGCAATATACCCAGCGGTGCACTCACTACACCTGTGCCTGTGCTTTGTCTTTCCTCAGTTCTATCCCTTTTAGTGCTAACAGTGGGGGTTACAGATAACCCGTCTGGGGTTTTGCAGGGTTGCTCCGAGGTATTTCAGGGTCCCTTATATACTCAGAACATGCAGATAGCTGCCTCATGAGTGCCTTCTGAGTGGGAATGCTGGGAAAAGTGGTACTTAATATTTCTGTACTGGGTGCACATATGTAAGGGCTCTACTGTTCAGTGTTGGACATATCACTGCCTGAATCTCCAGGGAAAAAGCAGGAGAAATTTTCCCTCCCAGAGGCCACAGAGGCTTTCTGGATCTTCCACATTAAAGTAAGATGGGGTGGCCCTTCCTGAGTGAGTCCAAAGGAACTGGGATGGAGACTAGAGGAGTAAACTCCACCAGCTGGCTTGAGTGGAATTCAGCTCCTTAAAACCTGAATACCTTGCAATAGTTCTGCAGGGCAGAGAACAAGGATCCACATTTAACAGCTTGGAAGCAGAAGTGATATGACTGGATGAGGAGTCTTAGAGGAAGCCTGAAATGCAGAGAGGGTCAAAAACATTTCTGTAATGTGATGTTAATTCATTTCTTATTGGGCTCTTTTTTGTCATTGGACCCCCAATAATTCTCTTAAACACCTTCGATTCTTCACTTCTATACTGTAATGCTGCTCCTAAGATAACACTGTAAGGTCCCAGATGCTGGGACATGTTGACCACAGACAACTGAAAAGGAGGCAAAGAGCTCAGGGAGTATCAATTATTGTCTCGGTCTTGCTCAGGACAAAAAGAAAAGACTGTGATCCCTGGAGGAGAGCAATTCTTGTTGACTAAATCTGGATGGGCCCCCAAGCATACTGCACTAACTTTCCTCTGTACGCTCCTTAACGTTTTCTGGCATCGATTTCCTGCATGTCACCAACACTATAAGAAACATAATAGGGATGCTGCTAATAACCCCACACTGGTGTTCAAAAGTCATCAGAAAGAAGTAAACCTGCCCCCAAATGCCAATGAGAGCTCACAAAGCTGCTTCTAGGAGCAGCAGGCACTCCTTCTGCCCAAAAAGTAGCTGTCTTTTCTCCTGCTGCTGCAAGAGGCTGCATGTCAAGTGAAACAAGCAGCTGTAGACAAGCTGTATTTCTAAGAAGAAACAGATTTAATATGTGGCCTGGCCTGGTCCATCCTCCTTTGCCTGGAAAAAAGAGGCATGTGGAAGTCAGGGTGCTGAAGACATTTAAAATTGTACTAGACACTTGTATGCAGGCTGCCCTGCTGCCCAGCAATGGGAAATTTTCAAATGTGAGTGTCTTTGAGGTAATTTCAGCAATGGAAGCTCAGACTTTAAATTCTGCCTTGTTCACCTTGACTGACAGTCTTATAGCAAAAGTTCATAAATTGAAAGGGGGGAAAAAGAAAACTATTCCTAAATATCCCTCGCTTATCTATGAGGAGGCTGGAGGGGAAGGGAGAGAGGAGGCTCTTATTTAACTTGTTTGTAAGGGAGCCTGGTCATAGCTCCCAGCCAGTGCAGGGAGGATGTTCCTGTGAGGGAGCATCCTCCAAGTGAGAGCTTTTGTCTCTCAGTGACCACTGCAGCAGCTGCTGCCTCAGCTGAAGAGGTCAGCTGGCAGCCTGGCTGGATGGGTTTGTTCATCAGGGACAGAAGCAGGGCTCAGTGGCCTCTATATCACCCAAACTGGCACTTTTTAGTTATTAGCCACCTGGGAAGGAATTAAACCGTGGTCTGAAAATGAATATTTTTATGCAAAATCCCAAATCCTGCAGGCTTCCACTCAACTTCCCTGCTTTTGCAGAGTAGTGCTGAGAGCATGCACACCAGAGCAGTCATAACTGTGGAAAAGAGAGGTTTTACATCACCAGTGGGAATTAGCCTGTTGTACCATCTCCTTCAAAATCTGATTCTGCCTTTTTTTTTTTTTTTTAGGAGTAGGAAACATTGATTATACATTTATGCTGAGATTTGCCACTGTTAAAATGCAAACTGCAATTTTGCCACCAAATGCAGTATTTCTGAATTACTGCACTTTGAAGCCCCAAAGGAGCCCCAGAGGAGCACTTCTGAGCACTTTTTTCTTTTAGATTGTTTGCATTTTTCTCCAAGACCAGCCAGATAGATCTAATACATTCCTGATGGAGCAATTTGTTGCTGTTGTTTTTGGTTTTCTTTTTGTCAAATGACCTCTGCCCACACTCACAAACACCTTTAAATTTCTCAACTTTTGTTAAGATATTCCTAAACCAAAGAATTAAATAGCTCTCCTTTTTTGCCAAAACATTAGATGAGAACACCAGACTCCAGCTGTTTTTGTGATATCATCCACAACAGGGAACAGAGAAGTTACTCTGTGCAGGTGTTTGACAGAGACAGGAACTGCTGCTGAGAGTAGCCCTGGAGGCAGTGGCTCCAGACAGAGCAGGAAGGCAGGGAAAAGTGGTTCTTTCCTGGCCATTTTCCCCCAGTTTCCTTCCCATCCCAGTGAGAGCAGCCACAGAGCCAGGGAAGAAATTCTGAGAGAGGCGAAGTCCTGCCTCCAGGAAGCCACTGATGCTCCCTGTTCACTGGCAAATGATCACTGCTCAGTACATTCCAGGGATTTCCCCACAGCTGTGCTGCACTGCTGGGCTTCTGCTCACACTGATCACCATCCAAAGCTCTCACTGAAGCCAATAGCATTTTTCCCAGTGACTGCACAGGGTTTTGGATGTGGCTCATTATAGCCAGTAGTGCTGGCTGCGGCCAAATTCTTGGCCTGTGTTTTGCAGGCAATGGGAATAGATGATCACAGTTATTCTTTCTGACCATAAAATCAATGCAATATCTTCTTCTGATATTCCTTCCCTCTCCCTAACAGGGAGCACTTGTTCTGCTCTGTTCCTGACCGAGTTTTCTGGGAAATATTAAGTTTCATATTGTTTTTTTCCTCGCTGAAATGTTTTCACTGGGATGCTTAGATATCAACACATTTATATCCAAAGGATCCTGAAGAGGTTAGCCAGAGGTGATTACGTCTCAAATGATGTTGTACTATAATTGCTCAGGATATCAGCTTAAATGAAATAATCAGCACAGGAGAGAAGAAACAGTAAAGCTAAGGAAGGAAATTGCTCCTATAATTACTAGAGTATTTCTCTTTGAGGTATTAGAAAGAAATGTTTATAACATAAAAAGCCTGAAGAGGATGACATGAAGCAACTACAGACTGGATGGCAGAGCCTCTGTTACATTACAAGCTTCCTGAACACTACCTGCACAGAGAGGGAGGCTGGGGAGGTAGCTAGAAAATAGCCCAGGGTGATCATCTACCTCAGACTCTTTATAATTAGTTACAAAGATAAAAAGATATGAGACAGGTACCCTTGTTTAGGGTCTTTTGCCACTCAAGCCATTCAAACCTTGCTATCAACTTCAGTAGTGGCACAAGCAGACCCACAGCCAAGAAGGATAAGAAGGAGAAGCTCCTTACAAACCACTGCCTCGCTTTTTTCTTTGATCAATTTTGTCTCTCTCCCTGCCAGGTTGTCCTGAACAAAAGCCTCTCTGAAATGCTCACAGCTAGAGCAGCCTCCCTGTGCTAAACAGAACAATGCCAGGCAAAGTTCTCATGTTTCCTCTCCAGCTCCTTTACTGTTTCCAGAAATAGGAAACTCTTCATTGGAAACTCTTTGGAGCTCTTTAACACCCAGGTGAATAATTGTGTGAACCTCACCAGGCCAATACACATGATTAATAAAAAAATTAAAATATAATCACCCAAGGGAACATTTCCTGGTCTAGAGCCCTTCTGAACTCACTGAACCCTGCAAGTGGCCTGGCATTGGGTCATTTTGGGCATCAAGCAGAGCCCTGAGGCATTCACTGGTTCACAGGCCCTCGATACAAGGGATTGCAGGACTGCATTTTATTCCTGGGGTACGTCAGTGTAACAGGATTCTGAGCACAGATTGGATACAGCAATTTTTCTAACCAAAGTCTCTGTGCCAGTGGTGCTCTTAAGATATGAAAACCTCATGGACTTGGCAGGGAAGCTGCAAGGTAGATCTGTTTTTAACCTTTTTCTTCAGGTTTTGTACAATTTCCAATGGGGTGACCAGTGACAGCAAAGACATTGGAAATTCCTTAGCTACAGCATTAGTCCCCATTTTTTCTCATGCCACGTCAGCTTTGAAGCAAAGCAAGACTTACAACACAGAACAACTACAGAAAAGACACTAGAAATTGATGAGCAGCCCAGGTGAGCTGCTCCATCCACTTCTCTTCAGAGCAGAGTGACTGATGATTGCTGCCTATCAGGGAGGTCACTCTGGCCTGGTGGATGGTGCCAGGACTGGGTGGGGATGGGTGTATGTCATGTAGCAATCAGAGCTAATGAACCAGCGACACTTCCACGGACACAGCCCCTGTTGTGCCCTGTGCTGTCCTGCCTGTGGATGAGGAGCAGCAGCACAGACTGCTTATGGCAGAATGCAGAGAAACAGCCCAGCCTTCTTTTACGTTTTTGTGAACGACCCTCATGTCGTTCTGCAACCCTGGAGGACTTTTGAGATCAGAGCAACATCTGTGGAAGTGATGAGCCTGGTCCACCTCAAACCGGAGAAGCTGGGCACTCGCACCAGGTGATGAACAGCAGTACTCCATTAGCAGGCCCCAGTGTCCTGGTTTGTTAGGTCCTGGTGTATGATTCATGATTTAAAATTCTATTTATTTCTAGTAATTTGATTTGCCTGGGGCGGGGGGCAGTGTTTGGTTTGCTTCAGACACTTTCATTTTATCTCAGCAGAAGGAGCAGGCAGTGGATGGCAGGAAGGACAGGGAAATTCTCGCAGCCATTCCGATGCAAAGTCATACATTTAAGTTCAGTGTGGAGGCACTGCAGACACTGAGGGCAGGTGCCCTCCTGAGAAACAGAGCTGCACAAGCCTGCAGCCCTTTAAAAACGAGACACATAATCAGCTGTAGCTTCTTTTCCCAGCAGGGATCCTTGGCATGCATTCCTCTCTGTCTCTTGCTGCTTCCATGTCCTGCTCTGCTGCTACACATCAGGTCTCTCTCTAGAATTCATCCTCACCCTCTTGCAGCACTTCCAAAGTACACAGAGCCTAGAGCAGACATGAGAGATGGATTCATTCCTCTGTGCCAGCTCTATTTAATGCACAGATACCATCCTGCACTCAACACAGAATCTTACTTTTCTACCCAAAATCACTGGAAGCAGGAGCTTTCTTTCTAAATATACATTTTTCAACATATTTGTTTAAAATGGTAATCCTGAATTGGAGCACCAAGTATATAAAATTGAAAGTATTTTCCTTACCAGTACTTGGTGTGAATAAAAATTCCTGAATATGTTTGGAGCCATGGATATAAAGACACTGAAGGAAAAGCTGTACCTGAGTGAACATAGGGGAAAAAAAGAGAAGGAACTGTTACCCCACTTTACAGAGACTGGGGAAGATTAGCATGACTTGCCCAAGGTTATAGAGGAACTCTAGGGAACTGAACTGGGAGCACTGGGGTCCCAACACAAAATCTTAATTACCAAATCCAATTTTCCACTTCTCCTTTCATATGTTTTTTTCTTCACACATTAAAACACTTCACATAAGCTCTCCTTTTTTTTTTTTTCCCTCTTTTTTTTTCCCCCAGGAAGAATAGGAAAAGCAAAGGCTGCAAGCTGCCCTTGTTAAACTAGGTTGCACAGCCAAACAAATTTAAAATGAAATCTCAGCAAGATTTTGCAACCTGTCTGTGACAAATAAAAGGACTTTCACCCTGAAAACATGTGAGTGCTCAGGAGGACTAGCTGAGAGAATTTAGCAAGGCTCCTAATGAAAGAGATGAGCTGCAATATGTATATGCATGAGTTCATGTATTATTTAAACCATTCTGATCAGAATAAGCATCGTGAGCACAGCACTCAAAGTGTCACCAGCGTTCATGCATTGAATAACTTGCCCTCATAAAGGTATAATAATGTGCTCATCAGTTTTGTTTGTACTCCCAAAGCTGTAATAGCATAAACAGAAAATAACCCTCTATATTGCACAAAGCACATAAATATAAACCTAATTATATCTTTCCTTGACATTATGACCAAGAAATGACGACGGTCACTGAAGTAAAACAGATGAGATCAAGGGTACTCCAAAAAGCCTTTGTAAATGTCTGCTTCCGAGTTCAAATCTAGCCTGGGATTTTGGGGGCTAAAACAGATAAAAGGTTGATTAGCCTGCCTCAGTAACCTGGGGGTAGGTCCTTTATCTGCTAGGTGGCAGGTTCAGGTTATATTTTCAAGGATTCTGAAAATGACCCAGTGTTTGCTGCCACACACCACGTCTCCATCCGCAGGTATCCCCCAGACTGACAACAAAATCAGAGTGCTGATGGCTCCCTGGGAAGATGTCCTATCCTCAGTAGTCCTGAGGAAGACAGTACCACGTGAGGTAGTGAGAAGGATGAGAAAGGAGAGAAGAAAAAAATGGAGGAATGAGGTAGTTCTCAAGGCACACCTAAAGCACTCTGTCCACACACACCTTATCGAGCAAAAAGATGAAGTCATACAAGCTAAAATCAGGGCATAAAGCAAACAGAAAGACCATCCACAGATTTCTTTTATTGTACTCAAACGGCTGCCTCAGTGAAAGATTTCTGTACTAAACTGACTTATGAGCTGTGATCTCAGTCTTTTGGATTTTTTTTAGGTGTTAGTGGATTGTACTTTCATGTGGGAAACTTGTGCAGCAGCCTGTTCTTGCTGGTAAAAGTGGAAAGACTCCCACTGGTTTCATTCAAAGGTTCAGGCTGTTAATGATGACTCAATCAATCAATCAGTCAAGACATGAGAAGCTGCAGAGAGAACATGAGCCAAAATTGGTTTCAAAATTCAGTGAGCTCATTTGTTCATCAGCTGAATTAGATACACTCTCTGGAGTAGTAAGGAAAGAGGCAAATCTCTAGGAGTCTTTGAGTAAGTATTTTTGGGGAGCACCATCACTCTGTGATTTCACTGCAGGCCCTTTGTGTCAAAAGTTTCAGCAGAGCAGGGTGCAGCAGGGTGCAACAGGGTGGTGCTGGCTGGGCACTGGGACATGAACAGGGTGGGGGATACCAGGACAGGAGAGGTCAAAGTGGCCAGGGCACCACAGGAGATGACTCCGGCTTTTGGGGATCCAGAAATGGTGAGTCAGCTTGAAATGGCCAGTCAGGCTAGGGGTGGTGAGAGAGACAAGCATGAGCTGCCTTAGAAAGATGATCTGGTCATCTACAGCAGGGTGAAATCAAAGCTAGAGCTGTGTGGTCTATATTTAGGAGGGGGGACCTGAGACCCTTCTCCTCCAGGAAGTACTGTGAGAATTCCCTTATTCCATTTGGCTTTTTATGGCTGGAAGTTTAAAGGATGTGACTAATCATCCTATGCTACCGGTAAATGCTGGATACACTTATCTTCATAGTCTGCTTTATTATTAGAAGGGGCTGTAGAAAAATTACAATTCTCACCTTGCTCTGAAAAGAGCTATTTCCAACTGTCAAGCTTTTATTTTTTTTTTTTTAAACCAAGACCTTGAAAATTAGCTTATAGACTAATTACATTGAAGCAGCCCATAAAGTTTGAGGAAGAAATGCACAATAAATGTTTATTTACCCTGCAACTGTACGTTTCACTAGATCTGTTCCATTTTCCCTCTTTAAGAGATAAGCAGTAATAGATAATATGAAGACATGAATGAGGTATGTATAGCACAGAAAAACACAAGGTTTCTCTATAATACAGGCATGCTTAGACCCAAGTGAAAAAACCCCTAAATATTGAAGGTTTATTGAAGGTACATTTAAGCCAGAAATGCTTAAACCAGAAGTTCAATAAATGCAGCTAGGCATAACTGACATAAGCATATCTACATTGTTTTGTGTCTGCAGGTTTCCTGTTATGCAGAACAGCTTGTAGTCTTTAATATTTCAAGCTCAGAAGAGAACAAGCTTTAAAAAAGGGAGGAAAAGAGGAGAGTACCAAAAGCTATCCAGCACTCTGTATACTACTGGGTCTGGTCTCTTCTTTTTTTCCCTAACACCCTAAATCTTCAAGACCAGAATGTTTAACCTGGGTGCTGCCATAATCAAATAAATATCAGTTCAGTGCATCCCAGTGATGCTGCTCAATGAATGAAATTATGTTTGTTTTGATCATGGCCTTATGAACTTCCCAGTTTAATTAAATCTTGATATTACAGGCTCTATGTGTGTTCACAGTTCCCATGCACAAAATATAGACAAGTAGAGGTGCTTTTTTGTTGTCTCTCTATTATCCAGAAGACTGGCCATTGTTCTGTACATAAGAGCATTAATTGGGGAAGATTTACGGAATCAAGATTAAAGCTCAGGAAATTTGCATGTGATGACCAGCACTGCAATAACATTTTTTCAACCAGAACACAATGACACAGTGTGGACACTTTTTCTGGGCTCTGGACTCTTTTTCCACAGCTGTTGAATGGTTTCTTCCTGAGTTGACAGCAGCACCTCCAACCTCAGTCAGTACCAAGAGCTCTCTGATGAAGGACTGTGAATGAGGAAGGACAATGGGAGAGCAGGAGGATCAGCAAGGGGCCAAGAACCTAGGAATGAGGGGGAGCCACCAGAACCAGTGCAAAGAGAGGCTTCAGGACTTCCATTAGATCAGGCAGTGTCCTCCAGTGAAGCACACTCAGGTCACACAGGGTGAAAAGGGAGCTGGGGATATTCACAGGACTAGCATTTTATTAAGGGAATGCGCCTTTGATGAATGTATCTTCAAGAAAGAAGCCTCTGTGCCTCACATAAAATAGGAGACAAAGTATTTTTCTACTTGAGCTTGGGTTATGTATTAATAATGGAGGACTTTCCAGATGGAAAATGATGAATATATGTAAAGTCTTGCCACAATTTAAGTAGGGTTTTTTAATTCAAAGAAAGCAAAAAACCCTGTAATGTGTACTGTCTAGACTCTCAAGAGGCAGTGGAGAGCAGAATTTGTTTTTTTCACACAAACCTCTAAAATGATTTATATATTACCCTCTGAAAGGGCTTATTTTTGTCAGATAACTATAGAATTATCAAGATTAGATTTTTATTATGGAGATAGTTAAATATACAGTGAATTTCTGTGCAGTGAATCCTATTCTACTTTCCAAGAATCAGTGTGTTTATTTCCATGTTTTTAAGGACCTTAAATTATGGAAAGGTCTAACTTGGTCAGTCCTATGACACCAAAATGAAAGCTGGAGGTATTCAACACCTGGATATTCATTTTAATAACATGCAACAGTTTGAAAGAACAAGAAAAACAGGATTGAACTGGGATAATGGAAAGATCAGCCTCTTTCTGTTTCTCTGTTGTTCTTAAGAACATAAAGAATTGACCAGTTTGTTTCAGTTTGGTGAGAGTCAGTAATTCAATAACATGCCATATAATGATGAATATGCCAGAGTCAGAAATCAATGACAGAGAGTGTAAAACTTTTAAAAGTTGGTGAATTATTTAGGTGTCTCTCTTAATTGAGCATTTTTTCCAGGTGTGTTTTTGAGTAGCCAAGTGTGTTCAGAGAGCTGTTTGGGTTTTTTTTTTCCTCAGTCTCTGCATTTATTTCTCAATCTGCCTGAAAGTCCAGGTAGCTGCAGCTAAGGGCACAGGCAGGAGATTTAACATAGATGAGTCAGAATGGCTTAACAAGTTACCACCAATCTCCTCAGCTGACACCATTCTCCATTACAGGTTGGGTTTTTTCCCCCCTCAAAGTCAAGGCAAAGTGCATGAGCCTCAACCTCATTCATTATTGCTTAAGCTAAGACCCAGAGGTCTTGAGGCAATCTCCAAGCATGCACATGTGTAGATACAGTGGCTCAGTAAATACATAATAGCTTTAAAGAGCTTCTGGAATTCAATCCCATGGCCCTACTTCAACACAGACTGCCACTGTTCTTCAGTAATTTAGCTCTTCATAGCCACTCTGCTGGCTTTCATCTTGCTTTTGAGGAGGCAGGGCCAATGTGAAACTGTCACTGACAGCAGTATTGTTCTAGGATATGCTCCTTTCTCACCATGTACAGAAGAAGACAGAAGAGAAGAAGCAGCAGCCCCACTATCAGCAATTGGAGCTAAATTAGATACAGTTACACTGACAGAATGCTTTGTGCTCGTTATTTTATCCCTCATTTCTTCCTAACCCCTCTTGCTACAAGCGCATTTTGCCCAGCCTAGGCAGCTTCTCTGCTAGTAAATGTGTTGGCACAGTTTTTGAAAGTACTTCGGTATCATAAACACTAGCATGGACTGGATAAATAGAACTTACAGTCAGCCTTCCTGAAGAGCTCAGATCATAATAGCCCATGTCACTGCATGCTTTTGAGAGCTGGACTGCGTTAAGGTGTTTATATGGGCTCAGGGTTTGAAACAAATCTGGTATTTATTGTGAAGGTGCTTTAGCAAGAATACAGATCCTGTGTCTTTCATGGAGGAAGAGGAATGAAGGAGGAAGAAGGAAGTTGAGATTGCCCTCTTTCCCTTATGTACCTCATGTCTGTCATACAAATCCCCAGTGGAGGTGGAAAGAAAAGCAGGGCAAGTCTGATTTGGCTAGAAGCAGCTGACCCAAGATGAGGCACTTTACATGATCTCTTTTATTTGGAAATTCCTGTCCTTCCCTTTGACATACCCCTTTCTGCTACTGTGAGAACAGTTACCTGCTTAGAGATGTTCCTGAGTCCCTAAACAAGAGATGGGACAAGCCTTTGTGGAACAGTGCAAAACAAAACTAGAAGGACTGATTTAGTTTCTCGGACCTGTTTTGACTTGAGGGGTTGTAAAGCACTGCAGAAGATTCTTTGTAAAATAAGGTGCTTTCCTATATTGTATTTATCCTGTTAACCCTTTGGTCCCACCAATTTTACATGCAGCAGTTTTATTGCCACCATTTTAGTTGTGATCTGGTCTTGCAAAAGGAGCCAGTTCATCTATAACTTGGTCTTGTCAGTGCTGTCTGTTGCTGTAGTAACACAGAAGTGCTATACACGTTCAGGAATCACTGCTGAAGAACTGCTGACTTTTCTAATAAAGAAAAAAAAAAGAAGATAAAAGACCCTTTGATTACATCTATCATTCTTTGTGTTGCAGTCCTGTAACAATGGAACTTTAATGTTCCCTCTGAAATAAAAAAAAGAGAAAGCAGGACTTTCTCCATTGTGTGAGGTTGAAGGAAGGTCTCAACTTCAAATCCCAGTGACATGGACATATACTGCTGGGCTCAGTTTCACGTTGGTACAGTCACAAAAAATTGTAATGAAGTCTACCGAGTTATGCTGACATAAAAAGTCTCTGAGCAAGGCTGGAATCAAGCATCTAACTTCTGTAAAGTTGCATTGGCTGCTATACCTGTGGGCTAACCTGAACACATATTCTGGCCCACCCTGACACAGTAACTCTCTACCTCTGCAATGGCTCCAATGTTTAGTAGTGACCCAGTGGTGGATAAAAGCCTTTGCTTGTAGCAGGAGCCTAGTTAATCACGAACATCTTCCTTTCATTCCTGCTTTCATTTCCTACTGCATGCACTGGAAAACTGGATAATCAAGAAGACACCCTTTCCTGAACAGTGCAAATTCAAACATAAATTTTAAGAGGGTATTTAAGTATCCACTATAGTGTGGTTTTCTCCTTCCTTTGTCTCACTGAACACACCAGCATGCCTACAATTATATCTGCATGCAGGAGATGTGTCTGTGCTTATACACACACATTCTAGTACAGGCAGCAAGATCCGACTGAGCAGTAGATGCTTTCAAAATTATAATTCCTGTCCACATTTATCCTTACATGGGTATAGGTATATTAGGAAAACAAATGCTCTCTAAACATACTCACTAACGGCAATGTGCTGGTGAAATGTAATCTAGACAATTATTGAATTTTAACTAGGGCAAAAAGCTTAGACGAAGTGACTCTCCCTTACACTGTCATTCCATATGTTGCAAATACTATTATTTTAATGAAAGTCTTGGGCTTTGCAGTCTGAGTCATGTACTTGGAGTGCTTGAAATGGACACCACTGTAGCAACAGAAAAAATGACTGGACAGTATTAATGGGTTTCTTGTTAACTTTGGTTTTTTTTTTAATGGGGCTTTTGTGTAAATTTTCCCAGATTATTTTAAAACTCCAATTAGAATGACTTACCATCCTAATGCTCAATTATTTGAAACCTGTTTGCATCATATGAGAGACTGAAAGATGATTATGACTTTAATAAAAAATTAATTATAATTTGATTGTTCTTTCCCAGCATTAAAAAAATTCAAAGCAGAAAAGCCCACAAAAACCAAACATAAGGGAAAAGCATATGCAGTGACATAAGCAATTCTCTGATTCCAGGAATTCCTGGTGGATGATAGTGGGAGTACTAAGGAAATGTGGTTGTTCAGTGAAGGAGCTCCAGCTGACAGGGCTCAATATGCATCTGAAAGAATGAGACTTCATGAATCAGATTCAAGTGGAGTCCTGGGATCATCCTGCGGTGGAGATTGAACATGCCCTGTAGGAATGAAATTGCTGGTGCTTTGCCATTGCTTCCAGAGGAGCTGTGTCTCTCTCCCTGTTTCAGACACCACAGCTGTGAGAGAAGCTGGACCATCCAACCTGCATGGAGCTCAGGGCCACCCCCAATCCTAGGCTGTCTTAGCTCCCTGCCTAGCAGACGTAACAGACCATACATAGCATTGCAGGGTTTTTGAAACCAATTTTTAAAATCAAAGTGTCCTGTTTGTTAGTCTGCATTATTTATTGCTGCAGCTTCAGGACTTTCACGTCTCACCAGCCTGCCAAATTTCAAATTTGGAAAAAGCAAATTATGAAAGGCCACTAAGGACTGCAAAAGTAAGTTATGTATCCACTCTAGCCTATTGTCCACCTTAGGAAGTCAGGTTGGTTTTAGGGTCTTTGGATTGGCTTTTCTATATTCAGCATTCGGGATATTTGTTCAGGGATGTATCCTCCCTCTCAATCTGCTCTCTGCAGCATTTTCTAATATACTGATTCATTTTAGATGCTATGGGCTCCCAGAAAGAAGAAAAAGAAGAAATACCTCCTCCCACTGAAATGAACAGGAATTTTGCCTCAGAGTATGTATTAGTGCCAAGTTCTGCTTTTGAGCCAGAGGCTTTGCTGGTGTGCAGCAGTGTCTGTGCAATGGTTCCCAGGGATGAGTAACCACTGGAAGCTTTCAGTGGGCATCAGAGCAGCATAGGATGCAACGTTGTGCTCACATGCAGGTCTGGCAAAGGTGCCCCCCAGAAAGGCCTCAGACTATTGCCACACCTTTCCTCACAAGCACTGAAACCTTCACCCAGGGTATCTGGTAACTGCCACCAAGAATTAGATGAACAACAATTCAAGTTTATTTTTGAAGTCTCTAAAATTCTAGATTATCTTAGATGATGGCAAAAGCTCAATTAATGTGTCTAAAAACTCTAAATTCATATTCCTGTTGCTGAACTGAACTGTTCTCAAACTGAACTGTTTCCGAACAAACTTATGTTAACAGAGAATGGTTCTTTCTATAATTAGCAATCTACTTTTGGCAATATATAATAATAAAAACAGACTTCCCAAGATGCTTTTTAGAACTTAGGCAAAACTTACAAGCAGCTACTTAAACACAAATATGGTCATTTACAACAACTCAGATTTAAAAATCTTTTAGCATCAGTCTATACTGTCAGTCTTTGGTGCCTAACAGTTAGAAATCTAAAAGAATTAATGATGACTATTCAGAATACTTGCATAAAATGTTCATAACAATATGCAGTGTGCCAGGGGGAAGTGTAATCACTCTGTAGTTAAAAGTAGCAATGAAGTCTCAATCTTAATGGAAACGGCAGCTTTCCTGTCTGCAGAAGATACAAGAAAAGATCTTAAAATGTAGCCCAATCTCTTGTGGTTTCCTATGATATTTTTAATACTGACTACATTGGGAAACGTATTGAGACTAATTCCCATACAGGAATGAATTTATTTTGGTGAGAACTATGTCAGAGAAGACTTCCAAAACTTGGTTTAAAAGCCGATCTGTCTTGCAAAATCTGGATGTAGAGTTTCCAAAAGACTGGGTTTGTTCAGTGTGGTTCTGCCTCTGAGCAGTGGCCCAACCCAGTCCTGCCCAAACCATTTTTCCCAGTTCACCTACTCCAGCAGCTCCAGGTTTGCTTACGCAATACTTCTTCAAGTTACAATTGCATGATTTTTGATCTCAATATTGGTAACATGGCTTCCTCAGACAGTGCCTACCAAAAAATACTTCCATATTTATCTCAACCTATTCAAAGGAAACAATTATTTTAAACAGTTATTTCTTTAGGTTTGAAGAAAAGGGTTGTGGAGATGCTATGTAGCAGTGTGGTAGTTAAAGAGGAAGATGAGGGCTAGAATTACAGACACTGTGTCCTGTAGACATATCAGGGAGGCCTTTATGTCTAACAGCAATTTTTGTTTGGGGCTGGGTATTAAAAATACCCTACTTTTCTTACAGTGCCTTGTTTCAAGCACACTGGAATATAGCAATGTCCAAAGGGTGTTTCAACACCAAAGTTTTATTTCAGATCAGGCATACAGATCTGAAGCAACTCCAGCTGTTCCCACTCCCTACAATTAACTTCACAGAGCACTCTGCATGAAGGACTGGACACTTTGCAGATTAAAAAAAATTAATTGCCTGAACAAACCTAACCACTAATTGGCACTCAAACTGTGTGACCAGACTACAACTGGTTCAAAGAAAATTCTGAAATATAACACGGAGGGCAGGTCCAGAGCATCAGCTGCCACGACCTACAAATGTATTCTTACTGGGCTATGCTTCCTAGTGCAGATGTACTCTAACCTATGAGTCAAACCCAGCAACCCATACTTAGACAAAGCTCTTAAAATAGGTGAGAAACTGCTATAGGTGATGACTGTTACACTTGTGCTATCAGCATTTTGAAAGACTTCCCTAAAAAGAGCCTGAAGACAGGTATAAATGAGCTCCAAACAAATTTAGCCTTCAGGAAAACTGAGCACAAACACGCCTTTCCCAAGAAAGCAACACACCAAGACTTAAATTAATTACCTGAAATTCCTCTGCTTGTTATATGGAGATTTGCTGGTAAGCATGAGATAAACCCTGCTTGGTTTTTTGTTCTTTTTTTCTTCATTTCTCTCCCTGGATTATGTTCTTTTCCTGCTTTCTGGACCTGCCCATAAATCAAATATAAGTCAGTAAATATCCATCTCTGTATTGGTTGCCAGCAATCCTGAACCTAAAGGAAAACCTCTGTACAATTAGCTCACACGTGGAGTGAAGGGTCTGGTAACTACAGAGAGCTCTGTGCTTGCTAGCAGGACAACCCTTCTGCCAGGCGGGCTGATGTAACAAGCCTGCTCCCTCTCCAGGTGCAACCAGCGAGGAATTAAACCACCTGAAAGTCTGATTAGAAGACAGTGGCAGATGGGGTAGGATTTCCCAGGGATGTCTGTTTGCATTATAATTTTCTTCTTTCAGATTTTCACGTCTTGTGCTGAAACTTGTCTATCTCCCTCTGGTTTAATAAAGCATCTTGCTGGGTCTCATCCTGAGTCAATGTTCTGGTCCAAACCTTTGAGACCTGGTGTCCTTGAAAGTTAGGGATTCCCATATTGCTGTGGGGTGAGTTTAATGCCTGTGAGAGGTTTTCTCTGCCTGGCCTCCTTCCCCAGGCACAGGAAGCCTGAGCTTCTTCTTTTTGGTGTGAAGCACAGGCAGGGAAAGCACTAAAGGAACTGAAGTAACTCCTAATGAAATTCCTGAACTCTCTATGCCACCAACTTTTTGAGAAATACTTTTTTTTTTTCCCCTTTGAGGCATTTGGCAACTCAGAAAAACCTGTGTTTTCTCTGTCTTTGCCAAGCCAGGAACCTAGGGGCAAGTTCCCCGAGCAGTCCTGGTTGTGAGACCCTCACAGCTGAAATTTCCCCCCTTTCTGCAGCCACACCAGACCAGGCTCTGCAGCTCTCATGTCCGCCCTCCTCACACCTGCCCATCTTGGGGGGCTCTCAAGGCCAAGGCAATCCTGAACAGGGTGGAGGTTTCTCACCTGGATCTGCGCCACAGTTTCTCTTTAAGATGGTGCTGAATGTGGTGGGACATCTTTTGGGAGCCATTCAGTGTGCCCCACAACTCAAGCTGCTGTACTATTCCTGGAAGATGTATTTCAATTTCAAAGGGAAAAGGAGGTTTTCTGGAAACAGCTGATCATCTGTTGTGCAGCAGGTGGTTGTGTGGAGCCTGCCCAGTCCCCCAGCTTGGAGGACACCTGAACAGCAATCTGGCCCCTGGTCCTGGAAAAGCCAATGCAGCCCCACAGCCCCAGCCTGTGTTCTGTCAGCTGCATCCCAAACTGTGACTATAATAGAAGTATTTTGCTGTTTATCATCCAATAAATGCTTACTGGCTTGTAGTTGGGCTCACTCATAAGAGTCCAGCCAGTGTGCCAACAGTTATTTTTAGCTGCCCAAATTCCATTTCCCTGTGTTATTTGTTGCAACCAGACTGACACATTCACATTTTGATAGCCTTGCTGTTGGTCCCTGCTTGCTGACAAACAAGCTCATGCCTTTATTGTTTACCAAAAGGATGTTTTTGAGGATTACTGACCTGGATTTCTAAATCTCTCAAGTGTATGCCAGCATGAAATTATTGTCCTTAAAGGCAATTTACTCACTGAAATTCCTGCACCCTTTGAAATAAGTAATTCCCTTAAATAAATTCCTTAAATAAGAAATTCCCTTATATCACCTTTTTTTTTTCCTTAAAAAAACCCCCTCAATATCTACCACAATCAAGCCCGAATGGAGGAGCATTGTCATATGGAAATCTGTTTGTTCTGAACACAGTGGTCTAAAGCTTCCTCTTGAGGAGAAGCAGAGGGGCAGGCACTGATCTGTTCTCTGTGGTGACCAGTGACAGGACTGGAGGGAATGGCCTGAAGCTGTGTCAGGGGAGGTTTAGGTTTGATATCAAGAAAAGGTTCTTCACCCAGAGGGTGGCTGGGCACTGGAACGGGCTCTCCAGGGCAGTGATCACAGCACCAAGCCTGAGAGAGTTCAGGAAGCCTTTGGACAACGCTCTCAGGCACATGGTGTGACCCTTGGGGTGTTCTGTGCAAGGGCAGGAACTGGACTCGATGATCCTGATGGGCCCCTTCCAACCCAGCATATTCTGTGACTGTGAAATGAAGATATTTGTATAGTAGTGAGTGACTGAGAAAGAAAAAGAAAGGGGCCAGACTTTCTTTTCCAGAAGTCAGAGTTGGTGGCTGAAAGGTCAAAGACGTTCAGGAGGAAGAAGCCTCCAAAGTGGTAAAGGACTGGTTGAGCTCTGGCCCTGCATCTCACAAAACTGAGCTCACCTGTATCTTTTCTGGAATTTCTAGTTCAAAGCCCGTGGGGGATGCTTCTGGTTTCATGAAGAGCAGTGACCAACCAAATCAGTTTGAGTCCATCAAGACAAATCAAAGGCTGACAGGCAAGCAATTTTGTCATTCCCAAGCATTTATCAATTTATAAATTGAATTAAATGCAGTGTGGATTTCTCTTTCTCCCCACTCCTGTGAGGGCCAGAAACATTTTAACAGTGACATACTTAGGGACGTTAAAAAAGTGGGGGCTTTAAAATAAAAAAAATAGTCTGCATTCCAAATAAAATTGTATTGACAAGAGTGTCTGACCCAGCACAATGTTTCCAGGCACCTCTAAACAGGCCTGCACTGAACTTAGAAGCAAATTTCTATAATCAATATGAAAATCAGACCCAGAACCCCAATTTAAAACTGTTTTGTTGAACTATAAAGAAGTCACATAGGAGGAATTAACAAACACAATTGTCACTTACAGCCTATGTGTGCTTTATTTCCCTTATTCTAAGTCACATTTGGGGGCGTTGCTTAGTTTTTTTCTGGTTTTTTATCATCTTGTGAAGGTTTTTAGCTACTTGACCACAGTAATGATCGATGATGGAGACCACCACTTATAGTGGCCAGGTAATGATGAATGATGCAGGTACTGAGCAGCCATGAGGATTTTGGTAAAAGGAAGAGCACAGTATAGATGTAAAAAAAAAAAGGAACAAATACTGTGTAGAATTAAAAAGTTTATAATTAAACGTGAGTTGTTGTTGGTTTTGGTTGGGGGTTTTCTTTGTAGTAGTAGTAGTAGTAGAACAAAAATCACTATTGTTACAGGTCCTTCAAATGTATATAAAGCATTTTCCTAAGTGGAATATTCAGTATTTATTTAAGCACACTTACAAGACCTAATCTCAGTATAAAGCAGTTTAGAACTTTCAAAGTGTTTTATACCAATGGAAGATAGGGACTGTTTTTCTCCAGATATTCCTGAGCTGAAATTATCTAAAATACTTCAGTCTGTACGTAATTAGAGCAGATGAATAAATCTCATTGAAGTCAAAAAGCTACTGATGTGATTTAAGAAGATACAAAGTTAAATTCTTTTTGGAGCTTAGATCCAAAAACTTAACTCCATTCCCATTCAGCAGTACATTTAGGCAAGTTTAGACACTTGCTTATATCAATAGGATTAGATGTTTGCTTGAAGTTGCCCATGAATTTAAATGCCATGCTAAGTAGGAAAGCACTTCTGTAATGGATTAGCTACGGCTGAAATTTTGTAATTATTATTTAGGAATGATTTTAAAGACCTGAAATACATTCATTTTCCCATTAATTTTTAAATCATCTTCTAGACAAGAGGAAACATTTTCAGTTTTAACTTTTCATGCCATTACCTTACCCTGCTCCACCTTATTTCCACTACGGAAATGAAAAAGTTGCAAAAAAGGGAGCTCTTTTTTCATACAGAGGGGGAGGGGAACATCAAGTTTCAGTTTTTTGATTAAAAAAAAATACCAGAAAATTTCAAATTAAGCAAGTCTGTGCTAAACCAATTCATTGATGTCATTCATACTTCTCTAACTGGGTCAGTTTAATGCAAGACTTGTAGAAGGTTTTCACTGAAGCGTACAAAGAGCTCTGAGGTCACTTTTTCCTGACATGAATGTCTGCAACTTCATACAATTTACCAGTTTCTTTCACAGCTTCAAGATGAACAGGTACTCACAATCTAAGAGCAAGAGAAGAAACAAGCCAGCATTTGTATTAAGAAACATTTTTATTAACAAAACAGTAAATTCCACTTGCTTAGCATTTCCAATAATGAATAAATTGGCCTTGCAACAAATAAAAAAATTGTAAATATCTATCACAGAAAGCACTATAAGGTTAGGGGCATTGGGCCTCTCTTTGATGTTTTAGGGTTGAAAGTTTCACATGTTATTTAGTGTTTTGTTAAAAAAGGCAACACAATACAGTCATAGAAATGAAGCCATCTCAGTCAAACAAATTAGGTTATTATAGAGAAAGGATCCAATTTCATGTTAGGTAGTTGGTTTATGTCTGTTTGTTTGTTGTTGCTGCTGTTTTTAAACAAAAAGGAATTTTAAATCCACTTGCTGGCATTTCTGATACATCCATAATTGGTTTTTTTGTTAAATTATGAAATTAAAGAGGAAAAAGGAGAACCTTCAGAAACAGTGTTAAAATCGTGTTTGCTTATTTTAATAGTGGCAGATCTTTTTTTTTTTTTTCTTGATGTATGGATTTAGTTAAAGATTAACCTACCAAACTGCCTGGAAGTTGGCCTGACAAGGCTATTTCATTAATGCAATCAATACCAAGCAGAAAAGACCATTTCATCTCGCCCAAATCATATTCTGTCATGTCCAGTCTCCTGCCAACAGATTACTCTCGTTCTTCTCTGTATCTTCAAGCACTGAAACCTGAACACCACCTGGCTTTCAACTTCCTTCCCCCCTCCAGCTGAAGTCTCTTGCTTCCAGCAATGACCTCCAGTAACACTTGTCCCTGCCATTCCCTGAGTACAGCTGTCTTGTAAAGGTGGGAGAAATTATGAGTGCCACAGGTGAACAACAGTCTAAGAAATGAACATCAGATGGATTTTGTGGTTTGTTTCTTTTTTTCATTTTTGCGTAAATGCTAATGAAAATAAAAAGCTGTTTCACAAATGCAACATGACACACCTTGATGTGGTTGGCAAACTTCAAGAGAGGTGTTTTCATGTCAGCTACATGTATTTTTAAAGTGCTCTGACTCCCAGATAGATAGCTGTACCAGTTCCCAACTTTTTTTCATCAGCTACAGTGAGTAACACACAACAAAATATTTTGTGTCTGCTGTTTAAAGCTAATTTTAAATTCCTCCTTCTGGTCTGTAAAGTGTGAATATCTATATCCCTCTCAGGAGGCCTTCTGATGATTTGGTTGATCTCTATTGAACTAACCTCTTTCTGTCTAATGTATTCCCTTTGAACTTCTGTGTAAATAAAATGTTATGCTATGGTTTATTGCTGTGAAACTAACAAAATATTACAAGAAAAAAATTCCAAACTTAACGTGTAAATTACAGCATTACATTTCATGTGTTTAACTACAATGCACTAATGTTTTATATATGCAAGATGAGCTGTGTCACTTTTAAACATAATGAACTTATATCTGTCTGGTTATGATGTCTTGCAATACTAAGCTAAAAATACCTTTTCGTATGTCAAAATGCCCACCATTGAAAAATAATATCGTGCACCTCAAGAGTATTTCCTTTTGGGAGAAAGGGATAAATTCTGCAATAGAATCAGCCTGGATAATTATGTTGGGTATTTTTAGATCTTTTACCACCCAGTGCTGTAGTAGCTGTTGTTCATATAACTGAATGCCAGATAAACACTATATGATACTTCCTAAGATTCTCAAGAAACTCATCATTCTCGTAATTTCTAAGAACAAGGTTTCTGTAAGGCAAACCATGCTCTCCAATAGTGAAGCTTTGACTGGAAGCCAAAGGCCAGTTTAATTCACTAAATATTTAGCTAATTAATGAGTGTATATTTGTAGGAAAATTGGCCATTCTGATCAACTTCATTGATGCATATCAGGAGCAAGAGATGGGGATAGAAGGGAGAAGACAAATTACAGTAGAGATATATTTTTGCTTTCTAGTCCACTTCTTTCATACAAACTACTGAAACTTAATTGCAACATAATAGAGCTGTACAGGTAAGAAAAAAATTAGCTGACTCTTATATACATTCATACACATCCCCCTTAGTATAACCACTACACTGTAAATTAAAAAGAAAAAAAAAAGGGGAAAAAGTCTGGGACAATTTATAATGGCTGCAAAAAAACTGAAGTATGTCTGTTGCTCCAGATGTCATAAAACTCTCTATACCTAGCAACACTTATAACATTGAGTTTACCAAAAATGGCTGAAGAGCAGATATAGTTTGCATTTTCTATACAACAGGCTATAAAACATCACTTATCACAGTCCAGAAAGCACATATAGATGTGTTTTTATATAAACATATGTAATAACATATTAAGCGTGCATGAAAATTTCCCAATGATTGCATCTATGCCCTCTTGTTTTTCTTTTTTTTTTTCTTTTCTTTTTTTTTTTTTTTTTTTTTGTGGAAATGTGCCTTATATTCCAGATTTTTGTTTTTGTTTTTGAAAATAAGGCCTCCGTACTATTTTCCTCACAACCAGAAAGGGGCTTTTTGAAAGTATTTCTACATAAGTCTTCAGAAAAGCCAGCACTTTGTTTCAAAATGCAAGTTTCCAATCACTGCTTCACTGCACCAGACGGCAAACTCTTTATGTTTGCTTGTTGAGTCACCATATATAATGACAGTCTTCTCTGACAATAAGACTAACTTACTTCTCAAGAAAGCGCTAGCACTTTGGCTAAATCCAGAATCATAGGTAGCTTCTTTTTTCTTTTTTTTTTTTCCTGTTTTGTTTTTTATAATTTGTATTTTTTTTTCATATTGTGCCTTGATGTTGTAGTAATACTCCTTGCTTTATGAATGCGTGGTGTCATCATTGTCTTTCAGAAACGTTCCAGCAACATAAAGACAGGCAGAGTAAATGAAAACACTGTGGATGTTAGGGAATTTATCAGCTCCTGTTTCTGAAAAACAAGAGCATGAAATGCTTGTTTTTAAAAACAGTCTTTCCTTTCTGATTGCATTCCCTGTCTTTTCTGTTTGTTTGTTTTTGAATGTGCTTCATAAAAAGTAAAGTAAATAAGTTTGTATTATGTCTCAGATAAAATGAAGACTATTTCTATACAAGCGTTCTTTTAGATGTTGAGATCAGACATAGTACTCCTTATCCTTATTTTTCTTGTTTTTGTTGGAACTTTTAGCGCTGTTGGGCTGTTTCTCCTTGATCACAGCCCCATTGGATTGTGCTGAGTTACTGATGTAGTTTCGACTCTCATCTACGTGGTAGGATCCTTCGTCTCGATTCCTGTACTTGTACATGGCATAGAGGAGGATGAGGATGCACAGCGCCGCCGCCGCCACAATCCCAACCACCATGCCCGTCGTGCTGCTGGATTCACGGATCACCTCGGACGAGCCGGGATATTCCCTTCCTCCTCCTGCCCTGGTAGGGTTTGCTGTGGGTAGATAATGAAAGAAGGGAGAGGTTATCATTGGGTTTGCACACCGAGGAGTCACTCATGTCTGCTGCTGCAGTCATGCGTCCTTCTAGCTGCACCCACTGGGCCAGGACAGCCTAGCGATGTACCACCCTCTAACAGTCCAAAACCAGTTAGGGTTGCAGCCCATTCCTTTTTCAGGCTTTTAAGCTAGGAAAATGACAGCAAGAAGCATCTCTTTCTAGCCTTCAAAAGTATAATTTGTCCCAATGTCTTAAGTTAATAGTCCCTAAATAATCTGAAATAACAGGAGTGCCACAATTTAAATGCAGGGACATTAACATCTCAGAGGAAAGGATTTCCTTTTTCTTCTCTTTCTCATTCTCTTTCTTTTTCTCTTTCTCTTTCTTTTTCTCTTTCTTTCTCTTTCTCTCTTTCTCTCTCTTCCTCTCCTTCTGTAAGGAACGAAAAGTGACATTATACTATTTATTGAGAAGGCAGTGATGATAAGACAGAATGGAGGAAAAAAATGGCTGGTAGCAGCCAACAAATTCACTACAAATAAGGTATCCTCACCTCTCCTGTACACTTCCCTCAGCAAGCTTCTCAGTTTCTCCTTTCCTTCTACTATTTTCTTTTCTTTTTTAAAATTAATCGTATTTACACTTAGTACTTCTAGAGAGCTATCCAATCCTACCTTCTCTTTTCTAATTGAGAGTCCTCCTTGAATATGGCTACACTTCAGAGCACTTTTTTACTCAACTTCTCCCATTCCCTCTTTCCATCACTGATGCCATTATCAGATGTTCCTTCAAGGATTGCTTTATGCCCCAAGAAAACCTCTCAAATTGCACAGAGCAAGGACTCAGCCTCCTAAGATCCCACCTCTGAGGCCAGACTCTGGTCTTTTCAGTTGTGATGTGAATAGAACTGACCTATGTCTTCACACTGTAAAATCTTCTTGATAGGAGCTATTGTGTTGTCGGCACATTTTGTCCCCTCACACAGCCATGAGGAATGAAACCCTAATTCCAGGAAGAATTTCTAGATTAAACACTCACAGCACACACAATGCTTTTACATTTTCCACGATCTCCTTTCTTCATTGAATTTTGCAGCAGGAGGGGAGGTAGATCTTTGTATAGAATCACTTTAAGTGGTGGCAGCTGAGATGGGTCTTCTCTAACTTAACAGGTGTCATGGACAAAAATAAAGTGATCTGGATTTATGCAGTATTCCTCTGATTGTACCAGCATTTCCAAACTTCTGAGAGGCTATGTATCCTCAGCACTGCCAGCCTTGGCTGAGCTCAGGAGAGCCAGGCTGGCTTATGGAAACTGCATTTAAATCATAATGCATGGCTAAGAATTCAATCAGTAAAATACAGATGCTAACTAAAAGTAGTATTAAACACTAGTTTTACAATATATTCATAATGTTAACTTTATCAGGCCTTTCCTACAGGTAGCTTTTTACTGAAGTGTGTTAGAGAATTGTCTTGCTCAAAGTCCACAAAAGCACACTATGCCCCATAGTCACTTTTTTTTTTTGCACTGTAAAGACCTAATAGGAAGATGATGATTTTAAGGATGCTACATTAAAGGTAATGCCAGCCAAACTATCAATGCTGGTCAAAGAATTGCAACAAGTTTGGACCACCAGAACTGAAAGCAGCCACCAGCTACAGACATCTACAACTGGCCTATGAATAATAAAATATAGCAAAATAGCCACAACCCCCAAAAAGAATAAGTTCCTTCTCCGTCTTGGTATTACTCATCATTTATTTGTTGGTGATTTGTGTTCTTACTGCTGAAACACCACTTCCTGGCAGTTATTTCAAATAGATTTAAAGAAGCTGACATTTTGTTTGGCTGAAAGAACAGAGGCAAAACTGTAAGTTTCAAAAAAACCCGTACCAAATAGTATTTTAACTTGTTTTTTATTCTTCTGAATGTTCATAGTTGTTATGAGTTGGTGCAATTGGTATTTTCTATGGCTTCAGAAGAGATCTTGAAGTTTCACTTCAGAAGGTTTTAAGATTTTTTTGTCATTTCAGGGTAGATGCCACCCTACTAAGAAAGGTGCCCTGTTCCAAAGTAGTCAGTGACTGTTTTAGATCCTGTTTGTTCATTGTAACTATTGTAGAAAATGGAAATTCTTTTACACCTAGGGTGTCATTTACTGTTTTACAAGAGACGATGCATTGTGTGCTGAACAAAGACTGAGTATTTCCATAGTGAATGAAAATGAGACAAAGTCTTATCATACTGCATGTGATTTCAGGAAATTAATTTCTGTCTGAGAAATAATAGAAACCACTGAATACACTGTCAATACTTGATGGATTAACAGCTGCTCTTTCTCTTTAAGATACATACATTTGGGCCAAATACTGTCAACTATCTTTACAATTAATGCCTACTAAATGACACTTAACAGCTTGCTCCGAGGAAAACATTCTAATATTGCAACCTAAAAGACAGATTTAAGGTATATTTTTCAGTGTTACCTAAATTCCTGCCTCTCACCTGATGGCTTCCTTTTATTTTAAGAATGTTTTCACAATTATCTCATTTAACCCATCTGTCTGAGAAATATTCAACCACTACATTAATGTTATTTAAACTTATACCATTTCAAAGCATCTGTTGTTGCATTTGTTTGGACTTCTGGAAAAGGAGCAGTTCAGCAAGGAAAAGGACTTCTTGCTATTTTTGTTCCATTTACATTAAAATATGCTTTTAACCTAGCAGGGCCTCTCCAGACAAATGAAGGAAGAGGAAATAGGAAAGTTTTACAAAGTGTATAGGTTTGTCTGTGAGCACTTTAGATAGGAACAGCTAATGGAATACCCACCAAAGCAAAATCCTATTCTGAGACAGGGAGGAAAGGGCCACTGGAAAAAAAGCCAGCCTTAATTTCTTCTGAAATCTATATAATAAATAAACCCACATCCATAACATTGCTGAAACAGCTGCCTTCTATTTAAGCAGTACCTTTGTTTGACTAAGACTGGAGACAATTCCAAGGGGAATTTACCTGGATTTTTTTTCCCTGCAAGACAGGAACTATTGCAAGGGATGGCAGATGATCTCAATGGGGAGCAAATGAAGATGTTAAGTTTACAGAAATCATGGTCTTTGTCTCCCAACTCTTTGGGAAAACTGGATGCAGTTTTATTCCCAGCATTTTGGTAGCTGGACCAGGGAGAGCCACTGGCTCCTGGCACAGCAGCAGAGGTGTGTCTGCAGGTAACCTTGTCTGCCACTCAGCTGCAGTCACTGCTAGTGTCTGCAGCACAAAAAAGATACCAACTTCATCCTAGACATCTTACTGTAAATGAGAACTGAAATACCTTATTGGAGTATGTCAAGATTAAATGTCATAAAATATTACTCTGATTTTTAAGAGTAAAAAGTCGTCTCAAAAATACCC
The DNA here is from genome assembly GCF_000738735.6 of Corvus cornix cornix. Classification (NCBI taxonomy): domain Eukaryota; kingdom Metazoa; phylum Chordata; class Aves; order Passeriformes; family Corvidae; genus Corvus; species Corvus cornix. The sequence goes on from NC_047056.1 coordinate 15,926,964, forward strand.
CAAAATCCTAACCCTGAAACGACATATTTATTAAAATGATAAATTGAGGTTGGTTTGATTAGGAACAAGACAAAATCATAAAGGCACTAAATATGCTCAAACCTTGCCATAACGGTGAGAGGAAATGAATGTCATCTTGTGGTGCAAGGATTCCTTCTTGAAACAACTTCTCTGATGCACAGCTCTTCCTCTCAACAGCACACAACCAGTGTTTTTGGATTGCCTCAAAGACCATCTTAGAAAAGACTGATTCCTAAAAGCCTCTTCTACCATTTATGAAAGACTTTGCATGAAATAATAGCAACTGAGCACAGTTTTACACTGTGTAATAATGGATTAGAAAGTTGTTGTTCTTGACTGTATTTCTAAGTGGTTTAAAATTTAGAGGGGAAAAAAATCTAACTAGTTTCAGTGTCCAGTTTTCATTAATACTGTGAAAAGAAAATTGGAATTGCAGGTTCCCATGGTGTTTGTGAATTGAAATTAGCAGACTGAAAAACAAAACAAAACAAGACAAAAAGACCCCAAACCTGTTTTCTTTACATTTATGCCTTCCCACAAACTGTGAATAGGAAATTACTCACAAGACAGAAATGTTTAACTACTGCATTTGCAATGAGGCATGAAGGCAATTATTTAGGGGACACGTATTAATTTTCACTCTGTGTGCTATCATTGTAGACCTGTTTGCGGTCGATTTTCTGCAGCACTTTTGGATTCTGGTGAACTGGTTTCTGAGCTCACTGCAATTTCAGCACCTCTTTACAACAAATACCTCTGAAAAACGAACCCCAGCGCTTCCTCTGCAGAACAGGTAGGGAGGATGCAGCCCAGCTTCAAAACCAGTATGAAGGTCTGCTGTAAACTTGTGTTCAAAGGAAAATTTTTAAGGTATCTGTTCTACTCTTTGGTGTGCAAACCCAGGATATAATGCATTAAAATACCTCTGAAGTGACATCAACTAACTTAGCTTGTTATAAAAATAGTCTAGCAGCATCCACAGCTAAAAAGGTTGCTTTGCCAAGAAGCTAAACATTCTCTCTGCGCTGAGTAGAGTGCTTCTTTCCAAGTGTAATGATTTGTCATATATCGACTTCAAATCATTTACAAATCCTACCAACTCCTTAGGACTGCAGGCTTTGCAAGTACCTTCTTTTCTCCCTGTGGTTGAGAGGTGGAAGGCAGTTTTCTCAACCTTTTAAAATGCCATCATAAGTCTAAGGGGAAATAGGTTAGTTGGTTGTACAGAGCCAATTGATGGAGCATATCAAATCAATGGGGTTTATGAGTTACTGTGCTCTGCAGATCTGAGGGGAATATTTTCACAGTTTTATAAGAAGATTTTGTGAAAATATTTTCCACAAAACTAAATTTAATTTTAGCCAAAATGGAAAATGTAAACCAATATATCACTTAATGTTTTTAGCAGCCTTCATCCCTGTGGTCTTACCCTTTTTATTAGTATATTTTAACATTTTCAGTTGCATTGCTCCTCTTTTAGTATTCCTTCCCTCCAAACAAGGATTCTTTCTCCTTTTACCAGTTCAGGTGTCCTATCTCTCCCCACTGCTACTTGAACCTCTGCTTCTTTATTTTCTATGTGAAGTAATTTTCCTGGTTTTGTGCATGTTCTGAGAAATCTTTGGTAATTTGGTAGTTTATTTCAGAAGTTTTGACTGACTAACAGAGTCAGTAGCTAGTCTATATTTTAAATTAAAGTTTTCCTAAGTTGGAAGAATAAAAAAAGCTTTTGCAAATAAGATAACATAAGGAAGACAAACCAGAAATATTACACTACTGACAGCATGTTTTCAAGCTAGAGCTAAGTTGCTGTAATTGTGGGCCACCAGTTCAGACAGCTAAACTGGGATCATTTGCTTGGTGAGTTGCCTGCAGCTCTTGCTCCCTGAAGACTCGGAGGAGCACCAGTGTTAAAGCAAGAAAAGAGCAGGGGCACTGGAAACATAAATTTTTGGTGGCAGCTAACTGTAAGATTGGCTTCATTGGACCAGAACTTACTGTGCTAGCAACAGTGACATTTGGGCTCCACTGACTTTGGGAAAAGTTTTGCTATGAGCTTTGCCAGATCAAGGTTTTATTGCTTGCTATCTTTAGCATTGTCATCTCATTAAAGAAGAAGGCAAAAAATTCCAAACCTCCTCATCTAAGAACCAGTTTCAGCAGGAGAATACCAAAATGTAGTTGTAAAGCGTGAGGAATCTGCTGGCTTGGCCTGCAGAGCGTGGAATGATTCTTGCTCATGAAATGAGCTGGAGGCGCAGACACCCACATTCATCTCACAACTGTGGGTGATTCCCTGATTTTCCTCCTTCACTGAGCAGCTACTACATGAAGAGATAAATGTCTACGCCACAAACATTGTATATATCTGGCTTGAATGTTGAAGCTGAAAGCACACTGCATTCAATTTGTTCCAAATACTGTCATCAAGTCAGACCCATTACTGACAAAATTGATAATATGCCTGGGAAAAGAAGGGGCCTGGCTTTCAAGACATCCAGAATATCCATGCACACACACTGGGAATGCAACTGCTATAAATACTGAACTACACCCCCTACCCAAAGGCTCAGATTCAACATGCAGATACAGCTACGCTTGTTCAGCCTGAATCCTATTACTGCCTAAACCTTATATGCTTCTCTGGGAGTGGGAAGAGAAAGACAAATGGAATTACAAATGGATATAAGTTACATTTGATGTAATTAATGTTCTTTTTCTCCTGATAAAATTATTAAAATTAATAAGACCGCCTTGTTTTTCTTTGCTTCTCTCATCATAGAGAAAACAATTAAAACAATTATTATAAAACAATTATGGTGTCTCTGATGTTAGCACAAGGGAAAAAAGTTTGAGATATCTATAAAACTTTGTTTCATTTCAAAATGTAATTCTTGTGTTTTCACTTCTTTCATCTTTCATTTGTCCCTTTTCTGAAACTTTTTAAAGGGTACAATATATGATGCATTCTAGATCTGAATCTACTATTTAAGCCAGTTCACGTTTAAACCATCAAAGTCCCAGAGCTAGACCATAGCCCTTAACCTCAGGAGAAGTGCTGGTTTTGAAATGTCAACACAGCAGAACAAGGTTTCATTCAGTTCTTTATATAGTCAGAAGGAGATAGCCTAAGGTTAGACTATTTCAGGTACATGCATCCTCATTACAGGTTACTTTTGCCTTGAATTTTTCCTGCTTCCATTTATGAGCAATATCCTTGGAGAATACCTAGTTCTCATCTTGTCAGCCTTTGCCTGACACTTTGCAGGCTGTCAAATTACACTACTCGCACACTACAATACCCCAGTGCTTCTGCACAGGTTTAAATTAGCTGTGAGCAAGGGGTTGGAAATTAGTAGCAGCAGCCTTAGTGCTAGGTGTGCAAGAGCTAATGGGTATTCACACTGGGCTGACTGCTAGAAAACACCAGCAAGAAGTTTACAATTTGTTCTTGTTTCTCTTGTCTGGCAGAGGCGTCAGCAAAACCAGTTTGCTGCCAGCAGTCTGCTAGCATGGTTACTGGTTTGAGAAGCTGCTGCTGGCATGCACCAACTACACTAGAATGCCATATTAAGTGCATTTATCAGGTGTTGGAAATTTCCTGTAGAATTTGAAAGACCTGATTTACCACCTCATTGCTCAAATCTGGTCTGAGAAAGCTTTGGCATAGAAATTGAGCAATACAATGCTAACTCAGGCCAGTATTTTGTCTATAAACCCCCTACCTTTGCAAATTATTGTCTCTCTTCGTCTACATTTTTCATCAAAAGAAGGATGAAAAATAGTCCTAAGGAAAAGTGCCTTTTTTTTCATAAAAAGGAGAAATTCATTGCATATGCATTACAAAGCTACAAGAAACAGTTTCAGTATAGTGTCCAAAATACAGTATGCAAGAAATTGTATGCACTAGATGTAGCAAATCAAGCCAGAATGAAGTGTAGCTCAAGGAAAACAATGAGGTTGCATCAATCAAGGCACCAGTAGCACACAGTCTAATTTCAAACAAACTAGAACTCATTTATTTATTCAACAGTCTATGTGCAGTCTTGATCCTAAGTTTAAGCTTGATTTAAAGGACCGGTTTTTAGGATTATACACTTTAATTTAGGATTTTCAAGCAGAGTGACGTGAAAATTAATGGAACTTGTTCCCGATCCAATCATGTCTCTACTTCATCCTGGTGTAAGTAAATCCTCTGCCTTTCCAAAATTCCTTATTGAATCAGAAAAAAAGAGGTTTAGTCAAGTCAGTAAATGACTTGCCTGTTTCTGAAAACCTCAGTGTTGCAATTACTAACTTACTTATTTTCCGCATTTTTCACCCAATATCAGAGTGTGAAGTTCACTTGTGGAAAATGTTTTTGAGAGTTCACACAATCCATATTTGGCCTTATTTCATTGTTATCAGTAAATATATTGTGTTTTTCAGTTCTGTGAATCTTTGGTTCCAGATTAAAAAGATCTACACCTTTTTTGAAAATGGTGGAAACTTCTCATAGTGAACACTGTCAGAGAACACAAATCTATATTTCTGTGGCTAACAACTAAGAATCACAAAAGGTTTAGAACTGCCTAGAACCTATTTTCATGACCTAATGATATATGCACAGCCCTCGGAGCTTAATGTGTTTTATTACTGAAAATCTTGAATACCAGGCTTGAAAACCATGTCTGCTTTATTGAGGAGAGCATAGACATAGATCTAATCTCAATTTTTTTGTTTTCTGACAAAGCCACTGCACTCACAGATAATTAATTTTTAAGGTCTGTGTAATACCTTATCTGTAAGACAGGTTCTTATTTTGGGAATATCAAAAAGAATAGGTCAAGCAACCTTTCATATGCAAGCAACAGTTTTTCCTGCAAATTTTTCTGGGGAAAATCAGGAAGGTAACTCCTCAAGTTGAATTAAAGGACATGATATTCCTGGACATTTCACTGAAATGTCTAGGGAATGTTCTAGCACTGAAAAATCGAAGGAATTCCTCTGAAGTCAGTGGGTTTGTGAATGAGTGATGGGGAGGGCCTGGCTTGCTTCTCTACGTCATGTCCCAGTCCCGGTACTGCAGAAGCATCTTGGCTTCAGCTTTGCCTGTAAATACCTTCAGAACTGACTCACTAGCTGTCTTTTACATCTTTAAAAGAAAGAAAAATAACAGACTCCTCTTTCTTCAGCCACTCCTTCAGGTGCATTGAGTAATGTGCCCACTTTCCTTGAATTATTGTTCATAAAATGAGTACATTTCTTGAAACTATTTGAAACATTGCCACCTGGTTTTGTCTGTGCTGTGGAGATGTCTAACTCTAAACCGCTGAACATGTAACAGCAGGACTAACAACTGTCACTTAATAAATTTCTCTGCCTTTTCTGTGTATGACTGAAGCATGAAATAAAGCTTTAGGTGCTTCCACACAAATAATAACCCCAGTGTTTGCCCTGTGAATGTTTGCTAGCTGGGATTAAACCACAGCAGCCATTCTTGTATAATTCTTCTGCATGTTATAGAAGCGAGAAGACCCAGCTTTAGCAAGGATATGTGTGGAATATGAATGCACCCTCAAAGTTCACACCCAAGGAAGACCATTCATCATTTATGCACCAGCAGAGAAGGTCTTGTGCAAGTTAGCAAAGAGCTTTGTGTGATTTATAGCGATCTGATGTCAATATTTCTTACCAGCCATAGAGCACAGCGAGCTGCTGGTGTTGCACTGCTGGAAAACCATTGTGTGCAGGAAAAAAGCCAGCTCCCCAGTATCTATCTATATTCTTCCTTCTGACACTGGGAATGTATGAAAGTCCCAAGGACTGGTTAGAAACCTACAGTTTTACTCAGTATTCCCAAGTTTCTGTGGCATGGCTGGCAAAGAGTAGAGGCTGGCATTGCCACAAGGGACCAATCATGATTTTTAACCTCACTTTATCAGATAATTTAGGAAAAAAAATTTTTGATCAAATTGACATTAGAAGTGTCATATTTTTAATTCACTGTGACAAGCACTAGGACCTCAGCCTATTGTGACCTCTAGTTCAGCTCACAGTAAAATTATTTGGAAAAATGCTGCATTTACTTTCTGTTCCTCTGGAGAAGGCTTTATGATTTATATTAAAAAAAATTAAATAAACTTAACAGGTATTTTAATTTCAATTGAAGGAAGATTAATCTATATCTTAATCCCCTCAGTTCTTTTATGCATAGCCACGGTAAATGATAACATTTGGAAAGTTTGTAAATAAAGCCTAATTTTCTCCCTGCAGTAGCTTATACAGAGATGTCTATGTGTATTGCAGCTAAACATTTTAAAAGTCTGGTTCAGGACAATCCAGTGATCTTTCTGGTACTGGAAATGCATATAGAACTACAGGATAATTGGACTGAGGCACAAATATTCCCTTTATGTCTCGAGCCATAATGAACACAGTAGCCCTATGAACTAACTGTAATTTTATTTTTCTTTGTTTCAGCTTCTTGCACAATGAATTCCATGAAGAGCATTAAATAGGGCACTTGCAGTGATGTATAAATTATAGGAGTCACTTCACCTCCTACTGCAATGTTATCTTGCTGCCAGATGCACCAGGAATACAGTGCAGTAATTCGTGACAGGAAAAGAAAGCAAAACTTCTAGTAATGAGCATAAAACACTCACAATCCATATTTCACAGCTCTGCCTGTCAGAAAAACAGGTGTCAATGCTGGGACCAAACCTAAACCATCACAAGGTGGCTGAGAACATAGGGTTCTGAGCCATCTCATCTATCCAACACATGTTGTCACAGAGAAGAGGACACACACGTGTAGGAAGCAGTTTGCATGCAAAGCCCCACACTGTTCTGCTCCCAGGACAAAGCCTTCCCCAAAGCAGTGACTGATCTGTAAGAGCCATCTCCAGCAGTGACTTGTTCACTCTCTAGCCTAAACTGGTGCTTTGGAGATTTCTGGCTGTCAGTAGCTGTTCTCTGCAATGTATTCTGCAATGTGAGGAGCCTGGCCAACATGTAGGAAAAATTAAAAACATGCTCAAAGATCAGTCCAGAAGCATCTATCCTAGTAATTATTCTTATTTAATAATATAGGAAAATAAATTTTTCCATTTATCTCTCTGAATTAAGAATTAGGGCTAAGAAAGGTAACCAGTGCTACCAGCTATTATACATGACACTGAACTCTGTCCTGACTATTATTCTTTTTACCTACAGAACGATAAAGGACAAGAACTGATACCAATCAAAGTGTCCTGGGAACTGGAAGCCAAAAACTGCCAGACAAATCAAGAGATGATGAAGTATTTTCTTTGGCTGCAACATGTGGAGTTCCTCTGGTTGAAAGACACTTGTTTGAACCTGAAGAAAAACCCCTCTTTCACTTTGAAGGTTATCTTCTGCTGAAATTTTCAAGACCGCTGAATATTCTGGCTTTAAGACCACCAAAACCTCTACTTATCCCATTTCTACTGGAGCTGTCAGGAGAAGTTTTCAACCTAATTGTGAGCTTAAACCTCTGTCGAGTCCCAAACTGGAGAAAGATTTAACCATCGTTTGCAGAAAAAGAACTGTGTGTTTGTTTGTCTAAAACTGTAAGGCTTTTTTCCTGGTTGAGATTTCCCTGCCACTAAACTCAATGATTTCACTTCATTTGACCCAGCTCAGGCCTCTCTGCCTTTTGGAACATTTCAATAACTATGGAAGTGGTTAGATAATAGCTAACAAATAAAATACCAGCCCAGAGTAACTGGAACAAATAAGCTGTGTAGCACAAATGCTCACTGAAACTCGGCAGAAATCAGAGCTCTCGACAGAGCTCAGCAACGGCTGGAACAGCAGTCCTGATGTGCAGAACAATTGTCCACCTGCAGTTTTATAACTCCTCATGTAAAATCAGTAAATTGTCCCAGGTTCTATTTTTTGGACAGGTTACCACTAAAATTTTTTGTAACTTGTCTACAAAATGAAAAGGTTTTATTATTTCCTCCATGACATGAAGGTGAGGACATATAAACAAGGTTTTTTTATTATTATTATTATTATTATCATCATTCTCAATCTTCATGTTGTTATTGGTATTTAGGGGAAGGTGGAGAAGCTGTGAAAGCAATACTTGTTGCCTTACTACACAAAACATAATGCAAAAAAAAAATATGTTGACTAAGTTTTGCATGCTAATAAATTTGTTATGACTTCATTCAATTATGGCACATTTAGCAGTTTGTATACCACAATGAAATCTGCAATTATAATTTTTGTAACTTTATGTTCCAGACAAGATGATGGGATTGCTGCTCAGCAGCTCCTAATCGGGTTTACATTTTTATGTCCCATATAAGATTTGTGGCAAATTGCATCTCTGCATTTATTATTTAGCAGACAGGTGCACAGAAAGCAAAGCTGGTGGTGGCAGAGTGGGACTTGTTAGCCACTACAAACTGCAACATATTTGTACTAGGAAAAAGAAGCCCTATTTTACGCATAAATCTCACTAATTAGTAAAATCTGGATAAGCAGTATTTTCTATGAGATATAGGCGTACCATATTCAAACTGTTTGTTGAATAGGCTGTCATTTGGAGCTGAGAACTTTGGTTAGAAACAGGAATATTATGGGCAATCATCATGGAAATATTGAGTCATGGCTCTGCTAATAAACCTGCAGGGGCTTTGGCCATCCCTTGGTTGAATTCTTCGTAGAAAAGTGTTGGCCACAGAGCTCTGAGGGCATCATCTCTTGCCATGAGGCAGATTCCTTTGCTGAGTAATCATCAGGGACCCAGACTACAGCCTCTGAAGTGAAAACTTCAGAGTAAAATTGCCCTAGCCATCATATATTCAGCCTCCTAGAATTACTTGTTAGGATACATAAGTTTCACCACCTTTAGTGAGGATGTTGAGGAGTAGCTGTGGAGAAGCAACTCGGTTTGTGAAAAGGATTAAGGGGAAAAAGCTGAACTGAACTAAAGGGATAATTTAAATGGAGGGACATATCCTTTTGTGTCTCCTATTCCAACTGAAAAAATAAACAATCATTAGTCTCTCACTGCCAACAATATTGTGCTTTTCTCCTTAAATTCCAACCTACTGTTAGGAGTAGCTCAAATCCACATGGAGACTGCAGTATTATGGAGACTGAGCAGTGCCTACCTGACTCTTCATGGAGAAAGGTTATTCATAACACTAAGTGACTAAGACTTAAACACCTTGCAGAGAGACTGATATGCCAGAAGTTACAACTTCAGTAACCCCTTTGGTTCAGGTAGTTTCAAGTATGATAAAAGGACAAGGTCGATGAAGGGAAATTAACAGCTTTTAAAAGTTGAGAGTGGGAGGACAAGTGACATTTTGATGAGAAGAATGACAGGTAAAATGATCCAGACAATTGGGATTATGCAGAACGTAATTCCTGTGCCAATCCACAGTTTTTTTAAAAAAAAAAGCAGTAGCAGTTGGGATCTGACAAATGAAACAGTAAAACCATTCTCAAATAAACAAAAATGAGAAGTGTAGCTGGGTGATGAATGCTAAGCTAAAACAGGAAAGCTGAACACCAGGATGTAAAGCTAATGGCATTTTTTTGCTGAAAGACTAACATTCACATCCCTCTCCTGAGCCATAATTTGGACAGAAACAATAAGCTGTCAGAAAGTTTCATTTCGCCTCTCCCATTCTTGTACCCACCAGCTAAATGACTGTGCATGGCTCAGGACTACCAAACACTGCAGCTCCAGAGCTCAAACTACCTCAGAGAAGAATTATTCTGAAATTTCATTGGCTTTCAGTGAGCTGTAAGGCTGAGAAAATACAAATACAGCTTTAATACCAAAGATGCATTCCCAGAGGATTTGGAAAATTATTTAGTGCTACGTAACTAATATATTGCTTTAAAATTACCTTATAAAATAAAAAACTACCCCCCCAAATGGCACTTTATCTACTAAACAGCACTGCCTGAGTTAAGTAAAGCAAGGAAGCAACTGGCATGAATGAGCTCAGAGCCATATGAGCTACTGCCCTCGCTCATACTGGACAGGACATTCTTGCCAAACTCAAGAATTTGTAAATGAGAATGAAGGAACAGAAAAAAAAATATTCCTGAATATCATGATCATGATGTCTGAGACTTCTGTGAGTGAAATGTCTCCCTGAGAGATACAAAACTGTATGAGTGTACCCATTGCTGCTCAGTTTTAAGAACAATCATTCAATTTCACAGAATTTTGAAAATTACTCTGAAATCTTTTAATTGGAAAGCAAAAGAAAACAGTCCTAAAGTATTGTCATCAAATCTGTAAATTGGTTCCTGGAAGAGCTCAAGTGCCATCCTGCAGGTCTGTCAGACACTGAGACAAGTCAAATGTCTCTGCCTTTACTTCAGTTTAAGTAAATAATTCTTGCATGTGGGTATCAAGCTCTGTGACTTAAGAAAGGAACGAGACATTTGCATATGAAGAAAAATTTCATTTGTCTTAAGGCTATGTAGATGTTTCTGCTGCCCCAGATTTTGGCGCTATACTAAGATGGCTTTTAGTTGCTATTTGCATTAATATATTAGTCTCTAATTAAATTGGTTTGTACTCGAGCTATATGTGTTACTGCACAACAAACAGATCTTAATTTTTTACTATTAAGTGAAGTAACAAGTACCAAAGATTACCAAATTACATCAGACAACTAGAAGTGGGCGTGCTACTGAACAGCACAGAATTCAAGGGAATTCTGAGGAAAATTCTAAGGAAAACTGAGATATATCTACGTGGTGCCATGAGCTCTTCACTCAGGAAATGTAAAACCTAACCCGAGCCAACAAAAAAAGCAGGAGTAATTCACTGGACTATCTAGGATTATTTTAAAGGATACAGAGTAACACTCTATAGTGTGTTATATGTATAGTATGTATATATATATAGTAACACTCTATAGTGTTCAGACTGATAGGAAGTTTTGCAACCCTTTCACTTCAGTGATAAATGTTGGGCTTTTAAGAGAAGGTATGTAGTATTTAACTAGACATAATTGAGTATAATTGAATCTTTGGAACAGGTTGCCCTCAGAAGCTGTGGATGTCCCAGTCCCTGAAATGTCCAAGACCAGGCTGGATGAGGCTTTGAGCAACCAGGTCTTGTGGAGGGTGTCCCTCCCCATGGCAGCGGGTGGCAACTAAATATAATTAAAGGTCTCTTCCAACCCAACCAGAGAAGAATTATTACCAAATCTCCACTATTCAGTGGAGTAGGAAAGACATGGCCAAAACACTACTACATTTTGGTTCCACAGAAAATACTAAAATGTCAAAATATTTTGTTTCTGGTTACAACTAAAACTTACACTCTGAATAGGCTTGGCTTGGAAAAAAACTGTAAAGCAATTTGAAGTTTGGGACTGTTGTATTCTACATTTTCAGGTTTTATCTGTCTATATAAAATTTCATACTACAAACAGTAATTAAAAATGAACTCAACTCTACCTTCTGGTGCCTGAAGGCAGCCTATAAGAAAGAGGGAGAGGGACTTTTTATGAGAACATGTAGTGACAGGACAAGGGGAAATGGATTCAAACTTAAAGACACTAGGTTTAGATTAGGTATTAGGAAAAATTCTTCCCTGTGTGATTGGTGAGGCACTGGAACAGGTTGCCCAGAGAAGTTGTGGATGCCCCATCCCTGGAAATGTTCAAGGTCAGGCTGGAGCAACCTGATCTAGTGAAATGTGAAATGTGTCCCTGACCATGCCAGGGAGATTGGAATTAGATGATCTTTAAGGTCCCTTCCAACCTAGGCCATTCTGTGATTCCATGACATAACATGACATTTTAAATATGGTACTTTTACCTTATTTAGGGCAATGTTTAAGGCATAAACAATAGCAACACCTTCCTGCTAAATGAAGCTGTGCCTTCTTTATCACAACAACACAACTGCAGGGGCCCTTCCTAGTCCATCCTCAGGTCCTCAGCCACGCCATAACTTTGCTCAGATCATGACATCCCATCCGATGTCTTGGAGCAAATTCTCCCTCTCTGATAAGGTCTAGAAAGGCCCCAATTCAACCTCTCCTTGTGATGCACAAAAGGACTGTCCTGCTAGTTGGGTCCCTTGGGGACTGGAGCATGCAAATATGAAATAAAAGAAAGTAATAAAAAAAGGTGACTAACCTAACCCACCTGAGCTCGGCTCACAGGGATCGATGTCCTCGTCATCGCTAGGACATTCAGCCGAGGCCACCAGGATGTCATCGGTACTCTGCAAAGAAAAGAAGAGTCAAATAGATGTACTTGAACAGACTGAACATGCTGTAAGATTCTCACCAGCATGTCTTCTCTTTTTTTAATTCATGCAAGGCCCAGAGCATTCCAGACTTAAAGTGTAATGGTGCAGTGACACTCTCCAACTCTGTATTAATGGGACTTTGCTTTTCAATTTGCACTTGTCAGGTTTTAGAGCTGTGTTAGATATCCAGTCTGGGTGCTTACACATTTTAATATTTTTTTGTAATAAGGAAAGAATGTAGAAGGACAGAATATGTATATTGAGGCTGCTGGTCTTTCTTCTTTATCTCCAATATCTCTACTTTGATATTACTGAGAACACTGAGGGCATTAAAAAACAAGTCAAAATAATAAACTGCCTGCAGTACAGCTGTTAAAACTATTATAAATGTAGTGATGTTTTCTCCATTAACTGCACTTGCTTTCTCAGATGTAGAGTCAAAAGAAAAAAAAAAAAAGAGGCAAACATTTCTCTCACTGAGCTGAAAACTATTTAATGAAAAGAAAATCAAGGAAAGAAAACAATAATAAATGCATATATGCCAGAAATTATTATGCTATTTTCTTAAATAAGTGAAAATGTCTTATTTTCTTAAATAAGTGAAGTATTGTGTGAGTGCTGTGTTTACGTCCAAAGGTCAAAATGCATTTGGACAATTTTCTGTATAAAGAAATCAAATAAATCAAGACAAAGCAGACAAACCAGGGGATGTGTGGTATAACACACCATAAATAAAAGAACTGGGGAATTCCTATCTACTGCTTCTTACAGTGCAAGACAATGAAACGCTGAGGCAATCAATCAGTCTGAACATGAAAAAAAGAATATCTTTTCAAGCCACATCTGAGAACAGTCATTTAGAAATGTAATAAGAATGTCTACAGTAATTCAGGGGAATAATAGCAGGGAAATATAAACTGTCATGCACCTGGTCATTTCTCAAATTACCAAAGAGGTTAGGAAGAAGCTTTTCTTATGGGCAAGACGTTTCATAACTGTCCATTTCAAGCTTCTGTTCACCTCACCAAAGGAAATACATGGAGAGAATAAAATACTACATCATATTGAAACAAGAGGCTAAGGACATAGCAGGCAAAACCCATTCTTGGATTCCTGTATGATAAATATGCCAACAACCCATTTCAGTGAATGTGAAACTTTCTTCTTTTATCTCTCCATGGGTACAGAGGAGGGACATAAAATGCATGAAAGTTTTCCTTCATCAGTTTAAATCTGAAGATGTAAAAATTTTATTTCTGTGCAGCAGGGCCAAAGGCTAACCAATGTTGTTTATCATTATTATTCTAACCAGAGTTTTAAAGCGAAGCATATTACAGTAATAGGCTTTATTTTGTCACGCTTCAAGAATATTAATGAATATAAGCTTTCAGCACTTCTCTGAAGTAGGAAAGTGATACAGGAATACATTCATTAATATGTGAGGCATAACAAAGAAAAGCCCATTATAATAATAATATATTTTAGAGGTAAAAGACTGAGGCATAACAGAATGAAGTAACTTGCTGAAGGTAATCAAAAAGGCTATAGACAACAGCTATGTTTGGATGCCATAACCACAAAAATTATCTTTCCTTATAGCTGAGAAAATTTGTAGCTAGAGGAAACAACTGTAAATCTGAAATACTGCCAAAATTAGTTGGTAGATTTGCAAAATTTTAAAAGACCCAAAAAAAGCATTCTAGTTATCCTTTTTTTCTACCATAGTAGAAAACCAAAATTGGAAGAAAAGCCAGCTGCAAACATCCTCTTGAATTTCCCATGTCCATTTTTTTCCCCAGGTGACAACCATTTAAGCTTGAAAACTAGTATCTTATTCTCTTTGAGGAAAATTACCCTTTTTTTTAATTAAAAAAAAAAATATAAAGAATATGAAGAATAGAAAGAATAGAAAGGATAGAAAGAAAAAATCACCAAGTAACCAACAAAGCCTGCCCATAAGAAAATATCTCTACTGTAAACCCCACAGCTATTAAGTATAAAAACATGATAATAAGTACATAAAGTATCATGCATCTCCCAAAGAGTTTCAGTTGGGTCAATGAAGCCACAGTGTCAAATTTTTCCTTCTACCCACAACACTGGACAAGACTATACTTTTATGACCTGTAGCCAGAATTCTGAAATGTTGACCAATGGATCACTGAGGAACTCTACACAAATACCATTGAACAGAGAGGATCACATGCATACACAATAGTCACAGCAAGAAATGGTCTCACACCTACTGGTCTAACTGGAATTTTGATTAGGGGTGCTTTGGTACATGCACAGATGAGTCACCCTTGTAACTTGAGTGACCCAAGAAGAAATGATCAGATAGATTTATGGGATTATTGCAGTGTCTGATTACTCTTGATATAGGACAGCATGGTAAGACTTCAGGTAACTGCTTTTTTGTACACTTTGCAGTTCGTTCAAAATTCTGGTAATTCAAAGTTATCAGAAAAATAATACACTTTAAGTATCTTAAAGGCTGAGAGATACTTTGCTGAGTTACTTATATGAGAGCGTCAAAACTGTCTTTATAAAGTGACACTAATTCCAATCTATAGAAAGAGTATTCACACTTCTACAAGGAGAAAGGGTTGTTCTTGAATGATAAAAATGCTTGCATATTATGGGTACAGAAATGAATAATACCTTAAATAAATGAGAATATAGCATGTCAAGAAAGACCTTGTTAATGTCTCAGAATATTAAAGGAAGTAATGTATGTTTTGAAGTCAATACTTGGTATAAAACTAATTTTCTTGCAAGCAATAAATCAAGTATCAGTAGTTGAATAAGAAACGAAATGATAAGATGATGTGAAAAGTGTTTTTCTTCAGAAAAACATATCAGGAAGGATTCAAGTTTAAGAATCAATTAAAAGATGTGTCACAACCTCCCCCCATTCTCCCCTTTCCCCAAATCCAAATACCTCTTTGCTGCTACTCATACACATTTTTATCAGGAATAAGGGCAAAGGAGCTGTGGAAGGCAGGCGAGATGGCAGTGACCAAACTACAAATGAAAGCCATTGGTCTGCTTAACAGAATTCAAAATGGGATTCAGAATTAGCTAAAACACTAGAGAATATAAAGACAACATAAATTAAATACTGGGGGCCAGTTGCTTTCTCGAGTTCTTTCTCCAGAATAGCTCTGACTGATGGGAATTTACCTGAAAAGAGAGCAGAACTTAGACCTAAGGGTGTCAGACAGCCATGGGGTGCAGATCAACAATGCAAGATGGAGTAATATGTTTTACTTACTGCACATTATCTTTTCCTCATGCTTTTTAATTTGGATGGGAAGATTTAAAACAAATCAGTTCTCCTAAGTGAATTGCCATTGTTGCTAGCACTATGGCTAATTTACAGGACACTGCTTCAAGCATTTTCATTAATCAAGGATTTAAAAGTCAGTGGAAAATCCCTTATTTACAGTGAGTGCCTAATAGGATAACATCCAACTGGTATCATCATCATACATGATCGGATTAGAATGTCTCTTGGGTGAGTTGTTCAAACTCATTTAATAAGTGATACTCCAGTTGTAAGAGATTAAAAAAAAATAAAATAGCAGGTGTATATTGTAAAAGGTCAGACAGAACTTCCATTAATTGCTTCTTCTTTTCTTTGTGTATTTTCAGAGATTTTTCAGATTCAATTTGCAGCTATGACTGTGTGATTTAAAATGCAGTCCACTGTAAAATGTGGATTCTTAAAAATTTGACATCTGTACACATATCAAAAAACTGTGGTAGAAAAAGCTTACAATTAACATGGCAATAAAAAAAATGGATCCAAAAAAATCCCACGTTTAGTAAAACTAGAAGTTGCTGCAGAATGTTGGTTCTGACAACTATTCAGGGGTGTGGCCCCTGCAGGAATAGGTCTTGCTTACATCAGCTACATTTGCTTACAAAAATAAAGAACTTGGGATTTGTCTCTCAGCCAAGAGACAGTTTAAAATATCACCAATCTGCCACCTTGCCTGAGGATGGAAACGGTGACTATTTCAAGAAAGCTCCTGGCCAGATGAAAAAATGATGCTGTAGTCATGGCTTAAATACAGTGACAGTCTGTAGCTATGGATAAATATCAAGCTGCCTCAAAGGTTACTATCACTGTTTCAAAACTAGTACCAGAAAATAAGGCTGTGCCCTTCTAATAGTGCTCTTTGAATGCTATGTCATTAAAATAAATAATTGCAAATGAATAAACAATGCAGGAAAGCAATTTTTTATTATTATTCATTTTTTTTGCATGACTGAGATTAAATACACACCAACTTACTCAGTTTTTATGTATGAAGTCTACTATACCTGAGGGTATGAGAGAAATATGACCTAAAAATTAAATCACCAATCTGAGCTGTGCATTCATTAACAGTATAATGGATCCTGCATATTTTCTGCTGTAGTATTGCACCAGCTCTCTTTTAAATCATAGCACCCTACAGCTACTCTGAATATAGTTTATGCCTTTCTTGTTCAATAATATACTTTATCCAATGAGAACTGCAACTAAATCCAAATTACACAATAGCTAAAAACTAGCAGTCCTAAATTATTATATAAATTATAATCAGCACAACCCCTTGTGACTACTCTTTAAATTATTTTAGATGAGAACTTCAACTGTGTAATTCAGAATTACTCTTATTTATTTGTTTGGCTTTGGTGCTAAATGATACCAGAAGCCAGTGCCATTGTGCCTGGTGCTAAAGGCAGCTGGAAGGCAAAGGTTCTGCTCTGAGGAGCTTAGAATTTGATTTTGGACAACAAATGAGTGGGAGAGAGAGCAGAGGATGAGAAGGGTCAGGTGAGGATGCTACTGAGAGGTGCTGGTGGTTACACAGGCTCTGATCTAGCACATTTCCCAAAATTATGCTCCCATAGAGCAGGAAGGAAGGTCAGAAAGAAAGCAGGCACAGGAAAGCCAGGCAGGAGCCCACGACTGGCCAAGGAGATGCTGGGAACAGATGGTGCCTGGCGAGCACTGCCGAGGCTGCAAAGCCTCTCTGAGGAAACTCCATGTGTTTGGAGTGTAGAGATGAGGACAGGCAGGGTGGCACAGAGAGAGGCAAGCAACACCAATGCTTAGGATCAAGGGCGTGGTCAAGGCATGGGAGGATGGAGCATGGTTTTGCTGGGAGTGGAAGTAACAAAGGAAGTGAAAAATTATTAGTGAGGTCATGGAGCAAAGGGGATGAGGCAGCAAAAGGGGAGGGTCAGGGTACAAGGGAGGTGATATCAAGAGACATGATTATGTGAAGATTAATGGGTAAGAATCCAATGACTGTTAGCAAATGATTGTCTGAAACTATACTTTCAGATGTAGGACAAGGAAATTAAACCTCTAATTCTCCTTTTCCCCTTTTCTGTAATGCTTCATTATCATCTCTACTTCATTTTTCCTCCTGAAAACACAGTTTATTCAAATACTTGCAATTTAATTCCGAGAGAATCAGCTACAAGTGATGTTTAAACATAAAGGTCTGCTTCAATTTAGCAGGAGGCTGTATAGCTAGAGCCATAGAGGTATAAACAAAGGTTTTGGAAACCCAATAGATATACACTAATGTCTTCTTCATTAGCTGTGGCAAACTTTCCTTGAAAAATATGGTTCATGCAACACCTACAGAAAGGAGCTTAGGGCAGGCATTTTGTACTTTTGCTCTGGACACATTAATTTCTGAAGCAGAGGGGGACTTTCCCAAAAACTAATCCTTTGCATATATTCCTTTTCCCCCTTTTTTCCCATTTAAATGGAGGAATAAAGTAACTTAAATCAATGGGAATACTGGCAGAAACCAACAGGGTATTAAAAATCACAAAAGACTCTCAAGATCATACCACAATCACAAAAGTTTTTCATGTGGAAAAACTCAGGTTTAATTTTTCAGGATGGGATTAACTGCACAATTTTCTAGCCAAGACTGCATAATTTGAATTTAATTCTCGGTGTACGAAGCAGATCTTCGTGACTGGTTACTGAGACAGTTGTGGAAGGAAACTTGAATATGTCACATTAATCAGGTGTACTCCTCATCTGGTGTTCATAACCTCCCACTGCATGAGAGGCAGTTTTCTGGGAAAGAGGCAATAGTGATGTAACAGTAATATCAGCTCTAGATGATTTGCTGTTTAGACAACTGTCTCTAACGTTGTATTTAACCTGCTATAGGTCAAACAAGTACATGTGCATCAATTACTGCTCATCCAGCCACATCCAAAAAGTATTTTCTCAGCACTGTGCTACTGAAAAATATTATTTCTGGACATGGGTATTAAAATGCTAATATTTCAAACACACGCACAATATTTATTAAATCTTTTGCTAACTGCTGACATGTTATTACCCTGTAATGTGAAAATACAGTAACTGAAAAT
The DNA here is from genome assembly GCF_000738735.6 of Corvus cornix cornix. Classification (NCBI taxonomy): domain Eukaryota; kingdom Metazoa; phylum Chordata; class Aves; order Passeriformes; family Corvidae; genus Corvus; species Corvus cornix. The sequence continues at coordinate 15,945,636 of NC_047056.1, forward strand.
CGAAACACTTTCTCAGAACTGGCTCTGCTCTAATTAATACTACCATGTTATTGCTTGAATTGTCAGCGTTTGAGGCTGGGAGAAAGCAAAAGCCTTTATTAATAAGTTCCTCTCACAGGGAAAAAAAAAAAAAAAGAAACCTTGAGGACATGGCAACCAAACACAATAAGGCCTTTCAGCCAGTGAAATGAGTGCTGTAGAAATTAAACTCAGAGGTGTGGGTGAAAAGCTCAAGACGATGCCTCAGATGCCCTGCAGGGCACCTTCAGCCCCTGTCCTCAAATCCCAGCAGTGATGGAAGCGCACCTGCTCCATGCAGCAGAGTCACCTCATTTCTGGCCTCCACCTCTCTATATACAGACTGTTTATCTTTCCACACAACAACCTTAAAATCCATGGTATTCATTCCATGCAGAGCAGCTTTTGTATTACTTCTCCAGCCACCCTCCTCCACCCAAACATCTAAATTGTCATGGGCAAAACTGCCACAAATAGCAGGAATATATTTGAGAAATGGATTTGTAATAAAATAATGTCAACAAAACCGTGTGCCTTTAAGCTCTGAATTGGAAGTTAATTGCTTTGGTCAAAGTCTTAGAGCCACTCGTCTCATCTGTAAAGAAGTGGAAGCAGAGCTGAGAAAATCCACATGCTGGCAAAGCTACAATGTTTTACCTGGACAGATAGCCAGGCAGCACTCTGCACTAATCTTTGAAAATTAAAGTATTACTAATTAAAAAATAAGAAAAGAATCCAAACATTTTCCTATCAGGTCATGTTCCTTACCTCCTGCAACATATGGATTATGTTAGTTTCAAAGATCAAAACAAATTTCTATATTAATTTTATTTTAAAATGTCACATTTCTTGTCCCCTTTTGAACCTTTTTGGGTTTGCTGCCTGGAAAGTTATCCCACTGTTTTTCCTCCATGTTTCTCTCCCAGCTGGGTAACTAATGAAAATGCACACATCTCCATTAATACGTTTTTCACTGGCCACTCCTCCATATTTAAAGGCTTTACAAGGAGATATATAACAGAATGCTCACTGTGTAAGAGCAGGGGCTACTTTGGACTTCTCTTCTTGAAACAAGCTGATCCTGCACTAGCGGTAGTTCTTGGAAGCAGAGCAACCAGCAATCACACAGCGACAGAGTGCTAAGAATGGGAGAAGAAGGTTTATTTTTTGGAGTAATTTGATATTTGAATCAAGGAATAACTGATGTTTACCGTGAATGTTGGACTAATGCTTCAAAGCAGTTCTGGCTGCAATCAAGAGTGAATTGTCCATCTTCCACACCCTTCACATCAAGGCCAGATCATGTCATAAAACCCTGAGCATGAGGAGTCATGTCAGCATCATGAATATCTTTGCATTGATTAAGACCTAAATTTGTTTTGCAGTGCCAGATGAACAGACCAGGGTTTGGCTTCCTTTCCAAAAAACAGTGTGACATTGTCTTGCTTCTGACTGATGCAGAACTACAGGTACAGTAAAAAGTCAAAACTGCTTCTATCCCTCCTACTGGAAATGTGGATGGGTGGCTGGCTGGGAATGAGCAGTGTACGAGCTCTCTACCACGTGTACACTGTTCCCTTTGCTCCATCCTGCCCTCTCCCTCTGTTCTGCAGTGGGCCTGATGGAAATGGGAGCTCACTCCCTGCTCTCAGGACCCTCTGTGTCCCCTTGGGAACTGCTGGCTGACCCCCCAGCTTGGTCTGCCCAGGCCCCTCAGCCTGGTCTGCCCCATAGCCTGGAGCAATCCACATGAAGATATAGGCACCACAAGCCCAATGCTAGATTTTCTCTCATGCTGGAGAAAAAACTGCAGGTGAAGAGGCACGGCACAAACCTGGACTTCATCCCTTGAAAGCAGACATTGCTATGCAACGTGCCACTAAGCAAACCACTGGCACCTAATTGCATAATGTCTATTCTTTCTCCTGTGCCATTTGTGAAAGCAGTCATGGCTGCCTGGATAAAGAACGAATGAGTCACCGCCTTACTCCGTTCTCATCTAACTTTTAGATTCACAGTGGTGTAACATTTCTGTTTCCAGAAATAATTCTGTCGGCTAATTTTCATTCTGCGATTACAAATAGTTCTGCCATGGATCATGCTGATCAGAAGAAGCTGTGCTACTTTTCAGCTTACATGTTGCACCCTTATTTCCCCCAGGTAATGAAAATAGGTCCCTTGAAAACAAGGGCCTGATAATCTGTGAACTCTTTAAAAGTCTTTTGTGATTTCTTTCCAAGATCCTTTTCAGAACATCCATATTCCTCTCCCATAAACACCATAGTTCATTCCAGAACAAGAACAACAAAAATGAAGTGGTTTTTTTTTTTTTGTTTTTACATTTGCACTGAGCCTAAAATATACGGAATAGAATGTGGTTGATGAAATGCAATCCTATTATTTCCTCCTAGGCGAGAAAATTATTTTGCCTCTAAGTATGAGGGAAATGTTTCTGGGCATTATGCTTTTATTTTCTGGTATCATTTTATTTTTAGCCATCTCTTTTGCTGAAGTAAACATTTTGGTCTCCATTAATTCTGAACTCACAAAACACAGTGGAGACTTTTTCGTATTAACTCAGAGAGAGACTGTGCTTATTAAACAGCAATGTTATAACAGCGATAGCAAATCTTTTAATTTATATTCCTGTATTAAAATCTTTTAATTTATATTCCTGTATTACCAATCACATGGACAAAGATTGTCAAATTTTTGGAATATGAGTCTTGCTGCATTTGTATTTATCTCAGAAAACTCAAGCATAGCATTATTAAAGCCTTCAAAATTGACAATTTGAGTTTTTGTTGGGGAAGTGGGCTTGCTTTTAATTGACCATTGAGCTGCTAGCATAGCCTTTTTTGTTGTTGTTGTGGGGTTTGGGGTTTTTTGCAATTTAATCACATGTTTTAAGATTGTTCTTAGCAAAACTTAATAAAGTTAGAGAAATGACTGGAATCAACACTGGACACTTTTAAGACTCGGCTGGGCCGGTTGATCCTTGAAGTACCTTTCATCCTGGTATTCTGTGATTCATTTAGTTATGAAAATACAGCAAAGTTAGAAAGGTACTAACTATGAACTACATTTCCATCTTTTTTGTACAATTACAGGACTGCCAATTTACTTCCTGTGAGTACCCCTGGCTATTAAATTGTGGCACACAAGAATATCTTGGTCTACCGATATCCATGGGAATTTTTTTAGGGGTCTAAAAGAGTGGAAGGCAAGGAAAGTCCTTCACACGGAATACTTCCTGAAACTCACATGGAGTCTCTGTTCTCACTTAGCATGTTTTCAGGGTGGAAAAAGCTTTCCTATCATATTTTGAAACACAGAGCACAAAATATTAATTTTAGAAGAAATATAAGAAACTGCTTAAACCATTAGACTGCTTTTTAGCCATTTAGGTAAACCAGCCATCCATCTTGCTTCAGAGACAAGTGAGAAACTGAAACAATAGAGATCACATGGGATCTTCAATTTAATAATGTCCTACCCACACCATGTTTTCAAGTCCATTTGAGCATGTCTTTGGCTCAAGGCAAATTATTTTAAGTCAGTCAGAACAGGTAAGCATCTGCTGGGATCCCTCTATCAAGCACAGTTTTCCTCTCCTGAAGGAAAAAGAGCACCAGTTCCACTAGCAACAATTTTCTTCCTTGGATCTTACAGTAAAGAATAAAATTTAAACTTTTTGAGGGTCTAGGAGGGCACACTATTGTCTCCCAGATATTAGATCCTTTGTCACACTTTATCCCCCAGTACCACTGGCTTACACAGGTTTACCTAAAGCAGAGAAAGCAAAACTGAAGCTGTTTTCCCACAAACCTGTCTTTGAAGCCCAGCCTTTTCAAATATAAAGCAAAAAGTTCTATTCCTAAAAAATTCCCATGTTTCCTTATGTTAGTGGTTTAATTAAAAATAAAACCAACAAACTCACACAACAATGGCACGACCAGGGAAAATACTGAGGAAATAACCTACTAGTTCTGCAGGGATGAGAAATGTTCTACAGAGGACCTTCATTCTGCAAGTAAAACTTGGTAATACTAACAAGAGTTAGCTTGCTACACATGCACTGGAAGGAGACAACGCCTAACTGCCTTTCAATTAAAATAAGTTTCATTAAAGCCACTGTTACAGAGGTACTATTAATTACACAGCTTCTGAAAGTGCACATTTATTGCAGAGGTGTTTGAGTTTGTTAATGATGCTTTTATTTCATAAGAGCAGTCAACATTCAGGTGAGAAACATGCTCCAGAAAAAGCAGCAGGCTTTGCACAGCTGGGACGTGCTCAAGGTGACTGCTGTGATATTATTTACATGCAGATGTTGTTTATAACCACGTTGCTGACCAGGAACCTTACTTTTTCATCACATGTATGAAAATCTACCCAGGCTAAGAAAAACTGTGTCTCACACAGGAGGTCATTTGGATTTGGGACATAAAAATATGGTCTTGCTTTAAAGGATTGGCAGTGGTTTTCCAGTACCAAAGAGGAACTGAAGCCTGGGAGACAATTTCTCCTCTGCTGTCCAGACTGCTCCTGATGGCGTTGGGGTGGTGTGGAGGAATAGGCTAGACTTGAGTAGGAAGGAGAGAGAAATCAGGCTCAGAACGATGGCAAGATGGGATATTGAGATGAAGGGGCAGGAATGTAGGAAAAGTAACTGAAATAAGATGCCGGAAGATTTGGGAAGAGAAATGAAACACTGTGCTTTCTGTAAGGTTTGGGGGACACAGACCATTACAAAGGGAAGAGAGGATGGGGGAAAAGAGCTACAGTAAATAAGCAAAGTGGCACATGGAGCACCATGGAGAACTGTGGGCATGGGTAAGTTTGGAACAAGGACAAAGGATGCTGGACCAGTCACTGGAATTACTACAGATTGGAAAAATTACAGATTTATAGCCACTGGAACCGGCACCAAGATTTCAGCTTTCCTTTCACTGTCAATCATAATCTGCTAATCCCTCTAGCAAAGACTTCAGCTTTCCAGCACATGTCTGGCCCATGGGAATCCATCATTTAAAAGACATAAGTGTAAGGCAGAGATCTGCCAGGTGAATCCACGGGCTCCAGCCGTGCCAGCTGTCCATTTCAGGTTGTCAGTTCCATGGTGTGCAGTGGAACAGGTTTCTGCTGTTTGTTTTGAAAGGAACTCGGAAAACCACAATACAAAACATTTGATTTGGAAAATTTTAAGTGTGAAAGGGAAGTAACACCCAGCAATTAGGGGATGCCAGAACTCGAGTCTGATATGAAGCCTTAATTCACATGGCTTGTGTCTGCACAATCTGATGCCATCTTAAATAAAATGCTGGTACAGATTAATAACAACATATTTGAATGTCAGCTGGTGTAAAGCCATACAGTTCCAGAGAAACAAAATGTTCACACTTCGGTTGTGCATCTGGCCCATAATTTCTGGTGATATCATTTAAAACTGAGGGCCCAAAGCTGTAGGGAAATATCTTAAACTTGAGTGTGCCTAACGCTACACACTAATCGCTGTTCTCACTGCAGCATGGCATGCTTCTGAGTCATATTCCAAAGACAGTTTTGCTGTCAGGTAATCAAAAAAAATATATATAAGTTAAAATCATTAAGTCATATAAGGTCTGTATTTCTGACCTTCATTATTACATTTTGAGCAATAGCTGGGAATATGGCAGAGAATTTAAAATAGGATGCAAAATGAGAAATTAACCATCTATGCACACCTCAGTTATTCAGTATAGCACTGTATTTTGACAAGGTCTTTCCATTCCCTGGCAGAAGCCTATCAGTTATTTGCTAAAATTTCTTTTCATAAGACTGTATAGCTGTTGAAATACAGCAAGGAAAATACAAATACAAAAGCAAGGAAATTTCATTTGATTGGAGTGCAAACAGCAAGACAGAGTAAGATTCCTCTTTAAAAGTAAAAAGGATTTCATAAGACCCAGGCTCAAACTCCGATGGGTGTCTAGAAGTTCTTGCTGGTGCAACTAAAACATTCAGCTGACTCCCTAAATAGGCATGCTATGTCAGGAAAGGCTATAATTAAACTCCCTGAGTCTGTCACTCTTGTCTATATGGGAATGTTACTGTGATACAAATGAATTCAATTACAACTGGTATAACTCCCAGGTGCATAAATTTTGCTGGGAAAAGACCAAATGTTCTGTGCATAGCTTTGGAGGGCAGGGTAAGCACCTCCAGACAGCCCATGGATTTGCTCTGGGCATCCACAGGAGGAGGTGGAGCTGCATGGGTTCACCCATCCACACGTAATGGCAGCAGTAGGATGTGTCAGACCCTTCACGGGAACAAGCTGTTACACTCACACTGACATCTTGCTGTGTCTGGCTGCAGAGCAAACTCCACTACACTGCAGCTCTTCAGATTTAGCTCTCTTGCCTCTAACAGCCATGTACTGCTGTCAGGAGAGCAAACTGTGCGACCAAAACGATGCAGGCAAACATGTGAGAAAATCTGAATTCAATCAGGCTGTTGCAGTCCTTCTCCCAGTGCTTCACCACAAGGCACCCAGGCAGTTTGTCACTGTCAGCGTGCCCTGCGTTCCTCCTGTTGGACAGCAGTCAAAGGGTCACATTCAAGTCTACACTCAAGTCTCTTAAGCTTTTATGAGTCTGAGGAAACTTCAGTGCTGTCTCCCTTCAGCATTGCAGCACAGCACCCGACTACTCCAAGGTGTTTTTTTTCTTTTTTCCCTTTTTTTTTAACATCTTTACAGAAACATGCAATTGCTAGACTCTCCGGATATCTTAAGATTCCCCAGATTCCTTAGGTCTGAACAAAGCTATAAAACTACCTTCACACAAGGCCTGTTATTGATTTCTCCTGTTTTTAGTATTCTATGGTCTCACACAAGGGACTCAACCTCCTCCTCCCCTGCTGTTCTCCTGATGTCTGTCCTTTGGAGCACAGGACTTCTCTCTTCTCCCTAATATCTCTGCAAAATCTATTTTTTATAACCTCTGCTCACCTTTGTCTCCCTGCTGAAAGATTTCTAATTAGCCTGCTCGGATGATCGAACTCCTCTGTTGCCCTCAGCGCTCTCCCTTTCACAGTCATTGTTCAGACTTCACTGCACCAGTCCAAGAGCCTGGCTGAAATTATTTCATCTGTTGCTCTCTGATAATCATAATGATAATGGAGTAACGTTCTTCACTTAATATGGCCCATGTATCATGAACTTTATTATCTGTAATAAGCTTCAACATAGAGGAACAGATTTTTGAGCTGCTTGGAAGGGAGAAGAGCACAGGAGCTGCCTGCAAAACAGTGTTCTACCCCTCTCCTCCTGGATCAGCTATCAAAAAAGCAGTCCTCAGACACACACGAACATTTTTCACTATGACACCAAACCTCTTGGCAAGTACTTCTTGGCTACTCTGCTATGCAGCCTCAGTCATTTGGGGCATCCTTTCTAGTTTTATCCAACACCACAAAGCAGGAATTGGGATCCAGAACCTGGCAAAAAAAACATTGCATAAATGCAAGTTGTATTTTTAGGGTCCCTGAAGGAAGCTGGCATGTCCACAACTCTGTTTCTCAGTGCTGTAAGTCAAAGATTTCCCAATATGCAGAGACACAACCTGTATCACCATGTGCAGCAATTTGAAATGAAAGAAATACCAACTCTGGAGTTGGTATTTAATTAATTAATCTCTTTAATTTGATTATTTTTACAGAATGTAAGTGTAGCATCTAAGCACTCAGGTGAAGTAAAGAAAAAACTCCACAAGTTAAGTGAGAGTGCCCACAGAGAATTTCTTCACCTGATCACACCAATTTGCAGAGATTAATTGTATGGAAGGAGCCACATAATGCTGAATTTCATGATGAATGGACACTATGACAGCAAATGATTTCCCCTAATGTTCCATTATGCTTCTTAACGTTTGAAATTTAATTACTTGAAGAAAAAAAATTAAAAGACAAAAGCCATCAATAGCCTCACCATTACAGCATATTTGCAACTTGAAAAGGCATTTTGTTTCAACATAAAGAAAACTTCATGTGCAAACCCAAGAGAGGCAGATCTCAGACATTATGACAATGTTGCTATAGCAATTATTTGTGGGGACGTGCATCAGTGGCAGTTTAGTTCTCAAACATACTGCTCAGCTCATGCATGCTGTTCTTAACCAGAATATAAACTGCCTGGTGCTCATTGTATCCTAATAAGATTTGTAAATTACTTACAGTGATGCACTTTCAACAACTAGGAATGGAAGAATAGTTTTGTTACTAATACTTAATCATGCTCAGAAAAACCCTTTATATCTATACATTCAGTTAGATATTTCAACTGCTCCTTTCTGTGAAGGCAAAGTCATAGAAATATATTCTAAAGGCTATCAATTACCTTTCCTGAATTATTGTGCATAATATATTATTCAAATGGGGTCTGCTTTGAATACTGGTTGTTTATGATGAGGTTAATATTTGGAAGCAAAGGAAGAAAAACTTAGATTGATGCAAAATTTTGTAACGATTCAGCATAAACGAGGGGTGTGAAAATTCAACGTTCAAGTATTCTCAAAAGCCCAAGCAGCAGATAAAGCAGAAATATCTGAATCACCCTTGCATGCATTTAGTCCATTTAATAATACTTCACTGCTCAGCTAAACTAAATTTTCCTGGATACATTCATCAAAAATAAATGCAATTGTCCAACACTTGTGATATTAATGGGCAGCTTCAGGCCTGAAATCAAAACCTCAGAGCCAAAGCATCCCATACTTTGGGAGGGTTTAAGTTTGAGGCTAGTTCAGTTCAGCACAGCAATCTACGAACATAAAACTCACAGACAATGGACAAACTACCTCTGCAGCCAAGACTCTCTGGGGTGCTCAAGTCATATACTCAGCCAGCTACAAGCACTTTCTTCAACCTACTGTACTTTAATCCCCAATTAACTTTATTAATTGATCTTATACTTGAAAACTGCTTCAGCAGCCAGAACAGGATGGGTCCTAGGAGGGCACAATGCTTAATTTCACAGTGAAGTCTTTGGTAATGAAAGATCCATCATACTACAGAATGCCCTACATAATACAAAGCCACAGAGGAGCTGGCCATGTTTGGCTTACCAAAATGACAGCCTCTCAGTAAACTCCATCAGATACACAGTGAGGCAGTTCCTTAAGATTTCCGTCCCAGTGTCTGCAGCCTATCGACTCAGCATACATATATTTCAGCATGTCTTAATATTTTGCTTCAGCGCACTGAAAACGTTGCAGCCTCCCTCCTTTGTTCTTTACAGCCTTCCGTAGCAACGGCTGAATTAAAGTAGGTCTGGAATATCTACTTAAGCAAATTGCACTCAGATATTTGGGATGCTGAAAATCCTAGGGAAAACCCCTATGTCTGAGTGGTTTTTTGAGCAAAGCAATCATTTGTCTTTAGCTCTTTTTTTCTGGAAATAAAATTCACAAGCCCTTTTCAACACAAGAAAGTCCCTCTTCTTAACCTCATCCATCAATGTGTGGAGTAGGCTAGTCACTCCCTGTAGTATTTTTACAGGTAATAGAGCAAAGGCATTTTCTAAAACATACTTGACACATGCTAATGCTCAGTCTGGAAGTACCGGCTTTGTTTTCAGAGCATACAGGTTGTCCTCTTAACCCCTGGCTTTTTTTTTTTTTTTTCCTTATTCTTTTTCAGAACTCCAGACAATAAAACAAGTGGTAACTGATTTTAATAATCTGCAGATGTGTAACAGACCTGCTCTTTAGCTTCCCTACCTGATTTTCCACATTAAAAATAGATGAGGAGATGATGAGGTTAACATTTAAAAGTACAGTTCTGTTCCATGGGCGACAGAAACATGGATGGGGGAAAACATGTCTAGAAAACTCATCTGTAACTCCCACCCTGTAATACAGGGAACACCCTGACACCAAGTGATTCTTTCTTCTTTTGCAGTCTTGAAACTTGGCTCCCATTTTCTTTATTAGCCACCATGCCAGGTAGCTGTAGGGCTGTAGACCCAAGCAAAAACCTGCTGTCATGTCCTCTCCTATCCTACCATTTGCTTGCAAACACACAAAAACTCCAAATGCGCCCCAATCCTAGCATTTTAAACCGAAACAAAACTCAGGAAATCTCTGTTTTCTGTGATGGCAATGAGAAATACACGTTTTCCATTAGACAGCTGCTATTTTCCTAATTCATATGGGGTTTAGCACTGGAAAAGCAAAGGAAGTGAAAGCCTTCCCTGCAGTCTTAAATCCTTTTCTGGTTATGGATTTCCTTCAGGACAGATTACCACCTTGGTGTGCATAGCTCTGCACTTGTAGCTTTATGCAACATCTTCCAGTTAAAACAGCAGGACAAAAAGCAAATGGTTTCTTCCTCCTACAATCTTCTGCACCCATGACTCAATTTTGATTGAGCAGCATCAAGGTGGCTTTACCTGGAAAGCACCTCAAGGGAAAGGCAGGCACCAACCCACCATGAAGAAAGGGGTGGCTGGTGGTCTCCAAGAGGGTAATCAGGGAAGAGTGAGCATTTTGCTTCCTACAGCAGGACAGGGGCTTGCCAGTGGGCAGGAAGCACAACACCAGCACTCCACTGCCCCTACCTCAGTCTCTGCTCCATGAGCGGCTGCTTTCCCAGCTCAACAGGGCGCAGCAAATGCCGGCAGACGGGGTGTTTACACTCCTTCTGCTCCAAAAGCTAAATGTGCCATTATAACACAACGCTAATAGCTAAATCTCAGCTGTATGTGCCAATTTGTACTTAAGGAAGGCTGTTCTCCCCTGCATCAACTTAACAGGAGCAGACTGAGCATTAGGCAGTTCTTGTGTACATGGAAAATGCCCATACAGCAAGTGCTACCACTGCATGATACTGCAAAGCAAGAGTTCTGGAAATGCTGGAGCAAAGCCTCCTAGAGGGGATTATAATCCTCAAATACTGACTAGGAGATGGCAGACTTCTCTCCACAGCATAAGCAGTCATAGTGAGCATTTGCAATATTTATTCTCCATTAAACATGTAGTGTAAGTATCAATAAAGATCGTTTGTCTTCTTTTACTACCAACATGACCTCGCTGTTAATAAAAGTAAGGAATAGCTTTTTTACATCAATATAGGAACACATGTAGATTGATATTTATCACTACACGGCCTGCTTAGAGCCCTTCTAGTTTTCTTTGAAGGATCACAAATTATTCAAAACACTGCGGGGTTTCTTCAGTGATAACATCTGATACATTTTATATAACATCCTTGTTTTTGTATCTGATACAAACCCTATAAACCACATCATTTTATGGGGAACCTGAAATTGGATTCCTCTGCAACAGAACATTTCCTCCCTTGACTGTCTGCAGCACTTTATAAAATATTTATTGATAGGATGCCTAAAAATACACATAGCCCAGCACAGCTTTAAGATGGAGAACTATTTAGCAGTCATAGACTAGATTTCATACTGCAGGGTTCTTATTAGGCATAGTTGCCTAGAAATCACACTTATTTTCTGAAACATGATTATAAAATATTTTCATTTCAAATGAATAATTCAGCTCACTGAACAGACAAAATTATATAATTTTTTCCTTCAAGGTTCCACACCAAAAGCTGTGCTCCAAAAACATGCAGAGGACCCAGGTGAACAAGCCTGTGTCTTTCTGTCTATTTATCTTTTATTTGAAAACAAATTTAATTACTCTTTGTCTGACACACATCACATACTTCTGGTCAAGCTTCAGCATGAAATGCAGAGATGCTGTTTTGGGCCAGGCATCCCCCAGTGTGATTCACGGGATGCTGAAAACTCCCTGGGCTTGGTTGCCTGCATACAAATAAGCCACGGCTCTTCTCCGTAATGCAAATGGCAAGGCAGCACTCTTTCCTGGCAAATTAAGGCAGTGACAAACACTTTCTCAGCACACTCAGAGAGGCATGAATTCTCCAGGGAAACATGGTGCAGTGTTTTGTACCAGCACTGGAGAGAGGCAGAAACACACAGAGCCACTGTCCCACCCCACTGCTACTGTCGGGCTGGCCCGTGACAAAACTACACTCACTGGGTGAGTTTCAAGTGAAGCACCAAGAAATAACCCATCACTCCCACACATTTTAGGCCAGCTGGATGTCCCAGTTGCAGATGGTGAGCAAGAGCTGGCACTTTGACACCAGATGGGAGGAGAGGGCACTGGCAGCACCGCAAACCTTTGCTAGCAAGAGAGGTATCACTACAATTCCCAGTTCTTCTATTATGGATGTTGAGGGGTTCATCCTCCTCTGTAACAAAACCTTACCTTTCCACTATCGTACCATATTTTTGTTTTTAAGGGAATGACTTCCACCGTGCTACATGAATCCTCTCCCAGCACTCAGGTTTTTCACTCTCAGTGGGGTTTCTGTGAACACACCGAGGTACCAGCTGTTACTGCATCCACACTGCAGGAGGCTGGCTCTGGCTCTCCACCCCTTCTCAGGCTGTACTTCCCAGAAAACATGCTCCCTATGCTAAAGACATGCCTTGACATTACTCCACACATAACCCGAGCAGGCCTGCAATCAATTCAGTACAATATTTTATTCACAAGCACATCTGTTGCAGTGTATTTCACCATGTTCAAGGGACAAGATAAAAGCCTATTGTCCACTCTCTGTAGGTATAGAATGAATCCATCTCACTCAAAACAACAGCTTTGCTTTCCCAAAAGCAATGGAACTGAATACAACAGAGAATTCCTGCTTGATGAGTATAGCAATCTTAATTGAGATTTAATGTTTACTTTACCTGGCTAAGCACAGAGCAAACACCAGAGAAATTACTGTGGGGAAAAAAAAAAGATAGAAAAAGAAAAAAATAAGAAACTAATTAGCAATGATTGAAACTTGCTTGGTTCAAACAACAGGCTGCCCAAGTGAGGGGGTTTGCCTACATAGGAAAGGCTTAGCCTTGCAGATAAAACTTTGAACCCACAGAAGCCCTTTTTTTCCCCAGCACCTGAACCACTAATTAAAAGAGAATCCTTTAAAAGAAAGCGTAATCTTGCCTGCAGATGAGGAAATGACTAAATATTTAATTCTTCTCTTGTACACAGTGAACTAGAAAATGGGCACTGAGCATGTGTGTGTTTGGGGGAGATTCTGTTTAATCCCCACAGTTCATAATGCTTAGAGAGATACAATCACCATTTCACAGCTGCTTTCATGTAGGTCACTACTGTATGACTTAAAACCACATTAAAATGTCAGTTCTAAGACTGATGAATAATCATATTCATCTTCGGACCCTCAAAGTCTGCCCTGCCTTTCCCACATCAAGAAGGATCTAGTCCTGGAGATGCCATGCCCTGCATGCAATGGTTTTAACCTTCCCACTGTTACTTGCAGAGAACTAAACACATTTAGAAGCTCTAGAGATTCAAGGAACTCATTACTTCTGTCCCAAGTCCAAGCACTTAGATCAACTCTCCCCCGCTTATGCATCCTTGTGCTTTGCAAAACAAAACTAAGTTATGTCTCCCTGCTTCTTTTTCTGTAGGCAGTCACCCATGACCTCCAAGAGCCTTTAATTTAGCCCCTCCTGCACTGCCTGATGTGGTAAGAGAGCTACTTTAGTTTGGAAAAGCAAGAGCTGCAATGCTTCAATTCACAGTTGAGAGCTGGGGCCGGTACTGGGAATACCCAAGAGAAAAACCCTACTTTAGTGACAGCAGCAGCTGCTCAGCATTAAAACATAGAACCATGCAAGCAACAAACAGCCCTAATTGCTCTCAATAAGAAAATTATCTGCAAAGTGGAATGGCAGAGTCTCTGAAATACATGAATACAACCTTATCAGACATAGTACTGCATTTTCTTAAGCAATCAGGACCTCCTTTGAGGACCTGTTCTATTTCTCATGGTGGTTGCTCTACTTTTCTCTTTCCCAGAGATTTTAGCTGGTGGGGATAATAAGAACGGATTAATGTCATAGAACACTGATAACACACATACAATGCAGTAATTATATAAGCAACTGTCTCTATAATCACTCTTCAAGGAATCACTATCTACAAATCTGCCACTTTGCCTTTAAAACTACAGCCCTAACCTGTCAAAATCAAATTGGATTTTCATTAGAATACTGCAGAAGTTAAGCAAATAAGCTATGGAACCATGCCTTGCAACAGATCAATATTTCATGCCATAATTTATAATGTGGAGAGCCAAAGTACACAGACATTTAGGTAAAACAGGAACTTTCCTTTTGTTGTGTTTTTCTGACTTCTTTACCTCTCCCACAGAAGTTCAGTGACACTTCAGAAGTGTCCAAACCTAGAGCCATCCCTGTTGGGAGCTAAGCTATGCTGGGCATTGAAGAGTTTTTGGCTATCAAGCAAACAGGAATTCCTGTATCTGACCTACGCCACTTTTGTTGTTCATCACACGAGAGATACTAAAGCACAGGGATATTTAAGAAAGAAAGGAAATGAAGGAATAAAATGCACAGGTGCTCACAAATGCATGAGCCTCTCTAATTAACTCCTTGAAAGACAAAAGTGGCTTCAGCGTTGTGCACCAGCTCCTGCATCCAAGTCTGCCCTTTGTCATAGTGCGATTTCACTCTAATAGCAGCACCTAATTTTTTTGTTTCCATTAAAAGTTCAACTTTCTTAAATGAAAGATAATTAAAATAATTCCAAAATCAAAGAGAAAAAGACAGGATTGCTCTACAGGTAAATTCTTTCCCTAATTGCTCTTTAAATTCATCTCCCACTTCTGCTCTCCTCCCATAATGTCAGCTGGATTTAAGCAGTAGTTTTCATAAGCAGGGATGAATTCCTCTGGTGTAATTCCAGAGTGTTTGGGTCTTACTGGGCATTACCCTCACTGCTGCCAGAGGGAATTTTACTGGGATGAAGACCAACATATCTACCAGCCTCTCTGTCCTTAGCAGACAGTTCTGCAGAAGTTCACATTGTTATGAGAGAAGCCCCCAGATCAGGATTATTTGGCCAGTTGTTCCACTGTTAGTGAGAGACCTTCTTAAATAAATGTACTGTTGCTAACAGGCTACTTTTGTTCATACACAGAAATATTTCTCAGCTAATAGATGTCTTCCTTAGGATGACTGTGAAAGGCCAGCCCAGAGGCCATGAGATGTTGCCAGGGTCAAACAAGCTTTGTAAACATTTTGAAACACAGATATGTAAAATCAGAATGCATCATGAACCCCCCAAAATGTTTTACTCTCATTATAATAAACACAAAATGGTGATGACTTTTAAAAACCACCGATGCTGGGGAAGGATCAGCGACCTGAAAACTGCTGGTGTCAAGAAAGAAGCATCTGAAGAATGACCAATAACAATAATCTACTTTAGGCTCTGTCAGGAACTAGTAATGCAGGTTTTCATTACAGTAATATGAATATGTTTATGCTTAAGTTTTGGATTTGTAATTTGTTCGGGTCTTTCTGCATTAAAACAATGCCCAGTGAAATGACAGCAAAATAAAACAGAAAAATACGTTCACTGTTCAGCATTTCTAAACAACTAATTTAAGGGTCCAAATTTGCAGCGCTGGGCATTTTTTCCTGCCCGAAGCCATCTAATACATTTTCACTGCTAGAAAGGCCCATCTAAAACTGTAATGCTGGAGAACTTTGGGAACAGACTGGACTTTATGACCCAGAAATTTTTTTCAGTCTTATGTTCTCTTAGGTAACTATGAGTAAGTTCCTCTGTGGGTGAAAGAACAACTACGAGTTTTCTGTAAAATTTGTGTCTTCCTGACTTCTTCCAGGCTTTCCTGCCTTCAGTCAGAGATGTCTCTTAACTGAATTGAAGTTTTGCTGGAAAAGGCTCTGACATTTCTCCCATGCCAGTAATGGGTGGAGACCCTTTCTATATACAGGGAGATTCAATAAAGTAATTTCTTTCTGGTTTAGAAATAGCAAGGCTAAATTTGTTTGATGTTCAGTATTGTACCCAATAAGACTCTCTCTCTCTCCCCAAGAGCAGACAATAAAAAATCCAAACATTGATTTAAACGAGCGAATCTTCACCTCCAAGTTCCCAAAGGTGGAGGTGGAATGACGTTTTTCCTCCTCAGCACAGGATTTTGGTGTGTGGCACCACATTGATGCTGCAGAGCCCTCCAGCCTGCACCAGTAGCTCCCTCCCACTTAAACTTGAATCCTCCTGCTGGTTTAGCATGGAGGCAAGTGTTAGAACATGTGCAAAGACCACTCCTCTTTCTGGCAGCTCCTTTTTTTGTGATATTGTGCCTGACTATCTTATCAACACACATCTCAAAATGTGACCTCCCCCAGGGACTTTCACAGAGGCGCAGTTTCCAGACACTGTTCCAACCACAAATCTGTTTGCAGGTGACGGCCTGCAGAAAAACTGGCCCCAACCTCATTCTCATCCAGTTTTCTCCTTTCCTTTTCAAGCAACACTTGAAAAGTGCTCTTTAATCACAGAATATCAGAGAGATTTTGCAACCATTCCAACCTGCTGTCCTCCTTCACATCCAGAAACCTAATCCCCGCAGTGATAAGCTTTTCAGCCCATTTTTTCTCTTTCCACAAAGTCTCATATTGAAAAGGTTTGAAGACCTTGCTAAGCTATACATGTCCCAGCCTACCAGGCATCATTTTCTTTGCAATGTTACTTTGGACATGGAAAACAGGCTTTACGAAATTAAGCTCTCCAACAGTTTAGTTGCACATTTCAGGTTCTACCACACAATTTTCACATTTAATATAAACATCTCTCCTAATGGCTACATTGGGTGAGCAAAGTGGAAGGGATATCTATTTCATTAAACTTCACCAAAACCTAACTTCATTTTAAAATCCCCAAGCTCTCCCCCGATGCCTTATGTTAACTGATGCATCTCAAGAGCCACACACAGAAAAGGGTTTCTAATGCACCTTCCAAAGGCTGGCTGAAGTTCATCTACAGACAAAAGAAACCACTTAGAATGAGCACCATCTTTTCACTTCTCTGATTGAATGGATCTCTTGCTATTGGAAGCTTTGGATGGAAGTTACTTTGTTTTGAGCTTGATATTCCTCACACTTTTCCATGCTCATCTGTGGTAACTCTCCTCTTCTGCTGCCCATTTGTTCACAGGCAGGAAACTCTTGTTTTGTGAAATAGCCCATCAGGCATTATTGCCACCTGATTGCTTCCAGCAGCACAACAGCACCTGACAGATAAATGGCAGATGTATCACAAGCATCAGCTGAAATAATCCCACCCTGCCTTGCCTTTGTGTTCTCTGGTGAACTTTGGCACCAACCAACTGCAGATTCAGCTACTTACCAGTTCTCCAGGCTGCTTTCATTCCTCCCCAGAACAGCCCAACTCACACCTGCTTATGTTCTCTCCTGTTACAGCTTTGGGAAAACACAAACTGTATTTAACAGCCTTCTTCAGCATCATTACAGCCCTTCCAGGGGATAAACACACTACCCTGGGACTTCGCAAATTGCCACAAGCTGATTCTACGTTAAATACTTCATTTTGGCAAACCTCATAGTGATACAAAGATGGACAGTAAATGTCAAGGAATGTGTGCTGTAATCCATGGAGTCAATGCCTGCCTGCATCTATTCTCTATTCAGGCCTTGCTGGAATTGAATTTTTCACAAATGTAAAACACGAAGAAAATAAAACTTCCCTGTTGCTTGCTGCAGCCTGAATCCTCTTGCTGTGCATTTGTGTGTTACCCTCACTCTTTGGCAAAGGTATTTTGATATCCTTCTCATATCCCAGAATAACACAAGGATAAACTGTTAAGTGTCTGAAGAGATTTCTCTTTCTGGAAAGTTAAGATGCCCTAGTCTTCTTAGGTTTTTTTTTTCAAAGGGGCTACAGGAGTTTTTCCAAGACTGGTTTCCCAATCACCAGCTCATATAATAAACATTATAATGTTCTACAGTTTAATTAATCCTCTCTTCCATCACCTCCAATTCACTCATCAGTATTTACTATGCTCAGGTGCTCTTGAGGATGGTATCACTTGAGAAGCTGGAAGTAGCACATCTGCCCAAAGAAGATTCTCCGACTGAAATCAGCTTATTCCAATACAATCTTTTCTCTTTGTATCAGGGCTGAAAGCTATCTGTGATCATTCTCAAATGCCTAAGCTGTCCTCCACAGCTGAATCACTGCAGGAAAAATGGGAGATCATGTATCAAATATTTTTACAACTCCACCCGAGCATGGAAACGTGCACACACATACTCACTGCACAAAAGGGTCTTGTTTTGAAGGAGAAGCTGTCAATTAGCTCTCCCCCAAGGCTAATTTATAATGCTCTGTGACTTCCACAATTGCAGCCCTCAGCTGCATGCAAGATTCAAAGTACCTGCTGAGGCACGAATCCTTCTAGAGACTTTTCACTTTGCTGTTCTGGATAACCTCTCATCAGTTTTCTGAGCACAAAAGCTGGTGGGTGACCTTGGAGAAGGTGCCTTCTGCATGGGCATGGTGTGCAAAGGCAGGAATCAAAGCCGGCAGGCTTGTGGGATCCTGGTGGCAGGCAGATGGTTATAGAATATTGGCTGCTTTGTTTTAAAATTATACTGAAAGCACTGAGACCCCTTCCTCTTTATACTGATATGGCTCTAAGTGGAACTACTGCATGTGAGCTCCTGGCACAATGCACAATGCCAGAGGATCAGGTATGGAGCAAGGGCAGATGCCATGATGCTCAGCTAAATTTTCAGCCAGAAAGAACAGTTATAAGAAGCAAGTATTGCTCCCAGAAATTTCAGGGAGTGGGTGCTGGTTCTGAAATGAGAGTATAACACAGTCTTCTGCTGTAAATGAGGTTAAAAAATAAAAACGAAGAAGAGACTGTGCTACCAAGGGCAGGAGAGACAGTTACAAGACTCTCATTTTGAGATTTTAATTGGCATGAAATTGATGGTAAGGAGAGCGCCACTGTTTCCCCTGATTTGACCTCTGCAGTGTGAGATAAACAAAACTTCACTGATAAAGACTTAAAATGTATCTGGTCCTCAGTCAGCCACCAGCCTCATATAGGCAATCTAATAAAATTAGAGATCCTTGGAACGGAGCCAGTGTTTTGCTCCATTCAGCATCCAGACCTGGCTGGTTTCCTCAGATGGAGAGGTCATGGATTGGGCACACACCCCACGCCGACAGCCCAGAATCAGGCCACCAGCACAAGGGCGAGTGTCGGTGCTCCTCCGCCTTGAAGGTGCCACCGCTGTGAAATTCCTCTTTGTTATCTGGAAACTGAGATGCTGAACAGAGCATCCTTTCCAGTATTCCAGAGCCAGAACACCTCACATGGGAATCAGATCCACCAATTTATGCAGCTACTGACATTTTCAATCGGTCAACACGAATTTACAAAGAAGGGAAAACCTCTAGCTTCTTTTGACTGCTGATCTCACTAATTGTCACGGCTCTGAGCACCATATTTGGCACCCATGTCTAACTTATAGGATCACCCTCTGAGGGCAGAGACAAAACCCAGGATATATAAAACATGTGGTAGTTTCCTTAACTCCCACGCCCAATTATTTTGCAGGGCTCAAAGGATATTCCTGCCTTTCCTTTCTTCCAAGAATATCATTCCCCCTCCCAGTTAGTAGCATTAACATATTTAAGCATACATCCATGCAAAACCATTCCCAGGAGGAAGAAATGTCATCTCAAAATTAACAAACAGTCACTGGAGGAAGAAGTCCAGCTGACCCAAAAGAAGCAGCTCGTTGGCTAATTTCAGTCCATACACTACATGCCAAACATTGAATAGAGAGTAACTCAAATGGCACCTGGAAAATGAAACATAATTACACTCTTTCTAACATACTTAATCATTAGACAGACAGCTTTAACATTCAGGATATTTTCAACTCAAAACACAATTTATTTGTCACTCCAGCCCTCTATTAGGGAGATGCCCTGCTCTGGAATGCTGATACTGGAGGAAAAGCCCAGAAGAGAATATTCATGGGAAAGGAAAATTACTTTTAATATCTGAAAATAATGGCAGTAATGTTTTAATGTAAGACCACATGAAATAAAAGGGTGTTTGCAAAGCTCACCACGAATTGAATGGGTGTTAGTTTAACAATGACACAAATTTTCTCTGAAATGGCAGAATAATGGGATTAATAACTGTTTTGTCCAATTCTTGCTTCGATCCTCAAATTCAGTTAAAATAAAGAAATTATCTGGCATATCCAAAAATGAATAAGGAACATGAAGTTCCCAGAAATACACGAATGATCAGGATCTTCTACAGTCAATGTAGAAATAGAGATAATCCCACACTTGCAGACTGATTGGGCAAGGAAGTAGGACCAGAAAGAAGAGGATCCACAGTGCCACGCCCTCAGCTAAGAGAGATGTAGATTCTAGTCAGGCTCTGTTCTTACCATTGTGAGAACATTGTTTAACTAACATTTTTCACAGCTTTATCTGCCTTTATTCTGGTTATCAACATGACTAAGGAAACATCTCTCCATTTTGCTCTCCACAGATCAGCAGTAGTCCATGAGTCTGCCATGCATTGATAGTCTGAGAAACTACTGAAGCTGCTTATTGTTCATTCAAGGGGAATAACATCTTCTTTTCCAGAGTCATCTTATTATTTAGTGATCTCAAGATAGTTCTGTCTAATTAATCACAAATAGGTGAGAATCTTCTCCTGGAACTGAAATGAATTACGGTTGAGGTAGGCTTCCAAAAGTGATTAGTCACTTCCCCACTATATTTTTAGATTATTTACTAGGGTTACTTTCAGTTTTCCTATTTCCAAGTACAACAATACCTGAAGTTGAAAAGCTGACTTTAATTCTTGAAGCTATCTGGATGCCTGGCTATAAAAAGAGTAAGACAAAGTCTACTAGAGCAGTCCAGTCAGTCTCAGCACAATGCAAGGCAGGAGCAAGGGTCACAGATCAGCTGCCAGAGCTCCTCATCCTGCAGTGGCTGCACACTGGAAGAATGCTCCCACTGGCATAAAAGCTGCTGCTCACTCCCGGTTCAGATAAGTCACCTAAATAGCAATGGGGAACTGATAGTACAGACAGTTTGAACACACGAAAATTGTCTCAGACTTTTTCAGGACCAGGTTACCATCTCAGTCACCTATTTTAGGCTGCCAGAAAGCAAAGATTAGACAAAGTGACAGATACATTCCTATGAGCTTAAAAGTTGCCATTATTTCCTTTGTAACCGTCTGGTGCACAAAAACAGTGAGACTTGAATGTCACACCTCCTCCCCAGTAACCCTGAAGGAGCATTTTGCAAAGGTCACCTTTGCAGCCTTTTCAGATGTCTCTGCTACCACTTTACTTACATTATTCCCTAGATATCCCCAGTAGAAAGGGGAAATATTTAGCAATAGAAATTTGCTGCACAGGTAAAGCTGCAAAGGGAAGATTTAGGGCTGGTAAAGATGACAAGAGTCAATGTGCTTACAGAAAAACTGGGATCTTGCTTTGTTCATTCCTCTAAGTAAAAATGGTGCATCTGGCAACCTAGCACTTAAGATACTGGCAGAAAAAAACAAATTATGCTGATTCTCTCTTAGCTGTTTCATGCACCCTGACCGCTGCAAGAGCTAGCAGAAACATCCTACTGTCTGTAAAGTTAGTTAGAATGGCTACAAATAAATAGAAAGAGGAGTAACAGAAATGCTTTCCTGTAAAGTCTCTTCCTAATCAAAACCAAACAAGGCAACCATAATTCAACATGCCCTGAAAATGCCAGGGGACTCCTGTGGGGATCTGCCACCATTCCAGACTGAGTTTAAACTCATTTAAAAGATGTGAACTGTGTTTCTCAGGGTTAAACTTAGAGACGAATAAGGGTGTAGAGCCCTAGCATTGTGCCCTTTCTGCCTAGGACAAGAGGAGAGTTGTTCCTGGCACTGCTGCGGCGTGTGCTGGGTCAGGCAGTGCTGCTCACGCGGGACGCGGCAGTTCCGCCGACGCAGTTGTCAGCGAGGGCCCGGGGCTGCTCAGGCTGTTCAGGGCAGATGGACATCCTCTAGGAAATCACAGGCTCCACTATTCAGCTTGGCTTTGCAAACCTCCGCGAAGCTGGCATGGGCCAGGGGAAGTGAGCTTCCCCAGGATACGGCGCTTGACGTTGACATCAACCTCACAGAACAGATTTGCATTTGGCAGTGCAGCTCGCCGGAAGGGATATTTTTACTGGCCTGCTCTGATTTTGGCTGGGAGGTCTCCCACCCCTTCCTTGCTGCCACCTCACTGCTCTAAAACATGGAGGAGGTTTGTATTTTGTCCATGACTTCATTCCTCAGCTTCCCCAACTTTGGTGCATTACTGACACTTAATATCAGTATTGAATATAGCTGTGTCATCTGTAAAGCAAAATTGTGACTTTTCATTCACTGTCATATCCCTATTATTATGCAATTCCAACATCAATTAGGAACTCAAAAATACGCTTTACTCCCAAAAGCCATAGGAACTTCATTTTTTGCTTCTACTGTGCAATATACCCTACACAAATGATGTATATGTGTATGTATAGTCTCTGTGCAACAGCTTACTTAAAGATCTTTTGGTCATGCATGATAAAAGAGGTGAAAAACAAAAGCCATTCTCCACCTCTTCAGTTGTACAGGTGTATATTCTGCTTTGAGGGAGCTATAAATTTGGTAGCAGTCGTAGTGGTAACACATGGACCCAGACACTCTAATCACTCTTTTTCTCAATAAACTTGCTCAACAACTTTGCTAACCTGATGCATTTGCTTAACAGATCAAATAGCCCCATTAAAAAAAATTTGAAATTCCAACAAAACTCCTGAACAACTAAGGTGGAGCAGCACTAAAAACCACCACCGAAAAGCAAGGCATTTTCCTCAGCCTCCAGTATGGAAAAAATATAACAACAGCATAGATAGTGGTGTAGTCTTCACAATAAGAGTGATCTAGCAAGGGAATTTTGAAATAGATAGGAAATGGAATAAGAGAAATCAGAAGAACTACAAGAAAGGAAAAATACAAAACCTGTGGAAACTTAAGGAAAACAATTTAAGTCTTTACTCCATGTAATTTAGTATTGGTTTGCAGCCGTACCACAGACAATTCAGAGAAACCAGCAAACAAGGCACTAAGTACTGGAGCCAAGAAATGCAATTTACTCTGTGCTAAAGTCCACAAATTACTATATTCGTTTCTGGAGTTTTGCCAAAAAACATATGGCCAGGCTCAAACCAGAAGGTGTTCCAAGGTCCTGGACATTACAGACTCGCAGCGTGAAAAATGTCTCACCACCTGAAAGCTTCCCAGGTCTTCACTGGCAAGGAATCATTTAGTTCGTGGGATGGAATTTAAAATGAATCATTCTGGTGAAAATACCATCTTGCTCATTTCCCATTTAACTTCTTATATACTTTAAGCAACAATCATCCAAGATAGCTGGGTTTAGGAATCAATTCATACGTCCTTACACAGACTTTACACTCTGTGCTATTCGGACTTCTGCCAGAGGTAGAATGTCAGTGACATTGAAGTCACTGACAGCACTTCCATTGACCTCAAGGATGGTAGAACTTCTCAATCCATCTTTTTTGGAAACCCAGCCAAACTGCTGCACAAGACTAACTGGAGTGTCCACAATGCTCAGATTTCCTGCACATACAGCACACAATTTCTAATCCTTATCCTTCCACTTTTTTTTAGAGGTTGCACACATTTTTCCCCCCTTTAGTAGGGAAGGGCATTCTCTAGAATTACCATTCTCTAGTAATGCAGCTACATGCACAGAAACAGTCCCAACAATTACTTTTTCAGAGGAGCTGCAAGGGTTTTGTTGGCTGCCTCCTGATGTACCCCACATGGTTTCATAAAGCTTTGCCCTCAGCCCCTGCTCTGTCTCATCTCGATCTGGTACTTGGATTGGAGGCATTACCTGAAGTTTCACCCAAAAGGGATTGAAAGATATGATCTGAAAAAAAGGGATTAGCCCTTATTAACTGCATGTGATTACATCTAATTATGCATCCCACTGGCAAAAAATGAAGTATGGTTCAGATACAGACAAAAAGAGAAAGCCAGTGTGGAAAAGCATAGCAGAAGACCGTAATCATTCAAGCTACCCCACAAGAGGAACTTCTCATGATTTTATCAGACTTTTCCTGGATCTGCTGGTCAGAGCAACTTGCACGAGCAAGGTAAAACACTCTCTGGATTGAAAAACCATGTCAGAAATCAAAGAAAACAAAGAGAGAGCACTAAATCCAGAAATTCAAAATTACTACTGGCTGAATGTGCAAAACAAGTGTAAAATTAATTTTTGTGTCAGAAAAGCTGATCAATTAGTTGCTGAAAAACAGCTAGTTCATAGTAGCATGAAACAAAAGAATAACTAAACATTGTAGCAATACACACAACAAAAAATAATTATAAAATGTCTCAAGATACTGAACATGTCAACCAAGAAGTATGAAAATCATTTACTCTTCACCAACAAGTTCTGTCTGTCAAGCTTCTCCTTGGCTAAGACTGAATTTGGTGCTTTCTTCAACTCTTTATATTGAAAGGCTCAGAAAGGCTTTCTCGTGTGTATGTACACAAAACCCAGCCAAGCTGTGACACCATCTCTAACAGTGTGAAGACATAAGGAGCTTTAAGGAGAGGAAACAACTCCTCGAAGTAGTGGCAATGTGTGGCCCGTGGCAGAAGGGTGTCAGCAGAGTGAGAAATCCTTTTACTACGTGGAGCTGCTACAGTTGACATGGCTGTTGAAAGAAAAAAACCCCAATTTTCAGTAGCTGTGACGAGAGAGAGGACAGATAAACAGGCAGTGGTCCAAGATTTCCTGGAGGATATATCCCACTTGGATTGCAGCAGGTTAGATTGTTCCCTTAGTTGTGTCACCAGACTTTGGAACTTCACTTAAATGATCAACCTGGCACAGAAGCAAGTTCAGAAGAATGTGATTTTCAACCTGAGGCATCTGTATTCTGGTCTGTTCTGTGCACCTCTGTTCTCAGCTGCTCCACATGGGTACCTTCTGTAATGGCAACAGAGGATGGTTGAACCCCCTCTGCATTTCCCCCTCGCAGTAAAGCCATGCTGGCAACTCTTAACTTTCTGTGTCGTCTCAAATGGTCAAGGTCAAAAAATAAACCCTCTTGCACTGTGACTGGGATTTCTTGCTAAATCAGCATTACTCTAAGACATAAAGCACAGCTGAGTTTCTAAACATTGTCCTTAGGCTGTTTGTCTCCTCTGAATTCCTGTTGAATATTGATTTGGGATTTAAAGGTCCAGCTGCCCACCTAGTCAGGTTGTATATACAAAGTTTGACTGATTAATGGGTTATTCTAAATGAGCAGCTACCTCAAGGACTAAAGAACATGGACAACATGAACTTTTCTTCTCTTGCTTCATGTCACAAGGTTTTAGATCAAACTACACCTTTACAGAAATACAGGCTTGCCCTTCAAGATACAACCACCAACCAAATTTTTTCTGTGAATTTGCTTTTTCAGACACTTCTAAGGCAATTTGGCTAAGCCTTAGTTATAAGCAATCTTAAAACACCAGAAAAAATACTTGGTATTAAACTTGAGGCCACATGTTGGCTTTTGAGATGTTCGTAAGTCCAGCAGACCTTATATTAAGCAAATGGAATTCATTTTGTACACGCTTATCTAGATGCATCTCTCCACAGGTGAGCTACCATCTAGGCAGGTTTAATGGACAATTCCTCAGGTTGCCCTGGCAATTACTCCTCTGCTGACCTAGAAGGATCATTAATATTAGGGAGTTGAGATGCAATTCAATTTCCATTTTGGCTCAGCCCTAAGCTTCTCCTAAGTGGATGCTGTCAGCTGTGTCAAATTATATATGATGCCTAGGTGATGTGGAGAATTATTAGGAAGAGAGCTGGGAATGGTAAGCTCAATCGAAAAACTTTTCAGCCTGAACTTGAAGAGTGGCCTAAGATACCAACAGGCCAGAGCCATTTGGCATGGTAACAACCACCCAAAATATTTTTTTCTGGGGTAAGGTGCCGTAGGCAGAGCAAAATCAGGTATTGATTAGCCCAGAGCAGTAAGAGAAGATCTGCTGTATAGAATGGCACATTAAGTGATTTAAACAAATACAATAAAAAAACCCCAAAAGGCTTAATGGCAGAACTCTGAGGAAGCCCAGCTAGCAAATGCAAACAGCATTACACAACACACCCAGTATACCAAAGGAAAGAAGGTTTGATGCTCAGCCCCACAACTGCAGCAATAACAGCTCACATCCAGTTCAGCCTTTTCACAATCATGAAAAAAGCCCCAAAACCATAACTTCTCTCTCAACACAATGGTTATAACCTGTAAACCAGAATAAAACTGAACCATCTCCCCCACTTTACTATCCTCTGACAAACTCACCAAAAAACATCGTTTCCCCCTGCCTTTCTAGCTAATGGGGGAGAACGAAACGTTTCTGTACAGATGGAAGCTGCTGATTCCTTGCTTTAAAAGCCCGTTAACCTCTTTTGGCAACCCTCATCCTCACCTTTTCCTTTGCCCACTATCACGATACACCTGTGCCACCTGATGCCAGCTCTGGCTTTGCCAGCAGAATTCCCATGGTGCACGCAGGCGCCAGACTGCCACAGCATTTTAACTCTTCTTGGGGAGAATAAGGAGCTGAAAAGATCCCCAGCCTTCCCAGAGGAGCTGGGCGCTCTCACACAAACACACACCTTTCTGCTGGTTTTCAGGTAACATGAAAAGCTTTGTACCCTGTGCTCGTTTAAATCAGATGCCTTGGAGGTTTGTTATTTGAAAAACAAACAAATAAATAAATAAAAGGAAACACCTCACTCTTCATGTTAGAAACAAGCAAATAAACAATCAACCTTTGAAAAATACACAAACACTTTCATTGTCATAAGCATGCAGCGATTTACCCTCCCCCAAGAGATTAGAAGGAACTCATTTAACAATGAAGCTACATTGCATTATATATCACCACATTTTAGTCCATCAGATACAGTCATTCATTTATATGCAATTTTTCTTATCAAAACATGCATATAACTCACAGGAAGTCCCGTTGTGCAAATGCTCACTGAAAAAAAAATCAAATCAAAACAAGTACACACATACGTACACACACACGTACACACATATTCTAAGCCAAGATGAAAAGCATGCATGGTCAGGGTTTAAGCATAATTTAAGCCAAAATAATTGCTAGATTGTTAAAAAGAAAGCAGCCTGGCAACTATTTGAAGCAGGTTTTATTCATGCTTTTATTTGATTCTTCTCAATTTTCCTTTCCTTTTAGACTCATTAGTAGCAAATATGCTCAAAAAAAAAAAAAAGTCTCTATTGTTTAAGAAAAAGCAAAAGAGAAAAATAAACAGTAGCATCCATGCTCTGGTTACCAAAGCGTTATTTTCTTGGAGCAGAAAAGAAAAAACAAAAAAAATACAACTTAGAAGCTTTTCTAGATTTAAAACAGATATCGTGCAGAAATTTGATCTTAATATTAATGACATGCAATCTCCAAGGAGATGTATTCTAATTTTTTTTGGTTTTTTTTAAAAAAAGTAATTTTCAGTAAATCGGTGCAAATGCCTCCTTTTTTTTTTTTTTTTTTTTTTGGTATTTTTTTTCCTTTCTCCTCCTTGCTGTCAGCCTAAAGGTATCTTAAACCCTGCATGCGGCAGTGCTTCGCCTGTGCGCTGCATCGGCTGTGAGAGAAGAAGCTACCTGCGAGTTTTCACAGTGCCATCTCATATCCATGTCTGCCTGGCTACCCTGCGTGCTTTCGGCTTTTTTTTTTTTTTTTTTTTCCCTTTCTTTCCCTTCCCTTCCCTTCCTTTCTCTCCCCCCCCCCCTCCTCCTCCCCGCTTAATTCTTAATGGAAATCCTAGGAAATTTAGTCCATCCTCTGAAATCAATACTGGTGACAGGCGCGCTGCCTGCCTCCGCGGGAGCCGGGGATGATAAATTGCCTGCGCATCCGCCCGGCCTATCAGTGCCCGGCGCTCCGCCCGCCCATGGCCGCGCCCGCCGCCGCCGCGGGGACCGCGGGGCCGCCGCACGGCGCTGCGGAACGGCGCGGAGCGGCGCGGAACGGCGCGGAGCGGGCGGCGGTGGAGCGGCGGGATGCGGCGGGATGCCGCGGCGGGACGAGCGGCGTGTCTCCCGCCGCACCCGCAGGCAGCCGTGCGGCACCGACCCCGCCGCCTCGGTCGCGTTAGGGTTTTAAGAAAAAACCACCCCAGACGTAAAGCTGCAGAATTCCACAAACACCGCGCGGAACGGGATCGTGCGCCTTCGTGCTGGAGCCTTCTCCCCCCCCGCCCCCGCGCCCCTGGAAGCGCCCAGGCACGGCACGGCACGGCGCGGGTGCCGCGTGGAAACCTGCCAGGCACATCTGCCGTCTCCTTGGCCACACACAGATCAGTCGCTCAGCGCTGCAAACTAGTCACCAATGCCCCCTAAAATCCAGCCACAGCGTCCAGCACCATTTTATTTTTATTTGGCCCAGAATTTTTTTTTTTTTTTTTCCTTCCTGAACAGTTTTCATGAATCCCAACAGTTGTAAGATATCAAGCGCCCACCTTTAGGCTTTTCCGGAAGCCCTCAAGACTGCTTTGAATAATGGGTGTCTATGCTGAGGAAAAAGACAAGCGAGATACGAAAAAGTCAGGTGATACCAACTTTGCAGTTCCCCTGACGGGAGCTCGGAGACGATAAAAACTTGCCCTGACATACCCTCACCCACCCATTTCAGTGGCAGCGTGCTGCCTTTTTCAAAAGGCATTTTGAACTTGCAACACCATTTGATAAACAGCACGTCTGCATCTTACTGCTAATGGCCAAAGCACGTGGCAGTAAAGCAAAGCTGATGCAGTATCTTGATACTCTTCATCATGAAAAATAAATTGAAATGGATTGATAAGATCTACTCTCTATGAAAAACATCTCCCTCCTCTAAACAGAGCCAGGTTCAACCCTGGGTTGTGTGGCTCAGTATATTTGGTAGATTTGCACAGTATTGCCTACATTTTTAATATTTAGTTATTAAATTATAAGCCAGTGTAATAGGTGTCTACCGTGTTCCTTTCCTGGTGAACAGAAAAATAAGTCTATGGACAGCTGCAGGGTTGCTTTCTGGACACGGGGTCTCTCCATCTACAATCACTTGGCTGCAATTCACTCACAACAGTTAACGCTGAAAGAAACACACTGCACAGCTTGTTGGAAGTGGCATTCCTATTTGTTAAATGTCTGTCTGGTGCTAATTAGAGGAAAGTCATTGCCCTGAGGCTCTTACACTTGCCTTATGGTGGAACCTGACTCCTGGCCCTAAAGCTGGCAAACTTTAAGAGAGTGTGCTAGTGGATGGAGCAGAAAGCACTGTGCTCACTTGTTCCACACATTGTTTTCTAAGCATGGGCCAGCAAAATTAAAAGGTCCCCTGGAACTGAACATCGTATTTTGATAGCTCTCACAGCTTTTTCATTCAGAGCAGTTCCTGACCCTCTGAGGAGAACCCTAGAAATCCCCAGCCTTGACTCTGCACCTTTCCCCCTTTGGAAGACTGCAGAGGATACCATCTGTCCATAATTACGTGGTTGCTTGTCCAATGTTTTGTGGCAATGGTCAAACCTTCAAGCCTTGTTTGCCCATCCCTGCTCAGGGACCAGGGCAGAGGACAGGAAGGGCAATGCCCATGGTTAGCAGCTGTGCTCTCACTGCCCTTCTGGCAGCAGCATCCATTTCCCTGGGTTGCCTGACAATAACTCGTGTTGGGGCTGTGTCCTCAATGAAAGGAGTTCATTTGGGGGGCAAAACAAATAAGAAAAACACTCCTATTTTAATTAAGAAAATTATCTAAATGAGAATAATAAATACCATTTCAAGAGGATCGAACAATGCAGTCCTTTCACATTCACTAAGTCAAACTTTCATTAACCCCAGCATGTGCCTTCCTGAAAGACAGTACTAAATTATCTATAATATTTTGCTTGAGGCAATATTTTTCAGAAGCATGATTCTACAATAACACCATTAACAGTAATGGACTGTCATATGTCCTGCGTGCTGCTATTCAGGGGACTAACTAACGCAGCAATAAAAGGAATGGTATAAAGATGGATGACAGATCCCAACTCCTCTCAAACGCTGAGCAGATGTCTGGGAGGATAAAATGCTGTTTGAGAAGCCTTGCCTTGAAGTGCTGCGGAGCACAGCTTGCTGTGAGCTGTGCTAGGTCAGAAAGCCATATCCTACAGATTCAGGTGTCCAGCAAAAGCTAGCTTGCAAGAGGATTCCTTCTAACCAAGTTCAGGGGGCCTTTTTGCCTTTCACAGAGATGCAGCTGCCTGTGTATCATGTGTGATGTGCTATGGTGTGATGTGGAAATACAATAGACAGTGTGGCTGGGATAAATTTTACCCAAAGGATGTGAGGGCACTTATGGGCTTAGTATGGCAAAGCAGTTAGAAATGATCTGACGTTACACTAAAGTACTTGTAGCTTTGCATTTAAGTGAACTCCAGAGTGCTTTGTTGAATCAGGTCCAAATATACAAAAAATAACAGAAAATGCAAAAAAGCAATGAACCTGAATTTGCTTGACTACACACTCTCAAGCTGTACACGAGAGTTTTGCTGAATGTATGTATTTTGCCAGACATATATATAAAATATCACTTGAAAGCTTGCTTGTCAATGCAGTGAGGGATAGGAAATGAGTTGTATAGCATATATTTCACATCAAGGGACGCCGTAGTAAATATCACAAAGACAAATCTCTATAGTTACTAAAATGCAGAAACATCATTATGCTTGAAAAACATAGACAAAAAAAATTATGTTAAACCCACCATACACAACTGAGAACAGGGGAAGCCAAACTTGTGATTTGATTTAGATCTAAATATGCCACATATTTCATTAACTAGACAGAAACTGTACAGACATATCATCATTAAAATCCTTGCTAGTGCACCGAACAGGCAGTTTTATAAAATGATTGTAATTTATCTAGGAAAAACATCTACTCAAGAGCAAAAAATCCCCCAATTTTTTTTTTTTTTTTTTAGATACCATTTTATCAAAAAAATTTGCATCTGTAATTCAGACACAGGTGGAAGCCTTCAGTTCTTACACTTCAGCCTAAGGGCAAGCACAAATTAAGCTACTTGAGATGAGAATGAGGTATTTTATATACTATCCACCACTTCAAATGTGCTTAATGAATGTGAAAATTACGTGAGTTTTAAATATAAATGTCTGTGCGTCCTTAGGGATTAAATTATCTTTTCAACTTGAGAGTCAAATTGCTCTTATGGCCAGGGTGGGCCTCCACTGATGCCCAGTCACCTGCAAACCCTTCAATATTGTCCTTGGGAAACATATTTAACAACTTTGAGGTGTATGTGGGTTTGCTGTCATAGTGAGTTTTAATATCGTAATTACTTGTGCACAAAGCCATTCCTATCCAGAGAGAGCTGGTATTAAGGAGGAAACCTTAACTGTTTTTATGGGGGAACTGAGACAGTACTTGGGATTTCATCAACATGACATCTTCCCTGTGCCCCTGGAGACTCTGCAATACTCCACTCTGCTAAACTACCAAACTCTGGGAAATGAGTGTCAGTGTCAACACTTTGTGTCATCTCTGTATCACTTAGTGTACTGGCACCTGTGACAAAATTACCCCCTTCTGGCAGGAAGTCTGTAATCTCCTTCCCGGAGCTCTGAACTTTCCCATCATGCTGTCAGCCAGACTGCACCCATCAGGCTGGTTTGCAGATGCCTCCAGTCCCATGGATCACAGGAAAACAAGCTCGACAGTGATGAAAATCTTCAAAAAGAGAACTGCCCTCCACTGCTTAAAAGGTCAAGATCCTCCTCCTTCTTTAAGCAAATGGAAGCAGAAAACTGGCACTGGAAAAAAAATTGCTCTCTCAAAAACCATAATTTAGATCAATCCTACCTGTTTGGAACTAACAGCTGCCATCAGCCTTTAGTCCCGAATTCTATACTGTCAAGAAAGAGAGCAAATGTACACTTTTTTCTGGGCACACATATATTTTCATTCTCTGCTTCCTCTTACTTCCTACTTATTATTCCCTAATATTTTTTTCTGGCCTTTCCAAATCCTTCTACACCTGGTTAATCAACAGTGTCATAATAATACACAGGGAAAATGATGACATGCAGCTATTATCCTAATTATATAGAGCACCTTTATTTTGTCTCAATTGTCTTCATAAATTATGTTTCTTACCTGTGCAAATATTAACACTATTTGATTGCTCATACCTATCTGGTTTAGTCAGAAGTACTCATTGCCTTTCCAGAGTGGAGGGGGCAAATTACATGGGAAGATACACAGATACAGATGTAGGAAGGGGAAAGAAGTCATCTATTTGTATCAAAATCTTTTCCAAGGATAAGTAACAGTGAACAACTGCAAACTTCTAGTCTTGAAATGGCAAAATTAAACAACTGTTGAAGCATGTTTAAAGCTGAATGCCTGTAGAAGAAAGAGGAAGCAATTTTGCTCCTAGACTGCCACAAAAGCAAACACAAAGAAACAATGTATGATACCCTTCTGTGGGGAAAAAAAATAATCACAGATAAGACACACCCATAGCAGAATTCTGAAAATTTGGAGGTGTGATGCCCATGATTTTCTAATTAAAAATAATCCAGAATTACAGTGTCTAGTTATTCACAAGGTTCCATTTTACCCCTGTAGCTACACAAAGGATGCCAGGTGTCACATGCAGAATGGGTCCACCCTTGCTATGCTGTGCTGGCTGGGAAAAGGGGTTTTACCCTCCTGTTTCAGTCTAGGAAGTATTGAGGCTGCCTTAATTTGCACATGACTATCCACTGTCTAAAAGACTTGTAAAGACATCATCTGCCTTGATTTCTGCAGCAAGTGCCCCTCTGTACAGGTCACAAAGTCCTAAATAAACTAGCCCTAAATCCCCACAGGTGATTCACATGGGATGCCCCTACTTCTTTTTTGTAGGGGGGCAAGGGAACACAGAGCAACAACAGATTGAGTCTCTTTGATTTGTTATTTTAAAGCAACAGCCAGTGATGTTACAGGTATTATTCTCAGTGAGTATCAGTTCAGGCACAAGGGTTTATTAGGGAACCTGAAATAAGTCCAGAGGCTCAGCAGTGTCAATGAGACCCCAGCATTCAGATGAGCCTGAGGAACAGGGTCAAACTTGGCACAGCTAAGAGAAAACTTCTAAATTGCCTAAAGGTTTTTCTCCTCCTGCAAACAGCAACAGGATCCAGAGAAGAGTGGAGAATGAACTCCAATAGCTGCAGCAGCACACTAACAATGTGTGCTTTCCAGGAGAAGCACATGAAGTTGTAAACGTGAAAACAGAAGGTGGGGAAGAAGCAGTATCTGAAGAGAGAGGCCCACATCTGCCTTTTGCTCTTTGTTATGAGAGAGAGATCATGTCAGAGATCATGTTTTCTTCCCCCAAATAAGAACGAGGAAAAGAAATAAAAATGAAAGTCTTTGTGTTCTTTCCTCCTGGGTACATAAAGCACATCTGTGTGTGCACAAATAAATAAACTGGGAGCAACTGCAGTCGAGGATATGCTGTAAACAATAAAGCTATTTATGCCATTCCATACTTCTGCCAACATTTGATGTTTCAATATAAGTGTGTATTTCACAAATTTTTAGTTTCTCTCATCACCTCTGGCAGGGTCAGGAAAGGTTTTACCCCCATGTGTCAGCCTCCTGCAGGGATAACAGGGGCAACTGCCTACACCAAAATGTATACAAAATGATAAAATCCATACTGTAAGACTACAGGACAAACTTGTTGTACTGGCAGGGGAGCAGAAAGAAAGAAAAAATGATGAACTCTCGTTTCCAGTGTATTTTCTCCAGGTGTAACTTTGTCCTGCTCTATCAGAGCCATTTTGAGCAGCTGGGGAATCCTTCTTGCAATTTCAACATCTATAAAACTGTTTAAATCTAAACCCAACAGAGTGGAGAATGTAATATACTGGGTTTGATTGATCTGTATCTTTGGGTTTCTAAAACCTTGTTGGTTCAAAGAAGATTGCTACGAATATATTGTTTGTTCTACTTCAAAATCATACCTTTTGAGAGACACCCACATAGCTCAGAAATAGATGTGCAAATGCATTAAATTTTGGCCTTGCTACATTTTGCAGAGTGGGAGTGTAAAGGGAAAAAAAAGAGATCGTGAAGCCTTCCTTCTAAATTAAAGGTTTCATATCCTAATAAGTAATTTCTTTGGCTGTTAGTAAATGCTTCCATTATCCCCTAACGTGGAGAAGCCCTCAGAGACTGGGTGTCTGCTTTATTCAGAAGATGTTTTGACTGTTCCATCAGGTAAACAGCAGAGCCTGGGCCGTGTCTCTTTTTTGTGCTCCATGGAAAACTAAAGCAGCTGTGGAATAACTGCACAGACACTCACAAAAGCACACCCAGAGTGATGTTGGCTGTTCACCCAGGTCGGTTCTTCCCTGCATGAAAAGAGGGTGGCTATCCCCTGGTCTCAGTGGTGCTTGGGGCTTCCTGGATCCTGGGCCTTGGGTTTTTATGGGAAGGATGCCTGACGTGGATATTGGATTCAAAGAATAGCTGGAGGCAGCTGAACCTGCTGTAAGTTGACAAGGATGGAAACACCAAGAGAGGAATTTTCAGATGAAGAGCTAATTAATGGGTGCAGTTGTGTGCTGGTTATCAGGAGGGCTCTAATTACAGGCCTAGAGGAAGACAGTGATGAAGAAATTCACATTTTGGAGAGCATATCTTGCTATGACATCAACCTCCAGGTGATGGGAAATGAGGAGACTGATGGGCTGAAAAGACTGCTTGCCTTTAAAAAGCACAGGGCTACTAATCTGCCTCTCTCCTAGCAGCCAGGTTTAAAAGGGAAGGGTTTATACCAGGGAGAAAAACTAGAAGATCCCAGAAAACTACACCACAGTCAAATCAACCCACAGACAGAACTAAAAGCAATGGGAACTACTTAATTTCTGAATGAGAAAGTCATATTCAATAAAAGGGCATAACAACACGAAACTGAGCCCTTGGTACCTGGACAGGTCTAACAAAACAAAACAAAAATATCCTCAACAAAATTGGAATTGGAACACTTCATGAGAGCTATATGATTTTCACACTTTAATTAAATTACTCTTTTGGCTCAGCCATTTTGCAATGGGCAAGAACTACACAGAATTGGGGGGGTGGGTAATTAGTTGTTTTTTGTCTAAAGTGAATAGCATTTAAAGAAAGAGATTAGAAAAAAATACTCCCCTCACAAACAAGGCAAGCATGCAGAGCCCATAGAAATTCGCAACAAGAGTTTTATGGATCATGGAAGAAGCATTAAAGGGCTGGTGCAAAAACCTGTTCCTTCAGAAATCAACTGCAATTCTGCCAGGATTTCAATCCTTATTTTTCAAAACATCCCATGGTCTGTCCTCTGCTTTTGTACCTCTTTGGGAAGCTCAGTGAGAAGCTCTTTTGCAATCAGTGTCACCCTCTCCTCGCCAGTCAGTGTGACTGAAGGAAGGGGCAGAGGGTCTGCACACACACCTTAAAAACATGTGCTGTTAGAGAAACGGTTTTGAAGGTGGAATGCACCAATCCACATCCTTTTTACAGAAGACTACAGGCAATTTGTATACATTGAACCAGTATGGACGCATGTGATGCAATTAGAAAGGTTTCACTAATTACTGGTGCTCACCATTCAAGCTAAAACTCTAACACAGTATTTATATTCATTTCTATCACTACAAACCTAGTTAAAACACAAATTAGCCATAACTTTTATTTTACCATGACAAGACATGAAAAATCAAAAGCACATTGCTCATCATGATGTCATTCTTCCAGTACATACTGGAAGAAAAAAAAAAAAAAAATTGAGTTGTATTTTTTGTCTGATTATCTGTCAGAGAGTTGGCTTGTGCAGGTCACAGTTCTGTAAGCAGTGAAATAAACTCATAATAATAAACTGGAAATTACAATACTCATGTACAAGGCCACACTCAAGCAGGTACACCCTACATGGTGGAAACACCCTATTTGTTTTCTGCTTTGTTTACTATCAAATCTTATTTCTCTTTCATGCTGAGAGACAACTAATTAGAAGTCTACTAATCAATAGACCATTTTATTATCCGGTTCAGCTCTGAATAATCCTCATAATTTAATGAGCTTCTGAGCAGGCCAGCAGGGAATATGCAGAGAAAAACAAAGAATCTGACAAATACCAAGGGCTAGTCAGTACAAAGCAGCTTTCAAGAAAATAAAAAAGCTATCCGAGATTAGTTTTAAGTAGTGGAATCAAAACAAGTGTAATGCAAATCTGGTTTTCCTTCTTTTCTTTGTAGTAAAATTCACAGCTGCTTTGCCCAGCTAAGCCCTGGAGGTCAGTCAGCTCTGGAGGCTGGAGGTGGCACCTCTGCCTGAGCCAGGGAGAGCTTTTTGGCCACGGGAGGGGATTTTTTGTTCAAAGAAAGGAAAGGAAGGAGTGCGTTATCCTCCCTCAGGCTTCCCCAACAGGTTTAGGTTTCTCCACGGAAGCTTTGTGGAGAAGTTCCAGCGCAGCTCTGCTGGACCAGTGGCATCCTCAAGCAGCAAAGCCAGACGCTCCTCAGCTGCCATGAAAGTGTCCTTCTTTATGCCGCTGTAGAAGTGGATTTGTCACCTTAACTCAAACAATAAAGAACCAGGAACATCCTGTCTGTCACAATATTCATATATTCACAGATTACAGAAGCAGACAGTTATCTGCTCAGACCACTCCCCCTCTATTTTTTTTTCAAACAATGTCGTTGGATTTTATTTGGCATTTTAGAAGTTTATACTTATTTAATTGAAAGCAACCCAGATATTCTTTGTCGATCCAAAATGTTTTCTGTGCTTTAAAGAAGACTACAGAATAAAAAGTAGGACAATGCAGAGTAAACCCCTTAATTAAAT
This sequence comes from Corvus cornix cornix, assembly GCF_000738735.6. NCBI lineage: Eukaryota > Metazoa > Chordata > Aves > Passeriformes > Corvidae > Corvus > Corvus cornix. Next base: position 15,982,637 of record NC_047056.1, read on the forward strand.
AGTCCTGAACATATTTTATATGCACTTTCATTTCCTTGACAGCATAGCTGTGCTACTTCCTCAGTCATTGTTAATGAACTAAGTCTATCCTTTCTTGGTCGTGCTACAACATTAAAACAATAAAAATAAATAAAATCAGCCTAATGTTAAATTTAAGTTTTTAGGTCCATAATAAATATTTACAGCTCAAATCACAGTCAAATTTGAATCAGAAACTTTTCAATATTTAACAAAATATCTCTGTAGCAAATGCATAAATCATCAAATAAATAAGACAAGGAAGGATGGAAGCAGGCTTAGGAAAAAAAACTGAAACAGGATACAGATGCAAATGCTCGTGTCTATATAACAAAAAGTCAAAAGTCAGTACGTTTTTAATTGATAAAATTTTCACGTTCAACTTATTTTACCGTGGAGTCCATGACTGATGATGCAATTAATTTCATTTATGAAATTATTTCTAAATGTTTAATTAATTAGTGCAAAGTATAAGCACAGTGTCAGCTCTGAGGAGCCCGGGGTCTAACAGGTCCAAAGAAAGGCTTAACAGCCCTTCAAAGTCAAAATTCCACTAGGAAAAAAGTTTCTTGAGTACAGGTTACTGGCCTAACATTTATTCATTTGTAAAATCTTTAGATATTTTTGCCATATGCCATGCCAGGTCATTCTTGTTTGTGTCTGCCTCTCAGTAGGATCATTTTCTCTGAGCAGGAGCAGTTGGAGCAGACCCCTCCCCAAGCCTTCTCTTCCTAGGAAGGCAGAGCTGGAGAAGTCCTCTTGGCTCAACTACATCCTTAGCATAACCAGCACAGGACCTTTTTACCAACCAACCACACCAGTTCACTTTTCACTGTCTGACACCAAGCTTTTTGTCTATTCCTGTTGGAACACAACTCTCTTAGTACCTTCTTATTATTCCCAACTTAATTTTACCTGTGGGCCTGTTTCCTCTCAGGGCACTTCAATACTTTGGCATAAATTGTCCTCTCCCCTCACTCATTAATTTATTTTTATTTCTAGTCATTGTTTTCATAGGATCGTGGAAAGGTTTGGGTTGGGAGGGACCTTAAAGATCATCCTTTTTCAACCCTCTGCCATGGGCAGGAACATCTTTCACTAGACCAGGTTGCTCAGAGCCCCATCCAGCCTGGCTTTGAACACTTCCTGGGATGGGGCCTCCACAGCTTCTCTGGGCAACCTGTGCCAGTGCCTCATCACCCTCACAGAAAAGAATTTTTTCTTAATGTTTAATCTAAACCTGCCCTCTTTCAGTTTGAAGTCATTCCCCCTTGTCCTATCACTACATGCTCTGGTAAATAGCTCCTCTCCATCTTTCTCATAGTCTCCCTTCAGGTACTAGAAAGCTGCAATTAGGTCACCCCAAATCCTTCTCCTTTCCAGGCCAAACCATCCCAGCTCTCTCTGCCTTTCCTCATAGTAGGGTTGCTTCATCTCTCTGATCAGTTTAATGTCCCTCCTCTGGGCTCTCTCCAACAGGTCCATGTCCTTCCTGTGCTAGGGACCCCAGAACTGAAAGCAGCACTGCAGCTTTTAGTGAGTTAAAACAAACCATGTTCTCGTAGAGGATGGAAACGTGAACAAGATCATATCAGACAAGCAGGATGTAGACTCAGCGATTCTTACACTCTACACTACAGTAACTATCTTAATGTCGTGTGTTTTTGAAATACAGTGGGATAAAGATGCACATTTCCAGTGGATGCAGGGTATGGGTGTGCTGCAAGTACCACATAAAGCTGGGGTGGCTGGCTGGTGCAGAAATAGCCTTTTTTTAATCTTGTAGGACAGGATTTTTGGCAGTTCTCCCTCCCTTGAGAGGGGCCAGCAGTACAATTGCCTTCTCCAGGGTCACACCACCGCAGCTTACTCATCCTATTGTTATTTAGAACTCCACATGCTTTTACTTCTCTTTCATTTCTAACTAGTGAACAATTGTCTTGTAGCTCAATACTTTGTTATTCTGAAGGATGTGATTTTGCATTTGATCCTCATGAATTCATCTCTCTACTCCTACACCAGTCCACAGGGTCTTCCAGCCCCACACCCTCATTTTCTCCGTACTGGCGATGCCTGCTTTCTTTCTGTCATGCCTAATCAGGGCACCTCTGCTTTCTGAGCTACTCCTGGGCTACATTTTTACTGCTGTTCATTAGTGAGTCTCAAAGGAAGAGACAAGACTTGCAATCAACCAGCTCATCAACTAGAAGGAAAATGCTGGTTTTCTATTCCTGGTAGGCTGCATCTGAAGTCCTGGCTTCATCTTGTAGCTACCTACGGCCTTTATCCCGAATCAGAATTTGGAAGGAGGTCGAACTTACTGATTTGTAAAGGAAACAAGAGCTATAAGAACAGAGCCAGGCAGAATGCTAGCAAAAAAAGAGAGGAAGAAGATGCCAAAATAATCTGCAACAGCACTGCCCATACCACCAGAAGGAAGAATGGTAAATGTCTCAGTCCTCACAGATAAAAGGAAATATTTGGAGTTATACTGTTATTCTAACCCACACTGGTACATCTTGTTGATGTATGAAATTGATCCTAATAGCAAAATACATCCTCAGTAAAATGAACAACTCTTTGGGTTTTTTCTGCAGCTGTAACAGATAATTGATTAATAGTGCCGAAGCCAAGAAGAAATAACGTGTATGATATCATATTAATATTTTTTCAGACAGATAAAGTAAAGTTTTAAGGCTTCATGTTCCTTCTTTGCAGACTGGTAAATTCCATCTGTTAAAAATGAGTTTCCAGTTGGCACACGGAAAATGACTGCACTGTTGTATAAGCATCTCCACTAAGCTTTGTCATTTATTTCTGTAATTAAAGCCATTTTGAGAAAGACATAGTCAGTTCAAGCAAATTACATGTTATAATAAAACAATTCTAATAACAATCCAGAAGTTATTAATGAATACTCAAATCTATATAGGAAAGTATTAACTGGAGTAGCTCCTGAACAGGATTATTGCCATTTTCAGGCTTTTAAATGTGAAAATGTGTTTTCTGCACAGAATGTGGCAGTTACATTTGCATAAGAATCATAAATCCAATCCAGAAATGTAATTTTATTTTTCTCAACAACCAGTCTGCTAATTTTTCAAGGGCTCTGAACATCTGAACTGGTGGAGCAGAGGATAACGATATGTCTTTTTCATGGGATTTAGTAGCTAGAAACAAGGGGGGAACCGAAGGATGAAATTTTTAAAACAACTTGTATTGATTGCAAAAACACTTTTTACCATTTCTTAGAGATGTCTGCCTAGTGTTTGCCAGACTTTCCTCAGCTCTCCAATCCCAATAAATGCATCACAGAACTAATAAAAACCTCTTCCTATTCTGATTAATTGTTTTGAAAATACCAAAATTTCGTATCTCCCAGAGCCCTTCCTAACAGAATGTACTGTGGCTAAAAGCCTACTGGCAAATCACTCCACACAGATGCCTTAAGCACGTGCTCACACAAAGAGCCAAAAAAGCAACATCTGACTAAGGGCTTTTGCTTTTGGAAGTGTAAGTATTGGCAGATAAACTTCCTGTCTCTTCTTGCCTTCAGGGGAACAATTTCTGCTTATTAAAGACCATCCCTGCCCAGGTACCTTTAGAAGAGCTAACTCCAACAATTAAGACCCTAACCCTAGAAACATGGAATTCCAAAGGGACTGTGCAGCTTGGTCCAGAAGCTCTGGAGATATTCAGCAATTTGATTCCAGTCAAGACATTCAGTAAGGTGGGGTGGTGGTGCAACCCACTTTAGCCAGAAAACTTCTTCCCATAATTTCATTGAGATTGATGAATGAGACACCACTAAGGATAATGACCTCACAAATTTGTGGGAGTTGTGACCTTTCAAGCACAAGACGATCGTTCCAAGATCATTTATCCTCTGACAAGGACAGGCTATGAAGATAAAACCCAGCATATGATAAAATAATCATGCCCTTTTTGACATCAGATGTCTTCTGTTAGGAAAGGGCTACACAAATCCACAGTACTGACATTATTGGTTTATTACATGAAAGCCTGCAACTCCTGTGACAAAAATAATGTTCTTTTACAAGCCCTGAACTCAACAGTCACAAATGAAACATTTTACAAATGAAATAGCCCAGTCTCTGCTAGCTGGGCCAGACCATGGGAAGAGAGTGATACAAGAGCCACTGTAAACCAGGATTTTATTTTATTTGCCAAGGTATGCAGCTAGTAACTGTATGTGTGGTTAAACATCCTGGTCTCCAAAGAAATTCCTATCATGAAGGCCGACAAAATAAGCTTATTTCAGCCTAATAAGGTGGTAAATTTAGATTAACAAACGGGGTTATGTTCATGTGTCTTTTCCTCTTACAAGCTGTGGCTTCTCATTAACACTTTCACAGCTGAAACCCAAGAAGTACCTCAACCAATTATAGTCTCTGTGCTGAAATTTGACAGGTGTAACACATTCTTTGCTACAAAGAAGAAAGCACCTTTCTCAGAGGCAATTAAAGCATCTTGCTTTGCAAAGACCACACCATGTTTTTATTTCAGGGTAGACCAGTGCTGTGACCAAGTGACTGAATGGTGACTCAATAGTCTAAAATTAGCTGACCTATCCCAGGTCTGAGACGTGTCATTCCACCTATGACATCAACAAGAAATGGTACCCAATGCTTTTCCTTCTCACTATAATTAGAAGCCTTGAGGGTTGTTATTTCCAAAATTAAAAAAAACCAAAAAAACAACACCTCCCCCAAACAAAAGCTCTAAGCAAATCTGGTTCCTCTATGACAGGTGACTAAATCACAAAGAAACTCATACAAAGTCCTAATTTTACAGTGAGACAAAGGATGATCTTTGGGATTCTTTTAAGTAAGTGAATATTTTAAATTTGCTTTCACTCAAAAGCTTTTAGACTCCTCTATTCTTGACCCCTTTCTCCCTTCCTCCTATATTTTTTTAAACAGGGTAAAAGAAATAAAAGCAAACAAAGGAAAGAAGGAAAGAAAGAGACTACATGACTTTTGGCAAAAAACAACACTGTAGATTAAAAATCAACTAAAAGCAGAAATATATGGAGAAATACAAAAGAAAGACAGGTTCCACATAAATTTGCTTTCACTGGAAAACACATCAAACCTCTCTCAGATCCTTCCTCCCTTTCCCTGGCAATCACAGAAGGGCTTACCAAATCAACAGCCTAACTAGGCTGGAGTTTTAGCCTAGGTAAGTTAGTGGATCAGCACCAGGTGAACGTTGGCACTGTTAGGTTGCTGGTATGGACTTGCTCATGAGATCCATGATCTGCCCAAAGCAATAAAGCCTCCTCCTGTGCCCACACTTACATGCACCATACGAAAGTCCATTCAAAGAGACAGCTACTTGTAGCATTGACAGGAGTATCCCACTTCTACATATGCTGACTTAGAAACTCGCTTTGAAAGCTTCACTGCTGAAATCAGTCATCTCAGTGTTCCCAGGAAGGAAAAAAAAATAAAAAAGGCTGTTATTAGTGCAAGAGAACAACAGAGCCATGGGGATATAACAGTTGCAAGGATGATGCTAAAGTTCAATGAGAAATGGCAGCTTGAGAAATGTTGTTGCTTCAGAAAATAAAATGGGGAATAGGTTTGGAGGGGGGAAGATAGTAATGATTAAATAGGCTAAACAAAAGGGAGGAAGGATACAGAGAGCAATCAAGCAAAATTTTTCAGGACAGGAAAAAATCTAGAAGTATACAACTAATAGTGAAAAATAGGACAATTAGTGAAAAATACAAAGGAAACACATGGAAAAATTAAAATGGTTTGTTGTGTGGGTGAGAACGAACACAGAGAAAGAAAACAATGTCAGATATATTATACTCCTAAAGCTTTTTATTTTCCCATGTCCCTTTGCTTTTCAAACTCTTGTAAAACATTACCTTCTCTGTTTGGTTTGTTTTTTGTTGGTTTTTTTTCCCTAGTGTACAAACATCACATTTCTCATCATTGTCTTTTCCACTGCAGACAACAACCCTCTTCTCTAGCCAGAGCACCATCAGAGAAGCAATGTCATGCACAGCTGACTGTGTCTTCAAGTGCATTTGTTTGTATTTGCTAAATGCATTTTGAATGTGTTCTGTTCACCCACCTCTTCGCAGCAGAAGCTCAGGGAGATCAAACACTGAGGAATGCCTGTTTCACAATCAGTCCCAGACACATGCACACACTCCATATTTCTATGAGGTTTTAAGTAATCAGAGGAAAATGGACACATTTCATTTTTTTTAATCAGTGGCTAATTCAAAACCACAAAATGTCTTCTTTGAAAGTATTCTGTCATCTCTGTAGCCCCTAGCCTACAATTCCTTTTGAAGGAGAGAATCTTTGGATTGTTTTGGCATAAAAATTTCACTAAAATCCTGAGTAAATTGGCTTCTTTACTTACATATATTCTTTGCAACATATATGTTTTGCCAAATAATACAGTTACACTGATAAAAAAATATTTCACTTATAAACTCTTGCAGTTTATTTCTCTTTCTAAGATCCAAAGGATGTTCTAATGGAATCAGGCCTCTTCAGTGTGTTAAAATAATCTGGACCTTCAAGACTGTAAGCACAGATGTATTCAAACCTCTGCTTTTCCCCCACAAAAACCCTATTTTGAGGGTATTCACTATATGGCAGAGCATAGTGCAAAACATGACCACAGATGTGTGCCTGTGATTTGAGAATTTGCCACTGAGATATTTCAACCTGAACCAGAATCAAATGCAATTTTCATAGCCTTCCTATTAATACACATCCTTGACCAAAGATCAGCCCATTTGTGATTTTTAGCCACTGTTTCTTTCACTGCTGAACCTCTCCCAGATGTCCTCATCACTTTAGGATACCGCCCTTCAAATTTGCTTTATAATGTGCCTTGTGCATTTCATAAATCAAGGATGAACTCTTCACTTCTACAAATTACTCCTGAAAATAACCTCACTCATCTTCTGGAGTATGATCTGCTCACTTGATGAAATACTAAGATTTTTCCTTAATGTGTCCTGGTCAAATTCATAATTATAACACATATTCCATTAAATGTTCCATGCAGTAATTAGATGATAATAACTTGATGGTTCCCCTGAACAAGGCAGAGAATAGGACCTGTGTGAAATCTCTTCTTTCTAGTGCACTGTTGCAGGGTTGGAATCTGACTACTCACATATAAATTCAGAAAATTGAACCAAGTTACAAAGTTACATTATACCATCAGAAGGAAATTCTGAATAAAGTCTTCAGTGACAGGAGGTTCAGATGCAATCCAGAAAAAACAGCCTCCTTTGTGGAGAATTGTTGAAATTACTCAGACACAGCTTAACTTCGTGTCTGGTTTGACAAGGAAAACTGCAAGCTCGAGAACTCTGCCACCAAGATTTCAAAGAAAAATTAATTTAGGTGCACAAAAGCTTTTGTCAAGTAGAGGAGCTCTGGATTACTTTAAAAAAAAAAAAAAAGATAAAATTATTGCCCACGTTCTGTTTAACATCATTGTCAGTGGCATGGACAGTGGGATTGAGCACAACCTCAGCAAGTTTGCTGATGACACCAAGCTGTGTGGTGAAGGCTGGTGGGAAGGGATGCCATCCAGAGGGACCTGGATAGACTTGAAAGGTGGGCCCAGGCAAACCTCATGAAGTGCAACAAGGCCAAATGAAAAGTCCTGCACATGGGTTGGGGAAATCCTAAGCACAAACACAGGCTGGGTGGAGAATGGATTGAGAGCAGCCCTGAGGAGAACAACTTGGGGATCTCGGTTGATGAGAAGCTCAGTGTGACCCAGCAAAGCACACTTGCAGCCCAGAAAGCCAACCTGGGCTGCATCTAAAGCAGCATGGCCAGCAGGATGAGGGAGGGGGTTCTGCCCCTCTGCTGGTGATTCTCTGTCTGGTGAGACCACTCCTGTGTCCAGCTCTGGGGCCCACAATATTAGGAGGACATCAACATGTTGGATGTCCAGAGGAGGGCCCCAAAGATGACCAGAGGGCTGGAGCACCTGTCCTATGAGAAAAGGCTGAGACAACTGGGGTTATTCAGCCTGGAGAAGAGAAGGATCCAGGGACATCTTATTGTGACCTTTCAGTATCTACATGGGGCCTGCGAGAAAGATGGAGAGGGACTTTTTGTAAGGGCATGTAGTGAAAGGAAAAAAATTGCCTCTGCATTGAAGGTAGAGGGGAGAGAGGAGATTAAGACAAGAAAAACTAGTGCATAAATAACTTCTATGAATAAATCCCATCTAATACAGTAGCTGTGATACCTGAAGACTATATAAAGATTATTCTATCAAATATAATTTAATTAGTAAATTTTTTGCTTTGTTTCAGTGGTGCCACAGAAAACTCGAAGCCAGAATGCTGCATTTCTATTTAAATTTATAGGACAGTTCAAAAGCTATTGGAAGGTTATAATTTTCTAGTAAATGATATAGTGACCTTTTCATAGTGCTTAAGGAAGCAATACTCAGGCTATGTATTTTTCAAACAGTGCAGCACACTTTTAATTTAGGAAAATGTATGCACAGTATTTGCAGAACAATCTAAATTATTCTGCACTTGTCAAGATTTCAGGAGTCACATCTATTATTGTAATATTTTTCCCACAGAGTGCTTGCTTCATATCTACACAGAAATAGTCCCTGAAATGTCAAAGAATACGGAAGCTGTGTGGTTGCTTGTTGACTTGTGAGGTTACAGGTTGCCAGACTCACATGGCAAGAACAACTGCAAGGCCAGATGACAATCAAACTCCACTCCTAATTACTTCTGCTGCTGAGTCTAAATATATGCCCAGCTTGTGCTGAAATTGTGTCGTGCCACATCTCGCTGATACGTGTCAAGGGACTGCGTCCTTCGCTCTCCACCAATATTCTGAGGTATCAACAAGGATAAATTCAGTGTGGGCATTGTAGCAGGTGCTGAGACCTTGCTTGATATGTGTACGTAGGCATGTCAACCTAGATAATATACTTGGGCATGGCAGGCAGAAAAGAACATAAATCACTGTCAAGACAGGCTGCTGTACTCCCTGGAACACTCACGGTGCTTCACTCAACCCAGGTGCCATTTTTTTCCAAATGAGATTTTGATTAAGACTTATTACGCCTCAAAGTCTTTTAACCCCAAGCCCTCATCTTTTTGACTGCCACTTCAAAACATGTGTTCTGATTAATAAAGTAACCTCACAGAGATTACAACCACACAGGCATTAGCTAAATCCCACTTGAAATGAACACAAGAAGCCAATGGTATTTGTCAATCTGACTTTCTTGTGTAGTTGAGCTACCTTTTGTCTGTCAATGTGTTTTTAATCTGTTTGCTACTTACATATTTGCTATGAAGAAACAAGCATACATTTTCTTTCATTAGGCTAAAGGTTGAAAATAATTTTGAAGGATAAATAGCATCAGACAGGAAAAATGCTAAAGGGTAGGAGAGGTCCAGTAGGTGTAACTTAGGCTCGTATTGTTCTTCAAACATAGAAGAATAAATTTCTTCTAAATGCCTGGTGCTGGATGCTTGGCTATTAAAAATGGACCATTAGAAAAACAAAATGACAACTACTTCTGTGAGCTGCAGTCTTTCTCAGGATCAGTGTTCTGCCTGGTTTTACCACCCTTACACATCAATACATAATTTGAAAACAAATCAGAATCAGATGACACCATTTAAAATTTTACAGAACCATTACTTAACTTACCTCTCAAAAACGAAAAATACACTGCACAATGTGCACAAATCATTGAGTCACTTTTAAAAATGTAAGCAGGGAGAGGTTTATATGGTAGAAATCCTATACAACCTTTCAAGAAAGGCAATCATATCTTCACTGTGCCTTATTTTTGAAGACCAAATGAAGCATAGCTTCTTTTCCCATCACTCAAATTGGCCATTTTCTTTCATACCTTCGTGTTCTATTATTGTGTCACTGCAGCTAGAATTGCAGGATTTATTTAGGAACAATACTTTATCAATCATGAAACACAAAGCACAGCCCAGCATCCCAGCATGGGTGTTTTAAACAATGTTTTACACCTCATCTTACTTACAGAAGCGTGAGAACTGGTAGCCTGAATTAGGATCTTTAGTGGTAGCTATTAAACATTAAGAGCCCTTTTTTCCTGTACAGTCTCAAATTTTTCATTTTCTGTTTCATTTTCAGTGTTATTTTATTACATTATTTTATAATGGGAAGACAATCACAAGACATTTTTATGATATGTGATATAGTGCTCCTTTTCATCCAGATAGTGAAAATGAGTGAAGCATTTCAGGACAATTTTCCAAAACTTTTACCATCTTTTCCTCTCAGATTAAAAAAAAAGTGGAAAGTACTGTTTTCTTTAAGCTTACTTAAAAAGACTTCCTGCTCAACTAATTCTACTTCCATCCTATTTACTTCATGTGGAGGCTAAAACTGAACCTGTATGGTTACAATTTAAGTCATCAAAGAGAATACTAGCTCCAGGATATTTGAAGAGAAAAAACCCCACCAATCAGACCTCAAAATCCCAAACGGATTTCACACATTCACAAAACCTTTTAAGCATTGCTGACACAGAGGCGTAAAAATGATATCTATTTCCCAGCTGAGGGACAGGACACTCTAAAATGAGGTCTATGCTTTGTGGATAATTGGCGATGGAGAACATCTGCCCTCCTGCACACTTGAGTGACTACAGAATTTGTGGCTAGTGGTTCACGTGGATGGACTACAGGGAAGCTCTGATCACCTGCTGACCCAGCCATGGCATTAGCACATCGACTTTGTCTCCAAGAGCCATCTCTTCAATATTTCTGGAACTCAAAATCTTATTACTGGTTGTGAACCAAAAAAATACTCTAAGTCCTGTGTTGTGTGAAGGCAACTCTTCTCATATGTGTGGGATAAAAAGAGACTGTTTCAGAGGTAGAGCAAAGGACAGGGATAAGATCATTCATTAGCTGGGTTTATGCCTCGGGGTAGGAACTACTGGGAGAAATACACTGCACTGAGTCCAATGGGAAGAAAACATGAAGAGCAGAAGATGAAGAGACATTGAAAGGTTTAGCAGCTGGGCGCAAGAGAAGGATGGCGAGGCAAGTTGAAAGGTTCATGTTTCAGCTTTCTGCACAATTAACACGCCTCTCTGGGCACTAATTTTAATCCTCTTGGAGAATGTTTCTATTTTAACATTGATTGGCAGCAACACTAGAAAAATGAAGAAACATGTTGGCTTTGACCCTACACTTGAATTTCATGAATTACTAGCAAAAGATATAAGTTGAATGACTGTCAAGCTTCTATACCACAGGACAGGTGTTTCTAAAAGCATCTCTGAAGCCTGACACAGCTGGTTAGAAGAATAGACTTGTCAAAGAGAGGCCAGAGACAGAAAAAATGCTTGATCCTGAAAGCAGAAATATATAGTAGAAGTCAAAGAAGGGAAGTTTAAAAAGAAGCCTTCACAAATATCTTATGAAGTGGCTAAAAGGACTTTCAAGGGCTAGTTTTTCTCTCCAAATAACTACAGAGAATGACCAAGGTTTCTACTTGCATTTTTCCCATGCAGTTTTGTTCTGGATGCCTACACACTCTACTACTCAAATTTACAGCACTATGATTCAACAAAGTCAGAATCTGGTCCCATGTGATCCTGAGAGTGTCTACTTTCCAGGAAACAGGCATAGGAGGCACAGGAAATCAGCCTTGAGTCACAATGGCTCTTTGCAACCTCTCATACGAAAGCATTTTCAGTGTCCACAACCAATAATATCAATATACATTAATATAAATCAAACTGAGCTGGCCACATTAAAAAAAGAAAATATTGATTTTCCACCTGAATTTTGTGCTGTAAGGATAAGGGCATCTGCTCATCTGAGAAAAATTAATGACAACCCCAAACCTGTTAAAAAAAAAATAAAATTACTGTCATTTTCTTGATATTTAAACTCACTGGACTTCTCTGCCATCTGCAAAAATTGTAAGGCATTATTTAAAGGTGAAGATATTTAAATGCCTGGGGTTCCTAAATTCAGGTTTTTCTCATTTCTCAATCTGATTATTATTCAAAGGCACTCTTCTCTGATAAAATCAAGGCACCTCTTGGTGTTGTCTGAAAACCATAGCCCAGAAAAATGAAATAATATCAAATATCATGAGTGATATATAAAAGATTGAGGATCAACAATGTATAAACACTCAAACCCGGTACATAAAATATGTTGGGCAAACCTCAAAACACCAATTGGCATACAAACTACCTGATAGCTAATAAAGTACTTGAATAGAAAAATGAGAAATATTATTTAAAGCACAGTACATGCAGAAAAACAGTAGCAATATTTTGTACTAAATTATACAGCTCAGATAAATACTGGAAATGCAATGTTGTCAAATTTATACCAAAGTTGATGCTATGGGACTGGTTTGAAGTTCAGCCATTCAGCATGAGGCAGAATAAATTTAGCTCTCAACTTCAATTTACAGCTTGTAGGAGAAGTTTTCCTGCAAGGGAATAACATCTCTGCCATCAACAGTGGGTCATAACAACCTGATTCCCTGGAACGCCCATGACAGGAGAAAGATTACATCCAATAAAACAGAAGTTGCCAAAACTCCCCAACTCACAGCAATTGATTCATAATCTATTAAATGAGGAAAATTATTTAGAAAGGTCCCTGTTCAGACAATGGAGGGAGTTAATATCTACAGACTGAAGTGGCATGTAGAGTTTTTCTAGATTAGCAAGGATGACATATATTATTTACCAGCTTGGGCATTATTATTCTTTTGAAGCTTCCATTTATGTCCAAAGACAAGCTATAAAACAGAGGGTAGCAGAGCTGTTCAGACTCACCATTTGTCATTAACAAATGACCTTCTCATAGGTCTTAAAGTGTCTTGAATATGCAAACTCCATTGTACCAGAACACCTTCAGCCCCACAGGAGAGCAATAAAAATGACCTGGGAAGACTTCTATTAAAATAATTATTCTAGATGAAAGTACCAGCCATTTCTGAAGTCTATTAATACACTTCAGTGTATTAATAAAATTATATTATAATTATAAATTAGTGTATTAATAAAATGTTAAGGTGACACTCCTATGAAGATGTTGTTTTAGTCTTTTCTGGCATGTACACATGTGGCCAGTTTTCACTGTAAGACCTTCAGGTCTTAGTGGTATCTGTCACTGTTCCCTATACTCCAGCATTGCAAATGCATATATCATAATTTCACTTCAATTTTTAAATAGACGAATTTCTAGCTCTCTGGTCTGCAGAGTAGCTCCTGAGAGTGTGAACTCTGGGTTGAAAAATGAGGAAGTTATAATTATGGCAATGCTACAAGGGCTGTGCCTAGTTTTTAATAGCATTTACCTTGAAGTACTTCTATTATTCATGTTTCTGTTACATCAGCTAAAAAGACAGAGACTTGCTGCAGAAGAACCAGAACAAATTAATGCCTGGACTACTGATACGTGGAGAAGGGCTGACATTTGGTCCTTTTCTAGAAACAGCAGGAAACATCCTCTCTGCTTCCACTGCACGAATCAGCACCAAGCCGAAGGATAACTTTGAGTCTAGGCCGCTGCAGAACAACAGGGGATATGAGTTGTTTTCAGCACTCAAACAGAATTTTAATCTCCAGGCACATCCTGCCCTGCTTTTTATCTGCAGAGCTCTCCTTGTATTAGTAAAAGAATCAGCAGAAATCAGGAAGAGCTACAGGGTCCGTAGGACTCTTCCCTCCCACTCCCTCACTCCTCATCTAACGTGTCTTGGTTTCCCAAAGCTTCAGACCTGAGCAGATGAGGACAGAAATACATGGGGAAATTATTCCAGATGCTGTGGTTCAGTGTAAACATATCAATCATGACAGGCCATTTCTGATGCATCATAACAGCAGCTGTTGTGTACAATAAATTATGCTTAATATGAAATATAATTTCCATTTACAGAATAAGAAAAACTGTAAGTTCAAACCAAGAGTCTGGAATTGCATGAGGCATAACAACCTACCCAAAACGCTGCCAAGACAAGGGAAAAGCACCCTCTAAAGCATGCTGTGACCTTTCAGTGAGATGATAACCAGTCAATTACATGGCTGCTATGGAACTCAGACTCTCTCAGTGAGGTTGATGGCACATGACCTTAACAATGAGGAGCTATTTGATATTAAAAAAAACCCAACAAAACCAACCAAAATCAAAACAGCTGGAGGATAGTAAGGGGGGGCATCATCACAGTGCATAACAGTGAAGCAGTAAAATAGTATAATGCTTATCAACAATGCTGACTTATAAAGGAGGAAGGAGGAGAGGAGAGGAGAGGAGAGGAGAGGAGAGGAGAGGAGAGGAGAGGAGAGGAGAGGAGAGGAGAGGAGAGGAGAGGAGAGGAGAGGAGAGGAGAGGAGAGGAGAGGAGAGGAGAGGAGAGGAGAGGAGAGGAGAGGAGAGGAGAGGAGAGGAGAGGAGAGGAGAGGAGAGGAGAGGAGAGGAGAGGAGAGGAGAGGAGAGGAGAGGAGAGAAGGGAAGGGGAGAGAAGGGAAGGGAAGGGGAGAGAAGGGAAGGGAAGGGAAGGGAAGGGAAGGGAAGGGAAGGGAAGGGAAGGGAAGGGAAGGGAAGGGAAGGGAAGGAAGGGAAGAGAAGAGAAGAGAAGAGAAGAGAAGAGAAGAGAAGAGAAGAGAAGAGAAGAGAAGAGAAGAGAAGAGAAGAGAAGAGAAGAGAGAAGAGAAGAGAAGAGAAGAGAAGAGAAAAAAGCTGGAATAAGGAAAGAGACTGAAAGCCAAAGGCCATGCCAAGTGCCAAAACACAACACAGCTTTGACATGGCTGTAATTCACTCAGAGGGCAGAGCAATGTAAGGGATCAGTTTGATCCTTTTTTCTGGACTTGCAGCCTTTTCCTGGGTTTATTTCCTCTGCTGCCACATCACCCACTGTATGTTCATCTCACCTGTATTATCCTTAGAAGTTATTTGGGAAGTCAAAGCTGTGCCAGCAGGAGCTGAGGGCTGTGCTGAGCTGGATGGGCAAAGGATATCACAGGCAAGCCCAGAAGCTGCAAAACAATCTGGATGGGGTAGGACACAAGCTGTTGCGGGGTGGCTCTGAAAGACTCAGAGGCTACACACATGCCTGAAAACCTTGTTGTGGTGAGCTCTTACCCTTTCCATAGCACCCTTTGAAAACACACCCGTGCCAGCCAGTGTTGTAGCCACTAAAGTGCCTTATGTGCCAGATGTTCAACATTTAACCAGTGTTACAGTTTAGTGGTGTTCTAACAAATGAAGCTACACATCAACTCGGATGCTTACAGCTTACTTTCTGTAGAGAGACATTTAAAAGCAGCTTGTTTTCAAAATCTGTAGGCAAATGTGAGCAGGCAGTGATTAGAAATGTGTTTTTAGAGTCTGTGGGGATCTAGATCGGGCCCTCATCTGGGAGCTGTGAACAACAGATAACGCCAGAGGGGGACAAACAAAACTACGATGAGTTTACTCTGTGTAGCCTGATACTGTGCAAGCAGGTGCAGTGACATGTCTTCATTATTACTTAATCTTTCCATCTCATAGATATGGGGATTGGGACAACGATGGGGATTGGAACTGTGGTGCAGCATACTGAACTGAGATAATCTAATTTACTTTAGTGTCTGCATCGGTATTCAAACTCAGCTGTTCATGAAGCAAAACAAGAAGATATATTTTGCCCCTTTTCTAAGCCATTTTTTGGCTGTTTCAATTATTTAACTAAGCTTCTCAGTGAAAATAAATGCCAAAACAGCTTTGTGGAAACCTTCCTCTCAGGAAAAAAAAAAAACCTACTGAGCACAAAAACATGAAGAAAGGCAGAAAGATGAAAAACTTATTTCATTCCAAGCATGGATTGACTGCATATAAATTAATCATACTACATAGGGAAGGGAAGAGCAAATCTCCCTGAGATATAATTGTGTCATGTATCACAAAACAGATTCAGGGCACACCATGGTGGAATTGAGCATGAGTGACAGCAAAGGGGCAGTGCTGTGGTAAACGCATTTATGATCTTAAAAAGAAATAAATCAGCATTTGTTGATAATTACCTCTGAAAAGAAAAATAACTGCAGGACTTAACAGCACCTGCTCTCAGTCAGTCTATGGTGGAGCACTAATGCTTATGATGAGGGAGGGGATGCTCTGCTTCCTACAAAGTTCAAAGAAATGATGACAATACAACATGAGAAGCAATCCAATCCAATAATCAGGAAGTCATAGAATAAGACAAAGATTTTTTAAAAAAGCCTTCAGGTGATTTACAGAAAACAAAATCTCTTATTTTATAATGCCAGAATTCTATTCCTGATCATTTGAATCAGAAGATGCTGCTTTAGCTTTTAGGAGAAGAACAGAACCCTTGCAATGGCACTGTAACGAATATCAAAGAAAGGAGTGTCAAGACCAATAAACATCTGTCACAAAGACAGAACTGTAGATAAAGCAGGATCTCAGGGCATCTTCAGACCCTAGGACTACTTTACCCTAAATTAAGAGGAGCCAAGCAGGATTTTGCTCAAAAATTAAACCATTATTCTCTTCAATGGAAAACAAACAAACAAACAAACCAAAAAATCAAACCAACCAAACAAAAAAAACCCCAAACAAACAAAAAACACCCAACCCACAACAAACAAAACCCTCCAAATCCAAATAGATAAATTTTCATAACTAGCTGCTGCTCCCCACACCTTTTTGCTGGGGTTATGGTCATTCACAACACACCACTTTACACCCTTAGCTTACAAATCATCTCCATGGCAAGCAAAGCTCTTCAACCCTGAGAGCACAAATGCACAGTGGATACTGTGAGTGTTACTAAAATATATCCTAAGCATGCCTTCTCCTGTTCCTGTTCAATGACTTAAAGGGGAGGTATGCTTCCTGGACACTAAATTACTAGATTGTAACCTGAGGTTGTCTTTTTTCCACCTACAGGCTTATGCATGTTTGTTTTACTTTGGAGGAAACTACTTAATACCCAATGATTTGACATCAAGAGGACTGCTCTTCTACGTCTTATGAAGTTTTTTGGGATAGAGGAAGGTTCTTCCATTAGCTTTTTGAAGTTCCCTGTTTGAAAATTGACGCTTTTGTTTAATTTGTGAAGGCAATTCTAGATTTACAGCTGTGCAAGAGAAGGAAAAAGAAAAAAAAAAAAAACCAACGCCTCACTCTGAGCTTGGTGTTCTCAAGATAACACCAGAGTTAGTGGAATTTCTGAGTTTAAAAAAATCCCATGAGATAAGAGTTAAATGCAATGGAATGCCGTGGTTCCTCTGAGTACAGGTATATACCTGCACAAAGGAAACAATGCATGGGTAACCAGCCAGCTCACACTTTGCATTTGCATTTCATCAAATCTCAGAGCTACTTTCCAGCGCAGCAGGCAGTTAGCTTGCCCTAATTACTGCCAGGGAGACCCAGATGCTTTTGTCAGCTCTTCAAGCACGGAGGAAGATTACCAGCAGGCAAGCCAGCCATAGGATCAAGGATGGCTCCTAACAGGAGACTTGTAAAAATCTGCTAATACTTGTGTTCTCTACTGAACGGAAGAAATCTAAACACCTTATAAATCTGAGAGCAAGCCAGACTATTCATATACAGGATTATCTTCCATGCTGAAGAAATAAACACAAACGTGGTCAAGTAAAGAGAGAGTTATCGCAACAAACTCTTTTTTGTGTAATTTGTCCAGATAAAAACCAGTGCCTTGAGCAGACAGGAAGGCACAGCCATTGAGCAGATGTGCCTGCCTGCCGAAAGAAAAAGATGTGACAAAAAGATGTGGGGTCCAGCAACTCCCACAGCCGGGTGTGGGTTCAACCTCTTCCCGACTCCAGTGGCAGAGGGGGCTGGACCCAAAGGATTGCAGCCACTTTACCTACACGGATAGTCTGAATAAGTAAAAGCAATTACTATTTTTCACATTTTGAAATTACATGGAGAGGATCCTCCATTCTCTTGCAAATTGAATTTCACAACCTTTCAAAGCAATTTGGCTTAAGCCTGAGAAATAGACTCAGCAGCAGCTCTTTATCCAGCAGTAGTGGGGGAGACCAGTGCCTCTTATCACTGATTTCAGCAGCTGGTTGAAACCAGCACAAATTCTCTATCACCATACAAAATACAATTACCTTTTTTACCCTCCTCATATGAGAGAAGAAAAAAACCTGTTTGTTTGAAAAACTAGGACTGCAGCTTTAACCTGAGATACTTTCTTCTGTTCAGCTATATGATTTTTAAAAAAATGAAAAGCCTGATTAATGCAGTTCAGGGCTGTGTGCGTTGCTGACTTATTATATATGGTGAAACTCACCTGGGTCAAACACAGTTTTTAACTACAAAGGTGACCTCAGAAGACCCAAGCTCATCCACGTCCTGTCTCTGCTGATTGCTGAATTTGAACTGGTCACTTTGGCTTCTGTGTCTGCAAAATGAGCAGAGCAATCCCTTCTCCTTAGCAAAAGCCAAGGAGACACACTGATCATAAAGGAGGTGTTAGAAGTTTAATATTAATGTTATTGCCATTATGTTGTTAGGACTATGATCCTATTTTGAGCAAAAGAACAGAAAATTTGGAGGGAGGATCCTCTTGTTGCCACAAAAGCAGCCAAATTGGCATTAGATGCCTCTATGTTGAATCCCATGTGACTTCAAGCAATGTTCAAGTACTGACAAATATCTGAGTCAGAAAATTTGTTCAGCAAATTAAATGCACTGCCTGAGATGGCAGGATAATATTCAGGAAAATAGTGTCTTATCCCAGCACAGATCTATTGCTCTTAATTTGTCTTGTATAAATGACCACTGACTTTGGGCCTAAATTTTTGATATTTGCAGATGCCATAGTACACAATATTGGGGTTTACCTGAGTAGCTGGTGGTTAAGGATGGACTGCAAACCCAGGTGCTTCACTGTCTCTTTGCCCATTTTTCATTTTGAATTCTCAGCTCAACAGCTCCTGCATTCATTTTTTTTTTCTTATGCACAACAAGAAAATTGGAATTTTGTAATTCATATTTTCCTCTTGGCTACACTGATGCCCATAACTGAAGAGTTACCACAGTGACAGAGAATTTGGCTTGGTATATGAAACAGTGAACAAACAAACAAAAAGTTTATTTGCCAAAGTCAAGAATCTGCTACTCTTTACTTTCTGTCCATGACAATGCCAGGATAATACACATTTCTGATCCAACTCTCAGAGCATATTCATTTGTAAGGAGGAAAAAAAAAAAGCTAATTAAGAATTAGCTATTTGGCTGCTTTCAATGGTAGCTTTTTGTCCTTCTTTGAGAAATAATTCCTCTCAGAGAAACAAAAATGTATGTGCTTTGACAATACTAAGAAACTTGTCAGCACAGCCCAGGGAATTTCCTCTCTAGTCCATTATTTGCAGTTTCCTCTTGGTCAAGAGTGGCTGCAGCTTATTCCATGAAACATCTGCTTGTTACCCTCTGTGCTTTCAATGGATGTTTGCACTCCAGTCCCCAGGGAACAAGTGAAAACCAGCATTAAATGAGAGCTTTGCTGCCAGCCTGGGCAGAAAAGGACTGACATCATTAGTAGCATCAGCCACATTTATCCCAGCTCTTCTTTGTCAAAGTCAGAGATGGAAACTTGGAGAGATCCATCAAAGTTTGTACTGGAGAAAGTCATACTAAAATTTATATTATGCTGTAATATTGACAGATCTGAGGTCTGCTTTTGTTTATGGTTATGTGCATTCATGTTTTATCTGCTAGCACCCTGTATCTTCTCATGCTTCACCAAAACTGTTATAACTATGGGATATTCTAAGATTAATTACTCCTATCTACCTTCTCAAAGTGTCTTCATTGTCCAAACATCATCTTTGCAAAGAAAGGCCTTGCAGCCCTTAAATACCTTCTATTCAAGATTCCACAGATCACTTCTCTCCCACAGGAAGTTAAATACAGGCTCTTGAGGCAACTATGACAGCAGAGTATGTAGGAAAACAATCTGTCAACTATTCATGTATTTTTAACTGTCAGTAGTGTGGTACAGCAAGTGGAAATAAAAGGAGTAGAGCTGACAGAGTAATGAGCCATCTTCCCCGCAGATCACCAGTAAATGCTCTGCTGGTCCCAAAGAACCACAATTAAGAGAATGCTGGCATTGATAATTAATGAGTTATTTAAAATGAGCAAATCAGAGTACACTTTACATGCCCTTTCACCTGTGGGTGAGATTTTGTAGTCTGTAATTCACAGGTGCTCTACTTGGAAAGAAATAAAACAGTTCATTCATTTCAAATTTTTGTTACAGAACAGTGGCTCAGATATCAGAATCACACCTCAAGTCACATCCTAATTAGAGAGATGAAAGGAAACAGAACTCCTACTTGTGTAGGGAATGAATGAGAACTGATTGAGATTTTACCTTTAGCTTAGACCTAGGTTAAGATAGCACCAGAACAGACATGATTGTTTCTAATTTCAAGACTTGATTCAAGAAAAGACTTGAAAAGCACATGTTTAAATCCCTTCCAATCCCAGCATTTACTTAAGAACATGCTTAAAGAAAACACATATATTTAAACACTGTCTTGAATTGGAATTCCTCTGCATACTGAGGCCCTACATGGATCATCTGAAAAATCTCATATGCCTTATTCATCAGCAATAGATTTTATAAAATTTCCTTCTACACTACTGAAAAAAATAAAGCAATTTCAATGATTACAGCCAATACTCAGGAAATGCACCATTACAGCTCTATCTTGCTGTTAGTATTTGTAAATAAAATTGTACTCACACTGTGACTTTCACCCCTGCCACTGCATTTTTCTCTTCTTTGACCAAGAAATGCCAGCTAGGAGTTTTACTCTAAATTCCTATTTTCTCCCATGGGCATATGGACTCTCCTTGTTAACTGACTGAAACACCTGAATACACTTCCTTTCATATTTATCTATTTTTCTTATTTTTTTTCCCCCCTTTGGCTCCATCTTCCTAGGTCATATCAGTACGGTTTCTTACTGATGGCCTTGCCTTGCCAAAAAGAAAACTTGCCATTTGGTTTGGTTTGCTAGTCAGCTGAGCAACATGAGCAAAATTTGCAAGTAATTCTGTGGAAAATATGTGCTTAAACCCCAAATATGAACAGCTAGATATTCAGAAAAGCAGGGAAAAAAAAAAAAAAAGAAGGCACACTGTGTTACAAACCCAGTCTTGTTAGGTTATCCAGCTCATTTTACCATCAACCCAGGACTAGAGAGGGAAAAACCAACACAGCTTGTCCGATGTTCAACACTAAGTTTAAATCAAACCTTGTTGCTTCTTCAACAATGCTGACACTTCCTCCTACAAAGATTAACCATGTTGCTCAGTATTCATCATTATTATTTTAATATTGCACTAGAAAGAAAATGGAATTGCCATATGGTGGAATTATCATGTCAGACATCTGTTACCTCCTCTTATGGGAAAAAAAAACCAAACCACTTCAGTCTATTCACAGACTAAGCAAGCTGATAGCTGTTATTAATATATAAAGATATTTATTATACAAAGATGTTAAGTGTAGGATTAAATTAATTGTAGGATTTTCTTTAGAGGCTTACCTGTTTAATACTAAAAACATAGGTAATGGTCTCTATTTCTGTGTGGACTCAGCACTACAAGAACTTGCAAAAGTTTGAGTGCTAAAGTCAGTTAAGATTGCAGAGGAGGCACTGCCTCAACAGCTTTGCAAAGCTTTTCAAACAGTTGATTGAAAACATTGAGCTGATCTCAACCATTTACAGATTTATGTCTAATTAGATGAATATAATACACACAAAACCCTTTTCAAACAGTGGTTTTATTTGGATTTTCATTTTGAATTTTTTTTTTTTTTCAATTTGCCTGCTCTTAACAATAAGGAATAATAATTTTTTTTAAAAATCACACAGAAATAGGTTTGAACAGAAATTTTTCCTTTCTTTCGTTCTTGGTATGCTGCTGATAAAAATTGAGAAAATATCTTGGGTCATCAAAAATGATTCTTCCATTAGTCATTGGGGAAAACAATAACCATATCCTGACCCCTTCTCTCCTGCATCTGTTTTTAACTGACTGTCATTTCATAAGGAAAATACTATTACTGCCTTTATGTCTCATTTAATTATAATACTTGGTCATTTTGATCACATTAGAAAACATTATTTCTAAGACTATTTCTGTGTATGGTGATGCAAGCTACCACCATCCACCACAGAGAGAGGAAATGTCAATGTCATTATCAGGGAAATATTTTAAGGGCTTATGTTGAAATTGGACATCACCTCAATATAAAAATGTAGTGAAAAATTACTTTTATACACTCAAATACCTATGCAAATACTTTATTTAGAAGGCAACACACATCTAGCTACCTCTGCTTTCCTACACTGTGGGATATGAAGGTATTGATAGTGCTTTGGCATGGATTAGATCAGTTAATTACCAAGTCCATCACACCTACAGAAAATGTATTCAGACTGTCATATTCAATACCGCTGGGAGCCTGGAATTAAGCAACTAAGTCTTAGTATTAATGTAAGGAATTATCAGCTTTCCTGAACACATTAAGTCTAGATGGATATCCCTAAAGCATTCAGTAAAATTCCCAGACACTTAATTTCAGTGAATTTGTGGCCTCGTGGAACATGGAGACAGGATCTACACTAATTTTTCCAAAATATGACCTGAAAAAGACATAAAGAAGGGGGAATATTTCTCCTTGGAATTGATTAATGCCTGCACATCTGTGAAAATCACAAGAGAATCTGGATAGGAAGAGAAAAGCAAATGATCTATTAGTCGGGGGAGTCAGCTATGGCTACATGGACACCAGAACCTCACTCGTGCTGTTCCCAGCATCCTCCCAGTGTCTACTCAGCACAGATACTGATGTCCTGCTCTAAAACCTGAAAATAATATGCAAGTGTCATTTGAGATATGGCTAAGGCCACTTGTTGTGACCTCATCCTTTTTTTTTAATTCATGAAAATGTCAGCATCTTCCATATATTTTTAGTGTTATTCTGGGAGCTGAGAAAAACCTGCAAGCTGGTGGCCATTTCAAAAGCTCTGTCGACCTCTTCAGTCTTTCTTCTCGACAGGATCCATCCACAAAGCCCCAGACATTTCATATGTGGCTGGATTTAAAGACCTAGCAAGACAATACAGAACATTGTACCTTCAAATGTTTTGTTCCCCACACAAGCCTTTTTCCTCCAGGACCTGAGGAATGTCAGCACCATGGAATCTCTTCACTCGGGCTTTCGGCCACATGATTTCTGCTCTTTCCAGAACTGCCTCTAATTTACCTGCTACAAGTTCTCCCAAACCCTGGTACTTGCACCACTGTGTTTTTAGATACAGACACAATCCATAGTGATGTGTCTGAACATATCAAAGGCCGTCATGGATTTAATCCTCAGCTCATCATCATCTCACAGTGGGGAAGTTCTTGGTGATTTATTAACAGAGAGGAACTGGAGGAAGATGGTATCATTTCCCCTAGGTCAGAATACAAACCTACATCTTTGATTTCTGTTCAATTGGTGAATATATCATCATATCCGCTGGAGTGGAATTTAAGCAAATGGTTCCTATTTCTCAGCCCATATTCCTATGCGCTTCTAGGAGAGAGTGGCATACTTGGATCCATGGAAAAAGTTCAGTTCTTCTCTTCCTTAATGCAGATGCCCCTGCCCATCATTTACATTCTCTCTTAGGAGAAACTGGCAAGTCCCACAGGTTTCTTCCTTAAGTCCCTTTGGACACTTTACTGTTCCCCTTCACATTAAAAAATTCCAATCTAATAACTTCATCTGGCTTTTAGAAGTGTTTATGTGTGTATATATACATATATTTGTGTGCTTGAGAAATCATACTGCAAAAAAGAGACATTTCAACAGAGATTCATTAAATGACAGGAAAGCTGTGCAAAGAAATAAACACTGCATGCAAAATTATTTGTAACAGAACTGCAGATGTTCTAGGCAAAGAACATGAAGACATAACTATTAGAAAGTATCTAACTCTGAAGTAATTCCAGCATATAAACAAAACATAACTTTCAGCTGTTCAAATCAACTGTTGATTACTAAATGAAAACAAGTATTTAAAGACAAGTTTAGCTAACAGATCAAATTAAATAAATCAATAAATCACAAAGTACTTATTGAGTCATTCGAGACAGACGTATTATGTTGATACTACCCACAGGGAAAAAAAAAATGGTTTTGAAGAAACCTTCTGTACTAATTTATTAACTGAAAGTCCCAAGAAGTGTTTGATTAAAGAAAATGATCTGCAGTCTATGAAGCAGGCGTGCCTGTGAATGAAGATTTGGTCTTAATAACTGTAAGTGAGCAGAAAGGTTTCACACATTGCCATCACCATCGTGTTTAGAGGAAATCTCCAGTACATAATACAGCTCTGATACGTGCCTGATGTTCAAAAAAACATCACACAACAGACTGTTGTAGTCAGGTCCTTGCCAGCCACACATACAGCAGGTTGAACACTGCAACCTGCAGCAATTAGCCTGATTAATTAGATATGGAAAGAAAATTCATCTGCCAGCGGCTCCATGTGCCATGGAAACACTTGAAATCCACTGGCTGGCTGCAGCAGCAGGACTGACACTGCTGCAGTGCACTGGGGGGGCTGCAAGTGAGGCAGCACTTTGAGGCTTTATCAGTGCAGGGTGCCTGCTCTGGGCTCTCACCACTGAGAGAAGAGGGTCACACCCTGAGTCAATTTGCTTTTCTTTCCCTTAGCTCTCAGGAATCACACACAAAAGAAATATAATGTATTATTTCATGCTTTCTGAGAGGAAATTGTGTGAGCCAAACTTGTAAAACACACAGTACTTCAATCATAAAAATGCACCAAAGGAAGTGGTTAACGAGATCTTCAGGCTTAGCACAGCTCCAGAAAGTGATAAGGGGACTGAACGACTCTCGCTTTCTTTTCACAGGAGAACAGAAACTCTGAGACACAATACAAGGATTTCTATCCTTCAAGGCTGCTGAGAATCAGTGACTGTAACACCCAGCCCTTTTCAGCCATCCTAAATGCAGAAAAGTGCATTACAGCCATGTGAATGGATGGTTATGGGTCACCAGCTCAGCAACAACCTGTTGTTCCACCTGGGTGAAACAATCCCATTTCCGTATAATCCTGATGTTTGCTTGGTGTGCTGGCAGGCACTGAGAAGGAGCAGTGGAAGGCACAGAGTATGAGAGAGGACCAAGCATTGCTTCATGTGAGAGGACCCTTCCCAAGAAAGAGGTTGACAAAAAGAGCTGCGACTGAGAGGGAAATATTTCTTCAGCAACGAATCACTGCCTAAATTTGGGTATGACTTTGCTCAGCAACCATTTGATGCTATGTCCCATGTTATGCAAAGGGATGGTTTAGAAATACTACTATCCTAATTTAACATGAGCAACTTACTAGGAATAAAGAAAGGCAGCATGCTATGAAAACATTAGTACCAAGATGATGTTTGCTGTACTATATTTCACCATATTTAAAATGGTAATGAGTCAGAATTTGAGACCGCATAAAACCAATCTGGGTTAAAAAAAAACATAATAAAGCAAATTGTAATAAATTAACTTGGTCATTTATACATGAAAGAACAACAAAATTAAAGCAGCAAGTGGCCTGAGATCCTTTTTTCTCAAATTGAACTTAAAAAGAAATCTTATTTGTAACTAATTAATCAGCAATTTATGCAAGCGTCTTGCCATTCTTTGGATTACTAGCACTGCTGTAATTTCATTTACAAGCAGATTTTTTCCCTGTGTGTACACACTGTAGGGGGTAATTTCAAAGCAATGCTCAAGGTTTTAGACATATCCCACTGGCTGAACAGAAATTCCATGGTTTGGCTTCCTTTTGGAGGGGCTGGAAACCCATCCCACCTGGATGGTGCCTCTTGAAGTTAATCCACAACAGAGCCAAAGACAAACCAGAAGTCTTTTCTGGATTGTGCAGTGGAGCAGGAATGAAGTAGCATTGCTGATCATGTCCAGTTGTTTTTGGGCCTGTAGTTTTCCATGCATCTGGTTAGGATTTGCCTTCGGTGCTCCACTATGCTCCAAATTGCCTCTATGAATCTTTCCAACAAATGCCAACGACAACAACTAACAGTAAGTCTTATCCCTGAGCTTGGCACAATTAAGGATACTGTTAGAGTATTTATATATAAAAGTGTCCTAGGATAAGATTTTCAAAAACTTTGATGGAATATAGAAACATTAATGAGTCTGAGGAACTTTTGAGAAGCTCGTCCTAAGCACACACATACACTTTGTTTTTCATCTTTGCTTTTAAAACACAAAGCAGAGGAAGACCTGGCTCTGCAATATGCAACAGAAGACCAGGACGGACACCAGAACAGATGAAATTTAGCTTTTCTGGGAGCTTAATATCCTTGAAATCTTTATGCTGAAGCCAGATTTGACTGACTTGGTCAAGGGATGCAATATTTATTAAGAGGCAGACAACCATGAGATCATCTAAGTAATACTTGGAAACAACAAACCAATGAGCCAGTTCAAGAGGCAATTGTACTGAATACTGACTTTCTAAAGCCATCCTATTTATACAACTTCAGTACTCCAGCTGAAGAGCCAATATTCAATATGTAAATATTTTGCAGAAGAATGGGAAAGTCAAATGTGATCAGGTAGCAAATATTAAAACAAAGATAGAGAAGTTTAATGTTCACTGTGTCCGCTTTTCAATGTTTTAGAGATCTTGAATGTCAGTGATGTTGATAATTGTTTTAAAACAATTAATCAAATTATCAAAAATCACTAGAAGAAACTTAAAATTCTTAATATGATATTTTAAACAACAACAACAAAAAACCCCACAAAGAAAAGTGCATGGGTTTCACGCACTTAGATAAATTTCTCTCAACCTGCAACTGAAACATGTGCCCTTCACAACTATCATTTTGCACAGAGATCCTACTGCAAATGAGATTTGTCCCAAACACTCAAGCTTCCCAGGATTTGTCATCTATGGGACATGTATGGGTGCTGAGCACTGGGATGCTGGAAGCTGTGGGATTCACTTTACACTAGTGAGCATCTGTTGAGTCAAACCTTTGTGATTTATCAGAGCCCTGGCAAAGAGCTTTGCTTACTGGGGCTGATGAACTGTGGAGAAGTTGGTGTGACCATCCAGTGTGGATACACGGGAAGAATACAATGCCTGTATTCTTATATTATATTATGTATTCTTATTATACAATGCCTTAGGAATAGGACTTTGCAATCCATGCAGGCATAATTTTAAACCAAAATGGGTGGAAAAAACTCATCCTCCTATCAATATTATCTGCATACATTTAATGATTACTGTGCCTCCACAAAACATGTTCACATTTGGCTAGAGGTTATGTATTCAACTACCATTCTTAAAATTGAACTCTTTCCATGGATAACACCCCTGGTTTTTTCCAGTGCTTGTTTTTATCTGGCAGGTGAAGTCTCTGAGCCAAGCCTGTCATTGTCCCTGCTACAATGAATGCCATTTAAATCTGCTGCTCCAGTATAGGTAGGGAAACATACCCTTCACCTGATGTATGCCCTCGAAGGCAACTGACCAAATTTCAGTTCATTGACTTAGTTCTGCCTGACCAAAAATCAGTGCCTATTGTTCCCAAACATGCAATCATCTCACAGTATATAGCAATTGCTGGCTAAGTGGCTTAGTGCTATTGATAAGAACCCACCCTGACGAGAACAAAGAGGACTGCCAGAATACGTTATGGAAAATAAAAAAAGCTATTTTGCACACAATTTTCAGAAGGAGTTTCCAGTGCATGCGAGTAGAGGCTGCTCTGTGGATAGGCTGTCATAATCAAATCCTTAGAAAGGGATGAAAAATGAGCATATTATTCTTGATTTACTATCACTTCATTTATGATTTCCAGCTAATATGGACTCACAAAGCCGTGCCAAAGAGACACTAAAGGCCTGATTGGGCTTTCCTAATTCAAGCAAAATCCATTCTCTAAGTCCTTTTGAAGCCTTTCAGGCTTCTGCCAACTCTTGCAATTTTTATTGCAAGCCTTGCAGTACTCAGTGTTTAGCTTAACATTTCAGCTCCTGGAGCTCTACAACATGTGAATCTTTATTTTCAAAGATGTTTATCACCTTCATGACTGAATAGAAAAACTTGAAAATTAGATTTTTAAAAAGTGTTAAAAATAAAAGAAAAAAAGAAGGAAGAACTTAACTGTATCATTTTGCTGAATAACCTCATAAAAAGTTGATATTCTTGGATCAAATTCATGATTTCTGAGTCCAAGTGCATTCTTATGGCTCCCCAAAAGTCAGCAACACCTATTTTCATTTAACACAAGTCCTGTTCTCACAAAAATTAACCTGGGGGATTTCTTTCCATGCTCATAAAGGTATGCAAAATGTTGAGCCTCCTCCCATGCAGTGTGGAGGGAACAAATCCTGCAATCCTCAGCTCCCATGCCAGTGGCCAGGGATTCCCCCAGGTCTCAATGGCAAAGTGAGAAGCAGAGGAAAAATCTCACTGACCAACCAGCTGGTGCCAATTTTGCACCAATTACTTGGCCAGGCAGCCAAGTCCTTAAATTGCCTGCTCCAGAGTCTGCTGTACCTCTGTGGTAATCCTACAGCTGTCTGAAAAGACTGGATAAAAAACTACAGGGCAGTAAAGTGTCCCTCCCACAATGGCTGCAAATCTGCACATTTGTCAACACTGAAACAACACAATCCTTGCTTTATTTCCCTCTTCCTCCCACCTCCTGATTTCCTCTTTTTCCCCCCCTCCTTACCTGATACCTTTTGTTAATTCTGTGAGATATTGGAGGCAGGCACTTTCACTTCCTCTGTGTTTACACAGTGCCGTGCATGGAGGCTGACAGCTTGAATGCCATTATAATCAAAGGATGAGTAGGGGGGAGGATTTAAGACACTAAGGAAAATGAGGCATTCACCTACTATTGACATTCAATAAGCTTTGAGTACCTTTCTCCCCCTTTGAAAAATTTACATTTCCAAGTGCAATAATTAAGATGTCTCTCATCACCAAAACATCCATTGTTAAAATATTTCCAAGCTGGGAAAGTCTTCATTTAGAGTCTCTAGCAAATAAGCGTTTCTTTCTCGGAAGCACTAAGACCTCCTTCATCTACAATCATGCACAACAGTATTCAACATACTTTCTGGAAGTCCCATGTGTATCTTGCATCATATATTGCTTTTGCTAATATCTGTGAGGAAGCAGATAGGAGGAACCTACAATTAAACATTGTAGGTTTTTTAAAAGAACCTTTCCTATAAATAGAGATTTAAATGATCTCCTTTAAGTATTGCAATCTTTAATTTAATTCAATACCTCTGCAAATGGAGCAAACAATCTCTGACTGATTAGATCATTTGCTTCTATTCTATTTCAGCCATGCACTGGTTTGTAGTAATGTAGGGTTTTTTCATTAGCAATTGCTGTTCAGCTGCATATTTTCTTCAATAACTTAATTAATGCTGGAGAGGTAACTTTTCTTCTTGTGCATTACCATATGTCAGTGTAGTTGATGCTCTTGCAGAGGTTAAATATGAGCAAAAATCAGAAAAAAAAAAAGTAAAGGACAAAAATGAAAGAGAATGAAGAAATTAAAGGTGGTTTTTTTCGTGAGATGGTGACTGCCTTCATCTCCAGGGACATCAAGATGGAAAGTGATTACTCAGCACCCTGCAGGACAGACCCATGGGAGTCCTATGGGTCACAAGCTCAGAAATTATTTCATGCAGGTAGAATAAGAACCAGGTATGAACGAAGAGAAGAAATTATGTCCCTAAGGGGATTCAGTAGCTTCCTAGGTCTTTGTTGCATGAATAGTATAGCATCCTGCAGACGAATTTCAGCTCTGACTTTGGGATGTTATAAATCTCTCGAAATCAAATCATAGGCCTGATGCCAAACTGTGTTCCAGTGCAGTCCCTGACAAATTAAGTGTATAAAATGACACACAGAGATTCTACCAGAGAGGACATTCAGACACAGATGAAGTCAAGAAGGGCTCATTTATACACTCAGGTTATCCCAAGTGCTGCAGTGATGTCACCATGGAATGCTTTCCTCACAAATGCTGATTTCAGGCCCATAAATCGGCATTGTGTCCCATTGGATGCATGAAGTCCTTGTTCCACCCCAGCTAACAGGTGACAGAGGCTGATCAAAACCTTCACCCTCAGAACTTGGGTTGGAGAGATGTTCTGTACCTCTGGGTGCTCCTCATGGTGAGGTATCAAAGAGCTCCCGTTATTTTGGCATAGCCACTTCAGCCAGAGAGGAAGGAGGAAATGGCACAACTGCATCGAGGCCACTCAGCCCCAGTGGCAGTGAGGTTCTCTAAAAAATTGAGTGGATGTTCTGACAGAATCAATAAGGGCCACATTTTATTTCAGGCACCACAGTCTAGAAAAAGATCAGCTTTGGAAGATCATTTTGCCCTAACGGTTTCCCCGCCTCAGAAAAATTTACACCTCACCATAGCTGTTAGCTTATGAAAATTTTATTTCAAAAATATCCCATTGGAACACCTCAAAAAGAAAAGTCTTAGTGGCTAAACATGAAAATAGTGTGCAAATTATAGTAGGGAATACTCCCAGAAACTGAGGCCAACTGGCAGAGCAATTACACCAGTAAACTCCTGCTGCCTACAGCTCATGCAAGGTGCCAACTGAGAATGGCCCCTGTGACATTTTTCCTCCAAAATTGTTGGCAGAGGCCAACAGTATGCTGGGAACTGACAGAACAGCTTAACATTGTTTAATTTTAATTTAGTAACATTAATTGAGCCCAAATTCTTCCACACTGGGAGGGTGTTCTACACTTTTAGAGGCAGACCTTCCCTTTGGTAAATTTGATGAAGCCTTACATTTTGCTGCTGCAAAATACTGAGGGTCAGACTAGCTGGATAATAGAGTGCAAGATACTATTTAAAACAGAATTAGTAACAAAGAAAGTGTATTGCTATTTAGTAAAACTCTGTAACATACTACAATAATTATTAAACCCTCTGTCAACCTGCAAGTCAAAATGCTTTTCTTTTTAAGGCTCATTTCTAAGTGAAGTGTACTGCTTCAAGATTTTTAAATAACAATTTTTACTTTACTGTAGTTTTTGGTCCATAGTATAAAGCATACAGAGATACTACAGACAGAAAAGCTGAAGTGTCAAGTTTGATGCCCCAATCATATTCAGTCTGTGACTTGAGTTTTTACACAGAAAACAGGCAACCTGACCTCAGCCTCTGTCTACTGTGCTTCATTCTTGAGAAAATGAACCTCATTCAACGCATCCTGTCCCTCCCTACAGGTCATGATGCTTTCTGTGTTCTTTGTCCTACTTCTGGATCTCAGGAGTGTAGCTGTCATGGCTTGATGGCCCAGTGGGCACACAAACAAGCATGTGAACCAAATGAACATAAGAAAAGCTTTTAGCAGTCTACCTGTGTTTCTTGGTTTGGTTGAGGGTTTTTTGTTCGTTTTGTTTCATTTTTTTTTAAGAAAGAATAAATATGAAAGAATCTTTCCCATCACAGGAACGTCTTGACAAGTTTTAGGTTCTTAAAGCCCAATGTCTGACTGCTGTTACTCAGGATATCCACGAGATGAAGGTACTTAATTCACTCACCTGTTTTTCTCCCCTCCTTTTCCCAATAATTAAATTCCCCTGCATATTATACAGAGATCCTGACAAAACCTGAAAGCAACTAAATATATCACCAAATTCATGAGATACAAATAACTTCAAACAGTAAACAGCCTATGACTTTGAGCCTGAGTCTCTCATGGTGCAGAGTGTTCTTAATTCCCTCTGCTGCCACTGCTTCTTGTGAGGAATACTGCCAGAGAAGATGATCAATCATGGGACTAGAGAAAGTTCTAATTCCCTCTTTTCCAGACTCTTGCAACTTTTTGTCTTCACACCTCCTTCCTGTTCTCTCTTAAAACTGGGTTTCTTTTCTCTATCTCAAGGATAAAGTCACCACTTCATTTAATTATCTCTAATTCCAGACATCCTGCATTCCTACACTGAAAATAATCGATGTAAGCCATCAAAGGAAGAAAGGGTATTTAAAAATATGCACCACTATGAAGATGGATGACAGAGCAATATAACTCAGCACCAGAACAATCTGAACTGGAAAGTTTGCCTAATTTAGAAGAACAGCAAAGTCCTTACTTTCCCTCTAAATGCTGATGAACATCACATCCATGAGCCACGTATGGTACAGAACTTTCAACTGTAACTCATGCATTTCTTTAACAGGAGCAATTTCATCTGCAGAGGGAATGAGACAAAGGAAGCCACGCTCAGAGGTGTGAGGATATTGGCAAAAGGCGAGGAAGCCAACTAACCTGACCAATGGGTTCTTTGGTCGGAGCCTTTCCTCTTCTAGCGGTGCTTGTGGCCAAGGTGGTGGTTGTTTCCATGACTGACGTGGACATCTCCGACTGCATTGCGGTGGCTGTGGACTCGGTTGTCATAGAGGAAGGCACTTCACCAACAAGTCTCACATTTCCTTCTATCACGATGTTGGCATCATTTTCTGCCGCCATATTCAGAACTTTCAAGCCATTGTAGTAAAGACCAGAGAGCTGGCCTTGGAAAGGGTGGCCGCGTTCCTTGCCTCCAATTTTTATGGTTGCTTGGCTATTGAAGATTGTGAGCTGACGCCCTGTGAAGATAATATTATATACATGCAAAAATGTTGACTGTGAACGCTATACTCTACACGAGTGATAACAGATTGTCATGGGGTGAAAAATGAGAGCAATAAACTATAAGAAAAGGATTTGACTCATAATTCATTGCTTTTTAATGAGGTGTCCATGAAATGCATAAAATTTGAGAGCATTTGCATTTTTCTTAATTTACGACGTTTTGGGATCTATATGTTTTTTGCTAAAAGGCCAATCAAATATATTTGCAAATGTGTTTGGCACTACAAGATATACCCCTCTCCCTTTTACCTGAAAGCAGTGTTAACCTTTTGGTGTGTTTTAAGAATGCCAGGTTTTCTAATTCCTTAAGATAACGTTTTCTTCAAGTCTGCCAACATTTAAAAGTTTGGATTTTTTCCACGCAATGCAGCATAGAGCCTATAGCTTTATGTACAAGTGAGTTTATGTATGTATAGACATATACGAATATGTATATACACACAAAGTTTATATATATGCCAAGAAGTCACTAGGTCAAGTGAATTTTAAAGAATTTATGCAGTAATCTGTTGCATCTCTATATATGTGAATATTTACATTTTTAATTAAGTATTTCCTTTTCGTATTTAAATGTTTATTTCCCTTCAACATACACACTGAAAAGAAACACATGGTTCACCCTGAGTATCTCAGAGGCAGATTCAAAAATAGATGTCTGATTGGCTTTCAGCAAGGCTATCAATTAAAATAAAAGATTTTAGATGTAAAGGCGGCTTCAGAAATGATACACATACCGATGGAGAAATCATGGCACATTTCCATTAAACAGAGAAATCCTCAGCAACAGTACCACTCTTAGTAAATAGAATAGTCACTTTAGCAGATTGGTTTCTGCTCACAAAAAGCATGCACACAACTTTAAAGTTCTGTTTTAATTAGTGTTTGTTCCAAAATCCCCTTAGAAGGTTGCAAACGTTAAAGGGACTTCATTTTGATTGGCAATTCATATTGCCCACTATTTAAGATACCTACAGTTTAAACAAATTTTTTTCAGGACCATGATGAAGATATCATAACTACAGATATTTTTAGTTAATAATTTAGATGCTGGAACATGGAATATAATCTATGAATGATTTATAATTTTTGGTTAATGTTTGCTATGAGTACCTTCATAGATTGAGTTAGTGGATTATATTTAACAGTCCCTTTAACCTTAAGTTAACAGGGTAAGATTATTAAACAGCTGGTACTTCTAGAAATGTATAGAAATTATTATACAAGGTATGCAAATATTACTCTATATTTTACTTTTTAAAATTTGTTTTAATTTAGTTTTACTGAAATTTATTTTTTATGTTTATTAGTGTTACAATGAAGCACTACTTGGTTATGTTCAAATTATTTTTTTATTTGAAGTTTTAATCAATGTTTTTTACCTTTGTCGAGTAGCCATTCATCAACTACTCGACCAAGTCGATATGGAATTCGCTGTCTAGCAATCGCCAGGCGCTCGTTATCATTGTTTCCTTTAAAGTTTAAAGAGACATTTCATTGGTTAAAATCTGTAAGGTCAAAGGTTAAAAGTTAATACTTAAAGCTTGAGCTATACAGTTGCCACATGATTTTTTGAAATTTGGAATTTTAAAAAGTGCTACCTAGAACATTTCATGGTTCAGACTTTTCATTCATTCATTTATTTTATTTTAGCAAACAAAATTATTCCTATGTTAATTGAAAATTAGAAATCTGCATTTGAGCTAGGTTATTAAACTTATGTTATAGACAGACCCAAAAAACAAATTTAAACATCATCGAATGGCTTTACAAAAAAATGATAGTTGACCTCAGGGTTTTGTCTTTTTTGATGTTTCTTATTAACTAGTTAAACATGTTCAGGTGAAACAGGTTTAAGTTTTCAAAAGACATCCAACCTCTCACTCCAGGTTAGTCATTTAAAGAAGAAGAACACAACTCTTAATCACCATCTAAGGCACACTTACTTCTTCTGTCTAATAATAGTCCTGCTGTAACTTATTCCTAAGCAGAAAAAATACACATTTCTTCGCTTCATTTAAACAAAATCCAGAGATTCAAATACATGGTACAGAACAGACCAGGGCATTCGCAGTTTGTACATTCTCTTAGGACTCGTTGACAATGTCTTGAAGGAACACCAAGGCTTTGACAAAAGTGACTTGCTGAAAGGTAGCTTGGTTCTGAAACATGGAAGTGCTTTAAAATTTAGCAAGAGGCCATCTGTGGTGGGGTTTCATAAATTAAGAGCTAATCAGAACTCAGCAATGCAAAGGACAAACTTGTCATATTTGCCAACTGTATCTATTCTCAGTCAGTGCAGAGATCTCTGACTT
Organism: Corvus cornix cornix; assembly: GCF_000738735.6. Classification (NCBI taxonomy): domain Eukaryota; kingdom Metazoa; phylum Chordata; class Aves; order Passeriformes; family Corvidae; genus Corvus; species Corvus cornix. Next base: position 16,017,788 of record NC_047056.1, read on the forward strand.
TTTTAACTAAAACAGTGAGATAGAATAAGGCTAATACAGTCACAAAAATAGCAGATGAGGAATAATTAGCAAAACACTTTAAATATTTATTTGTAATTACATGTTTTTGTGCTTGAGTTATATAGTTGTGATCCCTCAGAAAACCACTTAGGAGAATAGCAAACCTAAATATTTGCTTCAATGTATAGGCTTTTGGTGGCAGCCTAATTTTAAACCAACAATGTCTTTTTCTTTCATTGTATTGGTTCATATTAGGAAAGAATCTGAGAGATAAGAGCCGGATGGGTAAAAAGCAGTCATTCATAAATCATGTCCAAATACAAAATCAATCTTATTGGCTCAAATGTGCATATTTTCTTTGACTTCAAAACCCACCATACCAACCAAGGAACCAAGTCCTGTATCTGCAGTAGAAATGTAAGCACATGCTGTAGTAAGTCCACATAGTGCTCAGAAAGACATATTCCTGAGCTAGAAGGATCCCACTGCTAACTATCAAACAATTATCCAAATTCAGGAGATCAGTGTTCTGGTTTGTCACAAAATTACAAGCCGTAACAGGCTTGCAGGGAAGAATCAGTACAATAGATCCCCAAAACTGCAAATGAAACCACGGTGGTTTTATGCAGGTATTTGTTCTGCAGCAATGAGAACTGCTATTTCCATGTTTCATTCAGCCCTCACTTCGTTTATCATGGACATCATCCACCATGCCAGAAGCTGACCTATTTGCTTTTGAGGAGATGCTCTTTTCCTGTTGGTTCCCTTTCCAATGTAAAATCATAAAATGGTTTGGGTTGAAAGGGACATTTGGAGATCATCTCTTCCCACCCCCTTGCTATGGGTAAAGACACCTTTCACTAGATCAGGTTGCTCAAAGCCCATTTGACCTGACCTTGAGCCCTTCCCATGATGGGGCATCCACAACTTCTTTGGACAACCACAGAAGAGGGTTCCACAACTTCTCTGAGTAAATATGCTATGTGAACATCTAAGTGTATGTCATATTAAAAAGTGGATGGACGTACATACATATATATATATAAAACATATACATTTTGTTTCTATGTACATTTCTCTCTGTTCTCAATGTTTAGATATATTTTCCATGAAACAGAACTGAAACTGAACATTAAACATTTTACTGAATCTCTCCCTTTTGTACTTCTCCAAGGAAGTGAAATTTTGGAATTAAACACATCACAACACAACTACTGTGATGATGTGAGAATAGAGGAAGCTTTAATTCTTTCTTTCCTGTTATGATTTTTAAAATTACTGCTCTTCATCCTGGCCTCCTTTTCCTACAGCAAACTTACTGTGAATAAAAGGAAATTTGAAAAGTACCAGAAAAAACCCAGCAAATTTCATGTGACCAACACAGGAACCAAAATAAATGGTATGATCCTACATGTTTCTGTTCTGGATTTGTATCTTCCATCAAAATATGTGTGTATGTATGTATACCTCAACCACTGAGTTAATAATTTATATTTACTGACACTCAGTTACTTTTAACACATTTAGCTTTTCAGAAGGATGTTCCTACAGTTTTTATTGAGGCACTATGAGTTGAGTCACTGAATAAGTGAGAGAACATCCTATTTCCAAAAGGTTTCCTTAACTCAAAGTAAATGAATCATGAATTTTAGTTAGGGTTGCATACCTTTTTTTTCCCTGGTTATTTATATTTAAAAAAAAAAATGGGGGAGTGGGTGAGATTCTTCTATGTCATTTATAAAAAAGGCTAAGTTGTTCAGAAGAAGTCTGTGGGCATAAGGAATGCAGTAACATAATGGAAATAAGTTTAATGGGTAGAGATCATCATTCAGTCATCAACTTCACACACTGTTATTCACTGGATGCCTTTTGTGAACGAATGCTCTCTAGATCCCACGAGAACCAGGCAGTTATGACAAAGTATTCACAACTGCCTTTACTGGGAGGGCATTAAACTGTGGTGTTTATTCACCCAGTAGGTGTAAATCTGGAACATTTGGTAAGAGGACCCTCTGCAGACACCAGACTGGATCCTTAGCGCTATTGCAACTCTCTGTTGTAATTCCATGACTAACACGGGATTTATCGTAGGCAAGGTCCACTCCCACTAATCTGCAGCTGCTCCAGAACCTCTCTATGGTGAGCCTGGAAACTCCTCTGTGAATTAACACCATAAATTTAACCTTGGCCAGCTTATACATTTCTTCGAATCCTTTCATTAAAACATACAGTATGTATGTTTTTTGAGACGATTATAATGTGATTCTATCAATAAATTATGTTTTATACTAGCTGCAGCAGTCCTGCACCACTGGGAGCAAAATTCAAATGAAAAGCAAGGAAATAACAATTTGATTTGTAAAGGTCACACAAAAAATAATTGCTGATTACATTAGCCCATTCGTCATCAGAGGAAAAGTGCGCTGTGAAATACATCTCAATTTGACACTATTACATTAGCTTAAATTCTTCTAGTGTATAATATAAATGCAAAGGCTAGGGGGAAATGGTGTGGAACTTATCTGGATTTAGTTTCAAGGAGAACACATGGATTTAATAATGATGAAACCAGTAGACACATAACAACTACATTAAAAAAAATTAAACGTAGAATTGAAAATAATGGAAACTCCATTAAAAGCAACAAAAGTCCTATTACTACATCATGAAAAGCACACATAGTTTCAATAACTGCTTCTTCCCAAACAGCTGGTTTGGGTCATGCACTTAGATACAACGAATCTGGATAGATCCACTGAATTCAGTAAAACTGTATGCATTTCCCTCATCTTATAATCTCATCCCCATTAATCATAAATACCACAGATTGTTTTCCTCAGGAGTATTCAGCTCATGTTTTTCTACCTTCCTTTATTTATGCTTGTTTTTACCAATATGGTGAACCACAAGGAACTTCTTCAGTAAAAACACTTCCAAGAAGGTTAATAAATTTTTTCATACTCTAAATAAACCTGCGGCTTTGAGATTTTATTTCTGCTACCCTTCTGAAAGATTAAGTGCTCTGGCAGGCATCCTTTCCATCGTAATTCATAAAAAACCCCCCGATGTGCCTAAACTTTAATTGTAGACAGCTATGTGACTATCCAGCATTACTCTTCCAGGTTATATGGCCAAGATTTCTTTGATTAAAAAAGCTGGGTAGAAATGATTCACTCAGGATGTGCACCATGACACTGTCTAACCTGATTGAATTCTAGATGGCTTCATTCTTCTGCCAAATAGACAATATTTTGTCACAACAGAGTGTTAATTCCATACTGGCAGAAAGGCTTCAAGGGAATAACAATAATTCCAAAGAATCAAGGTAAGCAGAGAAAAGCAGCAAAGGTCAAATCTTTGAGTCAGAGCTAAATCTTATGTCACAACTGAGAAGATGTAGTCTAAAAAAAACTTTAATCATACCTTTATATCTATAGGTCAGCTGGGACAAACCAACTATGTGAACTTCACTAATATGTATTTTATCCCTCCTGATTTATTATATTGTCAGGGCTGGAGTGTAATTCTATTTTGTGCTCTGAAATAAAGGTGTCAGTTATTGATGTGAAATAGCAGCATCCTTGAAAAGGAATAAGTAAGAAGGTTGAAAATCGTGAGTCTGTGAAGAACAACCTATACTAGAGAATATTTTCTTTGAAACAAACCCTTTAACAGAATACAAATTCACATTGTTAGTCCCAGTGATCTGTTAGGGAAATAAATAACAAAGTGATGAATCCAAGGTCTATCTCCATTTATAAACAACCTTCTTTCCCTAGTTTTGCTCATCATGATCTTGACACCACTATTTCTGAATCAAGACTCCCCTGACATCTGCAAGAGAAAGACAGAGACCCATATCATTCCTCCAGATGCAGTTAGGGATGAAACCTGACTGAAATGTCAACTGCATGACGTGAGAGGAAGCCACAGCAGCTCTGGGTGGGATATGGGCACAAACAGTCCACAAACAGTCTCACATGGCCAGGAGATGAAATCATAATCTCAGTAACGGCCCATACTAAAGTTCTTTCATAGCATCTATTTCCACTATTGTGCACATATACTTGAGACTGGGTTGCGTGGGGGAGAGGAGAAGAGGTCCAAGTTCACCTCAGGAAGTCACTGTGTTAGTGGGGGACACTGCTCTGACCTACATTTTTGCTGAGTGCTTACAGACTTGTCTAGCCAGTGTTTGATCCAGGAGTGAGCTCTGGATGGATCAGATGAAGGTGCTGCTGAAAGATGTCAGCTCTACTTGTTACAGTGTGTGGGGAGAGACAGAGGAGGAGTATGAGGAGTTACATACCCAGAAGGTTGATTTGGGCCTCCTCCAGTGTTCAGAGGGAAGGTACACACACAGTTGCAGAATGTGAGCATTTTGAACAAACCTTACCGTCAACTCAGAGAGAAGAGAAAAGTACAAAGAAACTCGTAAGTTAGAGAAGGAACCTGTAGCAAATAAGTAAGAGTGCAGCTCTTCAATGCCTTACCTTCTGGAGAAAATTTAACCTATGAAGAGAGAAACCACCATGAAGTACAACTTCTCCAAACTTTGAAGTGTCAAGCATGGCAAGTTCATATTAAATGACCAAAATATAATATGACCCTTTACACCCTACAGGAACTCCCAAATTCCTTATAATGAATATTAAGCATCCCAAGAGGTTATTTGCCCACAGAATGACTGATAGGCGTCTTCATAGCAGAGTCAAATCTCTCAGTGGTGGCTCATAACAGTGCTAAAAACAAAGCAAAACTTAGGTTTGCCTTTAAGAAGAATACAATTACAACATTTATTGCAAGATGAATGCGTAAGTTGGTTCCCATTCCATTTATCCTACAGACTGTACCAAAACATCTATTCACCTGTAAGCTCCTTATTTCATGCTTGCATATTAAACAAAGTAAATAATATTTTTACAACTTTCTACAGGATTAAATGGAGAACTCTCATTAACCTCTCAGGGGGAGCTGAACCTTCACTTCAAATCAACTACCTTCTGCCCTGTTTTGTTTTTGATTATTTTTCACTGGATTAATTAGTAATTAAATGAAGAGTATGCTCTTCCTGACTCTCACTTCCTCACTGTAATGCAGTATCTGTCTCAGTTTGTGCAGTTCTGGATTGCTTATTTTGAGAGATTGGTGTATTATATCAAAAACAAGCAAGAGAAGATGAAAAGCAACAAGAAGCAGATAAGAAAACATAAGACTTGTCTGATAAATTAAAGGTCATATTTTGTTATCAGGAGTTTTAAAAAGATCCTTTGTACTGCCTGTGTAGAATTTAAAGAGCTAATACTGTAGGGCTGCTGCTAAAATAGGCAGGAAAACTGATAGAAATCATTGAAGAGGAATGAATTGTTGCAAGTATGGTACCATGCCCAACATCCCCCCAAGAGTGACATTTTGTAGTTCTCCAAGGTAAAAGGACTCTGAACTGTTTCTAAATCATAATGTCACAGCATTTAAGGTTATATTTTCGATATAGATTTAACCAGAGGTTGGCTGTAAGCAGTTTCTTATTCAATAGATTTTCAACAACTGGAAAATGGAGAATGTTTCAAGCCTATTGCATTGAAAATTAGCTAGATCTGAGATAGCAATCAACTGCTGAGGGTGTTCAACTGACTTTTGCCCAGGTAGCAATCTGGATGATCTTCATTTCATGCTAGCAAAGAGGTGCTATATAGAATGTCTCTTGACAGAAATAATACATTATATAAATGAACAATGGCAAAAGGGAAACACTGTGCTCAGCGCCCATTTTAAATTCCCACTGGGCTGTAACTCCATGAATATCCAGTATTCAGGTAGAAGCCATCACTAAGAAAGGACTTACTAACTATGTGGTAAGTCTCCTAATTAAGTTTAATCACCACATAAGTTCCGAGTTTGGAAAAAGGACAAACTGTCAGAAGGTCATTGCTCATAACCTTGCATTTTACTGTGGTTAGTGAAAGGCTTTGGGAAAATCTATTTTTCCCATAAGTTATTTGTGGACAATTTGCAACACGAAAAGTCATCTGAAACAATTGGAAAAATCTTCTGGAGTTAAATCCTCCTCTTGGATATGTGGTTGATAAGAGAAAATAGAAGATTGGCCTTCAGTTGTGATCTCCAAAACTGCTGCAATTGGACTGCTTGAGCAGGCTGTGCAGGGGCAGTGCAGGGTGCAGATAAAGTCATGCTCATTACATGACCAGGTTCATAAACACTGTGGGAAATCCAAAGCACTCAGCATCAGCCTTCATCAACAACACACAAACTAACTTGACTGCAGCTGTAAATTTTAAAAATGTTGATTTCAATGTTCTTTCACAAAACATGAAGATGCTGGAGTTAACCCCTGTGTTCTAAAGTCCTGGGACATACAGGTGCTTTGTCACACTTGCTGCACCTGCCCAGGCTGTATCATCTTATTCTCCTATGGATAAGCATAATTACACACAAGCCAACAGGAACAAAACAGAGGTCATTTTTTGGACCAGATTTTGCCAAGAAGGAAAAAAACAGATGCGCCCATACAGACAGAAAATGGCATTTAAGAGATAAAAATCTGTTCTGTGTCAGCAGTGCAGGCAAAAAAAAGTGAAAAAAACCTAGCCCTTGGCCAAAGCCAGCTCCAGACTTTCAGTTCTGTCTAAAAGTGGCATTTCAATTTGTGTATTTAAGCCTTGAAGACATTTTACTATAAAAGAATAATCTATTTCAAATGGAAAGGTTTAAACTTGTACATACAGGGGAGTTTTAATGCTTTAGGCAAGATGCAGAAACAGAAACTGTAAATAATAGAAACAGATGTTCACTGAGATAAAAACAGAGGAGTGCTTTAGGACTGCAGAACTGCAATGACAAGACTAAAGTCTAATGGAAAAGTCTAATGGCTGTGGGTAGACTCCCAGCAGAAGTTTAATTTTATCTGTTAAAAATTGAAATAATCTGATTTCATATTTATAAATTTAAGAAAAAAAATCACTAATAATTCCCCTTTAACCTGTGCTATGTTGCACATCATTATAACTTTTTATAAAATGCAGCTAAGTTTCTAATAATCTGCAAAACATTTACAATTAGCTAAGGTTTTTCCTCTTGTGATTATGTTTTACCTCATTTTTTTTAAAGTAGTACAACTTAGAATACTGAGAATTGTTGTGAAACATTTGATTTTGTTTTGAGATGTTAATTTTGAAGAGAACTGGAAAGTTAATTGCTCAGATACTTTGAGTTTCTATAATCAAAACTCTTCTATATTTTCCTTTTTGTATGGTTTAGGAAGTTCTCAGGGAAGGGAACATCTGGTTACCATAATATGGTTGTCACTTTCCTGATATGTCTCCTTCATGAATTCTCATATTCTCTGTGTGAAAATGGGACAAAGACCCACTGCTGAGTAAAGACCTTGTGTGGGGAATAGGCAGGAGAAGGGCTGTCAATGTTGGCACAAACCACGTGCATGGAAAGTCCATTTCAGTGCACCCTATTCTGCAAAAGTCCATAAAGACACGCTGAGCATCAAGCACGGAAGCAATTCTCCAGTGTCTTCCTAAATCATGGCCTGAAAAGATCTTTGAAGCTACAGATCTCTCCTTGGATGTTTTCAGATGACAGATGGTGTCAAGGTAGCCTTGAGCCTCTAGAAGAGAAAGCCAGTGACTCCAAAGCCAGTCCTAACACATGTGGATCTGACCTACACCAGCTAAACCAAGACATCCCAATGCTTTAAGTTCTTGCCTGGGATCCACTTTCATATGAGGAGCTGCTCTGTTTTAAAGCTAACAAGGGCACGTTTTGGATGGGCAGTTCAAAGCTGGCAGCTAACTTTCATGTAGGTCTAAATTTATTGGCTTGATTTTCAGAGCAAATCTGAGCTGAAACACCAGAATGAAGGAACAATCAGTATTGGACTAGGTAAGCATATATGACTTTGCAAGGAAATAGATAATCACTAGTCAACTGTCAATATGTTTAATTTTTCGTTTTGTTCTACAAAAATCCATTTGCTAATGCAATATCCACAGTGTGGACCTGACTTCTACTCTGAAACACTTATGAAATGTTAAATGGGAAAAAGATCAACTTTAGAAAGAAAATAGCTCTGCTAGCACAATTTACACATCTACTTTTTCTCAGGAAACCACTTGACCTTTTAAAAACCTACTGAAACCCACCATGTTGAAATTAAATAAGGCTATTATCATCTTTCCAGCTTTATGAACTCTTGTAGCTTCTCTAACACAAAGCACTAATGCATTATTAAATATAATGTAATATGCTATTTAAATTATTTTTATTTCTAAATGATGGTACTGAGCAAGGTGAAGTATTAAATAAGAATCTAATTCAAAGCAGATAATACACTAACAGCTAAAATGTGCAGATGACTTACTAATAAAATATTAATGAATTCCAGTTTAATAAGCATATTTCAAGACAAAATTCACGACTATGAGCAGGGAGGACTACATCAGTCCATCAATCTATTGTCCATCATCACCCATGAAAGTACTGGCATGGACTCGATAGATTAGATGGGAAAAGGAAGGTGCCTTCTGTGCTTTTGTTCATATGTTCACAGATTTGCCACTGCTTCTACAGCAGAACACTAAAACTTTGTTTAGAAGTTTCACTGCTGAGGCTGCAGTATATTCAATTAACACTAAAATATGTCTGACTGCCAGGATGGATTGTTACCACCAATAAAGTACAAGGCTAAACCAGGATTCTGACAAGGATTGGAGCAACATCCCATTTTGTTTTCTGCACAGAACACCCATGGTGCTCACATCCACAGAGCTATGACAGATAAGGGAAGTGTACAGGCAGCAGATTATTTTTGACACACTCCTGCAGCACGGCTCATCTCTCCAGCTCAGCTGGAAAAGCTGCATGCAGGCTTACTCCATGGAATGCTCTTTAACTAAAGTCAACTACTGCAAAAATTACATGCAGCAAACTGTGAGCTATCAGATAGAATGGACAAGCAAGCAGCTAACTAAGAATCATTCCTTACATATCAGGATTTCTGGATGTATAAATACACAAAGCTGAGAAAGAGAAATGTAAATTATATATTAGGATTTAAGTAATATTTCCAGTATTCTCTTTCTGCTCTTTTACAAGCACATTCCCAGTTTGATGTAATAGGACTGACATATTTAAGGCATTGCATAGCTGTTGATTAGCACAGTAATGTTTCTGGATATAGAAATGATACCTGGAAACTTTTTTTTTTTTTTTTTACTCTGACTTTAATTCCTGGAAAGTTGTTGCTATATCTGCATTATAAACATATTGCTACCACAGCATTATTCTTATATCAATAATACACTCCTAAGACATAGGCCTAATGTCAACTGCACATCACAGGATATGACTATTGACCCACTAAATCAGGTATTCAGACATGAAACTATTCTTTGGTTAATTTATAACCTGTAACAGGCTCAATCAGGGCTTCCAGGAAACCACCTTCTCCTGACGTGGTGATACACCATAGAGGTAAATCTCTCAGAAGTGAATACCAAGGCTCACTGTTGAAATTCTGTGCTCATTTCTTCCATGAATTTCTCAGTTCTGGTTACAGCTTTCTAGGAACAGCTAAAGAGCACTGTAAGCATCTCCAGTTTTCTCCTCCTGAAAGCACTTAGATTGTAATCAAGTCACTGCATAGTTTTCTTTTTGACAGTATAAATCACTTAAGATTGTTTCTCTCCAGGGATCTCATTACACACGCGCCAATTTGTTTTCTTCCATAGAACCACAGACCCCAGGTACAGACTTTGATACCCCTTCCAGAGCTTGTTTCAAAGTGCTGCAAAAGGTGGTGAAATCCTCCCTAGTTCTTAATGCTTTAGCCTTTTGTGCCCATAAAGTGATTTCCATAAATTCCTTTGTCACAGCCTCACGTGATGCTTCATACAGAGCAACCTGGAAGACGAGACCCCCACAAGTGTCTTCTTGGAATCACATTTCTCCAGGACACTGTCTACGTTGCCATAACCTTTTTAGAGCCAGTAGAGAACCCCAGTGGGTGTTGGGAGTTCCAGTCAGTGAGTGCCCCTCACTGAGAACCATCAGTTTTATGCAATACTGAGCTTATTAGCTCAGGCTGACTAATGAATAATTAACTATATTCACTGCTTACCACTTGGATGAGGCATATCCACTAGCTTTGGGATTGAAACTGAGATGTATAGCTGTGATGTGCAGGCTCCCCAAAGTCACTGCCACACCGCCCTCTGCAGTGTTGCTCCTCTCTGATTGTAATTTGGCTCTTAAAGGATGATTTTTACACACAGGATACCTATAAGCACCAGAGAACTTAATAAAAGGGGAGGAGGAGCCCTGAAATGGAGCCTGAAACCTCTCTGCCTAAATCCTTCATGTGTACCATATCCTACCATAGCCTTTTAGAATGGATAATGCAGCCATAGCTGAGTGTGTAGTTTAGTTCAGACAAAAACTCACTCACAAAAACTCTAGGACTAGGACCCTAAAGTGAGATGGGCAAGAATCCTTTGGTTGAAAATTGCTATGAGGCAATTGCCGTGCTCTGAAAATGAGAAAATTCTTTCAAGATTTAGCCCTATACCCAGCTACAGTTATATTTTTAGCACCACTTGCTCTTTTCAAAAGGGCATATTTGTTATTCTCTCCCTATTGTGCAACTGTAATTTAAAAATTTAAACATCTCCTCTATTAATGCCCATCAGTTCTGTAAAACAGGAAAATCAAAATTGTCTTTATATATACTTAACCTTGATGATATCGTGTTTCATTCATTTTTTAATGTCCACTAAACTCAATGCTGCACCAGAAAAGCCATTTAACTCCTTAGAAATAGTTCACAGAGGAAAATAAACCATTCACATCTCAATTAAACCAATTTGCAAAAGCATAATTTCACTGCCTTTAATTCAGTTAACTTCTGTATGTAAGGGGCTGAAATTAGGATGCCCTTTACAATGTTTCATGCTTCTGATACACTGAGGAATATTCAATTTCTGCTTCAAATTTATTTGAAATACTTATACTACACAATATGACCCTTGTGAAGCTCTTAAGAGTTCTAGGTTATATAAATCATACATTTCTTTTTTGACAGGTAGGATAGACTGGAAAAAAAAAAATATATATATTTCCTCTATCTTAGCTATACCTTGCTAGGGTCAAGGCAGGTCTTTGAACACTCCTGGAACACTCTGAAGTTAACTGTATATGCGTGATATAATACAAGAGTAGAATTTGTTGCAACCAAGGTGCCATTAATCTTAAATCCAAAGTATTAAAGAAAAAAATTATTTTGACAGTGTGGATACTGCAGTTGCAAGATGGTTTTTGTTTGATTGGCTTTTAACCAACAGGGCTTAAGACTGAAGAAATCTAATCAAACCAGAGGATGAGGAGATGGGCGTACAGCTTCTCTCCTGTGTTCACAGGGCACAAAGTGGAGAAAGAGAGTCTAAAGAATGTGTACACTTATATGTTCCAGACAGCAATGATTTGTGTCCTTCTGGATACCTGCTTAATGCAGTTTGCTCTCTGGAAAATATATCTATCTAGGATGGAGCAAGTTGCTGTTTCCCTGCTGCAGTATGAATTATAGTGACTATTTCTGAATTAGTTAGTTTAATGGAAGTTCTTATCCTGCAGACATAAAGTACTATACTGCTGTCACACCTCATGCCACCAGTAAAATATATTGGGGACACGTGCACGAATGTGCCCCAAATAAAAAAAAAACCCTCATCTTCCAAGAGCACCTAAAACACAATAGCACTGCAGAGAAATTAGTTTTGTTTTCCATATGATAGATTGTCTGCTTCAAAGGCTCAACACCACATTGATTTGTTCTGTCCTGAGAAAGGCTCCCATTGCAGACTGACTCCAGGCTTGCCCCAGAAGATAATGGAAATAGAGTGCATGGCAGGAGGAGCACACTGCATTGTACTCTGCTCCTGCATTCTCAACCAGCCACTGGGAGCTTCAGTGTGAGCCTTAAAGCAGACCCATGTGTGTGCCAGTCTAGTGAGGCATCTCAGGACAGAGGCACTGTCACAAGTATACCCACTTAAGGGTTACACAGAAATCATTTTACTGGGGTGAGTGAATTATTGGTTTGGCTCAGTGAGTGACGTTATATAAAGTCCTGTGTAATGAGATAGTTACAAACCCACTGGAGGCTGGAAGGAAAGAGAAACAAAGGAATCTGCTGTTCAAATCTCTGCACTGACAACACGGTCCTGCCACTGGGAAAGAAAAGATGAATGACGAATTTCTTTTAAATCACTGATGCCATCAGAGATGCCAGCATTATATTGTTAAGGAAATTATGCAGCTTAAATTCCTTGGGAAAGAGTTTGAACCAATTGTTCTCTTAACTGACAAGATGTTAATCCTCCATTTCTAACTTACCCTACTAGATTGGGTGTGATATTGCAGGTTACACAGAAAACCTATGTCAAGACAAATACAAGTTTGTAAAAGAACCTCTAAATATAGGCAATAATTCATCCTTTGTGATCTGACTTTTGGGAATTGTTAACAGATAATGCCTTTCCTGAAGGGGTGAAAGAGACCAGCTGTGACAGATTTGCCCCATCTCTTTCTTAGGTCTGTTTTCATTCCCATTTTATTCCTCTAACTTGAACGCCTGGAGCTTGTTGTCTTCAGAAATTCCGTTTCCATATCACCCTGTGCCTAATTATGGTAAGCAGGTACCAGCCCATCCTCTTCCACAAGACACAAAAAGAGCACATCTCTCTTTCTTTCAGTATTTTAAAAACATTTTTCTGAATCACTGCTCATTTGACATTTTCTTTCTCCTTCCATTGTGCCACCTTGCCGTATTTAACTGAAAGGTGTTATACCTTCTGTGATCAAGTAATGACAACTGTGCCACACATTTTATCAAGATCTGAATTTAATTACAGGATCTAACAAGCCTAAGAAGGGATGAGCCTTTGTATTTCACCAGGATATCCAAGATGAAAAATAAAGGGGGAAAAAAAACCTGTCTGCAGACTTGGAGAAGCATTATTATATAGCATTATCTGACAGAAAGACCTGATAAGCTGTCAAATTAAAAAGCTGATTTGGGAAATTTTACTGAAACCACTTTTTGAAAAGAGACTTACTGTAGTGCTTTGTTTGGGTATCGCCTAGGCTCTTTACTTAAAGAGAGCAGCAGGATAGGAGAATTTCATAATCACTCAAAGGGCAGCAGTGCTTTTTTTTAAAAAAATAATTCCTTGTCTTTGGGTAAGCTGCAACAGCAGCTCACCCAAAGAGAATGGGAAAATAAATTTCCATTTTTGTTAACATCAATCTTTCACATCAACAATAAAATTATATGGGAAGTGAGACCTGGGTGCATGCTGACAAATACATTTAATCATAACCAAAGAGCAGTCAGACCTGTATGAAATCAGAAAAACATGCAAGAAATCAGTTGTGCAATTACAAAGGCAAGGGAGAGCACTGGCCTAGTTACATCCATCACTTAACTGCTGGTTTGTGTCTCAGTAACTAAGATGAATTTTTCATGTATTTTGATTCCTGCTTCTTCCAGGATAATTTCTTCCATCTTTACTCTGGAGAACTTACTAAATTGAGTTTCAAATAACTCCTTGCCTTATTTTTACTTCTCCTTGTCATTATTTTACACACTGGTATAATGCCTTCTTTTATTCATATTATAACTGGACATAATAACATGAATATAGGTAGATATCAACTTCCTAGAATATTCATTGAGGCTTTTGTCCAGACAAAACCAACAAAAAAGAACACAATTTTATCTTTTCCTTGGCTAAGGATTGGAGACATCACAGAAAAGTTAATTGTAGGAAACATTTTTTGATTGAGTGATCAGGAGCTGACTTAAATTAATATAAGGACAACTAAAAATAAACCTGTAAATCTGATTTTTGATTTAAAAAGAACAAAATTTGATACGTTGAAGGAAGTTAGATTGTGCAATCAGTATAAGGGGCTGGATTCAGCCAGGAATGACACTTGGAAATTCTATAAGGTAAAGTATTAAAATAATGAAAAAAAATATATATGTATATATTTTTGAGCTTGCACCTGCTAGGTTAAAATATACAAGAGGAGACCTACTAGACTGAACAAATACACTATCACAGGCTATATTACAGGAGGGTAAAACCCCAGATTTGCTCAGTAAAGAAAGCAGTGCCTTTCAGAATTACAAAAATAAATAAACACAGAAGAAAAGTTGCCAGAATTTAAGCCCAAAGAACCTTCCAAGGGAAGTAAAATAAATTTAAAAGCCAGAGATTTTTAAGTGCTATTAAAGAGATCATAGAGTAGAGGAAAATCACTTTATAGTAAGGCTGGTGGTGATCCAAGGGAGCAGTCTCAATTGACTAATAGGCAGGTATCTATGAAAATGCAGATCTCTGCAGCTCAGAAGAAAGCAATGTACATATTCTTACTGATCTTGTGTGGTCAGAAAGTGAAGAAGATAATCTTTATCCCAGAACTTCAAAATAAGAAGCCAGGAGTTTTTAAATCCAGCTATCCAATGGGGCATGTTATTTTTTGCAGTAGAGAACAGATAATGTAATAGCTTTACATGAGAAGAATTTAAAAACTACCCAGGTTAAGTATTTAGTCTGACCTTAGCCATATATGCTGCTTTAGAACAAATTTTAAAAGAAGTAATTAAAGATATGGAAGCAATTGGAAAATGAGATAAAATGCAAAACTTTACCAAATCATGTTAGGCTAGTTTAACAGCTGTATTTGACAAGCTCACTAATTTTCCAGATGAAAGAAATGAAGTATATCTAATTTATCTGGATTTCAGTAATGCATTTGATATGATGTCATGTAGCAAATCATGGATTAACTGTGGAAAAAGTACAGGAGTGTAAAAATTGTATGGTAAAAAGCTGAAGGAAAAAAAACCCAAACAATAGCATTGAACAAGGAATTTTTTTCTGTCCTCCTTCCTCTATCTCATATAGAGACTGATATCCTGCTGCTGTAGCTATTGACAGGTTCTGAATAAAAGGGCTGCTTGTTTTACATTACACTCAAGGCTCTCATCTTCCCAGGATGCATCTCCTTCCAGGAACGAGCCCTGGAGTTGTCTCCTGTCTTCAACTCCCACTTCATTCGGTGTCTTCTTTAGCTTCTTGGTGAATCTTTCACACAGATGATAAGCAGTCATTGCTTGTCACATTCAGACCTGCCAATGTGTCAACTGTACCATATTCTGGCCCTTATGTTCCCCTCTATATTGCCTATATTTGAAAAATAAAAAGCCTCAAGAAATAGTTGATGGGTCAGATGGACCAAAGCTCTCCATGTATTTTGGGGAACTGATGCCATCTAGTTGAATGAGTAGAAGATCTACATGTGCTTTTGTCACGGAGACATGATAAACTCAATGCTGAGTCCCACGTGGAGTTAACAAGAGGAATAACATGGTGAATTCCCAAACTGCTTTAGACTGTGCCATAGGAGCTACCACAGACACCACTGCAGATATGAATGTAAGAAAAACAGTGGTTTTCTGCCAGAAAAACTACCTCAGTGGAACTCCTAAGAAAGTACCCAAGCTCAGCTCCACAATCAATCATCTTTTGTATTTTCTTCACTGATCTCAGTATAAAGTGCCAAGCACACAATGATCTCTGTAGATGACATGAAAGTAGACATGGTGGTAATGCTGAAGAGGATGCAGATATCAGTCAGGAGGGAAAGAGCCCTTCTGAATTAACAGAAGTGACAATAAACCTTATACACAAAAAGGTGCAGGTCCCACACTTAAGATATAGGACCAGTTGTACCAGTTCTTGCGATAAATTGGGATACTCTGAGATAGAATTCACAAGGAAAGACTTTCAACAGGTATTCAGCTGCAGAATGATATTGGGCTTTCCAGTTCTGAGGTATGAAAAAGAAAATTAAGATCTTAAGATGCAGAACTGATATCTGCCATACTGTCTTCCTATATCTTTGAGGTCCTAGTGTTCTCACTACTGTCCATTGTCAAACATATGCCGTTGGAAAAACCAAATCCAAACCAGAAACAAAGTGTTGAAGGGAGGTTATTGTGATGAGCGGAAAAATGAGAAAACTATTCTGCAAAAAGTCATGTAAGAACAAAGTGGGATGAACTGGAAAGTACTTGGACTGAAGGCAAAAGAAAATTTCTTAAGAGTAGAATATTTCTCCTAAGTTACCCTCTAAGAGAAACAATTTATGCAAAGAAGCAGACTTGACCCAGTACATTTTAATTTCTAATTTCTTAAGCTCTTCTATTGCTAACCTAACTTTTAAATACACATGGGGAAAAAAAAGAAATGGGAATGGGAGAAAAAGCCATCCAAACCACTAATCCTTTACAGGGAAAGTGGGCCATTGATTTAAATACAGTTCCATTAATATTTTCTTTAGCATTCTAAACATTCTCAGAACTTGTTTTTTGACTGATAATGAAAATAATCCATGAGCTGTCTACAGCATTAAACCTTTGTCTTGAGCCAGTGCAATCAATTAACAATGTTTTCTATGAAAATTCAGATTATCTCACCCATGTGCATTATCTTTCATAGATCAACTTTGCTTTTACTGCTACAATGCATTTCCAACAGAGTAAGTTTTTTTAACTCTGGGATAAGAATGAAAAATTCTTTGATTGATTAAAATGTTGTTTAAGCTAACAAAGATTTTGGAAAATCTCTCATTCTAGGAGAAAAATGCAAATTGCACAAAACCAATAATTTCTGGATTCCAGAAACGTAAATATTTGGGATTATTAAATGTTTGTATTTTAAAATACCTGTTTAGATTTTTATGCCTTTCATTTTTCCATTTTTTTCACTGCCTGTCAAAGGAGGCACATTTATATTTTTTTTAATTCTTCATTCACTAATCTTTTTCTTCTGTAGTAATCTTGATATTGCCTCTATTAAAGCTTGTATGTATGGTTTCTAACTTTTATATTAAAAATGTCAATGTTATTCAATATACAACGAGGTTTAAATGATCATACTTCCATTGCAGATTGATTGATTTACTCTGATTTTCATTAGGTGGGAATCTGTGACCCTGTTCTCCCTAAGGTAGAGTTTGATCCATCAAAGAACTCAACCTTTACCACCAGGGCTGCGCAAATTCTTCCTGATTATTTTCACATGGAACTTTATCAAAGACTTTTTGCAAATCAAAAACCCCGAGTGTATTAACTCATTCATGTTTATACCCCATTATCGCCTACAAAATCAGAGTAGGCTTAACTATAACAGGTACCAGCAGACCTTCCCAGATGGAGACCTCAGCATAAACAGAACCCCAAGGAAAGGGACACATGAAAGGCCATAAATAACACTGATGAGTTTTGCTTTCCAAATCAGGGAGGATGCGACATCACTCAGTCAGAAAATAACTACTGACTTAGCTGGTATTTTTCCCGTTCTCTTCTGACTAATTCCATAGACTAAATATTTTAGACCCACATTTTCCACTCCTAAAGCCTGATTTTATACATATGGCATAAATTTATACATAAAGTGTTTACTTGCACATTCATCTTCTACATATTCCCAGATGGAGAGCTCCTGAGAAATCCTCATGATTTTTCCAAATGCTGTGATCTCCAAGGGAAGTAAAGTATTATGAGATGTCCTTATTTCATTGGCACTGCTGGTTTCCCCCAGCAGGAAAATGGCATCCAAACCAGGAGACATGGGGCAGTCTGTGTTTCACAGAAGCTAATTGCTTGAGCTTTAAGTCTTTTCCATTGGATTTCCCTCCTGGGCGGAAAGGCAGTTTTTATTTTGTCTTTGGGAACAAGTAATGAGAGACCCCTCTAGGTCTGTAAGCTTTGCATCTTATCAGATGGTGGTGCTCCTCACATCCTCTATGCTTTACCATTAGGATTGAGGGATGACGAATCTGATTGCAGGAGTCAAGACTCTGACCGCAGCAAAGGAACACACATGAGAGAGAATCAAGATGAATTCTTTTAGCCAGAGGCACCAAGTGAGAAAAAAGGTACAAGCACAGTGTTGCTGGACAAATAAATAGCAGTCAGAAGCTTATGTTACTTTCTTGTGAAACACCCTGAAAGTCCCGTGTCCAAACAGCAACAGCCAGGGAGGTTTGAAAACTTGCTGTATGGCAGAAGGCAAGGCAAACACTGAGTGATCATTTACTTGTTAGATTCCTAAATCACCTTGGCTATTGTCACCTTGCATGGATGTGGTGATAACAGGCTGACCATCCCTTTTATTAGAATATTCAAAGACACATTTGTAAAAGTGCTTAAGATGTCTCCCTACCACCACATTTACACCTGAAAAACATCCTTGATTCTCTTCAGAAGTGGCTGTAGAGGCTTGAATTTGGAAGGTATTTCTAAGCCAATAGTAAGCAAGTTAGGCAAGTACATGGATCTCTTGGGAAATGCTAATCCATTCCCGGAGAAACAAATGTACTGACACAAATGTCTCCTGTTAATTTTATAGTCAAAATCTGAACACAAAACCCAAGACAAATGGATGCTATTTACCCTAAATAGGATACATGGTAATATCTGACTCCTAGCATTTATCTTAAAGTCGGGTGCACCCCATGAAAAGATGACAGAAGCTTTTTATATTTTCTAGAATACAACGAGTGAGAGAAGCATTTAAATGACATATCCCCTTCTCCTAGCTGTTGGATATTCTGCAGGAACAACCTCTATCCCACAGATCCAGAGAAAGTCCCTGAAGAAAATTTGTGTGATCTCAGCTGTTTAATCAAAACCAAACCACCAAAAAACCCAAAAACCAGCTAACCAAAAAAAAAAAAAACCAAAAACCAACCCAAAACCCAGTACAGGGGTATTCTATATTATACCGAAGCCCTAAGAGCTGGTGATTGCCATATTGCAGAGGTACTTGGCACTAAGCATAATGTCAGTTTGATCTTCTGCCAGCATACATGGACTCTCACACAGGTTCTTCTTTGGTGTTTATGTTCCATCGTGATTTAAACTCCCCAGTTACAGAGATACATTTGTTCCAGTAGTCTGGCAGTGCTTTGGACAAGCTCTTTTGTTCAAGCAGTGTGAGTGACATGCTCATGCTGTCAGACCTTGGTCTGTCAGGCACATCCCTGACATGTCCTGACCCATGGGGTACATGAGGACAGCTGTAACGAAGTTATACTTTTCTAAGGCTGAGCAGAGATCCAGGAATGACTAGGAGGGCATCGTTTTAGATATTTGCCTATATCAGAATGTATCTTCCAAACTGCTGCAGGGTCCCAAGTATGCTGAGCATTCTCAGCAGACTGAACAGCTTTGAAACCACAGACCCATTGCCCAATATCTAATAGGTCATTTTCTATATAGAAAATTCTGCATCAGTCTGATTTACGATGGAAATCATGAAGAGAACATCCTCAATGGTAAAATGATTAGTTCTGCTGTGTGTTTCAAAAGAATCAGCATTGGGCAAAGTGACTTTGACCTCAGAAAGAATAGAGTTAGTCTCAGAAAAGTGATTTTGAAATTCTTTCACAGTAGGTGGTGGTTATTGTGGCTTTAAAATGTCCTCTGCCTTGCTTTGATATGCTTTCTCAGACTAGAAAAATGTACACGCTTCACTACCAAGGAACAAGAATCGGATAATTAAGAAAACTGTTTTTTATGTTAAATAGATATGGTTCTGAGTACTATTATGATAAAGATTTGGAGCTTTTTTCTTCTCCTTATTTGGTCTTATTTGAAACAGATTTTCTTTCAGGTAAGGAAGAAAATGTTGTTTCAAATTAAATAAAATGCTTTGTTCTCAGATTATGTAAATTCCCTATAAACACTGGGCAATCTTGGCATGAAAAGTCAGAACATTTTATTTAGAAAATTAAGATTTTGAAATTAATATTTTGACCTTATTTAAAAAAATTTCCTTTTCTTTTTTCAATTTTGTCCATAATTCTTAGTTCAGTTTGACACAAATTAACAAGTCCTTTGTTTCATGCATCCTTAGGAAATCTACACTTCAGTGTAGAACTATTACCTAACTGAAGTTACAAGAGCAGCCTCTTCAGAGAAGCAGCTGGAGTTGCTATTGTGGTGCAGTCCCATCACCACAACAGCAGCCAGACCATTGGGAAGGGCAATTAAAACTAGACAGTGAAGCAGACAAGATAAGCCACAAGGAGTCGAAAGGATCTGCATGGAAATGGGGATAGTCTATTGATTAGGAGCTCTGACTGCACAGTCAGCAGTTTTCTCATTCCTGTTTAATATGATCATAAATTAGGCTTCTTCCAGATAAGTTAATGTGAATTCACTATCTGAAAAAGAGGTCAAGATGAAACGCTAAAGTTCTTTGGGAAGATGCAGAGGGATAGTGATAATTCAGCAAAGAGACCGGATTTAGTTAAGAAAGATGGAATATATAAATCAAGTGAAGATACAGGCATCTTAATCAATTATCAAAAAAGTAGTGTCCCACTCTCAGTCACAGGGCTATGCACCAGCCACAAACACAACGAGAAATGGGAAAAACAGGATCATTATTAAATAAAGGGCAGAAATTGAAGTGTACATCCTCATAGCTCTAGCATTTTATTCAGAGAAGTGACAAGAAAGAAATTGCAGACTAAAAAATTTACTTTGATGGTAGTCTGGAAGAACATACATATGTAAATCTAAACCTCTGTTTCTGAAAAACAACCAGCCATTTCAGAATACTGAAATCTTCACATTTGTCTAGAACAAAACCACAGTTTTCCAAACTACATTTCAAAAAACAACCATCCACCTTAACTAGGATAATCATCCTCTACCACTGACCCCTACCTCTCTCCCTTTTTCAGCTCTCTCATTTCACACCCACTCAGATATAAATTGAAGGTGCATTGGCCCAAAGCAAACTCAAGTCTAGTGGGATCAAGAATGATGTAACAGGAGAGAGACACTACATTCTGTTCATCTTCCAGGGTCACTCTTCTGCATTTTATGCAGCTCTTGGATAAAACACACAAAGCCACCATGGAAGTTCTGTGAAGCATTGCCATGTGATTTTTTTTTTTTTTGCAAGGTACCAGCTGTTATTGGGCCTTGGGTGTCCTTTTCTACAGCAGTTACATGGGGCTGGATGAAGGATACACAGGCAATGAAACTGGAAAATCCCGAGACTCTGACCAGAAACTTCTCTCAGAAAATCTTCACCCAGCATTTGAAGACACCAAACTCAAACAAGCAATGTCTTGTAATCAGACATCCCAACCTGAAGTGTAATTCTGAGAAAAATCTTTCCTCATAAAGAAAGACCTGCTCAGCTGGTATGCTTTAGACAACCAACTGATTATTTAATCTTGTTTTATTTTTGAAAAAAGAAAATCCAGCATATTTAAGTATAGCAATTTTACTAATTAAGCTGCCTAATCTTGGTTTTATCTTTAATTAAAAACCCCAAAACAACAAGACTGGCAAACCTGATGGAGAGGCATGGAAACAGAAGAGAAAGTTATGGCTAGATGGTCTCGTTCTGAGAAGGGTAAAGAGATGGAAAGTGAAAAGGAGGAGGACAGCAGCCAAAAGAAATGTTAAGGCATACAGGAGCCATAAAATATTGCCGTGGGAAAGGCAAAGAAAGTTACAGGCCAAAAGCAGTCTTAGAAGATCCAGAAATAAAGCAAACCAAGGGATTCTGTAACTCAGCTAAGGAAGCAACTGAAAATGCCTTGAAATGCAGCCTGCACATGAATTGCTCGTGAAAACTCAAGAAGTTCTAATTTTATGTTTTTCTTTTTCACAGAAACATCCAACCTTCCTCCACTCCACTAATCCCATCCCAAGGATACCACTATATATTCTAAATTGATCTTTGTTCAGTATAAACAAGTTCTGTGTGCCACCAGCTTCTGAACTCAAGGCTTCTTTTTGTGTTTGAGCCTGTCCACGAGCTCCTTGCTCATCCCCACAGACCTCCTGGCATATTTGCCCGACTTCCTCTTTGTTGGGATGCATCACTCCTGAGCTTGGACGTGGTGAATTCATGCTCATCATTTAGGTAAAAACCAAAAGAAACAAAAAACCACCTAAAAACTATTTTTCCCTTTGTGCTGAATATGTCTTGAACACAAACTAAGACAAGTCCTCCCCAGCTTCCACCTTATTTCAGCAACCATCTACCAAACACTGAAAAACTAGAAAGCCAGGGGGCACAAGGGAAACAGGAATATCTGAAAGATCACTGAGCATATTTCATTCAGTATCCCCCTTTCCCTCAAGAGTTTATCACCTCTCATAGATGTCTCTAACTTAGAAACAATTAATGGCTCTAATTGCCAGAGCTGTCATTCATTCATAGCACATTAACACATAGGTGGGTTTTTTTTTACAGCTTCTGCTATATATAATTTCTTTTCCAATACATACTTTCATTATTTCATGTATTCTGAATTATTTCCAAGAAATTATCTGAAGGGTTATATTTCATGTGTGGATTTTTTAAAAATTATTTTTATTTTTTAAAAAGTCACGTAAATAGCTGGACTACAACTGAAATGGCAGCAACAATAACAAAAAACCCCATCCTAAATACTAATTATTAGTCCGTGGAATGGCTTATGCATTCCTTACTAGTGAAACACATCCTCCTTTTGCACTCCACCCCCAAAAATGAAGAATTTTCTACTTTTAAACCAATAAATCAGAACAATCATTTATGCAATAGGGATTCTGGTTTGCATATTTGCCTTCATGTACACCTTTAGATTTGCTGCCTTTTACTTAATATAAACACACAGAGCAACTGTTAAGGGATAACATGCAGATGTGTAAGTTACCATTAATGGCTCGGTAGTCCTACTCAATAAGAAAGGTGGTGCGTATCTGAAAAACCTGTTGCCTTTAAAAATGAATAAAATTAGTAGCATAGTAATCCCCAGGGCATGGCATTTGCATAAAATTAAATATGGGCCTGCTCAAGGCAGCTCTGTCATCATACTAGTGGTCCTGTCCAAGTAACCAGCATCATCTGCATAAATAATATCCTGTAGTTTGCATTTGAGGTTAAGGCACCTCAGTTTGGTTGGTTGGTTGTACAATTGGTAACTGCGACACCGTTTGGTTTGTGTCTGCTGGAAGACTTCTGCTAAATTCATAAGCCTCAGATTGCTGTAATCTTGTAATCAAAAGAACACTGACAGCCTTTTCCTCAGTAAATGTTTCACCCCATCAATTGGGGATAGATTTGGGAGTCACTTTAAACTGTGTAGCTTTTGTCAAAGCCTTTTTTTTCCCCCTAAACCAAAATTGCAGTAAAAACAAATGAAAGCAAAGAACAAAACTACTACTTCATGACTCAATAACTGCATTTTTCCACTTCCAGTAATAACTTGAATTTGAGCTTTTAAACTCACTTAGGAAATGCCATCATCATAAACTGAACATTGCTCAGGACTCTTTTAACTACTTCTGTAGCTACTAAAACACAGCAAAGGAGCTGATACTGCATTAGAAGAGGAGCAAAACGAGGCAAACTCCAGGCATACCCCACCCTCTTAGTGCCAGGTGTTTGTGTGAGGCCTTACCTGCTGGGTAACGCTCGATGACGGGCCAGTTGTCCACCTGTAGGGTGGCATTGCCACCACTCCTTGTGAAGCGAACCACGTGGTACTTCCCATCGTTAATGATGGCGTTCATCTCTTCGATGGCGATGTCATCCGTCCCAACATTAAATTTAACTCCAATTTTTCCCTGGTGCTGCATATTTAAAAAAAAAAAAAAAAAAAAAAAAAAGAGGAAGAAGAAAAAGAAGGTCTAATTAAGAGTTGTTTTGTAAGAAATTGAGACAGTGTGTCATACAGGGGAAGATTTCTAACAACATCTTCCCTCCTCAGATGTAACTTCTGAAGGCTTGTGTGTAGCAGTGACAAACCTTCTGACAGCTTAGGAAGTCTGGGATGCCTTTTTGATGGATAATTGATATTCCAAATGAGTTATTTCACCAAAATGAGCTCTCTCCTTTTCCAAGAGATTCAGATCAAGATGGGGAGGGGGGAAGATGGAGGAAAGCTCAAGGTTTCTGTCTTTGTCCTCTCCCTCACCTCCATGAGGATTAAACAAAAATTTTCCTTTTAGACTTTCAAAACAGAAAGCCTTGCAGTGTCACTTGGAAGAGATACAAGAATTTTCTGGCCATGAAAGCCAAGTGCCAGCCCTTCTTTTCCTTTTTTCAAACCTCATTCATACTTAAGAGTCTCCACAAATTATAATAAAGAAGGAGAATTTTTTTTTTTTTTCCTCTTGGAGAGATTTTTGGCATCACATTGTAGTGATTCTGAATTAAGTTAAGATCATACTGGCTGATTAAGAAAGAGTTCCCTGTTCAGAGCCAGAGAGCAGGGAAAGGCATTGGCTGACACAGGGATGGTGGTAATGTTCCCACTAAGGGCAGAGAGTCATTCTTTTGCTGGGATTTGACTATAAACTCTTGTGTCTGAGTGCTCTCAGGGCTAAGGGGACTTCCCATGCACATCCATACCTGGGACCAAAACAAAGATTTTTCCAAATTATTGTCATATTGGCATGTTTTCATTTTTATTGACACTTAATTATTAAAATATTCACTCGAATAAGACACTTGCATTTTAATAACATCCTTTAATGTCTATTAAAGTTAACTTAAGGGCTATGTAATATTTTTTTTTCTCCTATAAAATCAATTCTACTCTTCAATAAAAGTATTTATTACATTGAGGAGAAAAAAAGAAAAGCACTGCATAGTATGAGATTAGGCACTTGTGCATAATAAGTGGTAATTCTACATGAAATTTCATGTTCTTGATACTGGTACATCCTTCATTTAAAGTTAAAAATCTTCATAAAGTTCTTACACGACCAGATCAAGCACAATGAAATATTTTACTTTGCACATCTTGGCTATTCACATCAAATTTTCTAGAACCAGTTTCACCTCTCCAGCAGAGCTGTTATGTCTGCTCCCTCTTTGTCTTACTACCCTAGCACTGCTTCCTGCAGTAAGTGTATTCTGCAGCTCCTTGTCTCTGGAAGTCCCCCAGCTAAAAAACTCAGGAGTTCTTCATTTTATTCTCTTTTTAAACACCTGACTTTGTTTTCCAACTGCTTGCAGTTACACAGCTGAGCAGCTGCTGAACACCTTTGCAGTTCCTCAACATTTTGGCACGACCCTATCACCTCTTCAGCTATGACCTTTTTTGAAACAATAAAAGGGCCACTCCCTGATGAGATTTGCAGAATGACTCCGAAAAATATTTTTTGTTTGCTCAGTTGATTGAACAATGTCCTAAGCATTCCTCTTTTTTCCTTTGTGGATTGTTCTAACATTTCTGCATTGGCTGGTGCTACTTTTCCGTGTCTATAAAAGCGTCACTTAAGAGTGTCACTATAAGACATCCACTTTATCCAATTCATGCCCATCTTCTTTTGCCTCTGGTGTGAGTTGCATAGCAATTTCCCAGTTTTCTTGGAAGGGTAACTGTAGCTCTTCTTAATTTTAGCTGTTTCAACTAGACTCAGAATAAATTTCACCCATTTTTTTCCCATGGATGCAGTAGCTTACTTGTTTCACCTGTTTCATTCATATGCTTACTCTCTTTACACAGAAATATATACAAAGAAACATAATGTTGTCCTGGCTTTAAAGTAATCTCCTCTTTTAGTAATTTTTGAAATGCAAAAAACCAGCATGTAATGATAATGGCATATGCAACTTTTCTTAGTACTTTCAAGAAATCAAAGGCTCTGAGAATTAAAAAAAGCTGACTAATTTTACAGTGACTCATAATTATACTATTCATAACCTACACTTTAAATACTGGCTCTCTTATTTGCTATATATATGCATATAGATATATTTTAGATTTTTTAAAAAATGATAAAGCAAATAAAACAGCTTTACAGTGAATAGAACTGTCACAGGTAAAAAGAAGTGGCACACAAGGTACATATATCAGCAGTTTTTCCAAAGTTACAGCATGTGGGGCTGCAGCCAAGTTGCCATTTACAAATGGCCAAGTACTGGCAAGTGAAATGAATGCTTCGCAGACTTGAAAGCAGATTTTCAGCCGTCCTTTACAGATATATACTTTCTAGTGAAAAAAACCCCAAGTTTCCCTGACTTCCCCACCTTTGTATAGAAATACTGTGCACAGACACCAAACATGCAGACACAATAGCAAACATCACCCTAAAAGCTGGTAACATACTACAGTGATTCTTTTGTCTTTATTTGTAATATATTTATATATCTGAAAGCACAAAAAACTCCATTTTAAAGGGTACACTTCATTTTTTCCACACTTCTCCAGCACCTGTGGGCATCTCTGTAACCACCCACCCCCCCCAAATAAAAAAAGGAAGCAAACCTGTGTTTCACATTGAAGACTTCCTGATTATTATATCCATATTTAAGTTTGACTTCTGGACATCACATCAAACATTATATGAATTACAATCCCACTGTGCACAGCCCTTTAGAACCACAAAACAAAACATGATGCTGCAATAAGCACCTTTCTGTGTAGATAGGGGGTTTTCTGAGCCCTTGCATTATCATGCAGGACTCGCTGCACGCCTCCTGCACGGCAAGATAACATTATTTTTCATTTGTCTTTGGTTAAGACCACGTGCACACAGACTTATTGTGGATCAGCTGACATACAGTAACTTGTTGAGATAACTTGATCTCAGCCTTCAACCATATTATGATTAAT
This sequence comes from Corvus cornix cornix, assembly GCF_000738735.6. NCBI lineage: Eukaryota > Metazoa > Chordata > Aves > Passeriformes > Corvidae > Corvus > Corvus cornix. Next base: position 16,044,530 of record NC_047056.1, read on the forward strand.
CTAGTGGGTCTGTAACCTTTTAGAAAGAACTGGTTTTTATATTTCCTCTTTTTGGAGCAATATGGTAGTGCAGAAAGGAAAGATACTGATAAAATTGAAGCCTACTAAATTACTATTTTCACTTTGCCAGCCTCAGTTGCATAGTAAAGCGGTAGAAATTTTCCTTTATCACTTGTTCATTCAAAATAATCTTAGAAGTCATTCTTCCTTTCAGAAACAGCCTCAGACAAATGCTGAATGAGAGGTTCCCTCTTCAGCAGCCTGCTGATGGGCACTGTAGAAATGCCTGTGCATCACTAAATACTGCAGTAAGTCAGCACTTCTGTTGAATGGTGCTATCCCTGACAGCGACCCAAAAGAGTGCAGGCTCATATTCCCACAAGCAAAGATTTTTTTTTTGCCCACAAGCAAAGATGATAATTTCAGAACTCCCCTGGTAAAGATCAGCTCTGTACACAGAGCCCATAGAAGTCCACTGCACTCTTTATGGTTCTCAGCCTCTGTTTTCTTTTTCTCAATCTCACCCAGTTGTGAGAGAACATAGTAATGAAATCAATTCCTTTTCCTACCGTGCCTTTATCTATTCCAAACTGCTAAGGCCACAATAACAGAGCAGTGTTGTGCAGGAGGAGGGAGAATTTCCAAGAAAGGCCGAAAGAGAGGATGTACCTTCAGGAGAGGAGGGATGCATCTCAAGAAGTGGCATAGACATTGTGTTTATGGAGATTATTTTGAACCTCAGATCTGAACGTAATAGGAATAATGCTAAATGCCCCACGTCAGCACCACTGCTCCCTGGGACAACACAGCACAGGGACCTTGGATTCATGTACAGATGCTCCATGACATTCTGAGCATCATCAGCAACTCTAGAAACGCCAAACTTTTGGTTTGGAGGTGCTTTGGCCACCAAGCTGTCCTGTTTCTGAGGCCAGGGTAGCTTTTATTTCTACATTAACTTACAGAGGCAGATAAGTTAATTTGTTGTTGGCCAAAGTGCCCCTGTACATTACTGCAACACACAATGCAGGCTTTGTTTATAGCTTAAATTCTGCTGTCCAAGCTCACAGGCTAAGGACAAACATGTCAATGGCTTCAAAGCAGTTGGATAAAACCGTGAGATAGCTCCAATTCTATGCTCCCAATGTGCTCTGAAACACTGGGAGCTTTGATTGCTCAGATAGTATAGGATGTGTATGTGTGCACCTGTACATACCAATCACTTCAAAATGTTTTGTCTTCAAAAGCTCTGGCAGCTACTGTTGTAATCTAGCAACTCCAGGGGAGTATTTTCAAGCCTGTTTTAAGAATTGTGTACTCTAAATACTTAACAGACTTCTGATGAGGCACCAGGAATGCTGATGAACCCAAGAACCAAGCAAGAAAGGTGGAATGCAAATCAAGCCAGCAGCTGACATTGCAATTTGTTCCCTGTTGGACTCTAGTTCAGGGCTACCAATCTGCCAAAATGCAGTAAAACCAATGCTAGTATTATATATATGTAATTGATATTTCCTATAACATCAGCAATGCTTCACTGCTCTCTGTAGCAATAACTCTGGAATTAGTCAAACATGAGTGCGTGCAAATTTGGCACAACAGTAGTTTTAGAACAGACTGCAGACAACCTAAGCTCGTAATGCTTACAACCTTTAACCACTTCCAAGGAAAAGTAATAACACTGTGACTCCCACAGGTGAACAAATAGAGAAGAAAAAATTCAAGCATGTCAGCTTGCATTTTATATCATCAGCCCCTGAGGCACCACTTCCTGGTGAATGTGGTAACAAAGTCTTACAACTAAGTGAAGGTTTACTTTGATTTTATTGAAGTGTAAGTTTCTTGAGTTTTATTAAGAGTGAGATCATTTTCACTCAAATGTAATCAGAGGTTAATATTCCGTATGATAGAAATCTATGGAAGATGATTAAAACAATCTCTGGGTTTCTCAATTCTGTAAGGAAATGTATATTTTAAAATAGTACTGCTTGCTTCAGAAAGTGAGGGGAGGTATATACAACAGACAGAAGATACACTTGAACTCCAAGACCAATGGAGTAACTACATATATTTTAGTCCAATAATCCATCGTTATTTCTTATTGCCATCTAGTATCTTCCAGAAGAAATGCTTCCTGGAAAATACACAGAAAATATAAACCATCTGTGAAGAATTCTTTGAATGAATACATCTCTTATATGCCAGTGAACTTTCTGAATACCGAGTTTTAAATTCATTCTCTTGGGTTTTATGCCATTGACCTAACACTATATTTTTTTTCTTGTTGTTGTTATTGCTTTTCTCTATCAGAAGTGACAAAATAGCCAACCTATCTTTACCAACAATAACCATTTTTTCCCTTTTTAGTCAACTGCAAGTCAAGACACCACAGAAATAGGCATTCTCCTGTCATACCTCATCTTGAGTACTTACAGCGAGTTTTTGTGCCCTTTTATGAATTCAGAAAGGTAACCATTTGCAGGGATGGATTAGAGCTTTCAGCATATCAGTGCTTGACATACTGCAGAAAGTGCAGGAGGGGCTTGAAATCTCTATCAAAGTGCTGGCAAGCAAAGTTACTACTTAGAGGTTGGCACTTTGAGCAAGGAAGCAAAGACTTCTGCTGATGCCTGATAGGATGCATCCACCTGGTACTCAGTCTTTTGGCACCTGACAAGTGGGAAACTGTTTGGTTTCTCTTTCTTTTCCCAAAAGCTGGTAATGTGTAGCCAGCGTGGAAAAGCAAAGAAAACAAAACAAACTAACCAAACTTTCCCTTTTTCTGGTTTCCTGGTGAGGACACTAAGCTATTCCCAGTGTTCTTTCTTGCAAGTTCTCACCATTTATTTGCACCATTTATTTTCCCAATATTTGTTTAATTCTTAAATTCACATCTTTGTAGACCTTTGGTTACGGGGAAAAAAAAAAAAAAAACCAAACAAAACCAAAATAGTTTCATCTTAATCCAAGCTACAAGTTCTGATAATTGTACTGAAAAGCTGAAAACCCAAAGCTGTGCAAGACACTGTGTTGGTAGACTAAGAGAAAGAACTGGAAATCATGTTAAATCATGACTGGGCTTGAGTGGAGGCTGGAATCCAAATGTGGCCCTTGGATTCCTGTGAGAAGAGCAGTCAGATCTATGATACCCATTTACACACACCAGTTGGAAATGCAATCCTGGCAGCAAAATGCTGCCTAACACTGTGCTATGCCACTATTCAGATTATTCATAGAGGAAAAATGTCTGCAGAGCCAGAAATGTTACCAGTATTTCCTGCAGCACCTGTGCATGCTCACCTAAGCACACATATACCTTTTTCATCTACACCAAAATCCTTCCAGAGACAGTACAAAGCACTTAAAAGACAGATCAATAATCATAAATATACAGCAACAAAACTTTTTTTTCCTCCCCTGCTTTTGGGAGCCTCAATTGGTTGTGCCATGAATTTGCATCATGTTTCACTCTCCCATTTTACTCAGAATTTCTGTAAGACCCTTTAATAAACCTCTACGTGACCCCAATTTCATGCCATTAAGTTATCTAGGTTTTCTAAATCGATACGGAAATAATAAAAATTCATTGTTCACCAGATGTCCCTGGTTGACATACAAGAAATAGCACTGTCACTGTAACAACATTATGTATACAAATACATACAGATGCTACCAGAGCTACTGCACTCTTAAACATTGGTCAATAAAAATTAAGCATCTTCTAGCCTTAAACCAATGACCCTTAAAAGAAATAAGGGTGAAAAGAAGAAAGGGTGAAGGAAAGAAATAAGTATGGGCTCAGCATCCCACTAATTTACAGCTGAGGTGCACCTGGAAAAAGAGACACCTAAGTGGCTCACTAAGTGGAAGGAACAACATGTGACAGAACAATCTTTTATGTCCCAAAACGCCATCTATGTGACTCACAGAACGAAATTCCTGGAAAGAAGTTATCATGAGAGCAATCATTCACTGACCCAGCATCTCAGGGCAGGAAGCAACTACTCTTTACTGCTATGAAATAATGACTTGTATTACTTTTCTGCTTTAAAATAGTTGTCCTCACCGTCTGCTTTAAAGTGTTATAGCAATTCGATTTATACATGAAGCTCAGCAAGCAGAAAATATAGAAATATTTATAAAACTACAATTCTGACACTTCATCTCTCAGTCTGCAGTCTTCCTGCTTAGTTTCAAATGTTTTAATTCTCACTGCTATATATTATAGGTGTATTATTTCAGGTTACCCTGATGATGAATTCCTGAGACAGTGCAATTAGCTGAACAACCAGCCCCCAAAATGCAAAAGTTATGAAAGACATATGGTGTAGAGCCCACAGCAGCAGCATACTGCATCTTATTATCCACTCAGCATCATTACTGCAGTACACAAAATTAGGTTTTTCTGAGAAAACCTGCAGTAAAGAACAATTTAAGTAGCCAGCCCTTAATGTGCTATTTCTTTCAAAATAAAATGTTTCACAGAAATACCTTGACCTTACCAGTGCCTCACTCAGGGGTTTCAGGCATGGTAAGATGCTATGGATGGTTTGAAGAGATGCTGTTCACCAAACAGAGCATAGTCTGAAAGAAACCAAGTCTTAAATACTGGCCAAGGTAGCTCACAGGGCTTGGCTTTGCTCTGCACACCCATTCTCCATGAGGGCAGACATCTTGGGTACCTTAAACACAGGATGTCCAGCCTGAGGAATTCTATACTCACTGGCAACTCCAGCTACTCACAGATGGAAAGCAGTGCTCCTCCCCACACGTATATCAACATGTGTTTCTGAAAGGGCACGGTGAGATTTGAAAATTAGGCTTGCTTTCCAGTTTTTCATAGTGTGTTTTATACAGAGATTATAAAAAACAGCATTCCTGGAACTCAATACAGTCATCCAAAGGTGTAAAACAAAGGAGTAGCACCTTGGTATCAGTACAATCTAATCCACACTGGAAGTTGTCCTGGCTTAAGGGTATTGATTTCTGTGTTTAGAAAGGTTTCACAGAACTCTTCTGATAATTTGTCTGAAACAAATCCAAAGTCTGAGTAAGTAGGAAGTATAACTGGGACCAGAAGTGAAGAATCAGCAAATTCTCAATCAGGTTTTCATGCTAAATGATTAATAGCCATATGAACAACACACATGCTCATGAAAACACCAGTAATTATTCTTTGAGAATCTGGGTCAAAGGACTTTTCATATTAAAAGCCTGTAAGGAATTATTAAAAACCAAAAATGGCATTAGACATCCAACTCCTATTGAGCTTTAATGAAAAATGAACACCTACCTGCCATTCACACCTTTGCTAAGCTCTCCTTTAATATTAACCAGGGTTTTGAATATTTCCAGATGCCTACCACAAACACTGGGAAAAAACACTTTTTAAAGACTTCTTAAACACACATTTTGTATTCCTTTGTTGTTCTGATTGACTGTATGTTAATGTATTTCTAGAATAGTTTCCTAAATATTGTTCTCTTGCTTTGGGGTCACCAGCTGGAAATAACCTGTTCCTAATTCATCTTGGCTGCTAGGTACTTATTAGTGACGAGAGTTTACATGAAAGAAGACTGAACAGAAGAGGAAAAAATCCAGTCCACAAAGTGATTTAAAAGCTGGGCATCTGAATAGTGGACTTAGATAAATATTTTTTGCCTCCTACCTGTAAAATGAAGAAAGCATGATATTGTCACTTCAGAAAATTGTCTATCTGAAGCAATTTATAACTGAAAAGTAGTTCAGCAGAAGTAAAACAAAAAAACAAAAAAAAAAAAAAAGAAAAAACCCCAAAAATATCAACTACTGGTCTATGAGACAAATGTAGAACTGAAGTGAAAAGCCCTCTCACAAGGACACGTAACTACACTGTTACAAGCCAGCACAGCCATAACATGCCACAGGTTGGACTTGGGCTCCCTGCAAGAAAGGCAAATCCTGGTTGCTGTCCCATTTTCTGAGCAGTCCTATCACTTCTGTTGCCAGCTTTTTTCCTTTTATCCTCAAGTGTGGAGCCATTCTATGGCAAGCTTTCATGCCATGTATATTTTCCTTCACGGTAGTAGTTTCCTTTATCTTACCTTTCTTCATCTTGAAGATCTTTCAGAATCAAAACCAATTTGACAATTTACTGGTGTGCTGTGCTGTGCAGAGTAGCCTATTATCAATGCCACAACAGAGGATCTCACTTCTTTTGATCACTTAATGCTACAGAGCATGTAAAAACCCTTACACCAAATACATGTAGCACACGAAGTGATCAAACAGTGTTTGTTGACTGGACTGTAAAATCCCTCAGATAGCTGGAAGGGAAAGCAAAATCTGATAGCTACCTCCACGTTCTCTGCTCCTGCTGCTAACAACCCCCAAGGTTTGAAAGACATTGTTTTGGCATCTTAATAAAGCAAAACAAAACAAAACACCACCCTGTGGAAGAGTAGTGCTACAAATGAAAAGGCTCTGTACAAGAAATCATTAGTGTTTGTGAACAGCCTCTACAAGGTAGAACTCTCTGGGGGGAAGCCCTGCAAAATAGCACGAGCACCTTTGACAATGTGCTCCTCAATAATCAAGAAGTTCCTTAATTTTATTTAACAAGAAATCTGTCAGATAACTGAAGAGGCTGACCTTGAGAAAATCAGAAAAGATCAAAACTGAATTTAACCCACTCCAAGGGAGCTTTGCCTCTAACATGTCAGTACTGTCAGGCTCTGAATGCCTTCTGTGAAGCAGGGAACAGTCATGAATGCTGTTGTCCTTACTGGAATGGTCAGCATCCGGCTTGAACGATGTCCAAATATATTCGTGTTCATGAACACAAGGTTGTTTAAAAGAATCCCTAACAATGTCTAAATACTTGCTTTACAACAAGTAAAACAACGGCCATTAACAGCCAAATTGCAATATGCATCATTATCTTTAAAATGCACGTGGGAAGGGAACAGCATCATCGTTTTAGTTACAAACTCTTCACTTACAACAGACTTTTATTACAATTGGAAAGCACCATTTTTGGAAATGGGGCATGTTAGGCAGCCAGCAATCAATGGTTTAGGGCAGCATTCTAGCCTCACTGGTGGTGTGCTCCTGACTTCTCCCCTTACTTCATCTACTTTCTTCTCCTTTTGTTTTTTATTATACTTGGCAGATATTTGCCTTGGAAAGTTAAAAGTCAGAAGGAACTCCACAGAAGTCAAGGCTGCTTTAGAAATAGTAACATGCTAAAAACAGAACATTTCTCATTAGAGTTACTTGTCACTTTTTCAGAGCTTCTGCCTCGTACTGCTATTCTCACACATTTCACTGTGGAAGAGATGTGATGGTAAAATATTTGAAAGACAGCTGATGCAAATTATGTGCTTTCCATTTTTATATTTTTTTTAATTCTGTCTTTACTAAGATCAAGGTTTTACTAGAAAGAGCTTAGTAGAAAGCAGATATATAACTGTTTTTCCTTTTCATACTTCTACATCTTTAATGATAGTGAGGGACTATTTGAAAAACAGTATATTAATAATTTCACTGCTATTTGGTCAGATAAGCTTTTGCAACTAAATCAAGGTGGCAGGGAAAAGAATGGGCATCTCTGAAAGGGAAAAAAAACCATCAAAAACCTGCAGAGACCCATTGGAAATGGGACTTCCTAAAAACACAGCAGGGGAAAAAAGTCTGCATCTTAAATAGCCTCATAGGGAAGCTTATGTTTGAAATAACTTGTGATCTGCACCAGATATCCCAATGTCTTGCTGACTTTGCTGGTGTCACAGAGGTGAGGTTTCCACATGGGTGAACAAACCACTCGAGCAATTTATTCAAAAACATTAGACTCAAATTGGCTTTCATACAGCACCAGGCAAGGTAGGTGTGTGTGCATGGCTGTGCACACATACTGCCTTTCTGATATTCTTCTGTGCTAAATGAGATAACTTAAAGGCTATAAAAAGAAAACCCTATTTCTTTTCCTTCTCTTATTTTTTCCAAATTGTTCTTTGCCCACAAATAGTCTCATTAAGCAGCAACACCATCAGAGGACATCAGGCACACATTCTTTCACCTGAAGGGAAGCTCTAGCTTTTTGCCACTTCTGCTTTGTCAGTGCAATTGCTAACAGGTTTATTGGCTCTGCCAGTGCAATGGGCATTTGTGATTGACAGATCTCCCCAGTAAACATTCTCCCATTTCCTCTTTCAGCTCAAGCAGAGCATTGTGCAAGTGCTGTGCCCACCCTGCTGTGAGGAAACTCCACACACTCCAGCATAAAGAACACACCACAAGCAAGGAATCCACTGGAGCTGCTCTGCCACTAAGCTCTGCTTCTTATATTACAGGAGGGCTTACATTAATGCCTAGATAGTTTTAATTATTATTATCTTCTGTGCTGCATCCCACAGTCAAACACTGAATTGGAAGCAGAAAGGTAAGTGCTGACAGTCAGCCATTTTTCCACCTGCTCTCACCAATATAAACCCATCACGACCTGCAGATACCTCCTTGAATGCTCGTATCTCTCTATATTTGATGTATGCAGATATATATATATAGGAGAGTGATGAGGTGAAACAGCCCCTCCTCCTGCCGACTCTCCATGCAGAGGGGTAAGAACAAGAATTCCTGATTAATTACTTATCAAGGCAAATCACCTTAATTAGGGTCAAATTCTGTGGCAGACAGTTTAATTCATTCTTCAGTTTCTGTGTGTGAACATATTTCTTTCTACAGAACAATTGATTTGCATCTCAATTCACACTCTTCAATTACATTTTTACTTTTTAAAGGAAAAAGAAATTAAAATAGTATCTTTTGAAATTAGCGTATCTGTTAAGAGGAAGATCCAATTTAATTCATAAGGAATTAATGTTTCCTGCTTTTTTACTCCTGTTATCCTGCTGAAGAAATTCTTGCAGAGATTGCACTACTGGTGGGATCAAGGCAGTTCTCAGCCTCTTAAGCTCCTGGCTGAAGTGCTGATCCCAGTGAAGGAGAAGGATGCGTTCCCAGACAGAGAAATACTCAGACACACAGGAAATCTTGTGCTGTCACAGGTACCTGTTTATACCTATGTGTGCCCCAAGGGAGGGTGGCTGGCTCCTGTTCCTTCTCATTACCCTCATAACAATTGTTTCAAAAGATAATTTTCCTATTTAAAAAAAAAAAAAGAAAAAGAAATTCCCCCTCTGGCATATGGCTAAAATTATTTAATTTGGAAAGGTGTCATGGATTCACTGTTTCAAACTCTAAAATTGCCACTGCCTACTGTATTTATCTTTATGTACTTATTAGCATTGATACTGAATAAGGAAAGGTTTTAGCTTGACTCTTAGTAAATGAGATGGATAAAAATAGGAAAAAATAGATGTGAAAAACTGTTTAGTCTTAGGAAGTAATGAAACTCAATACGAAGCCTCAGGATGTGATTCACAGGGAGATGGCCTATGATCCACTAGAGAGGCTTGCTTTGAAAGCTTTAGACAAAAAATAAATAAAAGAGGAAAAAAATATATAATCAAATATTATGCTCTTAATACTTTCTTCGTTTTTTTAATAAAGGAACCTAAGACATGGAGGTAAATCTTCCATATACAGCCTCTAACTTCTTTGTCATTCCTGTATCTGTTGGACAATGGGTGTAAGGTTTACTAGATACAGAAGCAAACAAAAATGGGGAGCAGCACAGTAGGAGCAGCCTTTAGTTTTAGAGATATAATTTATGATTTATAACTTCAGCATTTATTTCCTGACAATTTATAATCTGATGATTATAAATCCACAGTATGAACTAGATTCCAATTCCTTGTGAAATATTTTTGCATCACATTTACAGCTGTAAAAACAAACAGAAAAGCTGTTGTTGGGCAGCCCTCAACTCAGAGGGATTTAGATTTGGTTTAGGAAACACTCTACCCTTATTCCAAACCATGTAATTGCAGGCTGGGATACTTTCCACTTCAGTGAGTAGAATACTGGGATACTTTCTACTCTGGTAAGTCCAAGGCCTTCCTGCCAGGCAATTCCCACCACTATCCGACACAGCCATTCCAAAAGCAGAAATATATCTGCTTAATGGATGTTTCTATACTGTTTCCAGCTTTCCCTCCCCACTCTCACCTCCTCCCCAAGATTTCCTGAACAAGCTGAAGTTTTCCAGCTTCCTTGGTTCCCCTTTCTGGGGCACAGCCTGACAAAGGATTGACCCCACTCCACGCTTGCCCTGCTCCTGGAGAAAAAACCATGTAAAAGAGAATTGTAATGAGAAGTGTCAAGTTATCAGAGCCTGACAGAGCCTTCAGGGATCTTTGAAAATACACTAATGACTGCAACACAAGCCCACTGTGGTGTTACAGGATCTTCCCAAGCCTAGTCCTAAAGAAGCTTCCTATGAATCAGTGACGTCAGATTATGAAATCAAAGCTTGCCCTCTCCTTGCCCTCCTTCTTCCTTATAATATATATACCTTGCAACCCACATAATGTCCTCCTGCCCCACAAAAAAACCCTCAAATTATTTTCAAAGCAGAACATGGTAAAATGTGAATATACAAAGCATTGTGCACAGATGGTGCCTTTCTGCTCCCCTCGGGCAATCCCTTTAGGGATATTATTGTTGGTAATAATTTGCTTTGCTTTAAAAAGCAAATAAGTGCAAAATAACAAATGCAAACAGTGAAAATAATGCAGAAATACGTAATGAAAAATTGTACGGGCTGCAAAAAGTCATTTCATATTATGTAGACTTAGAAAAACAATTCAAGTAGATATTGTCTGAAGAAAAAAGTATTTCATGCCTTCTTGCTGCCACTAGAACAGCTTCAGCAAACAGTTCTAACCAACCCAGTGAGCCAAATCGTAAAGCTTCAGGCAGTCACAAAAAGCTATTGATTTTCAGAAAAAAAGAAAAACGAGCTTTTTTAGCTGTAAATTCCTATTGATGTTTGACAAAAGTGTGCAAGGGGCATGTGCCAGTATAGCCATTGTGGGAAAAGCCAAAATTGCAGCTTCTCTGGTTAAGCTCCTCAGAAGTTTATTGTGGTCAGCCTCAGCCTGCTCCATCCGATCTTGGATCAAATAAAACACAGCACATATGATTCCCAAGAGCAATAATCAAAACTGAGGGTTTCAGATTCTGCTGGAAACAAAATTACAGGAAGAAGAAATGAGCTGGATATTTCTTTTTATTGCTGGGAAACAGATTTCTAACAACAAACCATGTGGATTTATTTTATTTTTTTGAAGTTAGCTCACCTATCCTGTGTAAATACATCACTGATGGATCCAATGGGATCCCTCCTCCCCTTGCACAGGACAGGTCTCCATTCCCTACAAGCAAAAGCATTTCAAAAGCCAGGTTTAGGCCATCCTAAGAAAGGATGACATGAGGCTGAACTATATGTTATTCCTCCCTTCTCTGAACATCATCTCACTTGTTTTCCCTCCTCCTGACAGTGGAGAAAAAGAGCTCATTCCCATTGCAGCCTGGGTCCTCTGGTCACCGTTAGTGGGACAAACTCATCAGTGCCTTTAGGGTTGACACCAACCTTTTCAGCCTGGAGGTGTGTCTGAAGAACAGGTTGGGCTACTTTCTCCTGCATATAAAAGCTATAAAGATGGGATAATAAACTTTCAACAGTTTCTAAGGCACTCAGATGCAAAGCTGCCAGCAGCTGGTGCTGCATAAAACACTGCAACCCAACTTTATCACTGCTTTTACTCATATGACCTAGAATGGTTTGATTACATCTACCCAAAATATATTCACATTTCTGCCTGGATATACTATGACTTGCACTCAGTCTCTCACCTTAAATATGTTGTTGAGAAAACGAGCTGGGGAGGTCCCAGGAGTGCAAACTGATAACAGTTTTTTAAACTGTAGGGTGGGAGACACAGGTAAATATTTATTTTGCTGCATATGTAACAAAATGACCCGCTGAAATTATATTGTCAGAGTTTCCAACCAAATGCAGCAAAACCTAAAAGGCCTGTGCACTTGACCAGTGCCTGATAATTCAAACATTCAATAAGTGAGAATAAATCAAGTCTGGGTACAGCCACACAGCAACTAAAAGGACAGAAAACATTCACTGAATTTCAAGCATTTGACAAAACAATTTCCTTCTGGACCTTCATTTTGGAGCACAGCACCCAAAAGAGAATAGAGATGGGAAGCTCCAAAGATTTCACAAGCTTTTGTTCTGATCTCCCTATGCCTGAAGATGCTGCTCCATTTTCCAGCTGCTTCTTGCACCACTTTCTAAGGGTAGGCTGGACTAAATTCCGTGTTTAATTTAACATTATAATCCTGGGAAACAGCTGTTAGCCACCTTCCAGAGTCATTCACGGGAGAGTTTCTCCAGGTTTGTTACCAGCGGTGAAGGGTGCTGACAGAGGAAAGTGCCATCACTTGTCCCCTAAAATCACCTTCCTGCTTTGTATTACAGTAATAAATACATAATGACATTGTGCATTTAAAAAAACCACCCCAAACAAACAGCAAAAGCCTTTCACAGTCTTCAGGATATCATTGCCAGCATCCCATTACAGATTCCGTGAGGCAGCAAACGGCTGGTGTTTATTATTAAGTATGACTGAACCTCAAACCCTCGTGGAATAAATACAGCTAGGATATATGTGAAGTACTTGCCTGCTTGCCTGCACCTGCCAACACTTGTCTCACTCTTGCAGAGGATACACAAAGCAGCAAGAGAGTCTCAGGGTTCGGAGACTCCCAGCTTAATACTTCCTAGTGCTAGTGGCTGCCAGAGTAATTTTAGTCTCTCCATTTGGGTTCATCTTTTGTACAACAGCGATAACATCTACGACGCCAAAGATGCAAGGACATGGTGCTGCTCACAGAAATACGACAGCAGAGCCCACAGATATTGGCAAGAACGTGAAGATCTTTCAATCACACATCTCGGTCTGCAAAGTGCAAGTCAGGACACTTGGAAAAAGAGAAGATCTTTTGTGTGCCTTTGCACTTTTTCCTTTTATGCAGCAAAATCCAAAGTCTTTTCCAAAGGAAATCTAAGCCAAGGCAAACCAGATATATATTGATTAATCATGTTCATATTATGTCTGGAAAACATTTCTGCCATCTCCTCTTTGAGAAGTTATATTTAGAGTTGGGGTAGGAGCATATTTAGATGGAAGGGAAAATACATAGAAGAAACTGAATCTGCAATCACATTTCCTGATTAGATCTTACCGGAGTGCTGTCTCAGTGCTGCCTAAACATGGGGTAGTAAATGCCTTCAGTGCTCATTTTCATGCTCTCTATCCCTGCCTTCTCTGCAAATCAATAATTGGGTCATATGTATGAATTGGTTTTTGGGGTTTTTCTTGATTATTTTTGAGGTTTTTTGTTTTATTCCTCAGCTATAAGCATAGGCCCTAACTCCAAGCACAAAAGTCCTTACTGGGCAAGGGGAAAAACTGAATCGAAACCTCTTTTTTTTAATAAGAACCACCTTAATAATCTCTTGAACAAATGTATGGCTTTAGGGAGATACATAAAACAGTGAACACAGATATGCAGAAAGGTGCATTCAATCCCTTTCCTCCTGCTTATATTGAATAGAAGGTAAAATTGTCTCTATCAAGAAGACATAGAGGTTATAAGAATAAAGCATCATGAAAACCTGCAGTAATCCAAGCTTAAAAATACCTTGTTAGTAGAAATGGAATTGAAAACTTTGAGGATTTACATGCCTCAATAAGCAGTTTCATTACTTCCATACCTTAACTTATTCACAGTGTGTACTTGGACTGGTAAAAATAAACATTTAACTAGATTTTTTTGCTTTTTTCTTTTTTTTTCTGAATATGGGTGTGCATTGAAAAAGAGGAGGTTCAGTCTTCCAAGCTTTGTAATATTATGAGCTTTGTTAGCAGAAAGAGGATGTGAAGAAGCAACAATCAGCTTTATGACAGGCACTTCATTAACCCACATACTTCATAATTTGCTCACTGAACTAGCTGCTTTTCCTCTTCTCTCAGCAGGAACATAAATAGCAAAGACTATCATGAGCTGTTATGCTACTGGAAGACTGTTAATCTTACCAAATATACCACGGAGCATTTACTGCTACATATTTATTTATTTAGATTTAGAGCCTGATTAAAGGGAAGACAAAAACGATATATCTTGAATCTGCCTCTCAACTGATACCTAAATTGAAGCACTGCACTTGAATAACACTCAGCTGAGCTGGAGAATTTAAAGAAACCAAGTGTTTTACCCCACCAGCAATTCCTGCACATATTATCTAGGTGACAAAAATGCATCTGCAAGAAAATATCAGCCTGTGTTTCAAGAAGGACCAGCATGGCAGGAGATGGAAAAAAGATGGAGTGGGACCAGCAGAGCTCTTTCCTGCCTTGCACTGGAAAGGACAATTTGTGTCTGAGCTTGCACAGGGAGGGATATGATGATGGAAGAGCTAATCCAAGCTTATGTGGTGCAGCGCCCACGAGAGGGGTCTGCAGGCACAAGGAGCGAGCCTTGAGGTAAGTCGTGGTTTGGGATCTGGCTGTGATTTTAACAGTCAGTTCTATCAATTGCTCCAAAACACCTGCATCAAGACCCCATAAGACTCCCTCTCCTCAAAGAGGAGCCTTGTAATATGCTGTGATAGTTAAGAGCCCTTTCACTGGAGAGAGGGGCGAATTGGTGAGAGGAGTGTATGTGTGTCCACACAAGTGGTAGAGAGCTGGGAAACAAAATAATTAACACTGAAATAATGCAATTATTCAACTGCAAGAATAAAGGGCAATCAGTGGTACAATCTCTTTGCTTTATCCCTGTATTTATTTGTTGTGAATCTGAGCGAACGTTGCTCACAGTGGGGGATTTTTGATGGCCTTCGGTAGGCTTTGATGAGGCTCATATTTGCTCATTTGCCCAATGTATTTATCTGCACCACCAGCAGCGTTGATCAGCATGGAGCAGCAAAGCCCAATGAAAGCTTTAAATAAACTCCCACTTGTTAAACTATCCTCAGCTCAGATTCAGGGAGTTTATATAGCAAACACTACCTGAGTCATTCCTCTGGGAGAATAATGGACTGAATGATGGGAAGACGTTTCCAAAAATGCTTAAATGGCTATTTAATAGAAGTTGTGCTCCTAAGTTATTTAAGTGCTTTTGAAAGTCTGAAACAAAATTCAGCTCGGCAATCGGAATCACCAGAGGAACCTTTCTGTTATACTTATTGCAAAAACAGTAAGACAGGATCAAATTCAGCAAAAATGAAAGGTTTCTGCATTTACACCAGCAAACAACTGATTAAAGAATTATGAAGCAGAATTATGTCTGCAGAATCATCTTTCACATGAGCTTAAACGCCTCCATAAGGACCACTGCAGTTCCACAACTGCAGTGTGCCAGAGGGCTTTGGTGACTCCCAGTTTAGCCCAAGTTGAAGTTTAGCAAGGGCAAGTTCTAAATTCTGTATCTGGGACAGGATAACATGTAATACATGGACAGACTGGGGAATGAGATGCTGGAAATCAGTGCCACGGAAAGGGACCTGGTCCATGGCAAGTTGAACATGAGTCAGCAGTGCCCTGGCAGCCGGACGGGCCACCGGTGTCCTGGGAGGCATCAGGCACAGCATCGCCAGCCAGGCAAGGGAGGGATTGTCCTGCTCTGCTCTGCACTGGGGCAGCCTCACCTTGACTGCTGGGGGCAGCTTTGGGTGTCACAATACAAAAAGGAAATTCTTGCTCTCTACAACTGAAAGGAGACTGTAGCCGGGTGGGGGTCAGTCTCTTCTCTCAGGCAACCAGTGACAGGGCAAGAGGAGATGCCCTCAAGCTGCATGAGGTGAGGTTCAGGTTGGACATCAGGAACAATTTCTTCACTGAAAGACTGCCTGTTCCCAGGGGTGTGGTGGAGTCACCATCCCTGGAAGTGTTCAAGAAATGGCTGAACTTAGTGCTATGGTTTAGTTGGCATGGTGGTGTTTGGTCAAAGGTTACCCTTGATGATCTTGGAAATCTTTTCCAACCTCCATGATTCTATGATATACAGCCCAGTGTCAGGTCACAATTCCACAATAACCTGAAGAGCAAAAACATGGAGTGATTTTTTTGTCTAACCTTCCTATAAGTGCACTCTGAAACCATGATGACACCCCAGATTTCCTGTTCCACCACAGGAGAGTTACAGACTATGAAATTCCAGTCTGTGACTGGTATGTGTGAGGCAGAGGCCCACTAGGATGCTGGAGATTCCATCATATAAATTTAAACAGCAGTATATCAGCACACCGTTCAAAAGAACGTTTAGTTTTTCAATTGCCAAGTCTGGCCTTGGTTAAATACCTTCCTTGAAAAGAGAAATTGTTTCTTTCAGAATGATTTTTTCATGGATGAGCTTTATTTCCAAGGCATATTAGTTTCTGATGTATAAGCATTTTAACCCCCTCAAAAACAGTCTGCCAGAAAATTTATGATCACCTTTTCTATTTTTTTCCTCTGATTAAGCACATTTGCAGTTGGAATGCATCGAGCTGGCAATGCTAGTTTTATCTCATTAGAAAGTGCAAATCTTTTCTGCATCACCATTCACCTGGGTACAATTTTTAAATTACTGGTACAAGAGTCAGAGAGTGTCAGGCTACAGAGAGACAAAGCTTGCAGGGAGAGGAAATCTCTTCCCAATAACCAACCAAAAGCACAAGGGGGAGAGGACAAACTTTCATACTGACAAGGCCATGTTTAGGTATGAGGATCAAAAAGCAATGAAAATAATTGAAAATTTGCTCTCCCTGTAAATCTTGCCTTTTTGTAACTTTACATGAGCTGACTGTACCACCATTATTACAGAGTTCCTGTGAGGCCTTTTGGTTGTAAAAGCATTTCCTTCTACTAATTCCATTAAAAAGAAAGTTTCAGACATGACTACTTGATTGACACATTATTAGGAAAAGTATGAGAAAAGCAGCAGTGTCGCATTAAGCTCCACTGCCACAGCCATCATCTTTCCCAGCATATCTCTGTATCTTCCCTGCACAGCGAAAAGGCAAAAGGAGAGAAAAGACTATGCTCATTAGGAAGAAAAATGGAAGAAGCTCTTCTGAGCATCCCATCTGCTGCCATCGTGTCACAGATATCACATTTTACCTCTGTCACCAGCAGGTGCATGCAATTAGATGACAACAAAATGAACTATGGCTTCCCAGTGACTGTTTCGAGCAGATTTCAGACTGTTGGCAAGTGTGAGATAACAGACTATGGGCATTAGCTGCTGAATAATTCCTGGAATTCACATGAAAAATGTACAGGTGATTAATTCTGGTGTAGAAGACAACTGCAAGAAGTGATAGACACAGCAACTGCAACAAAGCAGAGGACGATGGAGGGCACGGGCTGGGCTAATTCAGGCTATTGAAGTTATTATGAAGACATAATAAGGCCAGTCTGTTCAATTCTGATCTCATTTGCCGTAACATATCGGGACAATCAAGCCCAAAACAAATGCATAGAAATACAGCCTCAGTATGCTGAGGGACTAGGGACAGTGCTTGAATGTTTTCTACTCCTGTCACCTAAATATATTTTTACTGTTCACAACTGGTGGCTAATTAACAGAAGGGTTAATGATCATTAGAAGCTCACCAACTTTCAAGTGAGGCAAAAAGCGTAACATGCAAATCACTAACAAAAGAACAGCTGAAATGCCTGTTTTCCTGTAGTGTTGCACTGAAAAAGGAGGAAGCCCCGGTGAAGCAGACAGAACAAGGACGATGTTCCTGCAGGAGCATGTCCGAGGCACAGCCCTTGGGGATGAAGCTGTACTGCCAATGACTATTCATGTACAACTGCTGTGCCACACAAAGATGGCAAAAATTACTGTAATAGCCAAAACATTCTTCCCACCAAAGGCTTCTTTCTGAGTGCTGGGTGTCTCCTTTGTACTGAATGCCCTGTGTTTGCAGGGCTCTATTCACACTTGCTGGGGAAGATTCCTCCCTTCCTTATCTGAATACAACAATGCAGGAAAAACACCTTCTCTTCAGTTATCTAAGGTGATAATGGAGAATTGCAGAAACTTGTCAGGGGCTGTGAGATGCCTTCACAGTGCTCGAAGAAAATCGTCACCCAAAACATGAACAAAGGCTAATTTTGCCAGGTTAAGAAAAAAATCTTTGGGGACTTAAACTAAAGAGCACAGCAATGCAAAACATTAAATTGTATTTGTTAGCTTCATCTGACTGTTAAGTATTTTACCTCCTGGTAGGCAATTCCCAAGAATAACAGCCTTGCTCTGAATGATAAGCTGGTGTTCACCCTTTATGACAGAAATTCTGAATTTCAATTCAGTAACCAGGAGTGGCAAAGCCATTTTTACCATGTCTGGCATAAACCACTTCAATGGGATCAATACAGGACTGCAACATGCCCAGGCAACTTACTTTAATTCAAGCCAGTATATAAATCTTATAATAACAGAGGATTTTTTTTTCATAAGTCACAGCTTATTTTAGGAACGATGTATCTACAGAGATCGTCCTCTTTCTCCAGTCAAAGTGTTAATGCAACACTCAAGCAAAATTGTTCTCCATGCAGATGTTTTATCCTTAAGGAAGAAGGAACACAGCTTTTGAAATCATATTGTACCTCATAAATGTACTGAGAAAGTTAGGGAAACTCAGCCATTTTCAAATAGGGTAACTATGATGGAGCAGCTCCGTAAACCACACCACAGCAAGGATGCAAAAATTCTACATTTAAGTAAAAACAGCAGTTTCCAAAGCAAACAACAACTTGTTAGGTCATGTTTCTGACCCCTGTTACCTTACTGCGAGTCTCATAATATCCGTTCTTCTATTTTAAGAATTTAACTACCGGAGTCATGGTATGTGGAAATTTCAGTTTTTATTACATTTTAAGGTCCATCTCCAGCTATGAAAAACACAGCTTAAAGTTCAAGCCAGCTGAAGAGTTTAAAAGGGTCAGGTTTACTTTTTTTTTGTAGATTCACATAATGTAATGATGCAAGTGTCATAGTTCACATGCTGAAAGGCAATAAAACGTGCTGCTTGAGAAAAATAAAACCAACCGAATTAGCTATAAAGAAAAACTTGCACTAATAGGCAACTTGCACTAATTCACACCACTAATTACTACAGAATATAAAACAGCATTTCCAATAAGCAGAAATGAGTACAATTATTTTTTATGATTAAATGTTGTTATGACTCAGCAAAGGATTCAGTGCCGTTGCCGTTGTTCACAACTTTCTCAAGCAGCAACACAGCTTTTAATGGGAAGCTCAGAAAACACTGCACCAGACATATCTGTAGAAGTGACGCTATTTTGAGAATGGGAAAGTAAAGGGGGTAAAACTCTTCCCCACCTTGGCCCAACAAGAATTAGGTAAATAAGCATGGGTGAAGAAGCATCTGCACCGTTTCACCTCCACAAAGGCAGCATTTGTCTTTCTGGTTTCAAAACATGCTCTTTGAGCACTTATCCGCTGCTCTCAGACCTCTTCCTATTACAAATTTCCACAGAGTAACTTCACGCCCACAAACCCACTCTGGTGGCAATAGTCCTTGCTGGCGAGAGGGAAGCGTGAGGCAGTGAGGAGTCTCCTTAGTCAGCTTCCTCAGCCCGTGTTTGCTCCCCAGTCATTCAAATCAAGGAAAGAATCTAAATCTAGGGCAGCTCCATGAGCTGCCTTTGCAAATCAGCTGCTCTGCCTGTAAACTAGGAGCAGCATTTTCACCTCCCACCACGCTGATGTCAGTGCCTTGGGAATTCTCTGGAATTCAGGGTGAAATAGTTCTTTGTTTCACTTTGACCAGTGCCCGTGCTGTAGCGAATAGATACCTATGTGCAAACAGCAACAGTGCCAGGCTGGAAAAAATCCTAGACTTCACAGAGGACAGCACTTTGCACGATAACCAGGTCTCCCAGACATAAAATGCTTTGATTAAACTGGGGCAGCTCTGAAGCAGGCAGGCAAAGGCAGTATCAATGTTTTCTCACATGTAAAGATATTAGTGAAGATTCTGACTTGAGTAATATTTTCCAGCATAGCTGAGCTTTAAATTTAATGAGATCCTCATTTATATACTGGGAAAAGGAAGAGAACAGAAAACTGCACATGTACTGGAAATCAGCAACAAATAACATTAAGGCAAGCAAATAAAAACATGTACTGGTAACTATTATCCTTGTGCTCCCTGGCCTGGAGCTGCTATCACAGCAGCTCTACCCTGCAACCCTAACAGGTCGTATCAACAATCTCATTGTGCAGTAAGAGATGCAGGGAGCCACTTACTGAGTTATGGCCACAGGGACAGGCACCCTCAGGGGCAGCTGCGCCAAGGAGAGCCGAGAGCCGCAGCACAACCAAAGCCAGTGTCTGATAAAATTTAAGGAAGCACAGAAGAGAGGTAACTGTTTTTTCCTTCTCTGTCTCGACTGAACTTAGAGGGGACTACAGACTTCCTCAAAGGGTGGCAAGAATGAAATAAACAGCAGAAGAGGTGGAGCAGAGGGATGGCTACAAACAGTACAAGCAATAAACTCCAATTCCACATTTGCCATCTAACAAGTTTTTTAATATATGTCTTTTCACCCTATGACTTTAATATTAAACTTGGCAAGTAGGCAAGCCAAGCAATCAAACAAATCTGACAGAACATACTTAATATAATATTCCCAAAACAAGCCAATTGGAGTCAATATGTACAACTCCCTTTCATTGGAATATATGCTTGTGTGTCTCACATCTGCAGGTAGTTCAATAATATTAATGAGAATTTATGTACCCAAGGAGAGAAGTGAAGGCATCAGTGAAGTAAGTTTCTGGTTCGGATATATGCTCCTGGCTGCCCGGAAGAAAGCATGCTAGGAAATGGCTGAACATATTTTGCTTCATTTCTTTAAGTTATAGCTGGCTGTAAATTACATTTAATAAACCCATTATTCATACCCTTTTGAGAACATTTAAGCACCAATAATGTTTACTATGCCAATGCACTGTGAGCTCTTATAAGCCATGTATCTTACTGAAAGTCACTGGGCCAGTTCCATCGCTATGATTCTCATGAGCTTCCTTTAGATCTGGCAATTAGGCCATCTGCCAGGAGCTGAAATCATTAGCAATAAAAAGAAATGCAATAGCTCTGCTTTGTAGTCCCTTCAGTCAGTCCTGGTTCCATTAGCCACTGGGGGCACCATGAGAATCAGGTGAACAAAGAACAGTAACAGAGGAATTTGTAAAAAGGGAGGAAATTTTAAAGGAGTGCTGCAAAGTCAATGGCAAAACAGAAAAAAACCCAAAAAACAAACCCAACTTTTTCATAGTGAGATTTCTTTCAGAGCAGCACTAGGGATTTCATCATGTCCTGTTTACAGTGTCACACTCTGTGGTCCTCACCACTGCCTCTCAAACTTCTACCCTTCTCTTGCTTGTTCAGTCAGGCATTTGATCAAAACTATTTCCTGTTATTTATATGTGCATGCATAGGCACACATGGATCACATTCTTGATTAAGGCATTTAAGCACTGCTGCGATTCAAATAATAATACTAATAATGGATTAACCAGCAGTGGACATTAGTGCAGCTGATGATCTTTAGCCTCCTGCCTTGAGCCCACAGGAAATCAGAAGTCTTTGCCCATAAACGAAGCTGAGATGTACAGAGAATAGAAATTTTGTTTGATAAAGGAGTTTGGATTTTAGAGCTATGTTGTTTAAAGCAGCGTGAAACCTGCAAATTTCAAAATCTTCAGAGAGAAAATAAGCAAATCCAATACAGTGAGACCAGTTTGATGGAACAGCGTTTTCCAATGAGAAAATAATTGTATTAACTTTTTTTCCACTTAGCTGTAATATCAAAGAATATAATAGTATTGCTGCTAAACAATAACCTTTTTAAATGGCCTGGAGAGTGTGGCTGAAAGCCAGTGGGTACTATGGTGAACCAGTGGTAATGTACAGCACAAAGCAATCCCCACATTGCTCAAAAATTCCTTTCATGATATAAAAGATGTATCTCATTCTCAAATGTGAAAATTTTTAAAAGGCCAAAATTAACACAAGTGTAAAGTGAAGGAGGACACATGACCACATTCACAGACTTCTGCCTTGTTCCAGAAGACTGACAAAAGTCAAATAGTGATAAAGTTTCAGTGACTATAATCACTCACCACAATTAGCTACAAATCGTCCATGGAAAAATGTTTATGGAACTGCCAGATGACCCTCCAAGACAACAAAGAGCACACGCTCTCTTACTGTCTCTGAAAAGAGGTTACAGAAAACTGTGTTCCTACCTTACCTCCAATATGTATTCTTTTATGCAACAAACAAACACGAGTTCTAATTTTTCATTTTTATCTTTTATCACTAAGGTCCTCATGCCTCCTAAAATCATGAGACTTTTCTCCAGTCTTGGGGGGAACACACAGGTTGGATGATAAACTCAAGGATGATCTTTTTTCTCTGAGCCACAGAATATATCTACTACATACTCAGTCACCCCTCTATCTTTCTAGTGCACTTAACAGAGTGTTTCCTACGTGCCTCTGGCAGTAACATAAAAATATTGCATTAAAATAATCCAGTCCACAGAGCAAAATCAAAAGTTGATATGGAATAAATAAAATGGCAGTAGTAGTAAACATGTCCTTCATTGCATTAATCACAATATTTTTTTTCTCTTCATCAGTTATCACATGATTCAAAAAGCACACTAAAAGTGCAGAACCTAATTTTCAACAAACCTGGGCTCTGCATGGGCTTTTGCTTCTCATAACTGAAAGCTAAACACACCAAGGGAGCATGTCAGACACCAGGATTTCACTCAAGGGTGTTTGTTGTTAAACAAGCAATCAAAGCCAGTGGTTAAAGAACACAAATTGTCAAACATCAGACCACACTCATTATGTCTAACATCTCCCATGTAAAAGGATAAGGTATCTTTTAACCAGCAAAGGACATTGCAACTGAAGGCAGAAGTGATGGCACTTGAAAAGCACATTCTTGCTTTCTGGTATCTCTACTTACCTCCTTCCTTCACCCCAACGGTCTCAGTAAAGTCAATTATAACACTCAATTTTATACATGTGTAAAATGCACATGTGAACTGTTTAGGAATCAAACATAAAACACTTATAAGAAGCAACCACTCTATGAAAATAAAAGAAAAAAAAGAGCAAACTGCAAAATTTCCAAGGACAAGAGATATATCAAACTAAAACCAAAAAACAAACAAACAAACAAACCCACCAAAACAACAACAAGAAGAATCTTTGTCAGAACTGGCTTAAAAGTGCCAAAGAGAAAAAGAAATATTGCAGCATATCATCAGTACAAAACACTTGATAAGCCTCCTTTGATGTTCCTTGCAGAAGCTCTAAAGAATTCAGAGACAAAGAAAGAAAAATGTGATGCTGCAGGATGGGAGGTGTCAGAATCCCCATCCTGGCAGTTCACTCCAGTGGTATGTGCAGACAATCCTGTCCTCACTGTGCACATATTCCTCCAAGATCCTCATCCTCAGAAATACACTACTACTCCAGAACTGTCTCACTTTGGAAGAAACCGAGACAAAGTGTGATTTGCAGTTAGGATTCAAGAAAGGCAAAGACTTTTGAAAGCAGGAAAACTAATCCGAACCAGCCATCCAACCCCAAATACATCTAGAAGTCAGGACCAGAAAAACCTGCAGATGAAAAAAGACCAGCACAAAAATCTCCTGCAAGCCAACCAACATGACTGTTATTGCTGAAGCAGATGTCAAGAGGCAGTTCAAGCTAAAAACTGATGCTTGCCGTAAACCTATAGATCTTCAAATGTGCCTGTGAACTTCACAGTTTTAATCTAACCTAAGACTAGCCTTATTATCTCTACTTTGCAATAACCTGACTGATGTTAATGATACGATACAAAACAAAATTCAGGCTCCAACCTTTTGTTTTTATTGCCATCTTCATCCCAATCAAATATTTCTCCTAGATTAAGTCTCTCGAGTGTCCTCCCACTCTCTTTTGCAGCCAAAAGTGGTGTGACCCTTCAGATGAATATCTCTGTCTCAACCTCTGATCCCACTTCATTTCTGAAACTGTTCAGGGCTCCTGCAGAGACTTTAGCACTTGGAGACTGAACATTTTTTAACCCTGTTGCAGTGCTGATACTTTTCATTACCATTACACTGTTCCCATCTAACCAGAGAGCTGCCCAGCATTCCTTACCCTCCATCTCCACTCTTAAGGACTTTAGTCCTGCAAATTGCTTGAGTTAGAGGTTATTTCACTCTCATCCCTCTTTTTGTGACTGCCACTGTGAATGCATTAGTTCAACTGAGGATAACATGGTCTTTATTGTCCAAAAATACCACTATTCCGCCTCATCTTTTCTCTTTTTCTCCCGCTGCATCTGCCTTCCTAGATCCTGCAGATCATTTGCTAGCATTTTCTGAAGCAGGAATATAAGACAAAGGAAGCATTTTCACCTAAAACCCATTGTCAATTGTCAAAAAGAAATTTGATCAGTCTTGCCAGAATCACTCACAGTCAAACCATTTGTTTCAACAAGCTTTTGGACTCTACCTTTGGGCTCCTGAATGTGCAAAAAGAAGCAGGGGTGAGAAACCTTGCTTTGCTTCTTATATTTTATATATAAGATAGATATATATATATATATACCTTATTAGCACCAAGACAAACCTGATAAAAACATCGAGGTGAGATTTTACACAGCAGTGGGAGTACAATTAAAAAATGGTTGGGGTAATTCCAACAGGGCTGGCACCTTTGCATAAGGAAGAGGAATCATGAGTGTCCTTGTAAAGCTTAGACTATCACAGCCTTTATAGTAGAGGTCACATTGAGCCAAGTTGGGGAAAAAGCAAAACAGAAAAAAGGACAAAGAGAAACATTCTCTGAACACTCTCTTCTCCAGCAATCCCTTCTGTTTCACTGGGTTTTAAGGCCGTTTACCCCATGGGTAGAGTGGAAAAACCACAGTGACTGGAGAACAAAAACCAGAGTGCAATTTTTTGTGGTCAGAAGAGTAGGAGCCTTTCAATTGCTACTGACAGTATAAATATACATTAGTCATTTATACTTTCATAGACTTCAGCCACACAGGAGCTGAATGTGCCACACTAATTCAAAATGTATCCTTCAGGCACAGAAATACTCCTTTTCCTTTCTATTTTTTTCTTTTCTGTGTTTTTTATGTACTTCTATAGTAAACAAATACAAATGGTAAGATGACGTATTAATTTTTATATGGAAAGCCCGTAGCAAACTCATTTTCAGATGTGAGCTATTTTACTGTGTCATATCTTTTTGATGATGCTGGTGTTAAAGAATGTATAATTAAAAAAAAAGGACAAGCTAAACAAATCTTGCAGAAATTGCTTCTCGTGCTCAGGTACGCACCCACAAACTCTGTGCAATGCAGAGAAACCTCAGGTAGCTTTCAGTGAACATCTCTCCTTTGACTTCTCAGCTCAGTAAATCAACTTAAAGGGGTGCCACAGTGCCACAATAGATTTCTCCTGACCTCCAAACAGTACATTTACAAGCCAGCTTGAATAGCCTTTGTGTTCCAAACTGCAGACATGAAAGTTGATATAATCCTTGAAAGCTTACCAAAAGCATTGAGACAGATATCTCTAATATTAGATAAGAAAAATAGATACCATAAATCCATTAAAAACACTCTCTTGTTTGGAACCCAATGACTGTAGCAATTGGCTGTGGAATACACACTGAATACAAAACATCTTCTGCTCTTGGCTTCTGGTTTACCCAAAGGAGGGAAAATAGAAAGGGAAAAAAACCACAAGAGCATGTGATTTTTATTCAGGTATTCACAGAGGGGACTTGAGTGTTGGTAATCTCAGACCAGTTGCAGTTAAACAGTGACTCTATCTGCTATTTAATTTAGACATTATTTGAGGTATTGCTCATGTGTCTGGGTATCTGGGCTGAATGGACCATTGAAAAGTACAGCTGAGAGTTACCATTAAGGGCAGTAGTCAATCTAATGGCACTTCATGGTCCACTGAAGCATGTAAGAACTCAAGAAAACATTCCAGAAAATTCTGGGCAACCTTCCCCAGCCACATAAGGCACCACAGTTTAAACCAGACATTTCCCCAGACAGTGAAAGCTGGGTTTCCTTTCAGCTCTTTTTTGGCCAGTGTGACTAATAAGAGTAATCACGTTAGGATATTTTTGATTCAGATTTTAAGTATTCTTTCACTAAGCCCCCTCTGAGTCCTATTTTCCAAGTGTGCTCAGCGTTGCACTAAAGCACTTAAAGAAAAAATTTGTAAGAGGATTTTTAGAAGAAATGGCAACAGCAGTTGGCAATTCCTCAAACTGATGAGGACCAACCCCAGATCTAATCCTGGTAGACCCATCCCTACCACTGCAGGAGAGCAAGTTACAAGGAGTCTTTTAAAGTAATCACACATTAAGCAGCTCTCACAGAGAAAGGCTCACAACCTCCTAGTAGGTTTTTACTAGTACAGTGCTGTTTAAAAAACACAATGCTGTCGCCTGAAGAAACGCTCACCTAAAGACAGTGAAACCACAAAATCATCCTTCAGATAACAACAATAGACTCAGGGTAGGGAAGTCTAATGACAGAGCAATATCTGGTTGCTTAGTGTCTATAGCATTTTGCACCTTCCTCTAGGAGAGTGGCACATATATGAATTTTCTAATTGGTTTTCAGTCAAATCATTCCACTGAGAATAAACTTAGAGCACTTACAGGAAACTGGGCCACTAGACTGCATAATAAAAATGCTACTCTGGCTCTTGAGTTTTTTGCACAGGCATTTTGAAAACTTTCTTAGCTCCTACTTGTTCTGTAACTACATAATGGCTGAATGATGCTTTACTTACAGCAATTCCCATTTATTTATGTTGGCTCCAAATTGCCCAAAAGTTGGATAGCTAGAGTGAAGGAGAGGGCTATTTTCCTTATGAATGGAATGAAAGAACCAGGGAGAAATGAAGCAGCCCTCAATGTTATTTTCCCACTTCTCCTTATAGGCTGTTTTGTGAAATGCATACCTCAGAGTTTTGAAGCATCTTTGGGTCACTGCTCATTCAGGCTGGACTTCAGTACAGATTTATGTATACTTTATTACGTATGAAATTTAGGAATCATGTTTTTAAGGCATCTTTACTGCCATATTCTTCATTTCTGAAAGGAATTACTAGAGACAGAGAAGAATAAAGCTTGAGATCCAAAAACATAAAGCGATTCATTGAGCCAGCAAGCTTGGGTAGCTCCAGTTCCTTAGCAAATCCATCAAAGCTGGAGCATAAGAAAAAGGAAAACAGAAAAATGGTATAAAAACACCTTGTCTGAGGTCCCAGCCTTCTAACATATTTTAAGAGCAGTTTAAGAAAAGAAAATAACAATAAGAGAAAGAGAGAAACTTTGAAACTAGGTAAAGTTTTTATTTTTGCAGTTGAAAAGGAAGCAATTCCTGGAGGTCAGCTCCATCAAGGAAACTCAATTCACTGTTCAAGCCCGTCACTTTCAAAGCTGTGATGCACCTCTTAAGAACCTGAGTCTGCTGCTTCTGCATAAATCACAGTGCAGACAGTTTCTTTCAACATATTCATTTCTTTACCCACTTATTGGTGTGGTGGCAGGCTGCTTGATGGCATAAGACTGTAAGTAAACAAGTAAATAAATAAATTTATGCCAAACAACAAAATCTAAGTAGAGCGATTTAAATGCAATGCAAGGAGGGAACTATAGATGATAAATTCTGGTGGCAAAAGGTGGCTTTTTTGAAATATTCAGCAAAATGAACACAAGGCATTCAGTTCTGAGGAACAAAAGAAAAAATGACTGGCAGGAAAACAGCTCCCTTTTGCAACAGTAGTGCATTTGTAAACATTCCAGCAACTCCTTGCTCTTTGCTTCTCCCAGTTTTGCTTCTTCCCCAATAGTTATGAAGCCAGAAATAGTTTTCTTTAGGAATGGACAGAGCTGCCAAACAGCCAAACACACTACAGGAGTGCAACACCCAGCACAGAGGGCCAAAGTGAGCTGCCTGGCTGGTGTCACACAGAGGAACTCCGTGTCATAGCTAATTTCCAGAAAATGAAGCAGGACTGGCCCATAAGCCAGGGAAGAGGCCTAAGACCATGAGGTTCTGCACTGGGATATTGACACAGCCCTCCTGCTGGAACCACTGAAACACAGAGAAGAGGGGCTGCAAGCCCAGCAAGATTTCTACTCTACTTCTTCTCAAAGAGTTCCAGCAGGTCCAGACTGAACCCATGGGCAAACCAAACATCACCACTGAAGTGGCCCCTTGCTTTTTAGGGCAGGGACGACATAGATCCCTTGTGTTGGCCATTTTAGCACCCAGCAAGACATGGACTGAGGACAACTCAGCTCTACACTATTAGAGGTTTCCCAGGAAAAGTGAGAAGCTCATAAATGTTCCATACCATAGGGCTATCCAGGCAATGAGCAGTGTTCGTGTGTGGGAAAAGGCTAGCTGAGATCCTTGGATTCTTCGTCCTTTCCTTCTTCTCTCCTTAGCTTTAGAGACTACTAGAAAACTCACCAGAAAATAATTAGCCACTGATATTTCTTAATATTGGCATCTGCAGAAGGAAGGTGATACTACATGGAGCAAAAAAAAAAAAAAAAAAAATTAATAATTTGTTTTGTTAGGCTAGTGAGGTAGGGTCAGGGGCTGAAATACTACCTTGAAGTCTGATTCTGCACCTCTTGGGCCCCAGTTTTTCCTAAACAATTGCTCAAGTCAATGGAAGGCTTTTCACTAGCTACTTTTTATGTGCAGCCCTTTAGAGAGATCCTCAGTGTCAGAGGAACTACGATTACCAGGAAGGTACACCAAAGCTAAAAGTTTAGTGATACTTGTTTCCCTGACATTGTGTAAAATATAACACCAAACCCCTTTTTAATGAATTTAAAAAGCAGTCTTTTAAAGGGACATGTCCTACATGAAACCTCGGCACTCCGTCTACCAAAGGAAGGTTTTTAACTCAGCTTCCTCATATGCCCTTGCCAAAAGTCTCTCCAATTCTTCTCTTTAAAGCTAAGATTTCGCTCTCAGAAGAACAAATTTATGTTGCACACTTAAGCTAATTTTTGAAACCTATAATAATTAAATCAGGTTGAGCTGCCTGATGATGAAATACCTTGGTATAATCCTAGTTAAGGGTAAGATTTTGTCTTTCCATGCGTTTTATTGTTGTCTAATTTTAAACAAATTGTTTTCATTAGTCAAGAAACTGTGGGCATTGGTAATACACAACTGTTAAACTGGGTGAAGACTGGAACTAAACAAGGCTGTGATGTATTCCTGCTGCTGAGTCTATAAAGAGGGGTTAAAAGCATGTTTTATAGATCAGATTTTACATGGGTTTATTTGTGGTTAGGACTTGTGATAAGGCAACACTGTCTTTAATCAATATTTGACAGAAGCAGCAGGGATAATCCTTTCTACCCTGATGATGTCATCTGGAGTTTTTCCTTAATTTGCTGTTGTTTCAGCATGGAATTCTAGTTCTCTCTCTCTCTTCTGCTTTACATCAGGTGTTTCAGGTGAACAAGTCCTTTGATGCAATTCCTCTGACTCGAACTGAAGTTGCCAAAGGCTTGGCACATCTGCAAAGCCCAAACCATTCCAGCTCTGCAGAACCACAAATGCTTTATGTGTCTTTACAGGCCTCAGTTTTCCTGTCCTTGCAGTTCTTGAGTTTTTAGAACACTCCTTTCTCCCTCTCTTGCTACAAGCCCATGGCTACTCTTCTTTCCATTGGGTGATAGTCAGCGAATAACTGAAGAGCCGTTTTAGGCTTTGGGTGGGATAATATCACTGAACTCAGCTGGATTTTGCTTCTGGCAACTGTATAGCCAGGAGCCTGAAGCTTTAACATCGTTTGCCCCACAGCAAAGACAAGTATATTCTTAGCATCGCAGGAACTCAACTGAATTTAACAGAGCTCATCCCAAGGGGCAAGAATCCCTTGCATTAATGCTGAAATTCCAAAATAAGGTGCCTTGAAAAGTTTCTCCATATCTGAATGCCTGCACTGTGTAAGTGCTGAAATAGACATGCAAATTGCAAGATGAGGTTTTGAAAGCTTGGTCATAAAAAAGATCTACCCTGATGATTACTGAGAATAGAAAATACTTGGTTTAGAATTTTGAGAAGTTTCAAAGAGAAATGAGACTAAAATACAACAACAGACAGTAATAACAACAACAAAAAAATTTATGCAGGATGAATCATAGTTGCCTAGTCCTGGTTTGGGTTTATTTGAAGAGAAATAGGCTTTCTGGGACTGCCAGATGAAGAACATAAAGTAAAAACTCCGGGCAAGTCTTCTAATTTAGCAAAAAATTCAAAGCCAACTGACTAAAGTAAAGAAGCTATATATGCCACCAAATGAACGGGTGCTAGCACTTGGAAAGAACAAAGTCATTAGTTTTATGAGCTGACATTAATTAGCTCTGTTATTTCTATTGGTACCAGTTAAGCTCTAGGCAAATGCGCCTTTCATGTTAGATACGGCATGTGTTTCCAGAAGAAAAGTTAATTTAATGCTCTCTCTAGTTAAATACTATGCTAATCATTATTAATGCTGGGCAATTTTGTAGCTTAAAACAATACAAAACAATCTGAGGATTTAGTTTGGAAAATACCTGTTGTGCTCCCAGTTTGATAATTATAATTTAGGATGGTTTGCTGTGTAAGGAGCAGGCTTTCCCCAGGAATATCATCCCCTTCCCCCAGCTCTGCCTGCTCTCTGCCAATAACAGAGCAGGGCAAATAAGGGCAAGGTATTTACAGCCTGGAAGGAGAGGAGGCAGCGACACTGAGAACCTGATATGAATCTTTCATCCTGCTGTCCTGATCTGTAGCAACCTCTTCGGTCTGTCTCTGCAGCATCTCTGGGAGTTACATCAGGATGTCTGGGTCCTGCTCTCAAAGTATGACTGTGACTGGACAACCTGAGCACCACTGCTGCAACATAGCTACCTGCAGAAAATGTAACAGGAGGTTAACCCTCCTTTTCTGCAAAATAAAAAAAAGTTCTGCTTGGATTTTTTGCAGGAGTGGTGGGGTAGAAACAAAAAAAATTACTGAATTGAAGAGGAACTCAGTTGTATTTAACAGAACCTTGTTGACTCTGGTCAATGAATATTTCACATGAGGCCAGAAGTCATCCAAACCAGGACTAGAAACAAAAATCTAGGATGTTGGGAAAAGCAGGCAGAAGAAAAAAATGCAAATTCTGCAACTTTGTCATTAGCTGTAGACTTGGAGCCTTCATGTCATTATCTTTAAGTGCCTAGCTGTTGTTGCTGCCGAGAGAATCTGCAATAAAAACAGAAGCACAGATGTTTTGCTATACCAGTCCAGGCAAAACATCCCTTGAGCAGTAGTTCTGGGCATTATAATTAAAGGGGGAAAAAAAAAAAAAAAAGAGAAATATTAGAGAAAATGAAAATTTCAGAAATTAGGCTTCACCAGAGATCTGTGTATGAAGAAGGGTAGGAGCTTTACCCATTGAACAGACAAGAGAAAAGATGTCTGAAGAAAACATAATAGCAAGAATGGAGGGGAAACAAAAATGATACAAGATATTTTCAGGATGGTGAGGGGGGAAACTTGGGAAAAGGCATCTTGGGAGTTCTCCCAACATCGATGAGTTTGATGTGATCCAAGAGAGGAAGGGCAGCATTTCAGATCCATAAAATACACAAGGCAAATTTTAGGACCTTGCACTGCTGGGATAAATGTGGTTCCCTTCAATCCAAAGAAAATTAGCATAATACACTTGAGAAAATATTTTACCAGCGTAATGAAAAAAGAACAATTAACACACATAGACCATGTAAAATCTTAAGGTGAATTTTCCCCCATGAAATGGCAGGTCTAGAGCCAATTGTAGCTACTCAGATCAGAATAAAATCTGGCATTTTCTTTGGAGTAGCTGCATATTCTACAGGAACGGTAGTGAGAACTTGGATTTTATTGTGTCTAATAAAAGAGTCTCACAACAACATCTTAAGAAGTAATTTGACTCATGTACACACTGGATAAGCAACCATTGTAGCCATAATATCATTATTTTAAAAATTTAAGTATGAACTATCAAGGTCCAAAGAAACGTAGAGGGAAGAAGAGCAATGGCTGTAAAACTCTGCCAGTGTGCAAAATAAACACCAATTTAGACATCAGCCATATAGCTCTGGCATCCAATTCAGAATGTCATTCCACAGCTTCAGGTTATTTTAAAAATGTGCATCTTAGCATTCTGATTGAAGGAATAAAAGCACAATTCTACATCACTGGAACAAGGCATCAGTGATACAGCCCAAGGAGTGAATTTCTATTTTGGTCTGTGTATGGAACCAGGGAGAAGAGAAAGTTTGGGTGAACCACTGCTTTCTCTTCCATCCTTTCCAGCGTTTCTCATGCCACTGCAATTAACAATTATTCATAACCTCCGCCAGTTGTTGATTATGAAAGTTATACCAGTAAGCAAGGATTTTTTTTGGACTCTGTCAGGTTTTTATTACTTTGTACACTAGAAATTCAGCAACAAAAACTCTTCACTATTTAGGCTCTGTTTATAAGACAGATTCTAACTCAATCATTGAGGAATCATGAAGCAAGCACCCCAATTACAAGACTGGATTAAAAATATACCTGTATATTTTTTTGCAGTTTTCTGGGCAGCAGGATACATGTTTCCAAATTTGCTTCCAACATAGGGATACACAAACGCCCTCCTTTAAACAAAAACTGAGATTCTTATAAAGGCACACATCTATAGGAACTAGGGCTTTGTAGAAGCAGCAATTCCCAAGACCCATGGCAAGATGGAGTTAGCCTCAGAAATGAGCAACTGCTTCCCACGCTGACCTCTTGCAGAAAGTAGAAAAGGTGCATTGAGCACATGTTCAGGCTACTCAGAGCAACGCAACATGAAACTTAGTTTGTCTTCTGTGTCTTGCTAGATTAAATTTCCCTTTATGCAGGAGATTAAACTGAAATCTAAGTATCTCTGAACATGACATAAAATAAATAGCATTATCATTTTTCATTTGTTCTTTGCAGAAAGAAGAATTTGACTATGAGCAAATATAATTGAATATGTTAAAATAAAGTGTTCATTTAAAAAAGTATTTAGTAGTCTTTAGTAATTTCAGTAAAATAAGTAAAGAATAAAGGCAATGGGGAGAAATACAGAAGACCTAACCAATTGGATGGCTGAAGTTCAGTGCTTCCAATTGCAGTACTGAAGGCAGTTAGAACCATAGGTGCTCAGATTCCTTGGAAATTCAAACACCAAAAACCATGAATCACTTATTTCAGTAATAGAACACTGAAAAAAAGCACATACTAACATTTAAACAACTCCTCTGTCTCCTAACTTAGCACATAAGGAAGAAAGAATAAGACAGAATGAGAAGAAGATAGTCCAATACTTTCCAGGAACAGCTGCTTCAATCTCTGATTATTCTATTGTGCATGCTTCTTTCCAAAAGCTATCAGGCAATTACTAAGAAAGATGACATCAGGCACTCTACATCAGACCTCATGGTTCAGGATACTGAACCGTTCGACTCCTCCTCCTCAAAACCAGCTGGTTTGAAGACCCATGTTCTTTCCTCACCAACAACCTATTTCCAGGACATCACTCCCAAGGTTATGATTTATGGCTATTAAATACCAAGCAGGTTGAGGAAATAGTCTGCTCTAGAAATCCAAAGTTTGCTGAAGGTTTCTAGGTAGCTGACCCTGGGGAGGAATGGGATATGCAATTCTGCAGAGACACAAGACTTATTAAAATACACACTGCAGGAGGAGGAAACAAAACCACCACCACCACAACAAAAAATAACCACAACCCAACAACAACACATGACTCAAATGTAAGAAAATTTTTTCTGAGGGCTACAGAGGTAGTTGGGGAAAAGATTCCAAAACAGCTCTGTTGGAGAGTTCAATAAAATTGGCATGGAAAATTTAACAAGATACACCAGGAATTAATGATCTGTCCTTGAAAAGACAGGCTTGCTCTGTTGAAGCAGGAATACTTGAGACAATGTTCTGTTCTCTCAGATCAAGAAATATATTGTGGGAAAAGAAAAGGGAAAAAAGGGAAAACAAAGCCTCAAACTAGCTCTATAAATTATAGGTCTAAATTTCTTAAGAGGGAGATGAAGGAGCATGTATCCTGCGTGGGTCCCCTAGGAACACTGTAGCTTGCTGGGAAAATGCCATTTTTCCCCAGCAGGACTCCAGGGTCACTTGGATGTTTTTGAAACGCAAGTGGAAGCAAAAAAAGTACAATCTTTCAAAGACAGTTAGTGATATCTGATACCCAAGATCAAGACAGAAGAGAATCTTTGAAATACTGGAAGTGACCCACCAGATGATTTATATTTATTTTTATCTTTGGCTATTGCAGTGTGACTGATGTATTGAAAATATGGCATAGAAGCTGAAATTAGAAAGACTAGAGGTACAAAAGCACATAGCCTGGATAAATAGATTTGGGCATTACAAGCAAGTACTCCAAAGCATTTGCTCCAAATAGGTCGTGTTAGGCAGAGTTTTCTTTTTTTCCATGCTAATAAACACCTGTCAGTAGTACTGTCTTCAGATTCATACAAACATCTATTCCCCTGGGGTCAAATCATGATCAACACCAGCGACAGACCAGCACATCTCCATCGCTGTTAATAGCACAAGGTGGAGAGCAGCCCTCAGCAGATGCTCCTTCCAGCCTCTCATTACGAATAGGGCACGATTGCAGTCTGATCCCCAGCATGGAGAAAGTAGAAACCCAGACCTGGAAAAATGCTGGAGCAAACTGGAGGAACTATGTCACTGTGTCTCAGAGCTAACTCATGGTTTTCTCTCTCCTCTGAATATGAAATTCCTAAGGTTCAGTGCACCTTTCTCCTGGCCCAGGAAGTGTTGCTTAAATAATATGTTTACAGCTACAAAATTAGCAAGGACTTGTGAAACTCCAGACTGGATTAACCCATTAACAGCTACATCACCTCCCTGACCCACAACACCACAGTAAGTAAATGGTGAACAGCCAATTCAGCAGAGTGAAAAAGGAACAAGGACATTTTTCTCGAAATCTGTTTCTTAATAAAACATTTATTCAGCAAGATCAGATACAGAAACAAGCGGGACTATGGCAGCTGATGTAATATTTATTATCTTTTTTAAGTGAATCACAATAGGAAACAGTCTGCCCACTGATCTTGCACAAGTCTAATGCTTATGCTACAGACAAGACTGCAAAATCCAAATGGAAGTGTTTATAAGTTTGAAGTTTACTAATCCTGTGTATCTTTTATAGTCTACAACATTGCTGCTACTCCTTTAAATGCTAAAGGTCACAGTGTCTGTAAATCATCCTGGTTATTCCCCACCTACTACCTTTAAGCCATTCATAGAGACTTCCATAAGGAAATTATATGTTCAGTGATCATGGTAAGCATTTACATGAATTTTACAGTCAATTTTAGTCCAATACTACTTCACTGTAGCAAAAGTATGCACATAAATATGAAAAGAAACATCAGTGCATGTTTTATATATTTATACTTTATTTATATTTATACTTCATGATCTAGCACCATCTTGCATCATGAAAAATATTGCAGAGTGCCTGACTATTCGGATACTCCCACGGGAATTTCCTCCTTTTTAACAAGGCATAAGCTGGATTTTAATAGAGATGTCCCAGTAACACTTTGAAAGGAAGTTGTTTGATCTGTCTCCCTGACTTTCCATCAGTCTTTTATCTAAATATTAAACACCACATAGTGACATTTAGTAACATTCACATATAATAATCATGTTAAGGCAACATCCTCATGCCAGCAAAAGAAATCAGATATTGGAAAACCTTTAGTTTGCTCATCTGCAGAAATCATTTGATGGCTCTTTGCTAACACCCTGGGGGAACTGAAGTCCTCAGCCTGTAAAAACATTCTAATGTCTCAAGGACAGCAAAACTGGGAAAATTAGATGTCTCGTTAGGTTGTGGGGATTCTCTCTTTGGCTGGGAGGATGGTTGAAGCTTGCAAATTCTATTCTGTACCATTTTGCTATTATTACCATAATTTTTGTAGAAAAGAGACTCTAAAACATCTTCCTAAATTACCTCTTTCTTCTTTCATTTCAGAAAATTAGCAAAAGGACTGAAACTAATTATCCTCTACTTGCCCATTTATCAAATAGATGAGCAACATTTCAGAGTACAGTTGTCAAACAGATTTCATGATTACCTTAGCTTAATTAAGAAGAGGGAAAGCAATGAATCTTAGGCTAATTAAACAGACATCCTCAGCTTCAAAGCCTTTTGCCTTGGTCCTTGTCTGCAATTGCCCAACTCAAGAACAGAACTAGTACAGAGATTTGATTAGGACAGGGCTGTGTTTCTAAGGCCAGAGTGGACCAGTGCAATGCAGAGCAGCTACCAGATAACTTGCACGTACCAAACCAAATCCTTGAAAGACATTGTTTGTTTTACAGGCCCCAACTGATAATGCATAGCTAGACACACAGGTTTTCCTTACCAGAGAATTCAGAATCTCATTTATTTTTTTTTCTTTCAGATACTCTTTCCAGAACTTTTAACAAGACGAAGCTACCAATTATTTAAATGTAAATATTTCAGTTATTTAAACAGCTAGTATAGGAACCTATTGTAAGACAAAATTTTAAAAATTAATTAAAAAAAAAAAATTAATCTTTC
Source organism: Corvus cornix cornix (assembly GCF_000738735.6). Lineage (NCBI taxonomy): Eukaryota > Metazoa > Chordata > Aves > Passeriformes > Corvidae > Corvus > Corvus cornix. Next base: position 16,081,312 of record NC_047056.1, read on the forward strand.
AATAAGTTAGAGGGCGACAATTGGTCAGGCTTAAGTTCATGGCCAAAGTTAAATAAAGCCCCTGTCTTACATATACAGCAGTATTTCTTGATTCAATTTTCATTCCAGGTCTGAAAACTGTATTTTCATGTCTGAAAATATTTAGACATGGTTTAATTCAAATGGTTTCCCATTTTGAAAGCACACTTTTATTTATTACCATGAAAACATGGATATACCAGATGGGAAAGGAATACTCTGCTAGTCTTATGAAGCTTCTTGTACACAACCATGCCAATGTTCAAAATCACAGCCTAAAATAACTCCCCTCTCTTCATCACACAGCCTACAGTAGGCAAAGCCTGTCATTCAGTGACGGTTTGAAGACTTTATTCCTTACCTTACTGGAAGCACACCACTGACTTGGCAAACAGCAACTTTTCCAGGAAACCTTATGCACATACTGCTGACAGATTAGCTTTGCATAAATAAACCTTATGAAACCTCTCTTATGTCATCTTTCCCAGAAGTGGGTACTTAAAGAACATATGAAAGGCAACTTAAAGAAAAATATTGACTCTGTATGGGAATTCTGCAGCATAAAAGAAAGAAAGCTGTTCTCAATTACACCTTGTGCAATATGCAGAAACTGTAGCATTGTCTTTAGAAGATAATGTGAAAGATGTATTGTATTGCAGTTGCTATGGGTATGCAATTGTGCATGAAGAACTAATAGACAACAATCATCGGGGATGAGCAGCTGTGATGAATTTCAAGTGGCTAAATTTTAAACATTTAAGGCTTTCAGGAGGTTGGTTAAAAGGAGCAAAGCTGAGAAGATATAGCCACAGCAGTCATAAATACCTATAAAATATCCAGCAATGGAAGCTTCTGCTTATTAATCTCATAACTAAAATTACAAGAGAGATCAAAGCAAGACAGAGGAATTACTAGGGCTACAATCAATCCTCTAAAAGTCAAAATCGTGCCTGGTAATTACAGAATTGATTACAAATTGATGTTTCTTAAAAAGAGAAGGAATGAAAACAAAGGGCAGACAAAAGGTGTGGGCTAGAAATAATGCTGGGCAAGTGGGAAAGGATAATGTGACACCTGGCACACAGGAAAACTGTTTTCATTAGGTCAATATTCATTCCACCATCTCCTAAGAGTTCTTGTAGATCTTCTACTTGTGGTGAGGATAAGACACTTCACAACCTTCCTGCTTGCCTGCTTTAAACTATAGCACATCAAGGGTATTCCTGCTATCTCTTCAGTCCAGAGATCTCCAGAAAAGGAGAAAGAGGTAGAGATTATATTCTCCTTTGATCTTTCTCTGAGTAGGGCAAACCTTGCCTGGGTTTGGGTGACAGAGCCTCTTGTAGCATCTCCAGTTGTGCTCCTGTGACTGAGCCAGCCAGAGCATGTCCCAGGAACATTAAAGAAGGATCAATCATTGAAGAACATGCACACAAAGATCCTGAGATTACCCAAGATGAGTTTGACCGCATTTTCCCCAATACAAAAGAATAAAAAGGGTCAAATGGGCATAGGCAAATTCTGGTGTAGGCTTTGGAATGGTAAAAATTACTTGTAATGCAAGAGAACAAGCAGAAACTGCTTTCCTAGGATTTCTGAAAGGCTTAGGCTCTGATACTGGGGATGATGTCACCAGATTAGAGCATTTAGAGTTATCATGTAGCAAGAATCAGATCCCTTTGATAGCAGGAGAGATAACTGTATTTGCCAGACTCCAACTCCTTATTACGATTTAGCCAAAAAATTGTGCCAGCAAGTCTGCAATAGCACCGAAGTATGGCAAGGGTAATTTATGCATAAGTCAATGATATGGTAAGAAAATGTCTACTGGTGCATGACAGGATGAGAAGATGTGGTGATTTCCTAACCAGTTAATAGGCAAATTTGATGTACATTATTTAAAGGAGCTGTAGATAGTAACACGGACTCAGGTTCAGAGCAGACAAACCCCACCAGGATCCCATCCCTGCCTAAGCTGTGGGATGCTAGCACTTCCTTTATTTCCTTTTTCCTTTCATTAATAATGTCTCCCCATCTTGTTAAAGGAAACAGAAGTGATTGTTTAGCATCAAGGCTGGTGTATGGACTGCAGGTCTGGGTCTGTGTCAGCCGAGAGAAGAAACGCCTGGAGGAAAATCAGTCCTTTGAGGACTGGCTATTAAAGGATAAAGGCAGAAATGAAAGACTTCAAGATGATAAAGAGTTGAACAATTTGGATGACTTTATTTATAACAGGACTGTCCAAACTTAGAAGGAAATTACAGCATGATGCCAGAGACACAAATCTACACAACAGCTTGAGAAATTAAATGCCCAGGGCCAGACAGTTTGCTGAGTGCCTGAAGACTATAAAGGAAAAGGAGCAGAGCCAAGAAAAAAAAGCTGTTAATTGTAAGGAGTTAGGCAAGCTATTCCCACATGATCCATCTTCCAAAACAAAAATAAAGTTAATTCTCACCGCACCACTGAGTGGCTCAGGGTTCAAACACTTTCCAAGCCAAGAAACAGATTTGTCCTTAGCACCAGGACTGGTGGCACACCAGTACAGTCACAAAAGATCTTCAAGGCAGCCCCAGTCACCAACCTGCCTGATCAGTCCTAAAGCATAAGGTAAAGCTGGAAAAACATGTGATAAGTACAGACTGAATAAACCAGAGGACTGACTCTGTAAAGAAGGTTTACAGTTTGCAATCTGTTCTTTCACAGCATTCTTAAATGGTAAACAAGTGGGAGCCTGTAGCTACATTCAGAATTGATTATTTTAAAATTTATTTCATGTTGGTCAAGACCTTTCATGAGAGATTATTCAGAGAAAAAAGATAAAAGGATAATGAGTTCTGAATTAATAACAACCTAAGAGAGAAAAAAGGCATAATTAATGGCTGCCTTTTAGAAAGAAGATTACTTACAAGGAAGTCATTTCAGCAATCAATACTGTCAAATACATCTTTTTCAATGATTGAGCTCTAAAATGGACAACAAGATTATGGAATACACCCAACAGCATAAACTTAAGTACATTAAACTAAAGAGAAAGTTATGAGAAATCCAAATTACTTTGGAGCAAAAATGTAAGCCCAATTAAAGGCAGTGGCATGTATAATGAGAATAATGAGCTTTTTAAGCATACTCTGATGTCATAATTTTGGGTGACTTTAATATGGGACCAATCTACCAGTATCCTGCATGCAATGTGCTGAAAGAGTTGAAAAAACAATAACAACAAGAAAAAAAACCAGAGAAAGCTGAGACACATAAAGAAATCCCAATAGGAAATAGCACATCAAATATTCAGAATATAAACCAGGACTGTTCCCCCTCTGCACTGAGTTCAGATGACTTCTATCCCTCAGAAAGAGCTGACTTACACCCAGACAGACTTCAGTCTGCTAACTATTCCAAGCTGAAAGCTGTTTCCCCATCCAACCCCAAAAACTTCCCAATAAAGTTGAGACCTAAATATCTGAGAAAGCATCATTGAAAGCATGAGAGTGCTCCTGAGAGCGCTTGTTTCTTACTTTGAGAATAATCAGACTGATAATAGGAGCAAGATCAATAGCACAACTCACATGTTTGCATCTCCTGCAAACGCCCACGTCGTCAAAATGCATCACTTTGCCCACTTCTGCCGTCTAATAGAGTTTCCCAAAGGGAGAAAATACCCTGAAAGAGTAACTGAAATCCTACTTCTCTTTTTAACCTTGTTAATGGGGGTCACAAATCACAAAAAATCCATAATATGTGAGCCTCATCTTCATAACTAAGTCACTTTTGAACCCTGGCCATCATGCTCACTCTGGCTCTTCTGTTATTCATCTCTAAATGAGAGATTTTTTTTTTTTTTTTAAAGGCCTATGAATGCTAACTTTTCCCACTTGGAAGGGTTAATAAGCTAAAATTCCAGAGGAGAAAAAAAAAGGTAATGCAATCTCTAAGTCAAAACTGAAGCCTGTGTTTCTGTGCATGGAAGGAACATCAGGAAGCCTCCTGTTTGCTCTCCCCAAGACTATGCTACAGCTAACATTTCAAAAGCCTGCAAGCCTGTAAGTGCATTATTCTGCTGGTGCAACACACATAGTGATGGAAACTATGACTGGAATAGCTCATTTTGGAGAATAATGATTTCTAACAGGAACCAGAAAAGTCGTTCTGAAAGCAGCAAACTTTGCCAACAGGGCATGACAACTGGCAAGAACCTTTTGTTAAATTCCTCCATCAGATTAGCTCTTCATCTTTCAAAGAGAAATATATTCTGAAGTAAAACCAAGTCATATCCATTATTACATCCTTGCTGGTTCAAACATATATACACATTTGATTTGTAGTTTCAAACAATCAAAAATTTGGGATTCCAACTTCTCTAAAATTCAGCTTTTAACCTAAATTTCCTGCAGAAGGCACAAAGCATTGCACTCAAATACTACATTATGCATTCTTTTGGAATAAAACCCTTTTCATTTGACAGAGGGGAAAAAGAAAGACACTCTCAGCTGAAATAAATTTTATGTGCATCTACTGTCGCTGGTGAAGTTGTGACCATTTATACTAAAAATTGCTCCTCATGTAGTGGCTGTGTAATGCCTTCTCCCATCTTCTTGACAAACGGCTCCTTTCATTGCTTAAAATCCTTCAGATTTAGATACTAGGGCCAAACATCTGCAAATACGATGAAGACAACAACATTTACCCAAGATATTTTACACTTTTATTACTCTTCTGTGCTGTTGATAACACAACCTTCCCCCTTGCAGTGGTGGCAGTATCGAGTGCTAGCTTCAGAGCACTGACTGTATCTATTAGTCAGTGTTTGCATGTATTGTCTTCTAAAGCATTACAGATTAGCCACGTATTAGCAAGTACAAAACGGAACATGCACATTTTTAATCCTTTTATGTGTAGCACATTTACTGGAGAGGCTGCCTATTACTACCTTGTAACTAACGTTCACAGCTACAGTACAAAATCTTACATGCACTACAGTAAATGGCAAACAAAATGAAATTATGTTGAAATAGTTAGATTCAGTCTTGCAAATTTGAATTTAAAAAGCCCACAAACAAACAAAAAAACCCCACCCATCAGTATTCTCCTTAGCTTTTCCATAAACAGTAACCCTCATTTCTCCCTCTCAAAGCCACTGTGTTTAAGTCCTGTGTGTTGAGCCTAAGAGGAAAAACATCAGCAAAAAAAATGCCTCCTCGTGGATTGAGGAGTACATTCAAAATGGAAATAGGATGGTAAGTGAATAAATTGCAGTGCAATAAAAGTTAATCTGTTTCAGAGAAGACAACTTGCTGTCTAGTAATACTTGCTGCTCTGAGCTGAAACCCTGTTCTCTGCTAACACCGACATCATTGCTTGGGTTATTATTTCCCCTCCTGAATTCATCTGAATGTGGCACAGAGCTACTGTCTTTCTCACCCAGTTCAGAAACACGATAAATAATTAGTTCAATGAGATATTACTAGCAGACCCAGAAATAAATAGAAGGCTTTTGTCAGGCTGAGAGTAAACGCTGCTAAGATAGAGACAAGCAAGTGCCATACAGCATTCATCACTTGTAAGGTAAATGACTTCTTCTGAATTCACTCAGGCAGAAAATGAACAGCTGCCAATGCTGATCAGAGAGAAGTAAAATGTTGCATCTAGGGATGAAGTGCGGTGGAGTTTTTTGTCTTGTTTTCTTTTTCTTTAGTTAAAATAATATCTTTCCTCCACGGAAGGACAAATTTTGACTTAGAGGTCAAAAAAAACATTTCTCAGCACAGCTTTGTTGTTCATGTGGCACTGTCAAATTGTTCAAGCTATTAGCAAAGCAGTACCTCTTTTATCCCATTAAGCCCTCTACATACAGCAGAATAGGGGGGGAAAACCCACCCTCTCAGTCCTTACAAACTTTCTGACATTTCTGACATTTGCTGAGTCCAAACAAGACGTCCCAGTCACTTCAGGAAAGTCTGTGTCTGCAGGAGAAAAACTCCTCCTGAGGGAGGACAGAAATCAGGCAATGCCTCCTCACATGCATTTTGGTACCCAGTCTCACAGGAATAAGTTAATTTTAATGGGATACCAATATGGGAAGATTTGCTGTCTTCACAGTACGACTTCCAGTGCAGACAGAGTCCTTACTATTGTTTATTTGGGGGAAATGCAGCAAAGAAAATGGAGTAAGGAACAAAAGCAAGGAGTATTGCACGTCTCATTTTTAACTTAAGCAGTAAGCCCTGTTTTAGTCATACAAAATATGGGGTTTTCCCACTCTTTTATGGCCTGTATTTTTTTCTATTATTGCTAAACAATTAGCACTATATCACCTCCAGAAAAAGAATTAATTAATTAATTATTGATCCACTCATGAAACACTTAAAATTCTTATGAAGTCCCCTTTTGTACCAATGTAATTATTAATTAACATCTTGCTGCCTTTCAGACTCCCAGCAAGTTCAGTGGGGTTATAGTAACAATGCATGCAGTCAAAAGAGTAAGTCCTTACCGGTCAATTATTTGCTCTGTCAAGAAAATTCTCACCAAAATGCAAATGTTTGGACATGAACGTCTTGAATACTGATTCTATAACACACATTCGAGTTAACAAGAGCAATACAATCAGGTCAGAACAGGTAGTGATTTCTGAACCTGTACTTTCCTGGAATTGAAGATGCTTTAAACTTCATGTAAATCCTACTGGTGGCATTTCTATCCAATATGCACTGAACCAGGCTTATTGAACGTTCAGGGAATTCAACAAGTTACTTGTAGGAAGGAGCTCTCCTAGAGGGGGAATCTGATCAAAGTACTTGCACCACTTGGTTTGGGACACAGGAATGCGAACAATTTATCTACCATGTGGAAGGTCCTCTCATGAGAATCTTCTTCTAAGATAACATTATCTTTATTGAAAAATAAAAAAAATAAAGTACTTTTTTTTTTTTTTTAGAGTAACGAGAATCTAATCACATTATTTCAGAAGAGAACTTCTAGCAGAGAGGCAAAGACCAACTTTGAAAAATTTCTTTAGCAGAATTTATAAAAAGAAACCCTTCATACTAATCAAAAAGAAATCATTTTTTTCCTACTTAAAACAAAATCATTCATTTCACACCCAAAGCATATTTCGGGAGAGATCAAATGGGAGAGCAATTTGTTTCGTACTTCTGCCTTAAAAACCCTCTGAGCAAATAACTGAATCAAGAAATTAAAAATTTTACGTGAGTTACCAAAACGTATCTTCTCACAAAGACAGCAGATTTCAGTGAAGAAATTCTAGCAGAACCAATCTAGGCTAAATATGAAAAATAATCAGTGGAAGAAACCAAAAGGAATGCAACCTACCCCTGCTGTTTTACAGATGTTAACGCTAAGGTTTTTACTATACTAGACTTGCACACTTTATTATAGACTTGTACACCAATTATACAATATTTACACTACATTGTTGTAAAAGTAGACAAAGAAGGTAAAACTCCAAGTCCTCAATGTGTCCGAGTCCAGGCTGGTGGCCTGGACTTAACATGCCGTCGTCTCACCTTGGGCTCAGTCTTCTGCAAGATGTGGATGTGCTACTGTCACAGATGTGTATTGTCCTCCGGTCTGAAGGCTTGGCACAAACTGCTAGCTGTTTGCCTTTCTTCATCCCTAGGGCCCATGAGAAGCTGTCACCCAGTTCATCACCTCTTCTGGTTTCCACCCCTAAGCCTTTACAAGGATGTAATGTTGTTAATGGTTTTCTGTGCTGCTTTGTTTTGTCAAGGCTGTCAGTATCACCCGATCAGAGAAAAGCTGGGTAGAACTAGCCCAGGCCTCATTTAAGCTGAACTGTGCCTCGGGGTGCTTGTAACAAAAGGTTTGTAAACCCAAGGGTATTTTCTGCAGGGTGTACTGGAATGCCCAAAGTCAGGAAAATCGGAGCAGGAGTTAATGTACTTCAGGGTATAATTTTCGATTTGGAAACTCAAGATATCAAATCTATAGCCACTAGTATTCAGCAGCTGAGATGATATGAATATCCTCTTATCAGAAAATATACATAATCTTGCAGAATGTTACCATCAGGAGAAACAAAACTCGTCACACTTTATCAGGGACATGTACTTAGGAGAGGTCAAGCGAAAGTATCCCCTCATATATGTAAGACTGACAAGAAAGCCAGTAGGAGGAATTTATCAATCACTAGTCAAGATTAATCTTGTGTTCTTTTTTACAGCATAATAAAGTATTCCTCTCATGCTCTGATAAAGTTATTTTTACTTCTATTATCCTGAGGTTAAGAGACAGAACCAATACCACGCCTGCACTTTGGCTAGGTTAGAAAATGGCTGGCTCTTTATTTTCAAGTAACCAGACAGAATCTGTTCCAGCTTAACTTGTTTTCTTAGAAGAGATTAATCTCACAGCCTTTATGACTACTTGTTTTGCTACAACACAAGGGAAACTAAAAATATAACAAAATAAAAATCTTTTGAACGAGAAACTGATGCTGGAACAACAAACCATGACAAGGACTCCAGAGACGTGGATGCTTTTCTGTTGGCATGAAGGCACCTCGAGGAAGCTGTGGCTCTGAGTCAGAGCTAGCTTTCCCACCGAATTTGATGGGGTAAGAACTCACTCCTTCCCAACTTCTGGCAAATAATTTTTATATACCTTTTCTGTACACTAACAACAGTGTCTCTTCACCTCTGAGACTGAAGCCTTTTTCCTCTGAGGTCACACAAAAGATGTGACAAAGAGAGGCAGCATTAAAATATAGGTAGGCTGTGCTTTTAAAAGTCATCTGATTACTGGACGAGCAGAGACTAGAATATGCTTCCTTGGGCTGGAACCTTTTTAAAAGGGGTGCAGTGAACAACTTCAATGCTGAGCCAATTGATTTTGTGCACCTTCCAGGTAGGTCTTGCATATTACGGTTTTGATCTGCAGTCAATTATCCACTGTAATAGCGTTAAATTTCAATGTAATTTAATTATTTTACTAGAAAATGTTCATAATAGCATTAAAATACAGTCTATTTAAGTCAATATGGCACCACATAATCTATAAATTAGTCATAAGCACTATCCCACAAGTACAAAAATGATGAAAATTAATGCAGACTAATGCAATACAAAGTATATGGATATTAGAAACATTGCAGGCTGTTTGCAACAGAATGACAATAAACTAATTCCTTACATCAAAATTATTTCACTTGGCTACCATGGGTTGGAAATTACAACAATGTCTTGGGCAAATGTTCACTCAATTCTTATTCCAGTTTTGATCTCATCAAGAAGATCTGTACAGTTCTCCAATTTTTTCTATCAAACTAGAAAAATAAGACAAGCTTTTTCCCATTAATAAGCTACAGATAAATCCCATTCTTTCTTAATAGGAGTTAATAGGAGACTATCCATTTAATTCAATATGAGAATGTCTTTCTAAAAAAAGTGATTGAAGTCCTTGCATAAATTTCTTGTTTTTTCATTGCACCACAGTGAAATAGGAGAAACTATCTGTATATTAATATTTTTTGTTTTGCCTTGAAATATCGTACATATTATTATTATTACTTAAATAATGACCCACTAGCTTTAAACATATGCTTTTGAGTCAGACTGGGCATTTGAGACATCTGCCTGGGTCTGGCAGATTGGACATTGGACCCAGGGACATCTGCAACCTTCTGGCGCCACGGCTGAAGGCCAGGCAGGACAGTCCAGGATGGAGTACACATGGTGTTATATCCCTATATTTATGTGCTGAATCTCTCAATGTCCAACAGCGTCTTTCCTAGAATAAGGCATAGAAAATAGCAAATTGCAGCTTCCTAAATCAGTTGAGAGATCAATTTGAGGACTGGTGAGCTTCAAATTAATGAAAAAGCAGTCTGTCACCCAGATCTGCTATTAGACCTCAAAGTGTGACAGGGCAGGTTTATGTGATGCTGTGGTTTTATAAATAAGCAGGCATGCCATCCCTTTTCCTTTCCTGCAATGCCAGTGGGAACTTGGTGTTACCAACTAACTGCTACCAGGAACTCCTGATCAGTGCCATCACAGCAGGTACAGGTTGAGGCTCCAGCTCAGCTCCAGGCTCAATCACCTGGAATCATCTCCCACTTACCATAGGAAGGTTTAAATTTGCTGGGCTGCTCAGCCTTGCCCAACACCAAACTCCATGGCAATATCTATCACAGTTATCTGGGATATTCTGATAAAGTGACAGCAAGCCCCTGCTCAAGAAAGAACACCTGTCATCACAAGCAGTGGTCATTCTGAGCTCTTCAGGAGCACAAAACCACACCATTGAACCAAGTCCTGGCTGCAGAAGGGTGGTCAGTGAGCTTATACAGACATGAAAAGGCCACCACACCAGTGATTCATTCTGCACAGTCTATACCCAGGTTAAGCCAAACACATGATTATTTATTAATACTTCAGTCCTTACACCCTTAGTAATCTGTTCTCAAAGAATTTATGCAGATTCCAGTGTTTTGTTCAAGATGTTGCAGAATGTATCTCTGGAATGGTCCATACTCTGCATTCCAGCAAGCACCTTGATCAAACCCCATCACATTTTCTAGCCTTCAGCATCTTTCTTTACTGACAAATAAAGTTATCAAGCTGGTCAGAAAACAAAAAATTTCTCTTCCTCCCCCTGCAGAAATTTCATATAATAAAATCCACTTGTTTTCCTCATTGCTTTATAAGGACTTGAAACAGATGATGTCAGCCCTGCAAATTTCCTGAGGTTTCTATACTGTTTGACATTTGCCTGTCAATATGAAGAAAGATTATACACAACTAAGAGTTATTTGTTCTAAACAGTTCTTCAAAATACACACTCACTGACTCTCACAGCAATCTGTCTGCTGTGTGTAAGCCTAGCATTTTCCAACACGCTCACAAAATCTGCATTGTGAGCCCTCATTAATTCAAGGAGATAGAAATTATACTTGCTATTCTTCCCACTATGCATAGAAATTAAAGTTCTGACTCGAGAAAGCACATAAGCAGTTACCAAGTGTTGAACAAGTGCTGTGGTTCCTGTGAAAGGTAACAGGTAGAACTCATTTCCTGGAAAAGATTAATAACACTTCAGCAGCAGCCACCTCTTGATTGCTTTTCCCTGGGGTTTTGATTTATTGATTTGCAACAAAAGCATCCCTACCAGAAACGTCCACCAAAAGCTTTGCATCCTAATTGCCAGAGGTCATTCCCCTTCTGTGGGGGCACAGAGAAGAAATGATCATTAATCAGCTCCTATCAGCTCACTCCCATCTGCCAGTGAGTTGCCTAACTTAGTACTGCACTTAATTCTACAGCTGATGAACTTGAACACTTGCAGAACAGGTGTGTCCAGCAGGTATTTAGGTGATTTATCCATTACCCCATTCCATCTCACATATGGAAGATCCCAACTACTTCATTTCTGTTCATTCTGCAGAGGTACAACCAACTGCATCACTCTTTGCACCAGAAGAAGGTTACTCAGCCAGGACAGATATCTTCCCCATCCCTACCCGGAGATGCAGGATCCCTTTTTCCCTGCAAACATCCCAAAATAGTCCCCAAATGGTAGCTAATGATTTTTTGGAATGTAAATCAAAATACATTTCCCTAGATTATCACATACAAAGCAGTATCCCGTAAATATATATATATATATTTTTTTTTTAAGGAATACAGCACTAATTATAATTTTCACAGTATTTTCAAAGAAATACCTTCAACTGAAATCTTTTTGTGTGCTTTCCAATGCTTTCCAAGTTTAGATCCTCTACTATGTCTATACTTTATTTTTTAATGGTAAATGGCTCATCTTTGCATGACCTCACAAGTAGGAATTTTAAGAAATACTCCAAATAATAAGCTCCTCGAAAAGTTACAGCTGTTAATTGAAACACAGTTGATCTTGAAAACAGTTCCCTTCCTAAGAAAGATAAGGATTCACTAAAGTCCAGAGCAACACATGAAGTTCACTTCTCCTTCAAGCTAACAGGTTCCATGAAATCAAATTAGTGCTGTTTCTTCCCATACTTTGTTACTATTTACAGTTTTTCCCTCCACAAAGGGAATCATAACCTCCCTGTCACTTATCCTTACTTAAATTTTCCTTTTCTTCTAAAAAATTTCAATAAAAATATTTTTACATTACTCATTTCAGCTTTCCACTCTCCTTCCAGCTTTTTCCACATCACACAGAAGCTCACCCAAATTTTCTATTTGGTCTGAACAAATAAGACTATTTTTTAAGCAAGCACTGCACTAGTCCTTTTCAACCTCTTACATTGTAGCCTGAATGTGTTGAAAACTCTCTGCCAGCTTTTCTTTTTTTTTGAATCAAGGGTAAGATATGCACATATTTTGTTCATGCTCTGCATTATAAAGATGATAGTGAGGAAATTAATTAGAAACATATGAGTAACCATAATTTTCTTCCCCTCCTCACTCAGACTTCCCTTTTATGACTCTGTTACAAGGTAACCCTAGACCTCATCCCTTAACAAAGAAATACTGAGATAGTGCCTTAGGTTCATAAAGAAATGTTTACATAAGGAACAGATAATTAAGTTCTCCTGAAAAAAGGAGAAGCTGTAAAATTCTGATAAGGGGCTAAAAATGCAACTTTTTCCAGTTTGCTCAGCACATTTATTAATGATATTTTCAGTTCTTGTGATCCTGCCAACAGCAAAACCTGGACATCACAATGTAGGCTCACGGGTATTTTGTCTCAGACCAACCAATATCTGTTTTTCATGAATTCTCAGCTTCATCTTAGGAGGGATTCCAGTTCAGAGGAATAAAAGTTAAGTTGACAAACATCAAGTGTAAGAAAGAAGATAATTTTTTTTTTTATTAACTGTGTTCTGCAGCAGTGAGAAGCCAGCTAAGTGCATTACCCCTGCTTCTGCTCCATGACTGAATATGTGGCCAGATCCTGATCTTATGACGATCTCCTGTTCAAAACAAGTGACTGCCACCTCTGCAGTCCCCTCTGAAGAGCTGGGCAACTACTCAGGTCCTTGGAGATGTAGCTGTGGAGCCAAAATCCAACGGGATTATGACACTGCAGAGCATGAAGATGACGTAGAGTACAACCCTGCCCACTTCAGAGCAGGACTCAGAGCTGTACTCTGTAACATCTCAGAGAAGGGAGTGTGTGTGCATGCAGACCAGCCCGTTCATTGTTATAATTATTAAATGACAAGGGCTTAAATGGATTATCCACCATCTCCTGCTGACTTCTCCAGTTCACAGCTCCTCATTAGAGCGTAAGTCAACTTCCATCAAGTACTCGAGACAACTCTGCTGTCTAGAAATACTGGATGGTCAGGGCTATATCTCATAGGATATCAGATATTATTTTAGTCTAGTAATTGTTCCATTATGAGGATAAGTACAATCTTGTAGTCATTGAAAAAGAAATATTTATACCAAATACCACACAGAGGACTGAATTCTCTAGTATATATATATAAGCCTGTGGGCCTGATGAAATGAATCCCAAAGTCCTGAGGTAATTGGCTGATGTAGTTGGAACTGTATGATCTTTAGGGTGCTTTCCGAACCAAACTGTTCTGTGATTCTGTTGCTCTGCACTTGGCATTGCCACATACAAAGGACAATGCTAAGCCAACAGCTCTGCTTTGGTACTTTTTTAAACTATTAGATATCATTCTTTGCTAGTAAAAATGACAACACAAAGCACAGTCAGCAAAACCCAGTGCTGCCAGTGAATACAGAATGAATTCCCTGGATATTAGAGACCTGGGCATAAAACCCAGAAAATACCTGGCCTACTTTTCCTTGCACTAAGGATGTTTTTCTCTTCCTTCCCATCTCCTCTGGCATTTACATCTGTGTTTAGGGCACACTATAGGGAAGAAATCTGTCATATAAGATCTGGTGGAATAACAGGATGATAAAGACTGGATAGATGTGAGTGTGACATGCACAATGGGTAAGTCTTGGAAGAGTGAGCACACAGAGTCAGCTGCCATATCTTCCAGCTGCTCACCTGGCTGACAACTCTTAACTCTGTCCAGATACCAGAGACCATGAAAACATGGAAAAGGGCAGACAACAGGAACACTGTATCAGATCCCCAAGCAAGGACAAATGTAATCATGTTTTTGACCATTTTCTATAAAGGTTTTTATATGGATAAAAAACAAATTAGCCCCCAAATGTCAATGTCTTCAGTGTAAAAGGAAGGCCAGCACTCAATAAATGCCTCTATATAAGAGATAATTCTCTGTGGTCTCTCTACACAGAGATCCACACAGATTTCTATCTGAGATTTCGTATACCATTCATGAACAATTAGGATACTTCCACATAGCAAATTAACGGGATAAAAACAACCAGAGCAAGACCCTGTACAAAACAGACAAAGCACATATTAGCTACAGACAAACTGAGGCTCTAAAGATTGTTTCAGGGTTATGCATAACTCTGAAGAGGCCTAAAGGGCACAACTCTGAGGCTATAGGGAAAGGAGGAGCTGCAGTCATATGGCAACCTCTGCTGAGTCCAGCAGCCATGTGCTGCTCATTGGAGCGAATCCAGCAGCACACCTGATAATGTATATATGCTGATAAACTGACAGAAGGAATTTGATATGTTTTATAACGCTGCATAACTTAGAGCTGTGTACAGAAGCACCTTCCAAAGCAATGACTTTAGACAGGCATCCTACATGGCTGTATCTGAGCCAGGAGCAGCTTGGATTCGCAGCAGCACAGCCTGTTCAGTCTGCTCCTCCCGACGCCGGCTCTTGCAGCAGTGAGATCCCACTCCATATCCCAGCCTTTGGAGGGGCTGGAGCTCTCAGGCAAAGGCATTGTTGGATTCTGATGGAGCCAAGGTGTGTGTGCCTACACACAATTCCGTGGCACACACTCAGAGCAGACAATAGGGCTAATAATGCTACCTCACTCCAGTAGATGGAAATGTAACTGCAGAGCACCTGGAAGGTGTCCAAGTCAATGGCAGAGAAAGGATTTCAGGAAAGATTTAGTCCAATATTATTCATCAGCTAGAGCAGGACAGATAAGTGGACATTCATACGTGCCTTTTTCTTAAGTGGGACAAAGCCTGCTTTTCCAGGAAAAGAAAACCAACAAAACACACTCCTCATACTGCTGAAAACAGCATTTGTGCCTAATGAGATGTAAGGCAGAATGGATTGTTCCCACTCTCCCATGCTCTGTTTCATCTCCATAAACACAGCCAAAGTTAGCAGCCCGTGAAGGTAAATACCACCACCACCAAGGTGTCTGTGACGAGCCATGATGTCCAAACATAGAGCTCTGTGTGAAACACATCTATCCGACTAAGCGTGAAATCCTGGCACTGCTGAAGGCAGTGGAAATTCTGCCAATAATTTTGAACAACGAAGGATTTTATCCTCATCTTCTAATTATAAAGAAGTCTTCTTTGAAATACAAAAGAAGGTAAAGATTTTACCTCGTTTATATAATGCTTTAGTACTAAATATCATAAAGCTTGCTCTAAATTAAATTATGCAAAATTTTAGAAGTGACAATTTCCAGCTGAAAAGTGATCCCTTAAAGAAATATCTTCATGGATAAAAATTTAAAATGGTGATCAGAACTCCTGTTACTAAATTTTACCATCAGAATTATTGCTACAGGGTTGAATACTTCTTAAGAGGATCTGCTTCTCATATGACAACAGACTAAGAGCTGGCAACAGAAGCATAGATGTTAATTGCAAACATTTATTATACTACCAGGGTTTACATTTAGCAGCTGTCAACATTACTAACAACTGTAACAGAAATCAGAAAAAATGGAATTTTTGGTTGCCAGAAGGGCAGCTGGTGCTTGATTTCCCTGCTATTGTTGTTCCTTGTTTATTTACTTTCAAAATGTGTTAAAAACAAATCTTTCACCAAGATTTGTTTAAGAATCCTTGTTCTTATTTATTTATTCTTTACCTAGCAAAGAGGAACTTATTAGTAGGCAACCACTAAAAAATAAATATTTTAAAGGATGTGCTTCAAACTCTGATGCAATCCATTGCTTTTCAGCTTTGGTGAAGCTGGATTGCAGAGATATCAAAATTTAATGGGCTATCTTTTTTGCAGTACTCAAAACTACCTTTCAAAAAAGAAAAAAAAAAAAATCCAGAGCTCAATAGTTTATTAACCTAAATATTATCAGGAAAAACAAGCTTGAATGCTTCAACCTAAAAATACGGTAACAAAGTGATGCTGCCATAGTAGTGTCATCATTTTCTTTTAAAAATCATATTTCACGCATTTATAAGTTGATATATGGCTAAACTCATAAGCTTTACCCTGAACAGAGCTGCAGCACTTTTCAAGACTTCTTCATAACTTTATGTCTCAACAAAGTGAAAGGGATGGACCAATCCAGAGGAGCAATACTAGTTCAGTGGATTAAGGATGTTCTCCGTCCACCTATCTGATTCAGCAGTGTGCCCACAAGTGCAGTGGCAGACACCAAGGCCACATCCAAGTTAAAGGCCAGGGCCACTAAACAATCTTCCAGGCTGCAGTGTCTGGCTTGCTGGAAATGCTTAGCCTAGAAAAGTCTGACATGGAAGGGTAATCTATGAATCACTTCAAGTTACTGGTTCCAGGTTCTACTGTAAGAGTTGAGAGCTACTGATTCACTGTCATACTTTGAAGATGTCTCACTCTCTGATAGCTGAAGAAAGACAAACAAACAAAAACAGCCAACCAAATAAAAGGTGCTCTATGTCAGTGATAGGTTTTCCCAGAATGGAGGGAGGAGATGTCCTCTCCTGAGCATGTCTGACAGCTTCACATGTCAGAAGAATGGCTGAGCGTGGGAACACATTCACACAACACATCTCAAAAGATGTTTCAGTCTTTTTATTTTCTTTTGATGTCTTTCTTTTTTCGTATTATAAACTTACTATTATTTAAAACTTCGCAAACATAATCCTTTATGAAGCAAAATGAGTCTTACAGCATCTTTTAAGACTTAGTATCCTAATCCTTAAATCATAGTCTTTAATATTGTGATTATGCACTTGCTAAATACATAGAGCCTGAAGAGATTTTCTACTTCTTTACATATCTTTTCCCATATGTGCTATTTATCTTAACCATTTTTTCTTCCTTTTCCTTGTGCAATATATTTTTACTATACTTCTGATATTTCTCCCTAGTTTTCTTGCATAACGTATTAATGAACCAAAGAGTAAGATTCAGAGTTGACATGCATTATAAAATGATGGTGTGCCTGCATTATGGTGGGCCAGAAGGACTTGTCATCCTGAATTTCAGTTGTTTCCTATTGGCATGAAGCCATCCTGTATGTTAGGACTCCAGAATCCCAAACTTTCTTGCCATCATTTGTCTACAGTTGAATCTTATGGGTGCTGTTCTCTCAGAGCTTGTTCGGCAATAGCACATGGTGTCTTAAACGTGCCTCGTTTTATTCCTTGTGAATGAACAATTTAGTTCTGACTTTATCATAAGACCTTTGCATAGTTTCCAGAAACTATATTGTCAGGAAGGACAATAATTAGAAGAAGCGAGTGGAATTTGTGATTGCTTTTGTCACTCTTGTTATTTGCCAGATTCCTGAAGGCCACGAAGCAAATTCAATATTTTTCATTTGGAAACATGCCAGTGTTCCTCATGTTTAATCTTGGGCAGTTACTAGCCTTGACATACTTGCAAGCAGAAATAGTTTAAAGGAACCCAAATTCCCTAAGCATGCCTTTTGTCTGCAAGCTTCATTACATCAAATGAATCAAGATTTCCAAAAATCGCCCAGACCCTCATGCATAGGGCCAAAACTGAGCTGCCACCTGAAAACTGTCTCAAACATCACACCTTCATGCCAGAGAAATCTACTTAGTGGAAACAGTTCAGTTCTCAGGATGATTTCTTGAGACAAAAATAAATACTACTGAAATTGCTAAATGACAACAAGATAGAGAGAAATCTTGGGTTAAACTAAATTTTGGACCAAGTTCTTGGAATATTTGGAAATTATATGTTTCTTCAGTGCCTTTTTCTTTCAGTAAGCAAAGGACGAAAAGGCTGAAGAACATAGGTACAAGGAAGCAATCTGAGTTACTAAAAGACTTGATTTTTCCACAGATTCCCTGCTCTGCCATTTTCACATGTCCTGCAAGTTAAACAGCTGATATTTGGACAGTGCTTTTAAACTAACAATTCTTTAGGTAATTTGTAATCTCTCACAATGATTTATATAGGCATCAGAATTTGAGCAGCATAGCATGCAAATGGAAATTCACTATCCCCACCCTGTGCAAAATCCTGTCAAAAGCCCTTGCTCCTCATTGGATCTGCACTTGAAGGCAGAAAACCATAAAAGCAAACCCAGTAGCAAAAGGAAAAAATCACAGTTGTTCAGTGCACAGGTTTTTAGCTGTTTGATGTTAATCAGTAACTTCCTAAGGTGTTGATGCATTTCATAGTAGATAGAAATACTTGTGTGTCAACAATAACATACAAAATGCAAGCCTGACCCAAGCATTCACGGAATTCCTTTTTAGCCTGGCAAAATACCTTGCAGCCTAAGAGTTCTTTTAAACTTCATGGCAAAAGGAGCACCACATTCAGTGCTTCAGTTGCACATAATAGCACATTACTTATTAAACTATAACTATATTATTACAACTATTAGTTATAAAAGAGAAATTTCTTGCATGGAAAGTTTGAAATTACTCCCTTGTTAGCAACTAAACTGTCAAAGTTCATAAAATATGAAACATTACCAAAAATACTGAATGTGGCACTTTCAGTATAACTATTAAAATGCTTTCATTGACACATAATTTCATTTTTAGTTCACTATCTTAAAAGTACTCAAATTGCACAGGAACCTGCAGATATATTCAGAATGCACTGCACAGTAATAAGGACAGGATTTCTTGCCTGCTCTGAACTACTGTCAAATGATATTCCAGTTTGCAAGCAGTCAGATCATTTTGCTTTCCAATACTTTGCTGTGTTTCATGAAAAAATATGAGAAAAGTAGTCAGATTTATTTTTCCTGCCTCAGATGTGAGCTACGTTGTGCTTCTACCACATATCTGTTCAGAGTTCCCAAAAATACAGAAAAACAGACTAAATTTCTCCCCAGAAAGACAGTGATACAATTCACCAATCAAGCAAATTACATGGAATAGGAAAAAAAGTGGATGTTCAGTTACTGATGGCAGACTGAGGCCATAAAAATACAATAAAACATCTCTGTTTATTACCTTTTTATGGGAGTGTTTTGACTTTGGATTTCAGTACCCAACAGAAAAACAGATCCATTATAGAGCTGCAATTAGCACGTGTGTCTTTTGCCTAAATCCTCCCTGTTCCTCAAGAAGCTCTGCAGACATATCCCAGCGTGTCTCTGCTTTAATCAAAGCATGTCAGCCAAGATGCACAGAGGCCAAGCAGGAGCTAAATGCCCTGGTTGTCCCAAGAGTTTCTCTGCGTGTGTTCCCTGCTCAGGAGGTCACAGATGGAATTGGATGAGGGACACTCATCAAATTTGACTTTTGTTGAATTAGGTTTCTTTCTGCACATTTGTCCTGAATAACCTGCTTCAGTCCCTCCCAAGAGCCAGGCTTCCTCCAGACTTTGCCTCTGTCTCCCTGATTCCTGGCAGCAGTCTCACAGATCACAGAGCACTCACTCCACTACATTTTCTGACTTTTTGGACATATTTTCTTCTAAAAATAAACCAGCTCCTCTTGTTGCAATGAAGCAGAAGGATGACCACAGAAGGACGCATCATCCCAATATTTTGAAGCCTTTATGAACTACATCATTAAGTGATGACAGTAATTTGCTCAGCACAGCTCCCTTCTAACTGCACGTCTTGGATGCATTTTGTCTGTAGCTAAAGTAGGTTGTGTTTGTTGACTCACTGTGGATTCAGCTTTTCCCCACATGCTGTACATCTGCTGCACATGCCTGCACAGCCCCCATCCTTCAACACCCACAGCACACTGACATACTGAGTAACAACACGTGAAAGATTTCTATTGAACTCATGCATTAAAAAAAAAAAATCCCAACCTGATTATTATTTTCCATCTCCAAATCTGCAAGATTTATTTAATACAAGCCATTCTTTTCATCTGAAAGTAGTTTTTGCTACTGTAACTCTCCTAAGAAATTCAGATCAAATGACACCCTTTCAAGTAAATTTTCAGTTTTTTTCACCATTTCTTTTCCTTATTGAATGCTTTTAATACACCCTGGCCCTAATCCTACAATTCTCTAAACTTGCCAGCTGCTAATTTTTATGTGCAACTAAAACCTGTTAGTAATTGGCACATAGCACTTCATTCATATGAAGGAAATCTGTCAAACATTTTTGTTATAATGTAACATGAAAGCAAAAATAAGAGTCTCTGAAGTTCCATAGACTGAAGTATCTCTCTGTGTTGGGAAACAGCATTTTCTGATAAATATTCCAACAGAAGAAAAAGAAGATGGAAGGAATGATTTCTATCCTTTAGAGGACAGCATAGGTGAAACAATTGTGAACATAAGCTCAGATGGGGCATAACCTCTCTAATTATTTTCTTTTTGAAGAAGCTGGACAGGACTTGATTTTAGAGAGACGAACAGGTAAGCTTATTTCTGTGTTTTGTTATGTAGGTTTTGTACAATACTGAGCAAAATCTGATTATCCACGTGAAAATAAGAATGATGATCCTTCCCTTTCTCCCACATTTATTGTCCTTTAGCTGTTTATTCTGCAAACTGCTGCAGGCCTCTCTCTTGACATTACAACAAAAGGAATAGCAACATAGTAATGAGTATTAAAATTAATAAGAATTTTAAGATCAAACCAAAAAAATATTACAAACAGATGAATATAAACCTGTATGTCCACATTTATCCACAGCAGAAAACAAAACTTAATTCTTGAATTAGTGCATAAGCATACTACCTGTCAGAGTTTCAGGTAGATTTTACAGTGAAGTATCTTGCTCAGGACTGCATATATTTCCCTCCCCATACATAATTAAAGTTATTCCTATTTTACATCCCATAAATATTCACTGAAACAAGAGGGAATATAGAACGCTCTCTTTCCAAGATGCTGACAGGACCAAGCAGAACCTCATATGGGATCCCTTCAAAGATCATCTTCTCATCGCCAGAGAAACAAATTTAAATGATCTTATATGAGCCTACTGTTAGCAATTGCACTCCTGAATTATGCATGATTCTTGACTGCTCATAATATGAACAAACGACAGTTTCATTAGTACATTTCAATTACTGTAGCCATTCTTACTCCATGTTTGTTACAGTTAATTTTCATTTTTAGAACATCCTTGCACATTTGCTATCAGCAATGATGCCATGCACAAAAAGAGGCTTATTAGATGCCTTATGCATTCTCTCTGTGCTGCCCCAAAGTGTACAAATATAACTATAAATTCTAGAAAATTCTGCAGCTTTATTTCACATACCACTGGTCTTCTGGTGCCTGTAGGAATAATTTTTGCCTAAACAAGAGTTTGAATTTAATCCAGTATCTGAAACTTGTGAAGCATTAATGTCACTTGATCTTTGTAGGAGTTAGACATACACATTACCACAGTACCTGCAAAATATAGCAAGACATATGTTAACTATAGCCTCATTTTGACCACCTGTCAAAAATATTAACACAAAATATGCCAGAAATTAAGTTGCCACTGGTCAAAAAGAAAAAATTAATTATGCAACAGCATTTGCCTGATGCTGATACAAGTATTTTGGAGTATTTTTGGAGTATTTTAGTTAAAGTGAGGGTAGTCAAGGGAATAGACCTGAATTCTTTGGTGGAGTCAATACAGTTGTGCTAATGGAGGAACATTTCTTCCTCCACCCATCTTCCAGAAGCAGGAAAGGACTTGATCCTCTCTTGTTTGGGTTAATCATTGTCAAAGTCAGTTTCTGCCCTAGAAAACTGTAGGACACCATTTCTGAAAGGCAGGGGTCCTTCCTGTCCAGGTGGCTGACAGCTAAGCAGCCAGCAGGACCCATGGAGCCTCTTGGAGGGCTTTGGTACTACTTACCCCACATCAGGGCTCCTCTAGTGAAGCAAATCTCCTTTGTGTTCCCACTCTGGCCAAGATGGGAGCTAAAGCATGATGTCTAAGCATTCCTAAACTGGCTGTCTTTGGGACAAAGCCACACTGAGCTTCAGGAGCGCTCTTGTTGCCAGCGGACATTCAGTAGCTCCCTGAACCAGACTAATGGCCGCTTGAAGAAAAATCAGCTGAAATATGTGCAGCATTGGTTGAGGTCCCCTGCACCACCCCTTCCTCACTTCAGACCTGCCTTTCCTGAGCTGCAATTCTTGCTAATTCGGGTGTAGTCGATACATAAGTGGGGACTGTGCACTAAGATTGAGCACAGCTCCACTCCAGCCAAATTCCCACTGGTTTGCACTCGATGAGGAGTGCCAGTCTGCAGTCTAAATGAAAACTACCTCTACCACCCAAATTTGGACAAGTGTGTCTGGGAGCCAGGGATTTCCCACTAAGTTTGCCAGAGCAGGTGACCTTGCAGAGGCAGAGGTGAGTCAGATGCTGCTGGGTCTCACCACAGCATACATCACACAACATGCTACCTCCTGCAATCCAACACCAGCTTCGGCCGAGCTCATTTTCTATTCCACACCATTTCCTCCTGAGGTTTCTCATCAATAAATAAAGAGACATGCTGCTACCACAGCTGCTCTGCACCTACCTAACCCTTTATTAGCTTACAGGCACACAGGCACACGCAGCCTCCCAGCCCCAAAACCCCCACCGCTGGCAGAGTGACACTGATAGAACAGAGATACCATCAGTGTCCAAGAGTTGTCTGCTTGCATGTTAATGGTTAGAATTCTCTCAGCACCACCATGGTAAATCTCCATTTCAAATGCTGATCCATACAAATTTAGAACTGCAATAAAACATTTAACTTCCTAGATTATAAAAATAGCTCAGGTTTTAAAGCTGTCAGAGAAGTAAGAACGAAAGCATGAATTAGTGGGTGCAGAGAAAGCCAGACAAGAAATATCCATGTTCAATGAAGACAGTTTCAGATCCTTATCAACATAAAAGTTGAGTAATTAGATTAAGCAGTAAAAATTCTGAAAGCAGCCTGAAGTGCCATTAATTTGACAATGAGAATGTGCACGAGGAATATGGGAGAATTTGGATTATCTGTCTGGGTAAGATTTTGAGAAAAACTTGAGCCTGTCTGCTCTGTGCTGGGGACTGCCTGAGCCCATTTTCTGCCCAACAGGACAAGCATCTGCTCCCTCCCCAACACTGACCAGACACAGCACCCTCTGAACAAGGAAAACTGCAGGTGTTGACAGAACCTGGGAATTCCCAAGATAAATTCTGACTTCAGCAAGCCAGCACAGAAACCCGATGGAGAAAATTCTAGAACAAGTTTCATTTCAGTTCTCCTTCTTTTGCTTGGCGTAGCGAAAAGCATTAGAAACACCACATTTGAAAGAGCACCCACATTTTAGCAAAGGAAGGAGAGCCACCTTGAGTTGCATGCCCAAACTAAGCTATTTTAGATCAGTTTGTTGGCCATTTATGTTTTCATTTCAACTTTAGGCCAAGTAAAAATGCATCTAGCATGAAAATAAATACGATCTCATATACACAGGTTCCAGACCTTAAAATATCAGCTTTAAGTTTCCTAGTGCGTAATTCAGGTAAGTTTGAAGACCACCAGTGTTTCAATCCAGCTTCAAATCACCAGGAACACTAAAGTTTTCCAATCCATAATTAAAATATCTCACTGAAAATAAGGTGTAACCCAAATAGAGATGGACAACAACCAGTTGTATTAATTAACCTCTTAACCAATAACACATACAGCTATAAAGGTCTGGCCAGATCATTACCCACTTCTGCCTTCATTAGCATTTATTCCATCCCTCTATGGGCCCTGTCTCTCCCACCAGCATTTCCACTGTACTCCACAAGAAAACTGAGCATGAGTTTCCTTCATTTTTCTAAAAAACACTGAGCATGTAGCTTCCCAAAATATTTAACATGACCTTCAACTGTATATTCACAAAACAGTTCTGCTGAAATGCCCACAAAAGTCAGCTAACCTGGGTTGATCCTGCAACAGTCTACGATGACTGGTACTAGATTCTTTCATCCATAGACTTAAAAGGTTGTACTCTTCTATTCGTTTACATACATTATGCTCTCTCATTTTTGTTAATACACACAGTTCTTTACTAATCATTATATGCAAATATAAGCTAATGCTTTAATTAATGTAATTCAAATTATAACTATTGAAATAGTGAGGTTATTTAGGAAGACTGACTGGCACTGTCATGATCATAAATCTCTTCAGTATCAACAACCTCAAGAATAATAAAAGCAAGATTGTCAAGGACCAATAAATAAACAAATAAAGTCAGTTTACATTTGACGACTCAGTAGCCTCTGCATCCCTGAAAATCTCTACAGGTGACTTTGGAAAAAAGAGCATGACCTCCCCAGGAACTAAAGAGGCTTTCTAGAAAATACCTGCTTTATCTCTATGTTTATTTTCACCTTGTACTCTCATAACCTTTTCATAAAGCATGATTGCAGCCTTGATCTTTTTACAACAGATTCTAATTAGAAGTACTGATGAATTAATTAGAATTTCTTCTCTACATGAAAGCAGTTTTAGTTTGCAGTTGCTATATGCTGGGTTATGTTTGCTTATGTATTTTATTTTTGGCCTTGGTGATCATTTCTACAGATCCTAACAGATTTCAAACTCAATATTGGAGACAGAAATAAAATAACAGTGAGAGTGATGTTCCGTACACTTCTGCTTGACCAAGTGCACCCATTTCATCAAGAGTTAACTCAAAATGCTTACTAATGCAAATAATCCACTCACAGCATGAGATGACTTCAGCAAATGCTCATATGTAATGTTTAATGTTTACCTAGGTTTACAGATAGCAAGAATTTGGTTCTACAAAATGAACAATTACAAGATCAGTTTATGCAAGTATCAGTTTCTCTTCAATATATGATCATCACTGTTATGTGTTACAGCCAAAATTACAGACTAATTCTGAATGTCACTGTCAGAATTGTAATCACAATTACTAGGGCAGTTTAAAAAGAAGCCCTCTTATCATTTCCTGGTTTGTTTGGGTTTTTTTTTAATTATTATTTTTTGCCTGGACAGATTCTTCTAGTGAATCCAATAAAATGCAATACTGTAATTCACAGCTGCAATGCTAATGGCTAGAGAAAGAGGAAACCATTAAGAGACAGCCTCTCTACTGATGAAAGCTGCTAATAATCCCACTATTCCTCATTTTTATGACTTCATATTTTATGAATGATAATCTGCTCATTACATATTGCCATAAATATTTTGGTTTAGCAATGAAAATAGGCATCAATAAAGCATATACCCTAGAAGCTACTCTGCTAATACTTCAGTGTCTCCTAATGTATATCATGGTGATATTTTCCCTTGGCCCCCAACACTGGGTAACTATGTGAACTATTATTTTTAGCTGGAAGAAGTTCATGCATAACTTATACACTATCTGCAGCTATAAACCAGTTTTGTCAGATGCCTGAAATCATACTGAATCTGCCTCATTAATTTTCCCCCTACTGTACAATATAGCAATCCAATATATTAATATTCCTACAGCGTACATAGTCTTGACCCAACAAAGCAATGAGAATACTGTAAATTCTGCATCTGAGCACTACTCGTAGTACTGTGTACTTTTAGCTTCACTCAAGCTATTACAATCATAGGTGGATGTAATTCAAGGTACTTAAGAATTGAGGACAAGCTATAAAACCCACTGAATTTTAAAAGCTATTTTAACCTATTTGGAAATACTTTCTTTTCAGCTTCATATATCTCGGGTCTCTCTATTAGCCTGGAAATTCAGAAGTACCAGAGCTTTTAATCACCTCTGCTACAACTTGAGACTGATGTCATTCCTTCTTCCTGGTAAAATAAACTTTTATTAATCATTCTTTTGAATGACAACTCCTAGTACTAATTTTAATACAATAAATTTGGCAACCTGCTTTTAAATTTCACCAAGGTTTGGTTTTTTGTTTGTTTGGGGGTTTTTTTGGTTTTTTGGTTTTTTTTTTTTTTTTTTAATTTGGTTAGCACATATTACAGCAATAGCTCTCTTATACCATTTGTGAGCCAGTTAAACCAATTTTCAAAATTATCTGGTAGCTTGGTACAAGCCAGGCTAGGTTTGTTCCCCAAAGGAAACTAGGAAAAAGCAGCATAACTGCTGGGTTAGAACTAGTTTATGCAGCTGAATTGGGGTAATAAACTGGCATACAATTGTTGCTAAGCTCCAAAAAAATCAGCACAAAATAGTACTTAAATGTGAGAAGCGCTGTGGGATTTCTGCTCTAATTAGTGTGCTGCTTTATCAGAAGAGTATATGGTAACCAAAAACGAAGATTTTGCCAGGTTAAAAAGACAAAAGCTAGGAGACCCGCTCTTAGCTTTCTATTTCATGCATCTTCAAAAGACTGTTCTGCAAGCACAATTAACTCAGCTGTTTTGCTACTGATTTGACTCTGATGCTTCTCTATCCCTTCCATGCCAACCGTCCCCTCTCAAGACCCCCACAGCCTCTCAAAAGACTTACTTTTCTACTTTCTCCATTTATATCCTTCTTTCTTGTTTTTCCAGCGATATTCTGTCTTTCCCTGTCAATAAAAGACAGTAAATGTCTTCCCCAGGCTGGAGTCACACACAGACTGGCCAGAATGTTCCACTGCTGATTGATCATTCAGCTACTGCCAAAAAGGACAGATCGTATCTGAGTTTTCCTTACCTTTCTCTCAGCGGGAGATTAACAGGTCTCCCTCCATTACTGAACTGCTGATTTTCAACAAAAGAAAATAAAAAAAGGAAAAATCCAAACAAACAAACGAACAAAAAAAACAACAAAAAACCAAACAAACCAAACCAGAAAAATAGGCAAGAATTTAGTACATTTGATACCTTAGGCTTCTACTAAATTTTTCTAAAACAAGGTTCAAATGTTGCTGGAGAAAAAATAGGATTGACTGGTGGACATGATGATTACAGACACATGTTTTCTTCAGAAATCAAACTCCTTTCCTGGAAAATCCAAAACCTCCATCAGCCATAATGGACTTTTTAAACTACCACGATAATAAAATGCCATTTCTAGCCAAGGCATCAACCCCCTCAAACTAGAAAATACAGGAAAAAAACATAAATCTTGCTGCTAGAAGTATAAGCAAACATTACACTGTTTTGTCTTTTTCATTTACTATCCAGGTAGAGCAGGCATATTTTATCTTGGCCAAGGGAAAACTGTCATGGTTATCAAGATGCA
Organism: Corvus cornix cornix; assembly: GCF_000738735.6. Classification (NCBI taxonomy): domain Eukaryota; kingdom Metazoa; phylum Chordata; class Aves; order Passeriformes; family Corvidae; genus Corvus; species Corvus cornix. The sequence continues at coordinate 16,108,709 of NC_047056.1, forward strand.
TTGTACTGGTCATCTTCTGCCCGGCCCTATACCTTGCCCAAGGCTCAGAACTGAGAGACAAACACAAAAACATGGGCTTAATGCCAAAAATTAATTTAAAGTAATAAAAAAAAGGTTACTACCCTAGGGACATTTAAATGAATAATAAAACTGTTACAGTACTGACTTTATCTGGAGAGGTCAGCATTTCTCTTTGAGGTCTATGTTGTAAATCAAGCTACAAATCAAGCAAAACAATAACCTGTCATACTTTGCATTAATGTCTGATGGACAAAATAGTCCTCCTGAGCATTTAGTTCTTACATGTGAGAGTAACAGCCTAGAAAGATACTCATGTCCATGTAACACTGCAAGGTGCTACAGACAAACACACAGCTGCACAGGCAAAAATAGGAGCTACAGTGGTTCAAGCCTAAATATGGGAGGATGTGATAAATGAGAAAACAGCAAACCCAAAAAACTTAAATCAAACCACTCCCCCCCAAAAAATCCCAATATATCCTTTGATTTACACATTGCCCAAGGGACTGCTGAAAACCAGGGAAGCAAAGCTCGTCACTTGCATTGCAAGAACAAACCTCAGTTTAGGGCTGATCACTGAGGAAAATTGCACGGATGAGTGTAAAAGTCTCCTATTTATGACCCAGCAGTTGCTCTAAAACCATGCAACAGCAGTAATGGACAAAAATCCCTCCATAGCAATAACCGTGTAATTTTTTTTTTCCCTACCAGTAATAATATTTCAGTTTAATGTTCTACAAGTTTTATTCTCATTAAAAGTGCCTTTTAAAAAGTATGTCTAAAGATGATCAGCATTTCCAGTAAATCCAAAATGCAAGCTTGGAATATTTGACCATTAAAATTCTGCTAAAAGTTGCATGGAACAATTCAAAATCTGAGAAAACTTGACAAGTAAAACTATTTACTTTTTAAGAACTGGGGGCAAAAAGGGCCCTTGAGTCCTCCAGGTAGGTCACACACACAAGAGAATTTGACCTTGTCCATTTTTTGTTGTTGTTGTTGTTTTTACAGGGCTGTTTGACATACAACTTTATTTGGTAGCAGCTTGGCTGAATTAAAAACAAACAACATCACTTTAGGCTGTTAATGCTGATTGGGGCAATAAACTGTATATTGAGAAAGAAAAGCGCGCCAATGTTTTCCATTTAGGAACTGCCAGGAAGAAACACCCATTAAAATTTTAAGTTGCCAGTTCTTGCTTCGGTTTTGGGTAAATATCAGATGCTGAATGCTTTTCCAAGAAAACATGCTAGAGAATTCAAGCTCAGAGTGCTGAAGTCTCCATGCCAGGGCATGTACTCCACACTTGTCCCACACTCCTTTTTCCTATCACCGATGTGGCAGAAAGCCTCTGAACAGTGCAAGAGTCTGTTCCCTATCTGCTAACATTAACAACGGCCAAGTGTAACATTAAATTTTTACTTCTCAAAAGCCTTACCCTGTGCCCACAGCTATTTGAAATAACCAGCAGATGTAAAGACGAGAAAAAGTAGTTCTGGGGAAGGGATCTGGAGGGAAGTTAATTCAGAGCTCTATCTTTGGAGGTATAGGACAAATGACAGGTTAGACTTTTTTAAAAATTATTTTTAATTTCTAAGTGACCTCTTATTCCATTATTCCAAATAGTCTTCAAAAGATGAAATTATTTTCTTCCTCTTAAAAGCATCCTTAAACTTTATGATTGATAGTAGAATTCCAGTAGAATTTCTTGGTGATCTCACCAAAATACCAAGTATTTAGTCTTCATTAAAGTCATGGAAATAAAAAAAACCCCAAAAAACCAAAAAAACAACAACAAAGAACCCCACCAAAAAACAACCAAAACCAACCTTTTTGGAAAAGGGCTTAGTAGAGGTTTGATGGCAAGCACAGCAGAGATACAACACTGAGTGATGTAATACCTAGAGAATTAAATCTTAGAGAGGCACTGAACCTTGACATAAATAATCAAATAACCATGAATATTTCTACAGAGATGTAACAGAAGGGAGTCATTGGTAGCTACATCTTAAAAGACGAGCCCTCAGTATGTGCAATTTAAGGGGGGAAAAAACCCAATGACAATAGGCATAGCCTTCAATTATGACAGGACAGCACAAAAAAGGGATTTTCTTCTTTTATACTACATTATGTGTTCTAGAAAACAGCATAACTCACATTTAGCATCCTCCCTACAGACTTGAAGGGAATCATACTTTTTACAGAGACATTTCATATCTTTGTATATTTTTTCAGGCCACAGACTGTGTGATGTTCACAGTAACAGTGCACACTGTTCCTACTCCACCAAAGATCAGGCTAGGCCATGGTGGCAGCTCCCTGGGGACGAGCCATCCCTTCCTCAACGTGGAACACTGGAGTCCATGGTGCATTTCATACTGGTGAACACACACAACACTGTTCCCCAAAAGAGATGGAGCAGAGCCACTACTGCCTTTGCTCAGCTCACAAGAACAGAGCTCTCAAAGGAGCAGCTTTTGGGAGTCACCGCTTCATGCACAATTATTAAACCTCTCCAAGCACCACAAAACCTTGGTGGAGCAGAGCTCCAGCTCCAGACTATTGCTGCAAGAGCCCCAAACCCTCCCTTCACAACATACTTACAGTAGGCCCTACCAATACCTTCTAATTTCAGATCACCCATGAGGAACCAAGAAACTTCATCCTTTTTGCACAAGTACGACAGACAAAACGTGACCCATCCTTTGAACAGGCTGTCAATTATGTTCCTGTTTGTTCTGAGCCAGAAACCTTTTCAGTTTAGGGAAAGGACAGCTTCATAACTACCCCCCTCTCCCTGCCAAGTACTATTGGTCCCATCATTTTGATAACAGGATTCATAGATATAACTGGTTGAATAGTCAAAATCTTCTGGGAAATATCTAAGAAAACCTGCATGAAGTAACGATTACTTCAGCAAAAGAAATTCAAAATTGGATGCTCCCTTTATAAACTCCTTGCATGGGGTAGAAATGCTAGAGCATTACACAAATCTGGTCTGGCAGTGCAATAAGCCTGAGTAAGAAACAGTGTTAATTAAACCTGTTAAGGATCAGAATAAAAGTTGGAATCTCTCCAGTTCCAACCCAAAGCTGTTCTAACAGGTTGTCTACTGTCTTTGCTGTGCCCTTGCCCAGATCAAATCATCTTTAGCTTTTCTATTGAATGAAGAGAAGGGGTTTAGCTCTCTGAAGGAAAAAAGTGTAAGAAATACCTCTAAGCTGCAGATGATCTGGGAGAGCTAACCTATGACACAGAGCTCATTCCATCTTGTTGCTCTGAACTTCTGAGGATTCAAAAAGGATTTTTCACAATTGGAAGCAAGTTAATAGAGTTGAAGATAAGTTTCAGGAATGTGATAAAGTTAATTCCCCACCTGTCCACTCCTTGTCATATATCCCCTGACTTACCAGCAGCTCAGTCCAGGAGCTGGGGCGGGGGGGGGGGCCAGGGCATTGTGTGGCAGTGACCAAGAGGTGAGGAGCCATAGTGAGTGATTTGACAGCAATCACTGATCAACAGGACAGCCATCTGTCTATTCTGACATACTGGGAAACAATGTTTTGTTCCCCACCACAGTTGGAAAGTAAAAAATAAAATAAAATAAAAATAAACCAAGCAGGCTCAAATGCTTATATGAGCCCAGATAAGGTGGCTTTTTAAAAGTTCATTCATTGTTTCATGCTTACATCTATTGACTTTTTCTTATAAACTGAAAGGGAAGAAGGAAATGTGTTGACAAAATGCTGTCATTCCATGTTAATAAAAAAATCACCTGACAAGCTCACAGCTGAATAATTTTTTTAAAGACTTATCTCTAGAACATCAGTTTACTTTGTGTCACTACTTCTGATTCGCTAATCAATTTATGTAGAGCATGTTAAGGAGTGTAAAATTTGCATGGAAGACACTACTAAGTATTACATGCACTAAATGGAAATCCCTTCCCCATTGAGAACTTCATAACTGGGGTAATGAAATTTTTATCAGGTCGTAACTTAGAAGATTAGAAGACTGGTAGCACATTACTCTAAAAATCAAATCTGATTAATGTTTAATTGTAGCAATGTGCAGAGGTATTAATTAGGTGTACTTTCTATGACTCATAAATAGCTATTAGAGCAAAAACAAGAATAATTTGAAGATTAGCATGAAGAGAATGGTATACTTGAGTGGTAAATTATAATTAAATTGAACGGACTTTGTGTAAAATAATAGAAATTGTCATCCAATATTATTATTTTGATGCATAATGCAGTTATAACAAATTTTCCAGCAATCAAATCTGACACCTTTTCCTCAGGATATTTTTTTGTGCAGAAGCCACAGGTGTGAATTAAAAATTCATTTGTGCTTTCCAATGAGAACCACAAGGCAAATCTTAAAACCCGTTTCCCTCATCTGGTTGTTACTGCATCACTGAAGCATCCATGCAAGCTTTGTTTAAAAAGGAGGCACAGGTGAGGCTCTGGATTGGTATATTCAAAATAAGTGTTGCAATTAAACTTGAAAATCGGAACCCTTGCATTTCGGTTTTTTTTTAACAAGTGATCCTCAAAGTCACACAGGGATTATATATCTTGCTTTGGAACTGCATTTCTCCAAAGAGACACTTTTCTGCTGCATTTGTTACTGAGATGGTGCCCAGGCATATTTTTGCTGCTCATTCCCGTTCCTATGGTCTTGCAGAACCATTTTTCTCTCCATTATCAGAAGATATAGCTTACACTGAATTCCTTAAAATACCATTTCTACTAATAAGAAATAAGCACCTACTGTTCATGATCTTGCAGAAAATGTTAAAAATATGACCAAGAGGCACCAAGATCCAAAGTATATCAAATGAATCCAAGAGTTTTGGTTTTTTATGCCAACATAACAAACTTTAGGTATCTGCTTTTGGCATGAGTTACATTTTCTAAATGTATTTTAACAAAAACAATTGAAACTGGAATTAACTTCTACTATGTGGGTCTGGAACAGTACCAGAATGTAGCACAAATACATAATCTTGTCCCTAATGAAGGAAAAAAAAGGAAAAAAGGCATGAAACAACTCATCCTGTCTATGTCTCTTACTTGTAAATTATGTCTTTGATTACATTGCTGTCATTATTCTAAACCCCTAAATTTATAATCAAGGATAAGGTAATTAAATGGTTAAGATTTAAAATTCGTTCAAAATAAAAGCAAACAGGGCAGTGATGTAACACCGAAGAAACTTCTTTGCATTTTTATTTTCATTGTAACTAAAATCAAGGAGCTGCATGTTGGCCAGGTGATCCTCTGGATTATCTCTCTCTAATGCTAGAACCACTTTTTTTTCTGTTGCCATGCAGCAAAAAAAAATCTTTACGTGGCTGGTCCGCAATGTGAAATTGAAAAATTTACATTTCTTGAAGGCTCAAAATACACAATCTCTGCATGACAGGTTTCTATTATGCACTGAGTACCTGCTGCACTAGAAATATCTTGGAAATGAGAATAGAATGAAACAAATTAATTGGCACAGTCTTTGTCAAAATAATATTTTGAATTTTCAAGAAACATCGTTATTACTGGCAACCATACTTACTTATTTTCTATTATTCAGAGAATGTGAGGTGGGGAAAAAGTGACCAAAATGTTTTGCCTCAACAATGATGGGAGTTTTTCCCATTTACGCTCATGTCAAATACACTCTTAATTGCATGATAACCAACAGAAACCCAACCCAACAACTTTGCTCTCTCTCTAAATTTACAGCCTTGAAACACTTACAGAAAGATTTCATTTTGAGCAGGAAAAATATGGGGAGTTTCAGCTGGCTTGTAAAAGGCTACTTTTTTTAAACCATTAAATTGTCTTTTAAAAACATTTTGTATTCTACTGCATTAATTTTTGGTTACAATTATTGATTTTTTTTGAGTTTTATAACAAGTGATTGATACAGAGAATTATTATGTTGCCTATGTTAATAAATCAAGCAACTAGGAGACAGAATTCAGATTCAAAACATCTCAGGTAGCTAGAATTGGTAATAAAAATTTCATAAACCCCTTTCATAGCTAGGAAAATTCCCTCCACAACATGTAAGAGAATGTGTCACCTAATTGTTCTGCCTTTTCCATCACTACAGTGCTTAATCATCATGTCTCCAGACACATTCAGTTGTGCTAAGAGGTGATAAATTCAGCAGTATTCAGGGATTTAGAAAAGGTTTCAACCTTTGGAAATGCACGTTGGGTTCTAGGAACTGTGGATGTGCCATGTTTCACGTTAAGAGCGGATGCAGTGTGATATTTTTCCTTTAATGTGTTCCTAAAGCTGGGCAACTCTTGCAGTGCTCCACAAGTTTCTTGCCTCCTGCACTTCTAAGCAATTCTAGAAACAACAGTTAGGAATCCTTTTTGTTTATTTTAACAAAATATAAAATAAGCCTCAAACCTGAATTTTGATTAAAAATCTCTCAGGAAGTTGTTGTTATATGGATCCTGATTTTAGAAAAAGCAAGCAACAGCAGTCATGGTTATAATGACCATAAAAAGGACCACTTTGGCATCACTATATAGAAGATGTGCTTTCACCAAAATTGACTAGAAAACATTTTCTTTAATACATTTAATAAAAAGGAAAATTTTCAAAGTTCTCTCCTTCCTGATGTACAGCAACAAAAATAAACCTTCTACATTTTTAAAAGCAAAGAATGAAACAAAGATTCAGTCATCAAAGTGAGTCAAAAGTTGGGTTCTGAAGCCACAGCGTGGGAGTCTGGATCAGGTCCTAGTCTGAACTAGGTGGGGAAAGAATTTGAATCCAGGTTTCTTCCAGTCCCACTGAAGCCAGCACTGGTTGGTTATTGGTGCCAAGCAAAGAGTCCCTTTGCATTCTGCCTGCTACATTCTATCACAATCCTGAAAATTTTCCACGTTCTGGTTTCCATTGAGAAATGAGACTGGGAAAAAATTCATTTTTCCAGCTTACAGAGCACAACTCCCTTGATCAGATCACTGGTCTTTCTCCTGCTGCAGCCAGTTCCTGGCAGTGAACAGGAGCTCACAGACAGTAAATGGGTAACCCTTGATTTGCCTCTGCAAGGTTTAGGTTTGGTGGTTTTAGCCTTAGATCAAAATAACAAGTTTGAAATCCCATGAAGTTTTTCCCGAGAGTGATGCATGTGCTTAAGATGGAGAGGAAAAAACAATGAAAAGAAAGAAATATGAGCATCCCACCCAGGACTTTTTAAAAAAAGCCAGCTGAACAGCAGCAGAAAAGCCTGCTAACTGCCTAAAAATCAGCCCTAAGAGTCAAAGCCCTGCTATTACCTCCCCAATAGGACCAAGAGGAGGAGCACTAGTTTTAGTCCTGACACTATCATTTAGTATTACTCAGAAGCAGTCAGGCCCACAAGGAAGCACAGCAGAGTGGGGTGCAGGGAAGGCTCCACCACCTTCTCCAGCTCCTGAAGAGATTGCATGATTATACTCTGCTTTCTCTACACCACCTACCACAGGCTGGTACTGTGCCTCTGATCAGAACTGTCTTGCAATCTGACCCTTAAAAAACAATTACAAAATACTCCAGTAAGCTTTCTAAGTCTTTTCCGATGTAGAAATCAACCCTGGCTATAATTGAAAAAAAAAATACTAACGACGTTAGGAATGGTTGTGATAATCCTATCAGTAGTACACGTGTGGGAGAATATGATTCATGCAAAATCATTTCCCTGTCTTGATTTTTCATGTACATTACAGGAAAAAGGCAGCACAAAACTCTCAAATACTGTCAGCAAGAAAAGGAAGGACTGTAGGGAACCAATTAGGTTTGCCAGTAAACCAGAAGTGCCTGTGACTGGTGCCCCTGAGGGTCAAAAGTAACAAATGCCATGCACCAGTATCCTGACATTACACCTGTATTAGGGGATAATGAAGATTAATACCATAATTAGAAATGCTGAACAATATCTCCATTACAAGACAGATAAACTGGCAATCCTGACACAGTCACAGCAACAAATTTATTCATTGTTTTTCTTCCAACTCGATGAAAGGATGTACATTGTCAGTCTGGACTACTTCTAATATTTTGGGGCAATGAAGCAAATCCACGACCTACCTCTGCAACTGCAGAAGTGCAAGATAAGCTGGTGAAGCTGCATGACACAGCCTGGGGGAGAAGGAGGTTAGACAGGGTGATTAAAGGAGGGTGCTCCAGAGGAAACCCCAGAACACAGTCCTCTGACAACAGCACACAGAGAGAATCGAGATTTAGTCACAGAGAACAATGCCAAAGAGATAAAACCTGTTCCACACTTAAAGCATACTGAGCTTTCATGATATGAGCCTGAAGTTGTGACAACTCTTAATAGCCTAAGGATTTTATTAAATCAACATTCCTTTGAAATCAGAAAGCTGCAACACAAATAGTCAGCAATGTTAAGAAACCATAAAATTTACATTAGAAATTAAACATGAAAGCTTATCTTCCATGACTTGTGAGTGATTTTTATCTTTAGATAAACTTCATGTACTATTGTGACAAGAAACCTTAAAAAACATTTCATAGAGCTGCACAGCTATGTCTGCAGCCAGTGAACTGGCCAAATAGCTCAAAAAGCTGAAAAATAAATTCACCTCAACTGCACGTTATTTTTGCAATATAATCAAACGTGTTTTGCTCAGCAATCTATTTAGCCCATTGGGGTTATTTTGGATTTCCACCAGGATGGTTCAAATTACCTCACCACTCCCACACATCAACCAAAGCAAACACTTGCTAACATTTGAGAGGTGGGCGAGGAGGCAAACTTAGTTACATCACCACCACCTTTCCCACAAGCTGACGAGGAGGCACATGCCAACAGTCAGAGAAGAACACACCAACAGGCCTTTGCTGGGCTGGGGAGCAATTCCCAGCCTTACAGATCCAAGCTTCTTTCCCACATTTAGCAGCAAAGCAGTTCTCTAGTGTTAAACAGGAGGGGATGTTGCTATGGCAGAGGGAGAGAAGATTCTACCTGGTGCTGCTGCACTGTCTTAGAGTTTGCTGCTGACACTAAGACCAATGGATATTAAAAGAAAATGCTCAGCAGCAGCTCACTCTTTCCCTTTTCTGGGTCTTTAGGAATAACAACAACCTTGCTGTGGTTACATCCAAGCATTCCTCTTAGATCATTCCTGGACCCAAGCCTTCCAGTTAAAAACTGCAGCATAAATGGGAGCGTGCAACCTAAGAAGAACTTGCTCTACCCATCCCTTGCTGGCAACAGTGAGCACATGCAGGCTAACTTTAGCAAAAACACACAGCAGAAGTCTCCATGGCATTCCCATCACTATAAGGAATGGAGCCTGATCTTGAAAGCATAAATTAACAGGGCCTGCCTACAGAGCCAGCTCCACTGCTAGCCATCAAGCAGAGAAAGTTTTTTCCAATACCCAAGAGCATTGTTGCAATTAAACCAGCTGTTTCTTACCTTATCCTGACAGACAGGCAACACAAATCAGCCACAGTCATGATTGTTAATAACTTGTATGTACCAAAAAGGTGGTTTTCATGACCAGTCACTCTGTCGTCTCTTTTATAAACAAAACAGAGCCCATTCCTTCATTTTCTTCTTGGGAATTTAATAAACTAGAGCATTCAATAAACTAGAGTATATTGCTGATTCTTTTAGTAGCTGCCTTCTCTCCCTACCTCCTTCTCAAAAGCCAAGCACTCGAAACTGGACATCCTTCTTCAGCTAAGATCCCAGCAGAACTGTGCAAACATCAAACTTTCCCTCCTCTGCCACCCCCTGTGTTGTCAGTGCATCCCAGATTGATGCCTGTCTGTGTCTGCAGCAAATTGCAATCAGCTATAACTTCCCAATCTTTTCTGTAGAACTACTTCTAGGCCACAATTATTCCTCATTTTATAGCTGTGCATTTGATTTTTCCATCTTAAGGTACAGGAATCGGCGCTTTCCTTTGTAGAAATTCATCTTCCTGATTTCAGATTATTTCTCCACTTTATCAAGCTCATTTTGAATTTTAATCAGTTCTCCACAGCGCTTGCAACCCCTGTCTCCCCTCCTCCCACACTAGCACAGCTTGGTGTCATCATGTACCACACTACAGCTGTGACAAGGAGACATGCTGGTGAGTTTTTTGAGTTTGAATATGCAGTGAAAAGCAAGAGGAAAGAAAAGAAAAATCAATGCCACAGGAATGTCAGTTTAAATAGCCAGCAAAATATTCAAAAAGTAGATTAGGAATAAAACCCCAGAAATCTTAAATGTCTTCCAAATGAGCATCTCAGCTCCTTCCAAAGGAGCATCACAACATGTCAGTTGTGACAAGTTTTCAGCTCTGGGGAAGATATTGCCCAATATACATAGATAGGCAGCACCTATCTAAGTATATAACCACATTAATAATGAAATATATCCAAGGGAAGTTCTGTTTTCTTCAGGCAATATGTGGTGGATAACATGAGTTTTGCAGCACTTTTAGTCTTGTTCCCATCTTAATTATATTATTCTTATATGTTTCCGGGAAAGAAATACCCAAATCATATAGCCACGGTTTCCTTATCTCCTCTGTATTATCCACTGATTTTTAGAATGTATTAACAGCACAGCCATCCTCTTTTAGCCTCAAAGTACATACTCAGGTGTTTTTTTAGGCAAGCAATTAGAAGACCAGAAAAAAATGTTCCTCTGTATTGTTCCATGGAGAGCAAATCTAGAAGCACCAAACAACTGCAGCATCCCATGGCACTACTACAGGCAAGAGTTACTGCTCACTGTGCAAAGTGACTTGCAGATGTACACACAAAGTTAAAAGAAAATAAAAATCCTCAAATGGGAAGTCACCTCCAAAAACTGGCATAGTTGCTATCTTACAGTCTATGCATATGGATACATGTTTCCTGCTAAAACCCAACTCTTTTCAGATCAAGGGGGGGCAATTTGACATTAAAACATGCCTTATATTATCTTTATTAGGAATTTCATAGCACATTCACTAAAAAAAAAAAAAAAGTCTCTTGCTTTGGAAACAAGCAGTAGAGAATTCCCTTGCCTTTTCCTGTTTGCTGAATAGCAAATCCAAACACTACAGAAACCTGGGATACCAGGGAAGGCTCTCTGGGAAGGAAATAAACCAAAACCAACTTGTCAAATGGGACTCCCTGCTGCTGCCTACCATGTGGTGCTCTAGTGAGCTGCATCTGTTCAGCTATTAAACATTGTGGTGAGTATGATACCGACAGCAGTGGCATTATCAAATATGCTGAGTGGATATTAAGGCTCTTGAGCATAATCTCTTCACTTTTTATTTTGGTTGGTAGAAGTTACTGTAAGTAGCTTCATGTATGATAGCACTCTTTGTGCTTGTCCCCAAATGAGAGGGTACTGCACATAATCCACTGACAGCCTTAAAAATTCCTTCTGCTGTGAAAGGGAAGCACTGAGTACTTTTGCTCCAAGAATTCGCTATTGTTCCCTGGAATTCACTGAGTCAGGAAAAAAAGCCCCATAGGGGGAACAAGGACATTAATGGTGTTTCACAGCAGACAGGCAGGATGCAGTCTGTTGCATTCTGTTTGTAGGCAGTAAGCTGCAAGTCCATCAAGAGGGAGGGCTGAACTAAAAATAAGAAGAGATTCCAGACCCAAAGTGGAGCATGATGGTATCTGCTGAGGCTGTAATGCCCACCCTTCAATCCAGAGACCTGAGATGAAGAGGAGTGCCTGACCCAAAAGTGGAATAACAGAGGGAAGAATTCCCAGTCCTGTACAGGCAGTTTTCCTAGCCCACAAAGAATGTGTAATGCTGCAGCAGCGTGATTTACATCTCCCTGAGGGAACATCTGGACTTACATTTCGTCCTTGACTGAGCATAGATCATCACCTACAAATTCCAGCACAAGGAGTTAAAGCCACATTAGTAGCTTCAAGCTGCTGCACTGAAGGCTTCAGGATAATTTCACGGAGAACTGGCAAAACTGAAGGGCTGTGTCTTTTCTTTGTTCCTCAGCATCCCTTATTCAAGGTAAGCTAGGTAATTATCGAAAGCCAGGAAATGCATGAGTCAGTTCCTTCAGCTAATCCACCCTCTGAAGCATTAGCATGGTTCAGTGTAAATGGGCTTTCACAAACAACCAGATATTTAAGCCTCTCCAAACACTTAACAGGAAAACTCACCTGTTGTTAGTGGGATTGTTACATTAAACATAAGCCACCAGAACACAGAACACTGACAGTATCAGTTCATTAAATCTTTATCCTGTCTGTTATTGTTGCAGGAATTCCTCTGAGTGGTATGATCTAAGCAAAAAAAAAAAAAAGACTTAACAGCAGCAGCAGCCCACTGTCAAGTGGGAAAAATCACTGCTAGATTCAAAGGGAAGGCAAAGATTGTACACCTATGGTTGTCACTGGGAGAGAAAGCAATAGGCTATTCAGTGATCCACCCGCAGTGGAGATGCACTGATGTCAAGGGTGTCAAGCTCAGGTAAGAGAAACAGTGATTAAAGAGCACAGGCAAGTAAGTGAAAGGAAGATGAAGATATCTGTGGCAGCCAGGGTTTCAGAAAACACAAATAGATTCCCTGCTCTGGCTCGGTTTCCTGCATGACCCTGGTGCAATGAGCTACTGCCAAAGACTACAAAAGTTAAGTAAGTTAATTGGATGAAGGTAGGAGCCAAGCCCTGTGTGTTCAGTTCCACCCTCCCCTACACACATCCAGTGATTTTGCTCCAGTTCCTCCTCACTGATACAGTGGTGTAAGGAAATAGGGAGAAAGGCTCAAGACCATGAAACAGTCTAGAAGGAAAAAAGCAAACTAGCATTAAATATGAAGTTTTCAATTTGGTGATGACACTGAGGCTTCACAGAGCAAAACCTGAATTAAGTAAGTGGTCCAATTAACTAATTGTGAGTTACAATTAAGGTAGTATCTCACAAAACCAGAATAGTATTAAGATGAGCTTTCCTTATTAGCACAAAATGATTAACTATATTAGCAATATTTACTTAAACAAATGACTGAAGGAAAGCAGCAGGCTCTGTAATACTGCTTCTGCACCTCACCTTCCAGCAGTAGTTTTCTGGCTTGATGTAGATCCTGCTTATACTTGTATTTCTACAATATCTTCAAACAAATCAATACTGGAAGTGGGGGGCTGAGAATTACTTGGACTTAGGATCAGAATCTCTTCAGGCCACCAGCAGCACTTTTGCCCTTGTTTTGTTCTGCATCAATAGGCTAATCACTCTCACTGGTATTAAAAATAATATTGTTCATACTGCATGTCCACTGAAAAACGGCTACACTGGTACTTTGTGCTGCAGTGCACACTTCATCCTTATCCTCACTCAGAGCCCATACATTTAAAAGACAGGGAGGTAATGGGCCAGATCTTGGATTCTGGCTTTTATTCGTAGGAAACAAACCTTGATCTGTCCTGTGCAAACCTGGCTCTTCTTCAGTGGGTCAACAGCAGTCTGAGAGTCACTGCCCCTTATTAAAGCTGCCATTAGGAGCTAAAAGCATAGTCTAGGATATGCTGAAAGTGATGCCATCGCTCCAGTCTGTCCTTTTATATCTTTTTTCTTTTTTTTTTTCCCCAAACCACACATTCTCAGCCCAAGGGGCCTAAAACCTGTCTCCAGCCTGCACTGTCATGGCTTCTGACACACTGGGTATACATGCCTTCCACTTGGTGTTGAGCCAGGCATGCCCAGCAGGGAGGAGGGAGTGCAAATCTTCTTGTGCTTCTCTAAAATTAGACAAGAACCAAGCAGGAATAAGCTAGGAAATATTATTAGGGCTGACTCTATAACAAACTGCACATGCCTATTATATATATAACAATATATTAATAATATAAGCATATAATATAGATAATATTTATGTCTAAATATAATAAGCAGAATATTATCCCCATGAGATAAGTGGACAAAAGTAGCCTGCTCTTGGATTTCACTCTGAGTCATCCAGAGATCCCATTCTCCAAATAATGACAATGAATTCCTGTATTTCAGTCCTCCTTCATTTGGAAGATCAGCCAGGTTAGAGTGAATACCTCAATGGCTCTGCTGCTGCAAATAGTCAAGTATACTTTTAATCTCAATAAAGTTGCTAAAATGCCTGCTAAATTTTTCATCGGCGCTTTTTATACACGGCAATGTTCTGGGAGAGTTGCTGCCAAGTTATTAAAATATCTGTAACCTTCATATACCAGGATGCTGGTTAGTAGCCAGGGCCAGGAATTTTGAATTACAAGTATATGATTAGATCATGATGGATCTAAAACATCAATGAGAGGATATAATGTTAACTAGGGAAGGTGGGAGGCAAGATGGTCTACTTATTTATCTGTACATCATTAACTAATTCTTGTGTCTTCCTTTCTGAAGCCAGAAGTTTGTTATTTATACGTGAAAAGCCTTGACACAAAGTGATATAACTCCTAATTCTGGCCACATGCTTATTTGCTCTGCTGTTGCTGCTTTTGTTTTTTAATTAAGCAGAACTTATCAATGGTTCTCATCAAGAAGTTCTTCCACGTGAGTACACCGTACAGTCACCACCTGAGGTGACTCCCCTGTTCCTTCCTATGCCTCATTTCATGGGAAAGAAAAGGAATGTAATCCCTGAGACCCCTGGAGGTTTGCCACCTGTTTTCACTGGGGTTCACTGGGATTCACTGGGACCGCTGAATTTGCGCAACACACGAATTTGTGCTTGAGGACATGGCAGAAGAACAAGACAGGGCACAAGGGAAAGGGGAGAGAAAGAAAGAATCCTTGAAAATATGACTGGATGTAATCCATAGAGTACTGCAGAGCTTTAAAAGTGACAATGTAAAAAATTAGAGGAGCTTTATGAAGAGGTCATGAGCCTCTTCAAGTCTGTGCTAATTAAATATGCTTGGTCTTGTGCTTGCCTTTCCAAAATGGTCCACTTGAGTTCTCAAAAATGCAGAGTTTTTGTTATTAATATAACATGACCCAGGCCAAACCCTCTCTATTCCTAATCTTGGCGCTTTTTTTAAGCTCAACAAGAAAATTAAGTTCCATGTTTACTTTCTCTCCTTGTGCCAGATCTAAGGTTCTATTTGTGCACAGTTTGCAACAGCAAAGTCATAAGAAGACTTGCCATCAAATTCAGTACCAAAGTTTTGGATCTTAAGCACTTCTCACAACAGATGGATTCAATTTACAGTGTAATCTTGAGATATGTGGGATCAGAAGGGAATTTAGAATCCATGACCTGGTCTGTACGATAATTTCATAAACACCACGGCCACATGCAATTCTTTCAATTGTTTTCAGATGATTCTGATATATGTGGGCCCACCAGAAGTGTTTTAAAGATCTACTCACCCTCAGCCAGGCTTCACACCTTTGCTAGAAGGAAGCACTTGAGGAGGTTCATCATTGTTGAGGGCTGGAGCACTGTGCCACTGACACGATGTTTTAGCTGGGAGCTTGGGTCCTACTGGCTGTGCAATTTTCTCTGGTCAAGGGGCTAGCAGGTGGTGACCCCATTACACACAGCATGCTTTTTTGGGAAGGAAGCTTGTATTCTCCCAAAAGCACAAAAGGAGCAGGATGCATAAAGGAGTTATTTGCTGGATAGAGAGAAGTGAGAATTTCTATTTTATCCCAAGACAGAGGAAGAAAATGAAAGGAGCTGCCTCCCTCAAGCACATTTCTAGGCTGAGGAACCAGGCAATCAGCTGGGAGATCAGAGCTACCACACTGGTACACTGGACCCCCCACAAAACATCAGGATTTGTCCTTGCAGTGCTCCATGATGGCAGTCACAGTCAAACTGCTCAATTACATCAACTTTACAAATTCCATTCATATTTTTCATACAGTTAGGTATCAGTCTGTTCTGTACCAGAATTAGCACATTTCCATAACCTTCCCTCAGCAACTTGGCCTGTTTATGGCAAGAACAGACCACTGTTGCTCAATGCATGATAACAGATTGTGCAGAGTATTCAAGATGAAGCATTAATAAATAGCTTATATAACAAAAACCCTTTTCAGAACTTTTTTAATCTTTGTCTCTACTGATATAAAAGGATAAATGCATGGTTTCAAGGCATGAGTTGACCATCTCAGTGATTTATTTTCTTTCTGACAAAGCTAGATCTTTAACCTGATCACTGAGGTAAATGATTGCTGCATTTAGCAAAAATTCCCTAGATTAATTCTTTGCTCCCATTCTAATTAACTTAATGTTTGTGTGCATTGAATTGCATTCTCACCTGCCTGTCTAGTCCCATAAATGAGTCTTTTTTGATTGCACTGCTTTTTTTTATTCAAGCCCATAAGCAAGTCCGGAAATCCTTCTTCCACAGTAATTTTTTTCAGTTTAAAGTTTAACATATAGTCTGGTTGCTGAGCTTTCTGTTCCGCAAAGAAATCAATCACTGTCCATAATAGTTAAACTT
This sequence comes from Corvus cornix cornix, assembly GCF_000738735.6. Lineage (NCBI taxonomy): Eukaryota > Metazoa > Chordata > Aves > Passeriformes > Corvidae > Corvus > Corvus cornix. Next base: position 16,125,160 of record NC_047056.1, read on the forward strand.
CCTATAGCATTTTTCATTCACATATATAAATGAAAACTAAATCACAAATAAATATCCCATCTATAAGCATAATAAGGAAATACCAAATACTAACAGAATTCTGGACTGGATAACATCAGCCTTATGAAATTTTCTTGTGCTTCAAGGTAGCAGAATATTAAAAATCACAACTGTGATAAACATAATGGTCCAAAGTCTTTCCAGGGCTCCAGAGTGATCCTTGATGCCCACTTAGCTGATATGATGATGACCTGGTTTTCAGAGGTGCTGACTATTTTCAGCTTCCATTGACTTTAGCCACTGTTGTGCATGTTCAGCACTTTTAAAATATCAGATTTCTGAATACTAGGTCTGCCCTTTTTTTCTTAAATCCCTTCCTGGATGTGAATAATTCAATTTTAAATTCATTACTGTTTCATGAATATACAAGCCTTCCCAAATCTTTGCTTTCCACAGGTACGTATATAATAATAAGGAAATCCAGACTTGAATGATGATTATTTGAAGAAACAACATTCTAGAAATATTATTTTTTAAATTAATAATAAAATATTAAACTCTTACTGGGAAAATTAATTAGCTCCAATACAAACCACTAAAATCAAAGGTATTTTTATCATCAATCTCACTGAAAGTACATCCAGCTCTCTAGGAATTGATCCAAATACAACCAAGTCAATAAAAATCAATTGACTTTCCATTAGACATTAATCCCAAGAAGTATTCAACAGAGAATAACAAATGCATTTGTCTTTAGACATTGCAATTCTTTCTCTGGTACACTCAAACACAGAACTCTGATCCTCCCTTGAGTTTTTCTCCTTCTGTTCACTTGAGGGAAGGTCATTATACTTGCATAAGTTAAAATTATCCATATTTTATGGATATGTACAATAAAGTCTAACAGAGTCAGCTCTTAAAGGCCTGGTGTAGCAGAATACTGCATATGTATAACTAAGAGACAGAGGGAGAAGAGTAGGAAAAACTACTCATTTTAAGTTTGCTGAAAGTTAAAAAAAAAAAATCAAATAAAAAAATGTCATTTCCCCCATACATATTTTAATATATATAGTATGTAAATATTTGGGACAAAGAGCACAAACTGAGTTTATTCCTGATCCAAAACTCTATTTTCTGAGACATATAATCTTTCCGCTCCCACGGCTGTTCACCTCAGTCATTAATTGTAACTCTGAAGGCTTCACAAACACATCTTGAAAATCTAAGGACGATATTGATTAATCCATCATGCCAGTAATGCTACATCTTCACAGTATTTCAGGTTAATTGTGTTGTGCCTTGCATATATTGACACCATCTGTTTTAACCATACCATACTTTTTCAGGTAATGTGTTAGCACACCTTTTGAAGTAGTTTTCCATATTTTATCAACACAGTAATAATCTTATTGGTTGACACTTCCCCTAAATTATTATTTCCTAGTGACATGAAATAGAATGAAACAAAAAATATCTACTACAATCTACCCTGAGCTTTATATCTTTTTATTTTGGTATGTTTTCTATATCCCAGGTATAGACATACTGTCACTGTTCTCTCACTGGAATCACAGGGCATTTCCCCCCACTTTCCCCCAGAAGAGGGTTAGGACAACATTCAAAACATTGCCACATCTGCCTTATTCCTTATTTTAGACCTTTGAATGTTTCCTATTGGAATGATCACCACCACTTCACCTAAACCAGCAGATCCATACCTGTAAATGAGCTTAATTAGTACATCCTCGCCCTGCTTGAGTTAAGAGACGTGGCCAGTTCAGCTTAAGCAGCTTGTGTGCTCTAGGCTGGGTGTCTTCTCTGGAATGCCAAAGCTCTATACTTTGAAATTCTCTGCTTGCCTTATCCTCCATACAAACTTCTTGTTCTCAACTTCAAAATCATCCATCATCATAAAAACAGCTGCTCTGTGCTCTGCAAATACTTTGATTTTCAAACAAATGACACAGACAAAGAAGACACAGAAACTGCTGATTCTTTCCATCAGGCATACAAAATGTCGCACTTTGTTATGAAGTCTTTAATTTTAACAATGAAAGATGAAAACATGGCATAATTTATAAATTTTTTATAATGGCTGAAGTCTGTTGATGGAAATATAGCCTTCTTCTCAAGCACAGCAAATACCCCTTGTGCCACAGAGGAGAACACCAGTTTCCTGTGCTACCAGCATTGCCCGAAAGAGCAATATAACAGGACTTCTTAGCCCTTTGAGGTGGTATCTTTGTCTAACTTTGCTTTGTTCCTCACCATAGGAAAGCTAGAAATTCGAGGTAGCCACAGCACAGCGACTGTGGAAGACAATGACATTCGTATATTTGTACACTTCTGTTTCTAATGACTTGGGATAACAGGGTGGGAAGAGGAGTGGAGGTAGGAACACGAATCTCTGACAGAATTACCTAAGGGCACTAGAAATCAGACAAAAAGCTAAGTACAGGAGTGCATATGGTGATTTATTGAACATTGCATGAAAAGCTGCTGCCTTTTTCTGTGTGACATGGAGATGGATGTGGACCATGTCATGAGAAGCAGAAAGAAAGGAAGCTTGCCGTAATTATCAGAGCTGCCTGTCCTTCATCTATCCATCAACAGGAGAGGAAGTGGCAGTAGGCTTTTAGATATGATATCTATTTCCTCTTGAACTAGATCTCCCAGCAGAGACAGCACAGGAGACAACTACCATAAGAGAAGTCAAGTGGTTGAAATGAAAGCTAATTACTGCATCTCTGGATGACTAAAACATTTTAAAATCCCTTTCCTGAAGTACTGTGATGCATATGTATCATACATATAAACAGTCCTTTATATTTGCGTTGCTACAGTACAGGTGGAGTTTTATAATAATTTGTCTTGGAATTTAAAATATTTGCACTGGAACTGTTAAACATCTGGTAGCAATGGAGACTACACAATTTTTAAAATGTTTCTCATAACAATGCTTATTTGGAGAGGTTTAATGATTACTTTAAATAAATATATTCCCAACCTAACACCAAAGATGTGATTCAGATGATCAAGCAGCAATTTTTAAAATCAGAATTTGTTATGAGCTTGATTTCATTATTAGGTTTACATTGTCTTTAAGTAAACAGAATAATAAAGAGGGCAAGCACACACTGAAGTACCATAATCTAACTTGTAATTTCCTCTTCCATTTCCAGAATGAAGAAGGTTAAGAGCAAGCTACCTCAAAGCTCCCAAGCACCCTCCCCAACATGCTAGTGAGGGCTATAATCTAAGTTTTTTTAAAGTAATAGCTCCAAACTTTTTTTACCACCACACACAGGTGAGTTATCCATGCACAGAGCATCTCAAGGTACACAGGCACTTATTGCTCATGCACATTCATGGCACAAACAGGTGAGTGGGTACATGCAAAAGAACATGCAGAATCAGACACTTCTCTCCTTCTAGTTTTATCTCCTTCCACCACCCATAGCATGTTTCTGGTTGTTTAGTAGATAAGACACTCCTAGTGGCATCTCAACATTGATGAAAGAAGGAAGTTTTCAATGACAAACCCCTCCTACTGTTTTTATTACAGCAGGTTTAACACAGTAGCTGCCAATATGAAAAAACTTAGATCCAATTAAATATTTTTCAAATATAATGCAGACATAGACCTCCCTGTTTCTATGTTCTCTTCGTTTATGTAACTGTCATATCTCACAATATCTTTCTGAGCTAAAATAGATCTCAGGTGAAATTCTCAGAAGGATCTGCAGTTCAACTGACTTTAATGAGATATATAGTCTTTGGTGGCACAAGTGCTTTTGAAAATACTGCCTTTCAACTTCCCTTTGAATACCATCCTTATTTGAATTAGACTCTGGGAAATTATATCCCAGTAGTTTTCCAAGCTTTATCTATCACTGACAACCCTTATAAAAGTCCTTGCCAAATGTCTTAGGATTTCAGGTCAATCCCTCAGTGTCTCCACTCTAGAGACAGACAACGCTGAAGCTGCTCTTGGAAGGTCAAACCTCATACCAGTGAAATTTCACACAGTTACCATTTTGCTCTGAAGCAGAGCAGGCTTAAGGGAGGTTCCCAAAGTCTCTTGCAAAGGCATCAGGGGGAGACCAGTATCACCTCACAGAGCAGGATGATAAAGCGCTTTTTGCTGCTTCACAGAAATTTCAATAGAACCAGTAAGGTATCATTTATCATTTTCCCCATCCCTATTAAGCTGGTAGTGTTTCTGACCATTGAAAACTCTCAATTATTCTTTTATTTTATCATCTGTTGCTACAGCATGGGTATAAGAAAGTTATTTGAGAAAAAATAAAAGATTGGAAACCACAAACATTTATGAGCAGGCAGTAATTTTTGATCTCAAACTCATCATTAATGAGTATAATGTTTTAAAATAGAAAAATCATGGCTAGATGGAAGAGCAAACAAATATTATAGTTTGGATAGACTTCAGGTATAGTAAAATACCAAGGAAAACATTCCTTTGTATGCTAATGAACAAGAAAAATCTAAGAAGAAAGTAACTCTGTCAACCACGGAGTGTGCATTTGGTCTGAGATTGCAAATAAAGAGGAAAATGATAACAAGGCACCTGGTGTTTGGACAGCAAATACTTAAATTCTATCTAGCAACACAATACTTGCCTTGAAATATGTAGGCTCTCAGTTTTTCTGGCACCTGGGAGAAGTTGCTTTGTTCACATTTTTAAACTAAGATTGCACAATACCAGCCAACTATTTTGTCCGTGTGATTCAATGTAAGACAAGGATACAGAAAACCTCTGAATTTTATTTAAGGTTTTCTTTCTGTGTTTATTTGCTCAAGCCAGTAAATAAATTTTTAAAAATCACCTTTGTCCACAATGCAAGAGTGCCTTTGCAGAAAAAAGGAGTCTGGGAAGATTGAATACCATATTTCCCTCTAATTTTGAAAATGATCACTGCTGAATGTTTTCTGAGGGTAAAAGTGTAATTGGTTATAGATCAATAAGCAATTTCATTCAAAAGGAACTCAACTCTTCCTGAAAGTAGAGACATTCTGAAACAAAAATCAAACTAACGCATTAACAAAGTTCAGACTAATCTAAACAACAAAATTTTATACTGCCCTAGTTATGCTTTTCTCAATTGATCATTTATTTATGACGCCATAAAACTCCATATGCTTTCAATTTTGATTGCTAGTTCCTTGCTTTAAGGCAGCTGAAATTACTTTTTTAGACTTCCTAGCCTGACAATCTTCCTTTCTGCTTAAGATTTACCATCACAAAAGAGTGATGAAATCAGAGGACAAGTTCTAATACTAACAATAAGCACAGTCAGCTGTGATACACTGCAATTCCCCCATCAGATTCCAGATTAAATCCCCCAGGGTAAACATACTTCCCTCTGACACTGCTAAATTCTGTTCCATGTAATTACACTGCAATAAACTGCTCTATCTGTACAGGTATCCCACTATGATTTTTAATTGAAAAGCCATGAAAAGTAGCACTGCAGCAAATAAAAGGCATTTTGAGTATGTCTGAGACCCTGTACAGCATCATATGCTATAAACCAGTATCATTTAGTTCACTATTGACCCCAAAAGGTTCATTAACTGCTATAATTACATTCAGATAAAATAAATTTAAACCCCACAAATGTAAGAACAACCAAGACAAGAAGAAATCTCCCGCCTTTGGTGCTGATACTTACGATATGCAGCTCTAAATAATCTCCAAGGCCAGTAGAACTGTCCACTCGCACCAGCACAGCCTCTTTTTGCACAGTGCTAAACCCTATTGCCAGTCTGTCGGCTCGAGTGCTCGGCCGGTCGTTAGGAGGCCACGTGTAAGTGATTTGTCCACCACCTTTGCTAAAGATATACGTTGTCCCCGCTGGAAAAAAAAAAAAAAAAGAAAAAAAGAAATAAATATAATCAGCCCACTTGCACCGGTACCAACCCACGTGGAAATCACATGCCCTACAAAAATCAGGTTCTCACATAGTAAATGGATTCATAATCTGTATTTCAACGTGAAGAGGTCTTTATCTCTAAAAATTATGCAGCAAGTGAAATATTAGTGGGTTTTATATTGCGCAATCAGCACAGAATATAACTTAATTGCAAATGAAACGACTTGAAATACCATAGCTCTGATTCAGAAATGCACATCTATTTGGAAGAGTTCTTAAGCTTATGCCTGATGAACATATTTCTGTGATGTGTAGAACAGGGATGAGTTAAACCAAATGCCTTCCTCAACTGGGCCTATGTGGAGAAATCAAGTAATTCCCGTTGCCTCATGGCTGACAAAAAAAATGCAGCTACTTATTTACACAATGAAAATGATACATGATGGTGGCCAGCAGAGCAAGATGTTAACAAATACATACAGATAAGACTTTTACAGATCTGAGGTTTATCATCCTGTGACAGATGGGGATAACAAATGAAAACATACTTGTCATGTCAGGACAAAGAGATTAGTCTACCATCTGAGTAAGCAATGGCTTATTTGCATAATGCTCAATGTATATCTTTTAAAAGTGGAAATCTTTAGACATTATATCTAGGGTGCACTTACAAAATCTATAATCTGTTTGAAACAAGTGTTGTAATCCCAAACCACTTAGCACTCAGGTGCTTAACTTCATCACCAGCATATTTCCTCAGAACTAAAATAGCAGCATATCCGGACATTTTCCATTTTAAACTTGTATCTTAACAAGAGCAACAGCACAGAGCAGGCAAATTGTGCATGCACTTAATCTTTCATTGGAAAAGTCACTACAAGCTGTCCACTCCTTTCCCATGAGGATAGGTCAAAGCTTAGGGAGATAGGTTAATGCATTGTAAACACAGATGTCTAGTTTTATTATCCGTCCTAAGCTGTCTCAAAGCGTGGCTACTCTCAATTTTACTGCATTTCATCTATTTTTATTACATTTTATCTATTTTATTAAATAGAACAAGTGGGAATATTTTTAAACTAAAGGAGAAAAGACTTAGCTTCTATACCAGGAAGAAATTCTTTACTCAGAGGGTAGCGAGGCACTGGAACAGGTTGTCAAGAGAAGTTGCGGAGACCCCATCCCTGGAAAGCCAGGTTGGATGGGGCTTTGAGCAACCTGATCTAGTGGGTGACATCCCTGTCCATAGCAAGGAGGTGGAAGGGGGTGGAACTAGCTAATCTTTAATGTCCCTTCCAACCCAAACCGTTCTGTGGATTCTATGAAAAGTAATTCAGTTTATTTCATCCAATGTTCTCACTCTGCTTCACGTGTCCACCTAAGGAGAGAGTGCATAACAACATAATTGCAATTTTCTTACTTTCTTTCAAGGTTGACCAAAAATGCTGTGAGCATATAAAGTGATCTAAAATCCCTTGAATCCGCAGACTTTTAAAGCCAAAGCCAAGAAGGATTGTACAGTTACACAACTTGTTCAACTCCCAGGTGTCTCAAAATCTTACTGTACTAGTGAGCAAGACTGCTTTGTGTCAGATGTAAAACAAAAAGGACACCCAGTCTTTTTGAAAAGCTCCCCTATGTTTATTTCTAGCATCACTTTTCCTTTACAGAAATACATGCCTACAACCCTATCTATTAATTAGGGTTTTTTTCCAGTGCCATCAATCTGTAATAATTTATGCACTGTGCATAGCACTAAAACCACTGTAAATCTCATTTTATATTAATACACTTGTGGGATAGTTTCACTGTGCTTCAAATAGATTTGCTGGCTTTTCTCTTGATGCCAAAATACCAACCTGCACGTGTTTCAGGAAAGTTTGTCAACTTCTTCAGCAAAGACAAACACAATAGCAGGGCTGTTATTTAAGGTTTCATTTACACTCTAAGTAAAACCAGGTTTTATCTTTATTATAAAGAGTTTTGCATGAGTAGCGAAGATTGGGGCTGTGCCAGGATTGGTAATAGACATGGGCAAAGGTGTCTGGTTTAGGAATGTGTGAGACAAAACCCTCCTCTCCTGCTCTCCCACCCTGGCTTTCCTCCTGTGCAGTGATCTAAAATGCATGATAATCTGCTGTGTGTCATTAATCTTCAGTTGTAATACATCCCAAAACAGAGATACATTAGACAGGTAATATCACTGCTGATGGCCCCCAAGTTCTCCTCTTTGCTGCTACTGTTGGCTTCAAAGCTTCAACTGATGAGTTGGGACCTTCATGGAGTTTATGTCACTGTGGTGTCTGGAGTGAAAGGATTGGGTCTGTGTTGATGAAAACCTGAGGGCTTGACCCAAAGCTCATTAAAAACAGTGAGAGCCTTTCTGTTGACTTCATAAAACATTGTGTCAGGTCACAAATGAGGTTCTTATAAGTAACAAAAATGAGAAGGCTAAGAAAAAACAACTCCTTACACCTCAGTGTCACAAATGAAACCCGCTAGAATAGTACCTAAGATTTAAGTGGCAGTGCATAATTCTCCTTTTCTTGGTTGTAACAGATGTGTTTACCCAATTTAGAAGACAAAGGAAAAGCCTGCCAAGCACGGTGGAGTCATACTGAATACAATGACCCAGAAGTAAGTCTTCAGATCTGAACAATGAGAGGCTTTGCTGTTCTTATTCAGAGTGAATCTTTGCTGCATTTTTTTGTTAAATACCGCCCTTCAAATCAACCAGTGAAGAGCAATTCATTCCATACTGCTGCCGCATTGAAGCCAAGGTCAATGTCAGTGGAGCTGGATAAATCTAGATGTAAATCTTTAACTACACAGAATAAACATAAAAGTTTAAAAAAGTATCTTTTATCCATGAGAACATGTGGCTTATGGGTTTTATGACAAAACTTTCCCTCCTTTACAACTGCCCATTTTGTAGCTCTTCTAACTAACTGTGTGTCTGGTAAAAGACTAATTAATCCATGCCGATGAATACAGATCTGCCTCTGTCTGAGCTGTACAGGGAGTCACGTTCTTCAAATTTCCGGTATTAATTATGAAAAAAATGGGTCGGAAGCCATTTGAGAATAGATCCTCTGGTGTTTATATTTCAAGAAGGACAAATATAATAATGTAAAATTTATTACTTGGGGATTGATCTCAGCTTATAGCTCAACCTCCCATTAACTATTAAAAGCTAGAAACTGAGCAGTTGTTGGAAGCAACCTTCCTTACTACCTGTTTTGGATATGTTAAGAAACAACAGAGGAAGCCTAATTCACTTGCTTCATAAAGGCTTTTATGCTCTCTGACAAACCTTATAATGTCTCTTCCTCTCTTTCAGAACATTGTCACAAAACTCCAGTCATCTTCCTCCTCTCTCTTAGCTTGTGGCACTGTGTTGTTTGGGGTTTATCATCTCCAGACAATTGAAAGCAGCGGAATTATAATGTCAAGAACAGCAATGCCATCAGCACAGTACTTGTAAGCAGGCAACTTTGTAACATGCCAGTTATATCTCTCAGCCACAGAATTCACTGCTTAATTCTTTATGCTTCCCTGCATCCGCACAATGTTTAGGAAAAATGTCCACACAGCTCTTTGAAATTCTTACCCATGAAAGCACGGCTCCCATTGTAACAAAACGCCAGTGGTCAAGATACAGTAATGTTTTTTAATGGCCTGGGCCTCTGAAGTCCTATTTGTTTGCAAAATTCATCTTTATGAAATAGTGCGTTCATTTCGGCACAGCCTGGCAGCAACTCAAGGACATCTGCTTACCTCTACAGTATTAAGCAGATAAATATTTTGTTTAGTACCCATTTACTGTATTTATTATTGTTTATGACTGCAAAGCTTTTCAATATTTATTGCTCTGAAGTCACATTTGATGTAGCTTAATAGTTTGCTCAAATCAACAACAAATCAACAGCTTTCTGCCTTCCTCATGTTCATTCCAATTTTGAGTTTAAGGTATATTGCACTGAAGGGTAATGTACATAATTCCATTTTTCCCATATAATGTAAGTAGCATAATGTTTATTTTCAACATCCACATCAGGTTTCAGGTGCTGATGAAGTGAATGCAATGGTTTGATTAAACTCTGAACCCTAATAAACTGTGATTCCATCACATTCTGTGACTGAAAAACTGAAGACTGAAGCCTGTAAACTTCTGTAATGAAAACTATTAGCTGCACTTTCAGTAATAGAAAAGCAATTTTTAACTATTATAAAAAATATGAAGGGTAAGGATTGCTAGTAACAAGAAATTACCCAATAATGTAATTTTCTTCTTTCTGTACCTTATCAGTACTTCATTCTGCGCCACAATGTGAATTCTCTTATTCCCATTGGTAAGTAATTACTTGCACTGATAAACCTGCTGAATCCAGTGAGACTGTTTGTGCAGGCTACTATTAATTACCAAGAATGAAGAATTTACAATATGAAAACATATATATACACACACACGATTGTCCAAACGTCTATATGAAGGTATTAATTACATTTACTATGTTCAGAGGAGCATATAAATCTCCATTAATACTCATTTTTACATATTCATCTACGCATTTTCAGTCCACACAAGCTGAAGTTCAGAAAAGTACACAAAATTTCTGTACATATATTTGTACAGATTTTCTAAGGTAAGTAAAGAAAGGAATGCTTCAAGCCAAAAACATGATGTGCTGGGGGAGAGAAGGAGAGGAGGGGGTTTCAAAATTATCCATTTGGTGGATTAAAATACAACCTTTCTGTATCGTTTCTTCCTAGACTTTGATGTGCTATTAATTATTTACACAGAAGGGAGAAAATATGCCACAGGGTTGAGGTGAGGAGGGTATGGCCATTAGGGTTAACCATGGGAAGGAGATGGAATGAGCTGCTGGAAGAAGTATTTCAAACTAAGGACTAGATTCAACTGAACGTTTCCTGAAGGCATTCTCATACACTCTCTCCCACAAGTCTGGGCAGGAGCCTGAATATGGATTGTAACTTCTCTCCTGAAAGAGCAACATCAGGCTATTTAATAGCAGGGGAGGTGTATTGCATGGGGAAAGAGAAAATGTTCAAATGGATTATTGCCTGTAGCCCTCCAAAGAGCTTGAGCCACAAGGGTAGGAATGAATGTCGTATTTTCTGGCCAGATTCTCTTAGATTTGTGGATAACAGGAGCGTATTTATGATGTGCCTAAGCTTGGCAAACCTTGATAAAGGTTCAAAGGTTTCCTGGAAATTGGTTGCTACTCCAAACAATTTCTAGTTAGGTCCTTGAACCCATCTAACTGCATGTCCAAACTAAGACTGTTACAAACAGTCTTAACATTTGTCACCTGTAAGGTCACAAACTGCACAGCATAATTCCTCCGTAATTCCATTATTTCGTTCATTGATCTTCCCTTCTTCCAGAATAACTGGAAGAAAACTCACTGACCAAAGCACCATAGACAAAGATTGTTGCTGGGTTTTGTTATTAATATTGTCATTAATGATATCATCATCTCTCTTCAGGTAAAGATGCTGAGGAAAATAAAGCGTGTCTGCCTCCTATCAGCCTTTTATGGCACCCCCATTTCACTGTGCTACAGCTCAGCTCTAAAATTCAATGTTTCTGTAAGAGAGGCTGAAGCCACATCTTTCCAACACCTCCATCAGCTGGAGCAATTCATTTAAAAGAGCCAACAAAGCAGTATCTACTACTCATTCAAACACAATTTTACATTGCATTATAGAACTCTTTCCAACACACTAAGGTGACCCTGATTTGCTTTATCAGGCCCTAAAAGACTTTTCATCACATTGCATCCAATTTTTCAGAGACATCTATAAACCAGTGCTGTATGTGGTTTATTATATTCAGCTATCCCCTAAGAGCTGTCTCCAGGTAAAGGTCTAAGTGATAATAGAACCAACACAATCTCAAGTCACACTGAGCATCCCGGCCTTTGCAGTGGCATTTGTTGAAGATTCAGGATACTAACACAGAAGCAAAGTTTTTTCCCCTCAGACCAAAGAAAACCCGCTAAGAAAACCACTCCTTTCTCTACTTCTTCCTTCTTACAGTCTATGGCTATTGTATTTGGGCAGTTGTTCATATTTTACCTTGCATGTAATAATGAAGTAGGTGAATAAATACTCCATTCCTGTTCTAAAAGTTTTTATAATTTAAATTCCCTAGTTTCTACCACGCTCTATTGATTTCAATAGGGTCACTAAACAACAAAACTAAAATTTGTGAGTAACAATGGTTCAACAAATACATATATCTATAAAGAACAACTCTGACACAGCATCAGTATTCCAAGTCAGCACCATTCTTAGCATCATAAATGACACAGTTAAAACAAAAGTTTCAAAGAATTTAAAGAATTTTCCAACTAGAGTGTTTTTAATATTTTAAATCAAGTAGCATCTTACACCTCGAATGACCCCATTGATTTAGATTAGATCACTTATCTGGAGTAAGGTGCTACTCAGTTTGAGTAGGGACACTGAACTAAGAGCCTCAAATTGTGCTTAAAATGAATATAATTTTGAGAAGGACCTCAGCTAAGCAAGAGCCAGCTGAAAGGACTCCTAAGAGAAGAGAAATTAAGAGTATCTGTGAATCTGACTTATTAACAAAACATGAGTTGATTAACTGAATGTCAATGGACTTGATAGTATTAAGGCACTGATTCTGTAAAATTATTTTTATTAGCTTTGAAACATCCACAGGAAAAAAGTTCTGTGGTTTGTTGATCTCATAAATATGCTCACTTATACAAAAAAAATCACTATTTTATGAAAGGATACAGTTTTTCTAACACAAATCTGACACAGAGTGATAAAAGAAAATTATTGTTCTTCTCCAGATTCTCTCAGTTTAAAAATTTTATGGGCTGCCTATTACCTATCACTTTTCCAGTATGAATGCTGTTCAAAATGAATTTGAAACATTTCTGTATGAAATATAAGGCAAGTAATTCCCCATTAGGCCTTGGACCTTTATGCAATGTAGATGGTTAGAAAATGATCTATTTTGGAAATTAAAGCCTGCTTTAAATGTCATATTGCACTCAACATGAAACATTTTAATCCATTATAACTCTATTAAAGGTAACAAGGATACAAGATGTCTGATTCTTAAAGCTTGCCGAAAAGTCAGATGGAAATTAAAAGCCAAATGTCTATAAATAAAGGAAGGTTTTATTCCTCCTACAACCTTGTCAACATATAGTTAAAGATAAATTTCTTGAACGCTGCTTACAGAAGTGGAAATTGCGTGGTTGAGAAACACATATGAGGAGGCAATGGATTAAAAAGTATTGCCTAACAGATAAAATGTAAAGGCATTGTCAAGGGAACTCCCCTGTCTGACCATCCAGGAGCCACTCTGGAGTCACCCTCACACCACCTGAGCTGGGACCGGGGCTGCTTCCCAGCTATACCCCCACACTCACACAGTCACACTAAGTCTCCTTCCCAGCTCCACCCTGGGCTTCCCATAGCAGAGTCCCAGACATCCAGAGCCTTAAAATAATTTAATCGTGGAGTAATAACTAAGCAACAGAATAAGAAGATAAAATAATAGCTCAAGCTGGTGCCTTTGAGGAGGGACCGTGAGCAAAGAAACCCCTGGGCTTTTATAACCTCGCAGCCCTAGCGTGCCAAAGTCTGTGTGGTCAGCTCCTGCTGGCCGTCAGTGTCTGGTCCTGTGGCTGGGCCACAGGTCCCCGTGCCCTCTTGGGCTCAGGGTCTGGTTCCTGGCCCTCAGAGCCCAGCCTGCAGCTGACACTGCAGCTGCAACCTGAGCTACCTGCACTAAAGGTACCCCTCAACACCACTGTCAGTTTGAAATCAGTAAACTCAAGCACTCTCGAAGACAATAGGACTGTTCCAGTCTCCACACTCCTGACACCAGGAAAGTTCAAGGCCTAAACTTCAATTTCATCACAGTTGCAATCAGTTCCATCAAAATAAATGAACTGCATGTGCACTGATTTGCTTCTTATGCCTTATTAGTTGTGCCAAATCCCAAATGAACGCAGTGAAGGGGCTGGTTAGTTGAAGTGATTTGTAACAGGATGCAGGAACTAGGACATTAACTCAAATACTATGCAGGTTGATAGAGACCAAATGTTGTCACCATCTGTTGGTGCCCTATGTGAAATCATTCAGTGGTTCCAGTCCAGGGACTTTACAAACTCAACAGATACCTGGCAAAAGTTAAAAATTCCCTAAGCCAAGAAACTTGAGTTGTTAGAGTTTCCAAGCTTGCTGACTCAGCTGGGAAGCCAGTAAGTTGAAGGCAGAAACCAGGACCTGAGCATCTCCCACATTAAGTAGTTCTGCACAGATGTCCTTATAGGCCAAAAACTGGTAAAACAAAATTAAATTTTCTCTGTATAGGAAAGGCAATGTTCTTTTCAGAGAAAGAATAATTATTTATAAGTCATTATTTCATGCAAAACATTAGTGCCTGAAGTTATGTTTTTATTCAAGCACCTACAGAAGTATCCTGATTCTCAGAAGTGTTTTTGCATTTCTGGCAACCTTTAAAAATACCCCCCACCCCGTTCTTTAAATAGGGATCAAAACATTTGAAATAGCTGGCCTTAAGTCATTTAATAGTGTTAGAATGGACAGGAGCTCAGCTGCAAGTGCCTAGCATGCTTCTAGGCTAAAGTCTTTATTTCTTATTGACTTCCTTACTAATATAATATTCCAGCTATCCAGTCTTACATTAACTTAGTTATTTTTAAGTGACGTTTATATTATGTTCCTTGCTAAATTGTGCATCTCATAATTGAATCTTGAAAAATCCTTAGAGAGCTTTCAAAAGTAGCCAAAACTCGTCTTAGAAGAAAGGCATAGCATGCTGAAAGTGAAAGCACTGCAAGCCCGCCAAAGTCACTGAAAAATGATCCACGCCCAAGGATGTCAGATGCTGGACTAGGATAAGATGTTGCTATTGCTTGCAGCAGAAGGATGGTACTGGCAACACTGCAACTTGCAGGGTTTGCTGAGAGGCAGCCTCTGCTGAGAATAGGTAATTGTATTATGGGCAGTGTGCACTGAAGTTTAATTTTGCTTGTTTGCAAATGCAGTGAAGAGTAAGAAGTTCTGTGCCATACATGCTCTCCTACTAATTACCCAACTACTAATACTTAGGAGACAAAGTATTCTTGTGGCAACATTTCTGAATGGTTTTGAGTAGACAGACATGGGCTATAGCTCAAGGAAAACAGAAAGAGCACAGTTTCTTAGAGATATTACATCCTGAAATGCAAAAATAGCAACCATTCTTCGTGTAACAAAAATGAAATAAAATGAAATACAAGAGATGAAATCTTTGGAAAAACACCAGGCCTCCCTGAAGCACATGAATCCACCCCTGAAGCAGCTGTTCAGAGGCATCTCAGAAGGAGACCTGGCAAAGAGAAAGATTGATGAGCAGGTTGCATACTGACTGCAGTGTTGTGGCACTGCACCATCTTCCTAATTCCAAGCATGAACAAAACTTCAGGATATTTAATTTGATATACAAATCAAGTTTTAAAGCCAAAGCTAGTCATCATCAGCATTATATGTACTCAGACCTCCAAAAAGTATTAGGTAAAAGAGGAACATGATATAAAAGTCACTGCTTGGTTGCCTCAAGAAAATAAGAACCAGGGAGCAGATACAAATAATACTTTATTTGGAGAGTTGTCCTAATCATTATCCCAAGGATTGACTTTGGGACATCAGTGTTTACTTACATTATCAAGACTGTGCACGAAACAAACAGTGTTTAATAGGTGTACACAGACACAGCTGTATTTGTACTTGACTCTTTAGGGTTATTAGACCATTATAATAAGAGTTAAGAGGGGCCAGCCAGGTTGGCCAATTCACTTCCTTCCCACTTCTTTCTGTTCTACTGCATAATAGATTTTCAATTGTGGCCTGGCACAGAAGCACTACATGCTTTGTCATTATGATAATTGCCATCATTCTTCTTTGCAAAGTCCTTATGCTGTTGTTTGTAAGCAACAATTCTCTGCCAGCTCCAGAGGATAAAGAGCTGCAGTGAAAAATATGCATGTTAATGCTTTTCACTGCGTTACACAGTTAAGTAATTAGAGAGCGTGGTTTAACCACTGGATTCCACAACAATGTTTGGAGAGAACATGACAAAAGAGTTTTGGGCTCTGAGCTATTCAATCATCTCCCCAGGGACTAACTCAAGTGTTGGCTCTGACACTCCATATGCCAGTGCTATCAGCTATAACTTAATTCACTTGTGTATGCAAGAAAGGTGAGCAGTTAATCACCCTCTGAAGACTAACCCAGCTTAATTAGAGCAGTGATTTTGTGTAGGCCACTCTCACTTCCTAAGGTCTGGCTGCAGAAAATTACGATTGCTTTTAACATTCTGAAGTGAAGATGAGCATTCAATAGTTTGGAAAGCCTTACTTTAGCACAGTACTTTACAGTAACATACACAAAGATGTAAAGAATACTTCACAACTGTAAGTAATACCAACGCATGTGGAAAATCATTCTGTGAAGAAATGTGCTCAGAGATAGCTTACTGAAAAATGGGTTTTCTTATAAGTATGCTCAAAAAAACCCAACCCAAAGTAAAACAGAACATTTCCCAAGAAAAGAAGGAAAAAACCAACGTTTTAAATACACTAAACACCGGTCCTGCAGAATGAACTGCAGCACACTACTTGGAAGTTTTGAGGACCCCTGCACTACAGTATTTTCTTACAGCATTTCTGTAACACAAAACATATTTCTAGGTATGTTTCTGCATCTCACACAAAGATTGATTCTATTGAAGACACACAAATATTAAGATAGGGATTGCATGCTATTTGACTTGAAATTTGTTAAGTTAAATTTTAAAAGTCATAGGAAGGTTCTCTGCCTATTCATGTAAGGAACATCAATCAGAAATTAAGAGTCATTATTTCAATGCAGAAGGTTTTGTTCGTATCCTGATTAGCTCTCAAAGGACACTACCTACTCACATGCTGGAGTCTCAGTAAGAAGGCTATTCAATGAGAGGCTGGCTTTGTGATGATATTGCCAGCATTTGTAATAACAATGCAACCTAAACACCGAAATTAAACAACAGAGTAGTATTTTTGGAATACCCTGCTGTTCTAAAGTGCATTGTGAATATTAACATATTCCAGTAAATTAGTTTGCACTCATTATCATAAGCAATTACTTACTGTTTAGATGCTGCTGATATTAAATTGGCAAGCAATTTGCAAGAACTAATACACAGCATAAAAAACTTTTCAAAATTCTAACAGTATGAAAAAACAAGTGTCTCTAGTAACACAGTCCCTTACATACAGATGTCTCTCTCTAAAAATTCTGTGAATCTCTTCCTATCAGTTATCTTTTTTCAGCAGCAAGTGGATAACTAACTACCTGAGGCTCTGTGACAAACTCTTTATAAACTTTGTTTTGATTCTGTGGAGTAAATCATAATACCTCAGGCCAAATGCGACAGTAACATCTCATTCACACCGAAAAAAGAAAGTGTTTTCATGCTCATTTTTGAAAATAATAGTTTAGAAAGTATATCAATGTGAAGTTCAGTTCTTTGCTCTCAAAGCTATTACTTTCCTGATATCACACTGTCAGATGGTGAGGCTAAATCAACACTTTTGTCCTCAAGATACAGCCAGGAACAGAACAAGGCATGGAAAACCTGTCCTGCTTTTAGCAATAGTGACAACATAAGCCTATTTCTCTTCAGACCAAGAGAGCAGTAATCCCAAAGGAAATAACCTCAAAAATAAAACCCCAAGTTAGGAAACAACCAGGACTACTTTTCTGAAGGACACCTAGTGAATGTGACAGACATTCCTAGCCCAGTGTTCTGATTAGCCACAGAAAATGTGCAGATCAGGTAGCATAACCCAAAGAGCTTTGTGGGAAACCTAAAATAAGGGGAACAATTTGCTTTGTTCCTTAGTTTGCATCTTGGCCCCAAGTTTCAAATCAGAAGCACTGAATGTCTTTTGGCTTACATGACACCACTGCTCAGGTTGCTCCACATGCAGAGATCATGCCAGAGCACAACCAAGGATGGGGACTGAATGGAAGGGTGTGGAATAGCTCTGCTATGGGGCACTTTGTGCCAAAGTCTAGTTGGCAAGGTGGTGATCAGCCAAAGGTTGAACTCAACGATCTTAGAGGTCTTATCCCCTCAGGGTTATCCCTTCCCCTGAGTCAGCCTGCATAGTCAAGGAGCAAAGATCCAGCTGCCAACAGTGCTATCAGCCCTCAAGGACCTCAGAGCTGTCCCTATAGACATAGGATGGGCAGGTTGATCCTTACGCTCCTGGTGAGCTGAAAGACCTCAGTATAGCTAAGTGGAATTTCAGTCCCATGTTTCAGTAAAACACTCACTAATCCTGATCTGGTAGGATTAAGCACCTATTGAAACCACAGCCTCAGCTGAGGGTGTGAGACTGCAAACTACTTGTATGGGTATCGTGCCTATCTGTTTATGCAAAATTGCTTTTAATTCAACTGTGAACCTTAACAGGGGCCTTGGGAACCCAGCATAACACAAACAAACCACAGTAGTTTAAGTAATTCCCAGAATACATTTCTGAAAGCATAACTTGTGATCTCAGGTCTCAATCTTTCAAGTTATGTTTCAGTCTGGAACCAATAACTATAACCATCTTATCTTGCAAAATACACAAGACTGTAATAGAAACACTAATGCACCCTTAACTCAATGGTCCCTGTCTGCTGTGCTCAACTTTGTACTCTGCTGTTATAGATTATTGGGTTGAAAATATCTTTGCTAAAAATAGGCATAACTTTTGAAAATAATTTAGTCAGTTCTTAAATGTATTTTATCTTATTCAAAGCTGAAGCACTTTTAGCACTTTTCTTGTCACTACCTTTAAAAAAAAAAATTTCTAAATGCTTATTTTTTTTAAATCAAATCTTCCAATTAATTCTGTGAAGCAAAACCACAGATTTTTGCAGCTAAATATGAAGTGTCCCTTGGTCCCTGAAACAAAGTAATGAATTTCTCATCTGATTAGCAAACCCAGTGTTTTGTACTTATTGACCTTGAGTAGAAAAAAAACATTCAGCAACTGTTTGCAATGAGAGCAGGGCTTCAGTCACTTCATATTTCCCCTTTCATCAATCCTCCATTCCTTCCTCCTTCTTATCCTAATCTGCAAGAGTTCTGACAGATTCTTTGGTTTCTAACAATGTGGTAGCCATCATGAGCAGCTCTGAGAGCCATGGCCCAAATCTCCAAGCAATTCTCCCTCTTCTGCTTGGGGAAAAAAATACCTTACATCTGACTTTCAATATCAGTGTCCTTAAGCTACTACCTCCTGGTAGGCTAAAAGAGAAGGAATGGAAGCATCAAATTTCATTTTGATAAATAAAAGATTATGCATAACAGCATACAAGGAAAAACAAATTTTTCACAAATCCCAAAAGAGCTATTTCTACATTTTCTGGAGAAATCCCAACTCATCTACATTCAGGATCTTGGCTGTACATTTAGACGCAGGATTGTTAAACTGGAACTATAATGAAAAATGCAGGAGTATTTCCTTAAACAGCAATTTCTATTCATTCCAATTAAACCTCCTTAATGTTTGTAGACCCAAACATGGCTTTTTCATACCCACGTTACACAAAATCTTAGCAGTGATGAAAAATGTCATGTTTCATGAACAGAATTCCTCCCTAAAGCCTCATCATCTAATAATATCAAAACCTAAGGAAATCTGAACTTTTACTAAGAAAGAGCAGATTGTTAGAATTAACAGCTGAAATAAGCATCTGTATATGTGACCTCAAAATACCCTAAAGCCACCTTAAAAATTAGGAGGAACTCTTAATTTGCAAATGCAAATAACAAGGCATTTTTATGTTCCATAGCAGCTTTTCAGCCTCTCTCAGACTTAAACTTACATGTAAGCAGTTCCCTGCACAGGTCAGGTGTGGGTTTAAGGGAAAGCCAAGGGTAGACACATGCCACAAATAAAGGAAAGGTACAGAAAAGCTTTGGATTAGAATTACACTGTGTGCCTCCAACAGTAACATCAACAGGATGAATCTGACACTTACAAGAGAGTCACAAGAGGGCACAACCAAGGAAGAAAATGTGAAGTGGTTAAAGTTACCCTGTGAGCCTCGTTATGCTTGTGCAAACATGGAGCACATCTTAAAAAGATGTTGGACCTAAAGAACACATCTTGCTCTAATTGTTGTGCTGGTGGCTGGAGAAGTCTGCTGTTCTTAGCTCAACATGATAAACTTGACATAATTGTTAAGCACAGCCAAATCACATGCAAATCCCCTGAATGCATGTCAAACAAGCCTGGATCCCTCAAATCCCAGACTATGCTATCCCTATGTTATCCCTCTTCCCTAGGTCAGCAGTAGTGTCCAAGAGACTTAGTGGTACACTGCTTCAGGAAGCTGATGCAGCTCAACTGATGCCTCCTCCTCCTCTGGAATAGCCTGGATGGCCCTATCTGAGTGCAGTGGACTTAAACTGTCAGTGCACTCTTCTCCTGGCACCTGTGTCACTTAAATATTTTTTGGATGTTTCATCTGCTCAAGGGACTAAACTCATTGTATAAGACAAAAATGATAAAGAAAGGATGAAAGTCAAAACTGCAGATAAACAGAATCCACAAGGTTCTACAGTAATGCAAACATAACTGATTGTCAGCTTCTACAAAACCTACCTAATTAGAGCTGTTATCAAAATCAAGATCATGTTAAGTAGTACTAAGCACACCCTGTACTTACATTGATATTCATGTTAACGTTCATCAAAGTAATTTCTGTTTTAAAAGGGATGATTATTTAGTACCATTATCAGTCTGAGCCTCAACATACTATGCTGTCACTAATATGCAGAAGCCTCAGCTTCAGAAAAAGATTCATTATCTGAAGTGCTGAGTCAGTATGAGCTCTGTATCTTGGACAAAATACAGATTCTGAACAGAAAAAAAACCCAGTCCTGTTTGAGCAAGACACTGTGCCCCTTAGTCTTCCCTTCAGTTGAGGTGGTGACCTGGATCCTTCATCAATAACTCAATTTAGTAATTCTGGACAGCATATAGTAAACTGCTTTCTGTAGCAATTTGCACTGAGGGAGGAGAGCTATTGAGGAACTTTCCCCTCCTTTAAAGAAGACACTTTAGCTGTCACATCCTGTATAACAATCAATGTTTCCCCTAGCTTCTTCCATCTGCTTTCCAAACTACCAGCCTTAAGAAGGCATTTTCAAAACAAATCAAACTGGTATGTTTTCCTCGTGTTCTTCTATGCAAGTTTTATAAGGGAATAAAGTGTGATTTCATCTGAAAAGATACTCTGAACTATTATATTTTGGGATTTTTTGCCTCAGTGTGTTTCATTTATTTACTTGCACTCAGAGCAGACAGTAAAAGAACAAGCAGCTTGACCTTTGGACAACTGTCAAAAAGCCCAACTCTGCAACTACAACAACCAGTGTGACCTTCTTCTCTACCTTCAGCAGCCAACAATCACATACAAGGAAAGAGAAAAAAGCAGCCTGGCCCATGTAGAAAACAGGACTAGGTCAGGTAACACAGTGGTTCTCAAAGCACTTAAAGATGAGCACTTTGTGAACCCTCTCAGAGCATCTGGGACCTACCAGCTAAATTCCAGAACTGTTCCCTGTGATGCCCTGCCAGCAGCAGCTGCCAGTTTTGCCAGAAGAGATTTATCCACGTTTCTGTAACTCTGTCACCTCAGACTGGATATCGTGTATCATCTGTCTTTCTGAGGGCACCATAAACACCTTATTATTTACTCCTCCATAATCCATATCCAATTTCCACAGCTGCATGTGTACAGAGCTGGTGGGAAGGATTTTGAGGGCGGGGCTTGGTACACAGAGACCTGAGAGTCTCCAGTCTTTACCCAACACACCACTAGAAACGAGGGTAATTTCTTCACAGCAGCACATTCACTGCAGCAAATGGGCAAAGTTTGCTTCCAACAGATTTCCAAGGTCACGATCACCGAAAAGTGTATCTTGCAGCAGTGCTGGGAAGTAAAACACAAAGTGGATATAGATGAAGAGGAAACCTACCATGACTAGTATTAATTCTTAATAGCTCTACACTTCAAGCAAAATACAAGCAGCACATGTCAGTCATGCTCTTAGAGATAGAAACAGCCACTGTATTTTCTGGCTCCTTTCTATACTGCATTGAAAGTGGCTTGGTTTTATTAGGAAAAATATATAATGGACATCCTATGCCGTGCAATATGCTCCACAACTCAGAGGGCATGTGGTTGATTTTATTGATTCAGTTTTCACATTACTGTAACCCCATTATTGCCAGCAGAGCAATTGGAAACTGCAAGCAGATTCTAGATTGATGGACTCTGATATTTCTAATTTTCTAAAGTATACAGCTAGCTTTATTTCTATTCCTTTCTTTTTTTTTTTTTTCATTTGGATTTTCCTTTCTAATAAACCCACTGCTGAGGGACACCTACTCAATGGTAGTCTAGTAAAAAAGGGACAGAATTCATTCCATTAGAAGCATTTATTGGTATTATTAGGATTTTACAACATGATAGCATAATCTATCCTTTGCCTGAAGTAAACACTCTTAAAGGGAAGTCCACAGGGAGAGTAAAACTGAAGCATTTTTTAAAGTAGTGAATACTAATCAGATCTATAGCTGGAGGAAAAAATGTTGTAACAGGAAGATACAGCAAGCAGACCACGCGACAAGCATGATACCAAGGAATCAAAATATGACTGTAGCATATATTTCGAAACAATAAGAGAGGGGGAAGAAATCAAGGACAAATTGGCAGGAGGAAAATATGACTGTCACTATTAGGAGCTAGAGAAGAAATTCAGGGCAGAAAGGTGAAGATTTGAATGCTTGCACTGAAATCAGCACAGTGGGAAAGACGAGCCAGAGATTTCCCAGCTTGTGTCTCCAGGCTCTGTTACAGCTCAGGACGCGACTGCCAGGGTTTCAAGCTACCACTCATGCTGTAGTGATTGGAGGATACCTGGATTCTTATGGCTCTTGTTGGAGATTACTATGGATGTGTTTCAGGACACCTAGACTGTTAATCTCCATACCTCTGCTGTTCAAACAGGTCCAGCCTTTCCTGTAATCTTCTAGCTCTTTATTCTATGTTTTTTTTTCCACATTTGTACTGGTCTCGATGCTATCAGATTCTTGACCATAGAAACGTTAACTACACTTAGGCCTTCTGTAGAAATACTTGGTAATAATGAAGCCAGTCATTTACTGAGCTCAAAAGCAGAACTGTAGCATAAACTGCACAACAACACTGCCTATTTAGATTACATGAGATAATAGTCTCATAAATTGTGACTGTGGTTGGAGTGATCAACATTGACTCTTTCTTAATAGGCCTTATTACAATGTCAGTAGTAGAGGATTAATGTCTATAGCCTCTACTTGCTTAGAAGTCAGGTTTCCTACTTAGTACTAAACTAAAAAAAGAGAAAAAAATTTTAAAAAAGCCACACTGTACACATACAGCTGTTTCTGAACTGTTAGCAAGTACCAGTTAAGAAATCTTTTCATTTCTGCCTATTTTCATTTTATTAATATGACAAAAGTAAAGGCATTCAAAGCAAAAGTATTGATCCCAGAGACTGTTTCTTTTCTCACAAACACCAAAGTAAATTAGGAATAACTCACCTGAAGACAACTGAAGAGAAACAACCACACCGAAACAAGAAGAGACTGCCTCTGGAACTGTAAAACTGGAAGCACCACTTGGAAGGGGTGGTATATCCTGTGCTACCTCCCCGGGATAGACACAGATACAACAGAAAGGAGCTGAGATGAAGCTGCCCTCTCGGAGAAAAGGTGTGGAAACACATCTCTAATTGTTGTGTCCCCCTTTGTTGCCTTAGCTCTTTCCTAAAGAGCTAACTGGCAATGGAAAGAATTCCTCCCTGGGATGCCTGACTGCCTGCGGCTAGTTTAAACACAATGCCTAAAGTTTAGATGCTTATTCCAGATGAGACGATTCACACTTCCTCAGTAAATCCCAGAGCTATTTACTCTGGTTAAAAGCAGGCAAGAACACTGCCAACAAGTTCAGCTGCATGGGGTGGGGCTCATTTTCTCTGCTAACACAGGTGGGAGAGGAGGAGCAGTTCAGAGGACAATCGGCAGCGAAGGAGAAATTCCCAAATTGTCGATTAAAAAAAATTATTGCAACTACAACTTGTGAGAAATAATTATCTAGGCTTTGTTAACTGATCATCAGATGCAGACAGGCACTAAGAGCAGAAAACCTGTAAAAGGGGACACGCAAACGATTTACTTTACACCAGCCCCGAGTTCTAAAAGTGTGAAGCTTACCATTAATTTTGTAACTCGGAAACTAACTAAGAATTAGCTCTTTGAAAGTAGTTTGCAAAGTTCTGTAGCTCTGATTGATTTGCAAACATTTTTCCTTTCAGTCCATGCACAGGTAATCGACAGCATGGGGAGAATGCTGCTAATCAATCTCATCCTCAAGCCACATCAATCTTGGATTTGTATCAACCCGATTTTACCTCAGCTAAATCACTGCTTCAACAAAAAAGCCAGGAGATAAATATTTGACGAGGAGTAAGGTGGTACATGAGACTTTCTCCGTGATCCGGGAGAAGTCCAGAAAAAATGCCCAGTAGGACAGAATAACAGACAAAAACTTTCTGGTAAACAAGCAAACAGAAAACAACACGACAAAAATGTCTTTTGGTAGTAAAAGTGATTTATCATATTTGCCCAACTTCAAAGAAGGTAGAATGTGTCCAGAGACACATTTGCATTGAGCACAGCCCTATTAAAATTGATGACAACTATTATTTAAGGAGAATCAGCCTCTGTGTTTCCTAAAAGCAAGAATGCCACATGATGAAATGTGTATAAGAAAACAGAAGACAGAAGCTAACTCCAGGCATCAAAGTCAAGTGATCTGTGTAGGATCATAAACAGTCCAAAGAAATTTCACTCTCCACTCCACAGAAGATTATTCAAAGCATCTGCAATTTGGACTATGTCCAGGAAATATATACAAGGACTCCAAAGCCCTGAATTAGGCCTATAGATCAGAGCTCCAAAGTTAAGACTGTGAGTATTGTCAAGATATTCATAGGCCCAGCCACGTTCCTAGAGGGAAAATTGTAACTTTCATGGAAAAACACAAGTGCTCTACTTTCATGATCTGGCTTATCATGAAAGATCAGGAGATTATAAATTTCACATAGTGCATTAGGAATTAAATGCCCACCTGCATGCTAAGAAGGAGCAATAAAGTCTTAATCTTTTTTTTTGGTTAATGAATAGGGATGAAACATTTTCACCAGCAGCAGTTAGCATCCAGTTTAAGTACATCACCGAACTGTCTTGCCCTTTGCAGCTGAAAAAGAGATCCAACAGCAGTGATGAATGACTTCAGATGAGTAGGTACATCAAGCCTACACACAGTGCATCCTGAGCTGCTGCTGCTGTTTGTATTTACTATAAACAGAAAAAAAATCAAGAGAAGAGGGTCTGAGAGAAACAAAAACTGGGGAAAGTGCAGTGTGAGAGAAAGTGTATTACACTGCAAACAGAATCAAGGAGAAATCCAGCACAACCTGAGAACAGAGGGGGAAGGGGGGACCTGTAGGCATTCCTTTTTCACAGTATGTGAAGCAAAGTTAATTACTGTGAGCTTCAACAGTAGAAAGAAAGAGTATTTCAAAGCCCAACAAGACACGTTGGACACTACCTGTGGGGTATTACAGGATTCAAGTATTGACCAGAACATCAAGAGTGAGGATTCTGAATTACAAAACAAACAAACAAACAAAACAAACAAACAAAAAACAGGAAAGAAAGATAAAATATTAACACCTGATTAAGCAAGTGGAATGGATGCTAGGGTATAGCTGGAAAGCATGCTAAGTAAAGGGGGGAAGAAGAATAAAAGCTGTTAGCTAGCAAGATTAAAGACAGATCTATAGACAGACAGAGGGATAGACAGAAGTAAAAAAATAAAAACATCATAGAAACTGTATCTATGGCAACACTGAAATAGAAATTAGTAGACATTTTTCTGCATCTGAAGTCTGAAGGTTGGAAGAAAATCAAGCCACGTTGCCAGCTATTTTTCTGCGGTCTGCATTATAGAAAACATGTCAGGAGACAGAAAAGAGAATATCAATCAGGTCAGAAGAAGGGAAATGGAACATCCTTCCTGCTTCTCTAATAAGCTTCACTTTCTAGTCCTTATTTTCTAAACCAGAGATGTGTACACTTTTTCAATAAAATTCTTTTTTTCTAAGAGGTAATGGCTAGATTTGGGGCATTCAATTTGATTTAAAAGAATGTAGGTTTTATATGTGTTGTATCAATCATATTAAAAAAACGTATTTAATTAACCTAAGGAATATAAATGACTGGTTTCCTTGATTGCCTTTTCTCTCAAAATGCACATCAGAACCAAACATTTTTATTTGCACACTATCAAATTTGGTCCCTGTATATATATTCAAAAATTTGTTAGGTAAATGTATGTAATTATTGACATAATTTATAACCTCTTATAAAACGCCACAATATTTTCCACTAGAATTTTGTTCCTCCAATGTATTGTGCAGCTCATATTTTGGGCTTTCTTTAACCTGTTATCATTCATACTTAAAAGGTAAAGCTTGATTTTCCATTGCTTTGTTCTCGGTTCAGTCATTTATACATGAGCAAGTGGGTGTGAAGTGCTGGCAGATGTGTCAGGCTGTGTTGCACTGCTTCTAACAACTACAGAAGGAGAAAGGCACTGGATACTTAACCTCACCACTTCTGTTTCAACAATTAGACGCTAATATTCAAGACTCATTTATTAGGCTGTTTAACCAAAGTCATAGACTTGGAAGCTGACTGTCAGGCGTATATATTAATAGGAGGATGCTGTAATGGGATTTTTAATCTTTCCATTGAGAAGAAAAAAAGGTGCAAATTGTTGGTGAACTGAGAATGAGGAAAAATATAATTCCAGATGAAAAAATAAATTCATGCCCTAAGCTTCAAAAGCTCTGAATTGTATCTTAAGCATCACTGTTATTTTAATATGTTTCTGAAATAAGTACATTTCATAAAATGTCTGTTCAAATTTTAAAATGAAGTCATTCTTCACTTGGATAACATTATTCAAAGGAACAGTCTGACAGAAGCAACTCAAAACTTCCCTGCATGATGTAGGGAACATACTCCATGCATAAATCACATTCCTGGGTCCCTCAGCGGATCCCACATTGGATAAATCTGCTCTCCATTGTTCAAAGTGCTCTTCCCCAGTTCTGCTCACAGACATGCCTCCAGTGCAATATTGCCTCAGACTGTGCTGACAGTGATGCTGATTTAAGAGCTCAAGACTCACAGCATTTCCAATACATAATTTTTAAAGCTACAGATAGTACCCCTAAAAAGTGCCAAAAAATGTTGCACCTACACACAAAAAGTGTTAAGCCTGTATTCTGAGAAACTGTAACAACCACACTAATGCTATAACTCCAAATATTAATGTTTCAAATTTCTCTGCTATTTTAACTGAAGAACTTCTGTATAAATCGTAAATTCTGCAATAGAGAAGTCCCTAGAAATATGTGAGTATAAACTAAAAGCCAGTGGAAACATAGACCATGGGAAATAAAACTGTGGATACAAGGACAGTGAAGATAAAATCCATGACTCTCTCAAAGAAGGCAATGGAATAAGAAATCAAGGCTTTAAAAACAATTAATAATCTGCATGAAATTCTGAGCATGTGGAGCATATGTCCATATAAGACACTGGAAATGGTTTCTTCTTACTCTAGAAATTAATATGGCTCTTGAGAGTTTTGCTTGGCTCCAGAAAAAGAGGAACTAAGAAATTACTGTGCTCATTGATGTTGAGAAATTATTCAGTAGGAGAAATTATAATCCTGTGATAATAGTCATGCCTGTACTGAATGTCAGCCTGGGTGTTATATGAATCCTCAGAGCAGAGACTGAATAGAATTTAAAGCAACTACAAATACTTTAAAAAGTGCTGTTGAAGAGATGTACCATGCATCCCTTCCTGGGAGAAACTGCCATGTGTCTAGGTCATGTCCTCATCCCTGCCCACACCACTACAAGCTCTTCAGCTGTGCTCAGCCTTCATCAGCTGATGTGCACTGAAGAAGCTGAATTGGATGTTAATGACCCATCATTCATAAATCTGCAGAGCTGGCTTCAGTGGCACAATACTCCATACTGGATTAAAAGACACCTCCAAACCCCTGGAATGTATTTTATGGGGAGCCTACCCTGCACTTGCCACATAACACAGTGAGATTGAGTCACCATTGTAATTATGATTGTACTCTGAGAAGTGTATTCAACTGCTCTAGTTAAGCACAAATCTTAAAAAAAAAAAAGGAAAACTTTCACTAATTTCAGTGGCTAAAGTGTTTGTTCCCCATGGAAATAAAGTAATCAGTGTGCACAGGACTGAAGTGAGGCTAAAACCTTTCCCTGTTCATTCACAGCTTTTTAGAGAACCAAGTACAGCACATCATTTTCCCATAACTGTGTAAGCAGCTGTTTCCATAGTCCTGCATCCAGCACTGGGGCCCCCAAGCAGAGGAAGGATATGGACTTTGAAGTCCAGAGTAGCAAGTCCAGAGGAGGGTTGTGATGATGACCAGAGGTCTGGAGAGGTCTCATATGAAGGGAAGCTGAGAAAGTCGGGGTTGTTCAGCCTTGAGAAGAGAAGATCTGGGGAGACCTTTTAAAATGTTCCAGTACCTAAAAGGGGCCTACAAGAAAGCTAGAGGGGACATTCTGATAAGGGCATGTAGTGATAGGACAAGGAGTAATGACCTTAAACTGGAAGAGGGTAGATTTATCAGATATTAGGAAGAAATTCTTTACTGTGAGGGTGGCGAGGCATTGTCACAGGTTGTTGTGGATGCCCCAACCCTGGAAGTGTTCAAGGCCAGGTTGGATGAAGTCCTGAGCAACCTGCTCTAGTGGAAGGTGTCCCTGTCCATGGCAGAGGACCCAGATGATCTTTAAGGTCAATTCCAATCCAAGCAATACTGTGATTCCATGGTATCATTCTATGACTTGAGCAATTCTTATTTGTATCACACAAAGGAGGATGCATAAATCACCGAAGAGAAACTCCTTCTCACACTGTACTCTTGCACACATTTGTGTCACATGAAGTTTGTGCAACAATTGCTGCAAAGATACCCAGTACAACGAGCAGCTTAAAGCTTCTGCTTCTGCTCTGAATAATTTATCAAATGCTTAGTCGTACTTTAGAGATCTCTTTTCACAAGCTCAGATTACAGCACTAAGGGTCATGGTGTGACTTCCTCATGCTCACAATGATGAACCATTATTCATACAACTAACCCCACTGTGACAAAAACAAAGTGCAGCTCTAAATGCAGGGCAGTAAACTGAAATCAGAATTTCTGATGTTCTTCTGGGCACCTATCATTCTGCAACAAATATGAATGAAGTAATTTATTTGGTTATTTTCGCACAAGGGAGCTCTTCCTCACTCACATCACTTAGGAAGTTTAAAAAGCTGCATTTTGACAGACTTTGACTCATATATATTGAACAATCTCCCTTTTAAAAGCAATGTTCTACAAGTAGGTTAGCTCAAAAGATGACTTCTATTTTCTCAATAAATGCTTTTGCTATGCAGAAGAGGCAAACATCAGCACGTAGTCTCAGAGAAGAACTACTTTCTACTCGTGCAGTACCTCCAAGTAGCAGGAAAACAGATCTTCTTCAGCC
Source organism: Corvus cornix cornix (assembly GCF_000738735.6). NCBI lineage: Eukaryota > Metazoa > Chordata > Aves > Passeriformes > Corvidae > Corvus > Corvus cornix. Next base: position 16,154,887 of record NC_047056.1, read on the forward strand.
TAGTTTATGTTCGGGTGGTGTTAACTCTGGAGTGTGGAGGACTTCATTGCTTTCATGAATAAAGCTACATCAGTTAGTGTGCAGAAAGAATCCAGAGAACGGACAAAACTGAAAGCACTATTTTTCTACTGCTTTTGTAAGGATAAACCCAGAGTATTAATAAAAATATTCAACTTGACTGCAAAGCACCAACACTGGTAGCTGAACCCAGGACCATAATGGTTCCTAAGGAGCTGTTACAGCCTAACTAGTCAGTGATCCCTAAATTAAGAAGGATTTGCATGACTAGTTTAACAACTCTGAAAATGTGGTTATAGTCCACCAAATCACAGTTCCAGAGCGTCAGAGCCTCAGAGACAGAACTGGCTCCTGTGGAGTACCTCCTGTTACTGGAGAATATAATTGCTATTATCAAATCAGTGTACCACATACTAATTAATCAGTGAACTATAAAGGTAAATATTATGTCTACCTGAGTCCCCATGGCCTGTATATGTAAAATTAAATTCACTAGTACAACACGTGGCTGTATTGCCTTTTCGGTAGGACACAGCTCATAGAATCATAGAATGGTTTGAAGGGACCTTAAAGATCATCTTATTCCAGCCTCTCTGTCATGGGCAGGGACACCATCCGCTAGACCAGGTTGTTCAGAGCTCCACCCAACCCAACCTTGGACACTTCCAGGCATGGGACCACCCCAGCTTCTCTGGGCACCCTGTGCCAGAGTCTCACTACCCTCACAGTGAAGACCTTCCTCCTAATATCTAACCTAAACCTACTGACCGTCACTTTGAAGCCATTCCCCCTTGTCCTGTCACTACATGCCCCTGTAAAAAGTTTCTCTCCATCTCTTCTGTAGGACCCCTTTACATACTGGAAGGCTGCAATTAGGTCATCCCAAAGCCTTTTTTTTACCAGATTCTCTCAGCTTTTCCTTGTAGGGGAATTGCTCCATCCCTCTAATCAACTTGGGGTCCTTCCTCTGGACTCACTCAGACAGATCAATGTTCTTCCTGTGCTGGGGACTTCAGAGCTGGATGCATTATGTGATTTTTCAAAAAAGAGAGATGGAAACTGCTTGTTAAGGCACTGAACCCTACGCAGGCAATTTTAACACATGCTTTTTATGAAATCACTGCAAAGAGCAACTTCAGTGATTGAACTTCCATCTTCAGTTTGGTAGATGGAAGAATTCAACTCTTTCAATCTACAGTCTCCACTTCTTCAGTTACAAAGGATTTTTGACCTTAGAAAAATCTTGCTATACTGGTTCTTGATATAGCAGCACAATACCACCATAATAGTAATATTTATACTAATTTCAGTGGCAAAAGTGTTCGTTTCCCACAGGAATCAATTAATCAGTGTGCACAGGACTGAAGTTAGGTGTAAGCGTTTCTCTGTTCATTCAAATCTTTTTAGAGAAATACCAATATACTCTGGTTTTTTGTTCAGAAACAAAAGAATCTGGTTTTGTTTAACAATTGTTTCTTGTTAACTTCACCATAAATTTAATTTGCAAGTGGCTATGCCAGATAAAATGCTCTATTTCTGGTTCACAGATGTGATAAGATAGAGGAGGGCATGGCAGGTGGAAGACACACACTTCCACTGCCACCTCCCTGTCTTTTCCCGTGTGGGGTGCAGACAGAAGTCTGCTCAGAAGCCAGTTAAATCAGACCAGCACCCTATTATTCACAGAGGCAATACATTGTCATTCGTGTCACAACAGGAGCAGGGAACAGAAAAGCTTCACTACATTTAATACTGCCAAGTACAATCACCCAAAAGACTGGCAACAATTCCAGATAACTGACAATCAGTGTAATTTTCCTATTTCAACCATCTTAAAAATAGACCTTCAGCTTCGAAAATGTTCATCTTGATAGTTTTTTGAACAAGCTGTTGCAGAGATCATTTGTCCTGGACTTGTCCACATGGTACTTTTCTCTCTTCCCAGTGTTGACAATGATCCACGCAGCATAAAAATCTCCCTTTTTTTAACTTCTTTGACAGTTTCAAATTGCTAGTGCAAAATGTAATTCCTAAATCAGTCTAAGGAAATCAATTTGTTTAAGCTAACCTGTTTTCTTGGTCTTATAGACAACCCATCATGGTGCAACTTACTGCCAGGAGAGTATATTTATGTACATTATAATTTATACTTTTATTAATCCTATTAGAATTAAATACATATAGTGGAAAGGACTGAAATCCACTATTTTTTTTTTCTTTTGAGTTGGCATAACATTTTCTGATGTTTCAGTAATCTACTACAGAAAAATGCAGTGTTCCATACTGTGCACTGCTAATTTTCCTACCTATAAATGAACTGGTTGGTAGCAATAATAATGAAATTGGACATTATGGAGAAAGGTGTCTGTATAAAGTAAAAAAGGTTAAAAGACGGAATCAGTCTCAGGGGGGACAATTTTCACTCAAATGGCCCTAAAAGTTTGTATGTGGGTTTTGGATAAACAGAGGGGGAAAAATAGCAATACGGAGGGAAGCCTGTCAGCTGTCTTCACACATGTGAAATAATTTATAAAATCTGTTCTAGACTCAACCCTCCTTCTTTCAAGAATCATAGATTTCATTTCTGTAAAGAAGAAAATGTTGAGTATTCTGTCTGTCATAACAACAGCCCCTGAAACCTTTTTTTGTCCAATTAGTTCACTCCCAGACATACACATGGATTTTTTTTGCCTCTTAAAGGCTCAACAATTCCCAAAGAGATTTTGGCCAGTTTTCATTTGAAGAGTCAAGCTTAGTTAGTTTTAAATGGGTTGAGACTAATGAAAAAACATGAGAAAGTGCAAAAAGGTTAAAGCAAACTGCAGCAGTATTTCTCCAGACAGCATTATCAGAAGTGTGACCATTTCAGGACACATTAAAGAGGGAACTGAAAGAAAGGGAATGATTTGCCTAAAGGCTAATGGGAAACACAATACCTGCAACAGAGTATTGTCTTTCTCCTCTCAGGCTGGACTTACTCAGGAAAGAAACTATGACCATGGGCCAACATATGTCATGGGAAAATAAAGCAGACATCACCCAAAAACCTGACATAACAAATCTGTGGGAAAGTGTGATGGTTGTGAAAAACCCTGACCTTCTCTTTGGAAATGGTCACTTGCTGTAAGAATTTCTAATGTAATTTCAGAATTTTGAAAATACCTTCTAGGTCTCCTTGCAAGAATTTATTTTGCTCTTTTTAATAAAACATTTTATTTCCCAGTATTTTCTTCTTTCCTTGCCTAACACACATGTAATATGACAAATACAGCTAGGTCTGGCTAAATTAATGATTTAGCAAAAGGGGAAAGAATTCAAAGCGCTAAACAAACAGAAACAGTAAAAAATATCAGAAAAGTAATAATATTTGGGATTTTGTTCAATTTATTTCCACAAATATCTATTTTATATTTATATATATCTAAAAAAGTTAAGTTCTGGAAACTGGAGTTGGTCTAGATGATCTTCAGGGATCCCACAGGGATCAAGATGACAAAGAGCAAATAAAAGCAATAATGGTCCAGAATTACAGGATGAAAAGAATGAAAAATAAATTCTGGGAAAGTAACAGAGGACAACATGATACTACTTGGAAGGACCCATTAAATTTTCCTGTAATATTTTTTTCATATCTCCAGAAATGTATATTGCCCTGAAACAACTAAATTATCAATATGAGTTGTAGCATTTTATTCTTCTTTGGATAATTGAAGCAGACTAAAACCATCTTAGATTATGCATAATTTTGTGGTTTGCAGCTCCATGGCAATTGTGAAATCAACACTGGACCATATATAATTGAACCAGATAAGTCTAAGGAGACAGAAAAACTGGGGAAAGGACTGATTTCATTTTGCATTTTTATTTTAAATTTTTATTCTTATGGCACCTAACATGATTTCCTTTTGCTGGATGCTGTACTGAAACAAAAAGAGAAAGAGACAGCTCTTAGCTCAGTTTATATGACTGAGGGAAAAGGTATTTGCCTTTTGCAAATGCCCCTACTTGACCTATATTCACTAGAAGGGGACGCTGTGGGAATGAAGATAAAATTGAACTCAGGATTTGAAGCCCAACATTTTTAACTACACAGAAAATATTTCCATTCAAATTCAGCCTTTTTTAAAGCTATGCTTAGAACCTTTAAGTGTACATAACTGCAGCTCCATTCTGCTACACCATTTGATGACCTGTCCCATTGTTTTACCTACCTGTGTTTATCATAAAGGAAGGGGCCAGAATATCTTCTTACATCTTTAAAAGATGCCTATGCTGCCTTCCTGGTGGCTTTTGAGACTTAAAGTACAGACAGAGAAAGATCAATAGGATGTGATGACACCTTGACAAAAGCAGAATGTAAGCAAAGACAGCTCCATGGCACTGGTGACCTTGGAACTCATATGCTGACTTAAGTTAGTTATGGGTGTTTGCTATTAAGGCGAATAGCAAACTCATTGCTTACAAAAACTTCTCACAGGCTCTTAGGGGATCTCCCAACTGGTAGAATGGCAAAACAATAAAAGATTCACTGTACTTTTCAATAAAATATATGGTCTAAAATTCTACAAGGAGAGTTGACATGACAACAGTCACTATATTATATTCTTCCACCATGCTGCTGTCAGCAAAGGTGCTCTAAAGCCTGAAAAACATTTCCTCCTACAGAGATGCCCAGATTTTACAGTATGTTTTACAGTTACATTTTTGCCAGTAAAGGCAGAAACAAGATTAAAAGTTACAATTCACTTCAGAATTGTTTTTAGGTTTTCACATATACACTCTGAAAGTATGGTTTAGATTTTTGACATCAGCATAAAGAAACTCTGAGATAATGTGGCTGCACTATTTTTAAATTAGATCTAAATCAATAAAGACTTTCCTTTTTTACTTTTTCATCATGACACTGTTCAATACAGAATTGTAAAAATTGCCTGGATATTATCTAACCTCATCTTTTCCTGTAAGATTAAATTCAGCATGGAGGGCAAGAATGGAAGTTGCAGTTCTTTCACTTAACATTTATGTCTTAGTATGAGATTTTAGAATATTGTGTTTATTAGATAACATGATCTCTTCATGCTTTCAGTGTTTTTGCCACTTGGGTTTCATAAAAAGGATGATTCCAAAATAAGTAAAGAATCATATTTGAACAACTCCTAATCGAGCTTCTCAATGTGGAACATGGATATAGCACACACCCAATGTGTGACAGCAGGAACGAGAGTGATGCTTGAGGAAAAGCAGCCAAAGGGGGAAATAGCCAAGGTTTCTCTAGGCTTTTCAGTTATCAATTACAACTGAAGCCTGCACTTATTTCCTTGCTGGGAAGAAAAAGGTAATTTGTGAATCATTCCTTTTGCCTGGTGTCTCAGGAGTGATCCATTAGGGAAGTGAAGGGAGATTAGAAATTATCATATTGGAAAAAATCCTGCTGCTCTGCTGGGCAGAAGACTTACAGGAAGGTCATCCCAACATTTGAGGTTTTTTAAGCCTTCCATTACGTCAATGACACTTTGCATTTTTACCAGGAAGGTGATTTGTTACCAGGACCTGGCTCAGGCAGCCCCGAACTGTGTGAGGCTGAGGATTCCCCGTGCAGTTCCCTGCTCAGCCAGACGGTGCATTCCTTGCCAGCTGGCCCTCCCTGTCCTCCAGCTTTTCCTGCAGTGACATCCAGACACTTCCCTCATTGCCGCCATAGGTCACCACAATTTACACCTGCAACAAAACCACGCTGTCCTACAGACACCGGCAGTGATGCGAAGTCCTTGCTCACTGTGTTTGTGTTCAGTTTGTCTCCCAAAGGATTTGGGCTCCATAACTCCAGCCATAATTTATGCAAGTCCAGAGAAGTTAGAGTACTGTCCCCTCCAATAAATTGATTTGTGTCCTGATGTTTACAGGAAATAAAAATTTTGAGACTAGGATACAACTGGAAACAGGAGAGTTACTTGAGAAGCTCTAGCTATAATTTCGGTCTTGCCCAGATAGTTTTGCTGACATCACATATTCTAAGCCAGACCTCATTTAACAAATAAATGGACTTTTAAAATTGTTTTTTTAAATTGACATTGAAAATGAAAACTGTGTCCCAGAATCTACACAGGGCATGCAGCATGGGTGAATCTTGTGGACATTGCTATTCATATCATTATGGTTGTATTATCTTTTCTCCCCCTGATCTGCCTAAACATACAACAGCCATGTCTCAAACCCAGGTTAACTACCAATTCAAGTTCAAAAATGTAACTTTTACTGTTTGACATGTGGGTCAGATTAGCACAAAGCCAACCTTGCCACTCTGGTTTGCACAAAGAGAAGCACTTACTCACTGCTGAAGTGTTGTGCAAGGAAATGAAGAATTTTTTCATGATTAAGAGCACTTGGCAAGGACTCTAGTGTAATCTGCTACAGCTTGAATGTTCAGTTTTTGTTTCAATCTAGACTTTAGGGAAATAACTAAGTTTGTTTGTATTCTACTTCTCTAGATCTACCTCTACAAGGAATCCGGTATTAAGTCCAAATTCCAGTCAAAATATCCTGCCATCAGAACCCAGCAGTGAGGTGTGCTGGGAATATTTTGAACAAATTAAAAATTCACATTAAATGCAAAAAAAATTTCAGACTTGGGGCTGTACAGTTTATAATTTTGTGTCAATTCAATGAATAGTATCAGTTGGGAAAAAAAGACGATGATTTTACTGGGTTGAAAGAGTTGGGAAAGGTTAGATAAAAAGGTCAAACTGAATATGAAACACTTTATGTTGATATGAGAATAATTTACACTAACACCAAACGTATTTGGTGGGGTTTTTTGCCTAATTGGTCGTTCCAAGAATTCCTGTTCCATTTAATGTAAATCATGCCCCTCACTTCCTCATGTCCATTCTGCTTGCTCAAGAACTCATTCAGTTCTATCATGCCAGTGAGAATTCTCAGATCAGCATAAGGAGCCCACAGGATCATCTGGGGAAGATACTCAGAGCAAATCTAAACTATTAGGATTCTAAATGTAAGAATTAGCTGAAAGACAAAGGAAATCAAAACAATGAGTGCATGACAAAACACGATGCAGACAAACATAGCAAAGATACTGCTGCCACATAAAAAGCTGACATATTTATGTCAGAAAATAATGCATTTCTTTCCATGTATATAAATACATGCAAGAGAGGCAAATTACAGGTAGAGATATGCAGGTACACCACGAATATTGATTTCCAATAGAATCAAGTCACTTGAAATGAGCAGACGGGAAGGAAATAAATCCCTGCTTTTCACAATCAGTTAATCCTTAGTAAATTCATTAATTTTTAAAAAGGAAAAGAGTTTCATGCAGAATTATGAATCTCAAATGGCAGTGTTTCCTGAACGAAACAGTTACTGTTAGTGCTCACTATGGTAAGAGACCATTAGAAATTAATTTTTGAATTAAAAACTAGAAGGCAGCTTTGCAAGATGATTGAACAAGGTAATTTCTAACAAGGACAGAATGTTTCCCATATTTTTTCCAATAAAATAACAGCTTTTCTCTTGGCTGTTTCAGATTTATAAAGAGCAGGATGAATTTTTCTGCATACATATAAAGTACTGGCATTTTGATGAGGTAATGGGAAATTTAAATTTACCCAATACACTGTCTGAATATTTCTTCCTCCACCTTTTTTTCTCAATTAAAAATTCATGTTGCACTTAATTGCTCAATTTGCCCAAAGTGTAATAAACAATTGAAGAAGCCATTGAGTGCCACATAACAAATACATTACTTAGCATGATATGACAAGAAATTACCAGCCCAATTAGAGACACAGATCCTTTAGTGCAAGGTAAGAAAAAACAGGGATCCCTAACGAAAATAAGGTGCTCTGCAAAGGAGAAACACGACCTGTATGTATTGTACACTTTGAAGTCTTGGAGTGTCTCCTGGGAAAACTGAAAATAAGGCACTAAGCAAGTTACTGATTAAAGCCATTTACTTCCATGACATTTTGTGGCTGTGTATTGCCAGGGTGTATTAGGAAGAGATAGCATTATCAGCTGTCCAGGAAGAGAGGAGTTTGAAAAACGAAGAAAACATTGCAGGGATTATAATGTAAACTACAGTTTTTCCCCATAAAATGTTGCTCCCAGTGTGAGTAATCCCTTGGTTTACACGCACCATGATTGCTGTTCCTTATCCACTCTGCAGAATCAAAGGGAACTTTGAGGGACACTCTCCTGTGATGTGCCGAGTGTATCCAACATCCAGAAATTTTTCTCACAGTTAAAAGTATTTGACTTTTCCCAGAAGACACCCAGTACCTCACAGAATCAGACTCGAAGGGAAAATGTTAAAGATCCAGTAAAAATAAGGAAGAAAAAAAAAGAAGGCTTACTTGAAAGGAAAGTGTGGCTGGAAGGTCCAAGAGCTATAAATCAGAGCAATTAAATTCAGTGGAAATGCTTCTCTCACTTAAAAGGAAATTGCAAGAACTACAGTGCCTTGAATGGCAGTTTTGCTGCTGTGGTGTAAAACTTGAAATGTGTTTCACAGTCAGCTTTTTAAAGATACTGCTATGTGCACTAAAATCCACAAAATATGGAACTTCAGTTTTCCCCAGTATCTGAGTATTTATAAGTTCTTTCTTTATGGTATCTTTATGGTCTGAGAAAGAGGAATTATAAATCATCTGCTTCAGATTATCTCCAGTCTTTTATTAAGCCACTTGAGGGATATTTCTATGGTTTGGAATTCAGCCACTAATAAGGACAAAGTAAATTAGGACAGTACCAAATACTAGTACATCCTCAGCCTGTCACCTTCACACTGTAGAAAAGCCCTTTAATGCAGGAAGCTGTCAGCATGGAATTTCTTGGTAACTGGATTTAAGAAGAACTATTCTTCTGATGAGCAAAACCTGGTCCTATGTGCTACTCTGGATGGATCTCCATTTATGACAGATATGCAAGATACCTGTAGCAATGACAGACTGCATCCAAGGATGTTTCTGCAATAAGCCAAGCACATAAACTCAACTCAAAGTTTACTTCACAAGTTCTATCCGGTTTCTTTTTCAAGCTTTCTCTGCAGAAACAGGTAGAAGGAGAAGAAAACAAGCAAAGCTTTGGGCAGTCACTTTTGTCGCAGTTAACTACCACTGCACTTTACTACTCTTGCCCAGATTATGAGCCTGTTAATTTTGAAACTTTTTAAAAGTACAGTGTTTAGCAGACAAGTTGGAAAATATAAGTCTGCTTACCACACCTGCATTTATTTTACAACAGCATAATTTTACCAACTAGACAGGTGTGACACCAGATTCTCTTCAGAAGAAAATCTCTTTCTAGTTCTTGTTTGGTTTCCTGAAGGCTTGATTCTCTATAATTGTGTATAGTACTTAATTTTAAGGAATCTTATCATAAAAGCCTTTGATACTTGCAGGTAATTAAGTCCATATACCAATTTACTCTGACTACATTAGAAAAGGTAAACTACCCATCCCACTGGCTAACTCAGCAGCAGCAGAAGAGCACAGTAACACCTTGAGTTGGAATGCCAAACTAAAAACACATCTGTAAATTATCCTGTTAACACAGATCATCCTTCTTGTAACTCAAGCAAAGAGCACACAGAGCAAATATGTAGCAAGTGCACAATGTAAACACATCAGACATGCTTAATAACAAGGAGATTTCACTGGCACAGAATGCATTTGAAGCATGCTGAGAAAACTAAGGGTGTCCCACTAGCCAGGCTTTGTAAAGGAAACAAGAACCCAAGAAATTTTCCTTGGAAAGGTGTCCAGCTATGGCTAAAGGCATTCATCTTCCCCACAGATCATCCTTTTCTCCTGTCATTAATCAATAGGAGAAGAAAAAAAGTGGGATGGGCAGGATGAGGAAATCTTCACATTATCACACAAGTGAATAGAAAACTGTAGGAACCTTAATTTCAAAGGGTTATACAGCTACATAGAGACATTTGGGAAGTCTGTGTGCTACTCTGAATTTTTCAGGGAATACATTCTTCTACATTTTAAAGTAGGTTAATTAGAATAAGATGAAAGAATAAATTCATGTCTGTTATTCTCCATTCATTTTCTATATATACCCACATGCTTCATGTATGTCTGCTCATTTCAAACAGATAAAGCAGATGCTTAGTGGGCAGATTTTTCACTTGTCTTGGTGGCTGTGTCTGCTTTGCTGCAAACTGGGGACCAGTTCAGAATTTTTAGAAAGTTACTTTTTACTTTCCTATAATATATATTGTGGTTTTATAGATATTGTCTTTCTTGTTATGCTGCTAGAACACCTGTAACATTATTCTAAAAAATGTCTTCAGATGTTTTCTTGATATAGCTGACATTTTATGCACAGAAATACTTTCCCCACTTTAGAAAGCAGGACCAATATTTTAACCTGAGAGACCTACATTTAAGCACATTCACCATCTCAGAGAACAAAGGCCCTAACTCTTTACTCGTTACTCTTAGGTTATTCAAGCTGTTATATGGCTTACACATATCAACTGAAACACAGAAATAATATATTGTATATTAACCAGGAAACATAGCACACTTTTAGTGAAAACTACTATACCACTACTATTAATAGTCACTGCTACAGAAACGTGAGAGTAGCTGGTTGTTCTCTCCTATTTTGTATGCAGTTCAGTTTCATCAAGATAGAAAATGGTCTGATTATATTTAATTACAAATCCACTGTACAAATAAAGCCACATATTCTAAATATTAACCTTGTTAAAAAGTATGAGAAAAATAATAAACAAACCCACTAAAAAAAAAGCCCAGAAGTGAGAAAAATAATAAAATCATGCTGTTAAAAACCCCAAGCTACTGTACATTCAGGAAAATTAATCTATGTGGAGATGGCTTACACATTTTTGAACAGCACCTGTTCAAAATGCAAAGGCACAAGAGTACTCTCTATTTATCAAATGACTTCATGCAATATTACTGTATCATACTTTTAATTAGCAAACTCTGTGCAACAGATTTAATGATATACTAACTCCACACTCACATCCAGTCTTATACATTGTTTAAGGGTCTACCGAACAAACCACACAAAACTTCCAGGTTTTTTGTTTTCTTTTTTTACCTTAGTGAAAGAGAAATGAACTGTTCTGCCTGCTGGAAAAAGACAACACACCAAACCTACAAAACCAGGGGCTTTTGGCGCTACTGATTAAGACAGAATTGATACAAAAATCACAACATACTCCCTTCCTACTTAGGGCAAACTTCTATTTGCATCCTTTTATTCGTGGTGGGGCAGAAGGGGGACAATAGCAGAACTGAAGAGGATGCCACAGATGCTATATGAAGAGTGTTGCTCAAATAAAACTATTTTAAAGCTGAAAGGTTCTTCTTCTTTCAAACTCTGAAAGATTGCAGGCTGCTTTTACCCACAATCTACTGCATTAAACTCTTCTAGGGAGGACTTAGCCTCATCTTCCTTAGCCATGAGTGTGAATATCTCTTCAAATATATCAGTCTGATAAGGCTTTCCTTCAAGATAAAAGGGAGTTGGTTAGATCCAAGGCCATGGTGAAGACTGAAATGAAGAACATTTCAGGTTTATGATGTGTGCTGCTCAAACTCTATTTCTATAGAGCACACAGAAAATTTTGGAATGAATGAGACTCCTCAATAACAGCTAATCTTAATACTGCAGTGAAATAACAGGACCAACAGATTTCTGTTAATTGAGATCCCTAATCCATGCAACTCAGAAAGAATACAGGTGCTCACAGTTTCCCAGGCATGTCCTTCATGCTCCTGCTCCTCTAGAAACCCTCTATGTCCTTCAACTGCTTTCAGTTAAATATGACACATTGCCATTACAGCACAGTCCTTGAAAGTCAATGCACATTCTTCCTGAAAGGAGGAAGAAATTGACCCCAGATTACCTATTCAAAATGTTGTGGGGTTGTTAAAATATTGAAGGAAGTTTCTCTTTTTCTCTTTTTAAGAGAACTTAACAACATTTTCTGTTGACTTGGGTAGCTTTTAGAGTAATCACTTCATAAAATCCTGCTTCCTGTTCCCCTGCCTCACTCCCCAACCACCTCATACAAACTCACATACATCATCTCATTAAAATATGGGTCTACATTAGAATTTAATAGCTAATTAACATTGCCTAACTCTACTAATAATAATGATTAAGAACCAAATAAGTTTATTTCCTTTGAAAAAGTCTATTTACACTTTTCAACAAAATTCTGAAAGGGCACCATCAAGCCACCTACAGAAGTGATTTAGACACTTGGCTACATGTATTCCTGCATTATATTTAAGGTGTCTCTACAGAGTTTTTTACCAGCACTTAAAAATTCACACACCTTGTGGCATCCAGAAACCCTGCCCAGCACAGGGTGAGGCTACTGAGTCGTGCTGCTAGGCCATATGGCTTTTGATCCCTTCAGAAAGTGGGCACAGTCCCCCCAGGTTTCCCATGTAGACATATCCTCTGACTCTTCAGATGACTTCAGCACTTTGGAAAACCCTGTCCTGTGCCAGAACAGCTCAATGCAATGAAGCAGCAAATTAAATGGGGCATCTGAAGGGTCCTTTTGAAACTGAGCGAATGAGCCTCAGCACCTCTTTTCTTCTAATGTGGGCTCAGGTCTAATAGAGACACTCCCTACTGATCTTGTTGGGCAGCTGAAGGTGCAGAGCTAAGAGGGAGGTTTATACATTCAAAAAAGGTAAGAAAGGTAAAGGGTTATTCCTAAAGATAAGAACTGAAAACAAGAGATGGAGTAACAAAGTGAAGCAAAGAGAGGGGTGAAAAGAAGTCAGGGCTGGTAGTAGCAAACAAAAATGCAATAGGTATGAGAAGAAAATAGGCATTGGAAAAGGAAATACAGAAGCCAGGAGACGAAAACAGAAAGGAAATAATAAAAAAAACAAGCAGTCTAGTTTTAAGAGGTACTCTGTTGGGATTTCTGCAGACCATACAATAACTCCACAGAGTTGTCCTTTTGGACCTTGATCCAAAGATTATTACTTTGACTCTAATGGGCTTTGGATTAAGGAAGAGCCCCAGAGTATAAATTTATTTATATCTTCATATATAATTCAGCTCTGTCTACCAACTGCAACATATACTGTGTACAGAATTTAAATAGTTCCTTTTTTTGAACCTGGACACTTGTATATAAAAACGCTATTTGGCAAAGTTAAGTTTGTGGTTGGATTCTGTGATTTTAAAGATCTTTTCCAGCCTAAATGATTCTATGAGTCTATGAAATTCTTACCCCATTTTATTCATCCCTCTGCACCACTGGATCAGAAAGGCATCTCTCTCAGTCTGCATTTTGATAAACTCACCCACTTTAAAAAACTCTGATCAGGAGTTATATCCAGCTGGTGAAACAGCCTCCTGTTTCCCTGAGACACCCCAAATACTCATGACAAATCAGCCCGTTCTACAGAGAATACATCCACACAAGTAATGAGTGAAACACAATAGCTGAAAGAAATTACTGATAGTACGATCCTTAGCCAACATGCAGAGTATAAAAACGCTTTAATGTTCTATTTATAAGATGTGCCTCTGTTCTTACAGAATACATTAAATAGGCTGGCATTTAAATTGAGTGCCTTGGGGGAGATGCATCTCCTGAAGCATTTAGTTACCTACATTAAGAAACAAGACTTCTCCCCAGTTTAGCAACAGGTTTTATAAATATGTGAAAATTCTTTATGGATGTATTTGTTAAAAACACAAGATCTTTTTCACACCTGTAAAAGGCATTTAATAATCCTTAGGGAGAGTTTCTCCAGTTTCAATGAGTAAGGCATTATATTTGCTTTAAGTGGAATGGGAAGCAATTCTAATTGATCTTCTTGAGTTTCTTTAAAAAAAAAAGAAAAAAGAAAAAAGATGCTCTTAATTAAGCCTACAGTTATTATAAATCAATGGGGTGGCATGAAAAAATACTACTTACTAATTAAAAAAAACCTAATTGGATGCAGAATGTGGGCAGACAGATGCAGCATATATGCAACCAATCTCTAGGGAAAAAATGTCCAGGGTAAACATTTTAAAGTTTTTCTGTTGACTTAATAGTTATTCCACATAAATAAGCTCTCCTTGTTGATAGCCTCATTTTTTTCTTAAATGTAACGATTATAATTTTTTTTTGAGCATTGCAACTGTCAAAATATTATTACACAACACAGAGAAAATAAATGTATACTCTTTGATTGTGACCAAGATTGATTTGACCCTGATGCTGCTACTTTTGGAAACCAATTTTCTTAATCACATAGTCCTCTTTATGAAACAGCTCATTTATAGATTCTTCTTCTTTTATAAATGGAGGCAAGGTCAGCTACTCTTTAGCACAATATATTCCACTATGTCCATGCCTAAGATAGGAGGACTGAAAGAAAATTCTCTCTACGGAAAACACATTATACACCCCATTTCAATAGTGCATTATACATCAGTGTTTCAATGTATTAAATAATCTACATGATATAGTGGTCCATATTATGTATTCATTCCCCTGCAGCAGTTTCAGATTCTGTTCCACAGAATAATGTAATGCCACTCTCAGTTCTCGTCCTGCATCACTTTATTTCAGCTCATATTACTTCATTCTACATATGGTTCTGTATTATGGCAGAGTTACAATATGTGAATCACCATAACTGTGATATCCTGTCAATATCTATCGAGCGATAGGTCCCTTTCCTTCTATAAAATTACAAAATGAGCAAGACAAAATGTTACAGGGTTACCGAGTGCACCTTCAACACACAGTTCCATAGCTGGGTTTTCACCTGACTTATATTGCTCACCTTCAGAGCACACATTCATAAAGCAAGGGGTAAACTATTGCGTGTGAAGTAAATATTTTAAGAGGAACTGATTTCTGCAAGTATTCTTCAAAAGTAAGTATCAGAGGCCAGTGTTGCCATATGTTAATAAGTAGGGAATAATCTATGAATAACTACTGCATAAATAACCAGGACCTCATTAGAATTATGAGTCATGGAATATGAATTAACTGAATTAATCTTCTGGTAGTAATACCTCTTGGGGTCTTGTAAAAAAGACCACCTTTCCTCAGTCCTCCTTGAGCCACAGTTTCTTCTGGAGCCACTATGAGCAAACTGGTGCTGAAAAATACAATGCCTGGCAAGGATTGAAGAAAGGAGAAAAAGGACAAAACATGGTAGACTGGAATAGAGTGGATAAAGAGCCATAGAATCATAGAATGGTTTGGGCTGAAAGAGACCTTAAAGGTCATTTAGTTCCAAATTCCCTGCCATGAGAATTTGGCATGGAACTAGAGCAGGCTGCTCTGGGTCTCATGCAGCCTGATCTTGAACACTTCCAGGGATGAGGCATCCACAGCTTCCCTGGGCAGCCTGTTCCAGTGCTTCACCACCCCCCACAGTAAATCTAGCCTAAATCTCCCTCTTTCAGTTTGAACCCATTACTCCTGGTCCTATCACGACAGTTTCTGATGAAGAGTCCATCTCCAGTTTGCTTGCAGAACCCCTTGCAGAACTGGAAGGCTGTTATGGGGTCTTCATGCAACCAGAATTGTATTCATCCCCCTAATTATGATAAATAGTTTTTGGCTCAAAGTCTCCCCCATTCTAGTGGGGGAATGTTTAGTGACTTAGCACAGTAATTTTTTTGTAGATTTGCAGATGGAATAAAAAAGGGAATCTAAGCATTTTTGTATTCCATTTCTTATCTTTATTTCCCAACTCATGCCTGGTGAAAACAGTTTCTGAAAATGCTTGAGAAAGAGAAGGCTGAATGTAGCCCCTTCTAAACCCAAACTCCTCTGTAAATATAAATGGGATTTCAGCATAAAACAAAGCTTTGCAACTCTCGGTCTTCCAAGTCTATACATTCTGTTCTCAGCAAGAGCAGAGATTAATTAATCTAGCTAGAGTCTTCCATTTTGGCAAACTTCTTTTGGAGAAAAAAACCTGTTATTAGCTTTAGATATTTTTAATTACAAGTTTAAGAGATTAAAGACAAAGGGCATTTCTCAGATCCTTCAGTTTTTTTTAAAATAACTAAGTCTTTGATTAAGACACATTTAAAGGAAAATGATTAATCACACTTAAAGGAAAATTATTAATCACATTTAAAAGAAAATGATTAATCACAGTCAAGACACTGTCAATCTTAGGCTAATTCCCATTTCCACTAACACTTACACATGACAAAACCTACTGTACCAAAAAGCCAAGCTTGGCTGGACTAGCAATGAAATAGCTTCACCAAATTTGCTAAGGTGGCTCAGGCATTTTTCATCCCAGTTCCTTCAAAAAATTATCTAATCAAGTTTGCAGACAATAATTGTCTACTGAAAACAAAAACCAGTGCTCAACCAGAGTTGTAGTTCCACAACAGGTCAACAGACAGTATTTGTACAGGAAAACAATAAAAGAACAGACATAGTTTATATTTATTTAGTTAGTGTATTTTGAACCAGCAAGACTGACTATTTCACAAATCTGCACATGTCCTTCTGTGCACATGCTTAATTCATGCATTTAAAGGAGCTGGTTTCAGGATACATCTAGAAAGAAAAAAAAAATGGGTTTATCTTCCTGTGTTTTGTAAAGCTGTTTTGAAAACCTGTTCTCCAATGAACTGATGGAGATATCCAAAACAAGTAGCAAATACTTTTACTAAAAGTTACCACAGAAGTTTTTCTTCCTGACACAAGGAGCCTCTAAGACTGAAGTTTGCTTTCTGAAAGCTCCCCTCACTATTTAGGCAAGACTAGCACTAAGTGTGGTTGTCATGACATTGAGATGGGACACGGAGAGGTACAAAAAAAATCCATAGCATTAAAAATTCGATCATTTCATGTTCTGTGCAATGTCCCTATTTTTTCCCTTATTGCCATCATGGTGGGTACTAAACCATTTCACTATAAAATACAAATTCAAATATTTTCATATTTTTGTAGCACGCAATCATATACTCCTTTATTTTCTGTTACAGAATAGCTAGCCTGGTTTTTACAATGATAATTGGCCATAGACTTGAGGATACCATTTAATCTAAAAAAGGAGGTGGAAAATGCTGGTGGAGAAAAAGGGACAAAGAAAAGAGGCCATTCCAGTTACTTTTGAAGTAAGAAAGGTAAAGGTTTGAAGGATGAACCTGCAGTTTCAGCAGGTTTGGGACCTGATATTTGGGACCAAATGAGTCACCTAAGAGAAAAAGCAAGAACTTCTCCTCTCTGAAGAGGTCAGGCTTCCTGATGGAGCTGAAATACCTGCTCTCTAGACTGAGCACAGGAGCAAAAATGGATCACATAGAATTAATCCCCTTTTTCACTCTGTCATGCCCAAATCTGCAACCCTGAGTATTAAAGGATCATTTAAACACAGGGATCTGGTATCTTTCAAAAGTGAACAATCACTTACTATAGGGAAATTTATTTTAATGCTTGTACATACTATGCTCTGGTAGTCATACAGCTCCAGCTCTTGTTACATGAGCGTGGACTTGGATTGCAACTATCAGGTACCAATTCCAGTTAGATTTATATTCCAAAAATTAATTTCACCTAAAAAGTACCTAAAAGGCATTTATCATGTTTGATGTCACAGTTACAGCTTAAGACAAGATTGCACCTGCAGAGAAAAGACAAGGTTGTAACCGCAGTGGAAAAAAACAATGCAGAGAAGTTCAGAAAAAGCACAGGAGGAATGTCACACATTTTATAAGATCCTGGAAATTTTACAATTTCCACCTGTCTGGGTGAAGCTGAGGCAGCAGAGGATCTGCCATGTTCCCAACAGGTCAAGTGGACTGCACTGCACAGAGTCCACCTCGTACACTCGGGGGAGCTTCTTACCCCTGCAGTTATCTCACCTCTGATTCACATGGCCTGAACCCTTCTCCAGGGACTGAAGGATGTAACAGCTTTTGATGAAACTATCAAAGATCTGAGGCTGAAGCAGCAGCAGAGCACTTAGCAGTTTTTCAGGCAGCAGCCATGAGTGGATGGTACAGTCTTAACCACATGTCCCTTTCAGGATTTACTACACCTGGATCTAGGTCATATCACCTCACTGAATATCACCTACATCTTAGCATAACCTCAGTAAGAAAGAATCCTCTCTAAAGCCTTAATATGCACTGAAAACACCTGTGTTTATGAAAAACAATGGTTCTCACCAGAGTACAGCAGTTATCTGCTACCATAAAGAAATCTATCAAAAATTATTATCTAGTTTAGGACAAAGCAGCCTTTTATAGACCGTAAGTGTAACTGGAACACACATAACTTATTCCAATTAGCTGGAAGTCCTGACATAGCAGGTGGCAGCAGTGCATCCATTACTATAATGTGGAAAATATATGGTGCATGGCAACAGGCAGTTGTATTTGTCTTGATTATGGAACCTGGAAACAGCACTTTCTATCCTATCTGCTGTGGAAAAATCATTTTTTCTGACCTTCGAATGGAAACGAGCCTTTAACAATGTACACAGGTGACACTTCCATGTTTCTTCTGCTAAATGAATACCAGGGCTATGAGTCTTCTATGGACACTTAAACACCCATTACAAGAGAATTTGATTGTGAACATGAAGTAGAAAAAAGTCGAAAAGAATTTTAGGTTAAACAGGCACTTAGAAATCTCCCAAGCTAGATCAGGGAGCATGAAAAGATCCTTCTTACCACAGTACACAAGGCAACAGCAGTGCATGCACAAACAGCACATGTGAAATTATAATTCTTTGTCTCCCTTCTGGAAACAGTAATTATTTGCCATTATTGCTCTGAATCCATGCTGCAATTAAGGGTTTCCCTCTTGTCAATTCAGACATAGGAGATCTGGATCTAAACTCAGCCTGTCTTCTTAAACATGCCTATGTATCAATGGAAATTATATGAACAGAGCAGCTACTTCATCATTCCCACCACAGATGCCTAAAATATGAGAGATCAAACATGTCTAACCAGATTTATGTTTTACTATATTCTATTGCTAGAGGAAAAAAAAAAAACCAACAAAACAAAAAGCTTGTTGCAACTGGAAATGAGAGATTCCTGCACAGTCACACAAGACATTAAAATCTCTGAAGAAATAATATCCTGATGCTGTTGCTGACCATGTTTTAAAGCAGTGGATGACACTGTTGCAAATGCCTGACCTAAGAGCAATACTTGTAAATCCCTTTTAAAATAATAATTAGAGAATATTATTCCTTATCCATTCATGAAATATTTTACTCAAGATTGTTACCAGCCCTACAGGAGGATTTTTAATTTACCAATGGGTAGCCTGAGAACAATTGGCAATAAAACTTACTCCTGACTCCTGCCCTGGTCAAATACTCAATGTGAATACAGTCGTGCAATTATTTGGGACATCCAGAAAGCTGAAATCACACCTCTATATACAAGGGCAGCTTTTGAGATAAGACACAGGTAAATAAAGTCTAACTGTTAAGGATACAGGAGATCAGAACCTGGCTCATTAAACATTTCAATGGAATTTCTACCTTAGCTATCTTAATAATGTCTTATTGTCTTAATGCTTGCAATGTGTGCTGGTTTTGGCTGGGACAGAGTTCAATTTCTTCCTAGTACTTAGTATGGGGCTATGTTTTGGATTTGTGCTGGCAACAGTGTTGGTAATTCAGGGGTGTTTTAGTTATTGCTGAGCAGGGCTTACACAGAGTTGAGGCCTTTTTGGCTTCTCATCCCACCCCGCCGGTGAGCAGTGGGGTGCACGAGGAGTTGGGAGGGGCCACAGCTGGGACAGCTGACCCCAAATGACCAAGGGGACATTCCATACCTTGTGGCATCACATGCAGCATATAAATCTGGGGGAAGAAGGAAGAAGAAGGGGACATTTGGAGTGATGGTGTTCATCTTCCCAGGTCACTGTTACCTGTGATGGAGCCTGGATGTCCTGGGGATGGCTGAAGACCTGACTCTCCATGGGAAGGGGTGGAGAAATTCCTCAGTCTGCTTTGCTTGCATGCCTGACTTTTGCTTTACTTATTAAAGCATCTTTATCTCAAACAACAAGTTTTGTCACTTTAACTCTCCTGATTCTCTCCCCTACCCCACTGGTGGTGAGTGGGCGAGTGAGGGTGGGCCTTGTTTGGGGCCTGGGGTTGAAGCATGACACGATTCTTACTAAAAGGAAAATGTACACACACAAACACATCCATATACATACACATGGGCACGACTGAAGACTAGTCTGCTTCAAAAAGCCCATAATTTTGAATCCAGCAGAGGTTGCCAAAGATGACAGGTGAAGGTTTATAACACAACCAGGGAACTGGGATCACTGGTGATGAAACTGGGGTGTAAAACCTGGTATGTCCACACAATCCCATGGACAGTCTGCCTCTTCTGCAGACTCTGCTCTCCTCCAAGCCTCCTAACTCATCATATTTACTACACCAGAAAATGACTGATTTGGCCCTTATGTAGGTGTGTTTTCAGAAAAGCATATTTACGTAGGAGGCAAAGCATTACTTTCTTCTCTCAATAAAGAATTATTGGTAAAAGGAAAACAAAAATTATTAATGTTTTTCATTTAAAGTCATCTTCTCTGATAGGGACTGGATAAAAGACCAAAAATTCTAAGTATAATCATTTTATTTCACATGCATGAATTAGTATATGGGACAACTAAATGCCACCTGGTATCATCATCATGCCTACCAAGTTAAAACACAGTGTTTTGTTATTCTTACTAACCATTTGTGGGGGAAATTTTAATTCTGAAAGCAAAAGAGGCCTATCAAAAATACTCTGTTATAAGAAATTGTAAAAGAAGAGACAGGAAATGTTCATGCATATTGTTCATTTAAGGAAAAAAAGAAAGACAATGCTGCAGAAGATAAGAAAAATTATGCATAAGTAGAGGTCCATGCTAACTTTCAGCAAGGCTTTAGCCTCTTGTTTTCATTTATATTTAAGATACAAAGACATTTTAATTAAATTAGCATTTATATGGAGAGTTCATAAATTAATGGAACATTTAAGAAATACCCAGCATATAAAATGACATCCTTTAAATTGCTAGAATACCTGGATGACATTTCAGCATGTGTAGCTTTCACTTCAGGGATAATTCATTCGGCTGTCTGGGCAACAGTGTTTACCCTATACAATTTGCATCCACTAAAGACTCTATTGCTACATAAGATTCCCAGGAACATAAAACAAGCAACAGTGAAGGCCCTTTGTCTCCTTTCTAAAATTAAACAGGACTGTGCATATCTTGTGAGGCATTAGCTTCCCTCCCCACCCACCAGCTGGGGATGCTGGTCAGGCTGGAAGGAGAGCTGTAGCTCACTGGCAGACCAGCAATGTTCTCCTGGTTCTAGAGCTTGTGACAATGAAGAGGAAGTTTTATCCACTGGTCCAATCACACCTTGGTTTAGATAAACCTCACTGACATCTGAAGAGTGCTGTGTCTTCAACAGATCTGCCAGCACAAATGCTTTAAAAAGCAACGTAGATACCAAACCGAACTGGCAACCTTTCTGGAAGGCATGGTCATGAAATACTGCAGAATACAGCTTCCAGATATCTCTGCTAGGAGAGGATCTGACCTAGGTGTTTCTGGCACTAATGCTAGACCACAGTCAGCATCTTCCCTCTGTATGTCTGGGTACAGGCACACTTCAGGGCCAGGCCTGATGAAAAGACCTGAAAGCCAGGGCTTGGCAGCACCTTGAGCTAGTGAGGACATGGCTCATTCAATCACTATGAACACAGGACGCAGAAACTTCATATAACGTTAAAGTTTACCCATATTTCATTTTTTATTTTCAGAATATCTGAGTAATGATGTCAAAGAGAGTTTATTGTGCATAATATCACTGCATTAGTGAATCTGCCAGTCTGTGTATATTGAAATTACACCTAAAACAAGTTTACTGGCCAAAATACAACAGTTTGAATCAGCAACACTGCGTGCCAGTGATGACACTACCTAAACACCCAAATCTGAAATGCAAAGGACAAGCAGGGATCTGGAGAGTCCTCTTCTCTCACATCTGTTACAATATTTGATTCCACTTCCTAGAAAAATACTAGTAAGGTATGAACTTACCAAGAAATTGTAATTGTTTTTTCCCCTACCACAATTTAATACACTTTATCAGATAATTAAAATTGCAAAGCTGCAAGGTAAATGTTCTACAGGGTCTTTGTCTGACTGACTGCAAAAGTAAACATAGAGGCAGTGATTTAGAATTAAGATGGAATAGCTGAACATGGCAATACATCCTGACTTCTTTAAAAGGGTTATCTATAAATATTAGATATACACCAATACATTTTAACTACTATACCTTCATTGTGCATATTTAACTCCTTGACAATTATGCAGTATAGCTCAGAGCATTTGGATTGATGTCTCTGCTGAAATCAAAACCAAGAAACCTTTTATATATTGCTAAGTACTGTCCAAGAATATTTAATAGGCTCCAATGAAGATGTAACCAGGGTATATCTAAGGTAATGGAATAAGCTGTCCTCTAGCTCTGTTTATTAGGAAATACATCATTATTAAATCTTAATCCATTCCATAAGAAAGTAAGCAGAGGAGGAATAACTGCAGCAAGACAAATAGCCTTATTAGAAGAAGATCTAAGAATACCTTTATTTCAAAATTGGATTAGAGGTATGACAGACTGTGCCACATAGCAAAAAAAGGTCTGTGCCATTTATCAAGGAATCTAAAATTTGATAAAATGCATGTGTGTGCAGAAGGATCGTTTCATAAACACACTCAAGTGAATATGATACAATAAATTGAGCCTATAGACATGTGCTGAATAATTATTTATGATAGCAGTAAAATGTGATGGTGGCATTTATTATTTCAGGGTTTTCTCCATGACAGGTAATGGTTTTTTTTTTCCTTTCTAATTATGATTCAGTGCTACATCTTTATTTTTAGTTCTTCTACTGCATATATGGACCAAGCATATACTGTATGAAAAAACAGCACTTTAAAAATGCCTCAACACAATTAAAAACTTAATGCCACAAATCTAGAGTCTGAGAAAACACCTTTCTACATCAGAGAATACAAATTGACCTAGTACCTCCAAGAGCTACTAAAATTTCTCATTAACATTGTGTTTCTATTAGATAAGAGTAATGTTCCCTGATTTCTCATCTCTTCCTGCCGTGAGTGAAGAAAGTTATAAAGATGCCAAAGAAACAAAAGGACACTGATTCGAGTTTTATGCCCAGTAAACCTTGCTCTGAGGACTAAACAGACTTCATCAATGCAGATATTTTGTAGTGGACAAGTTCCATCCAGAAGACTTTGATGCACATTGTTAGTGTGCACTCATCCATTGGACTCAGTAAAATCTGGACTTTCAGGGGCAATCTTCAGCCTCATCGTCTTGCAAATCTTATTTGCAGCCCCTCCTCTCTACAGAGATCCCTCATGCCAGTGTAATATGAAAAAGGATTTCAGTACATGGGGAACAGCTTATTAATTTTACACAGCTCTTGAGCTATTTTGAAACCTACCCTGGAGAGTATTGTCAGCAGTAAAGAGTGATTATTTCCTCAGTTTTCTTGTCTTTTTCTATTCAATCCATCTGCTTAGCACAATGGGCTCATAACCTCTGACTGAAATTTCTAGATGCCACCATAATACAAATTTTAAAAACTGTAACATTCACTAACATAAGATATAAAAGACATGTTACAAGACATTTTATTAAAAAAAAAATTATGAAAGAAAGCTAATCTGACCTTTCCTCTGTAACTGTTGGCTCTTCATATCTGTGGGTATGGCACATGGTAAATCAGACAGACTCACTGCAATCTAGAAAGCCTTGCCCCGGTCATTGTCACAAAAAATGGCCTGTGAAATCACTCTGATGAACTGCTAATTATGCTAACAGTCCTACAGTAATGAAGGCAACTAATCCTTTTCAACAAAGCTGTCTTCATTGAATGAAATCCTCACCTCATTCACACTCACTCACGGATCTGAGAGAAAATACTTTCCCTACTGATGCCAACATTCAAACATCCAGAGCAATTACATGGAGAGGGAACATTTAAATGGCAAACAGTATATGTAAAACAAAATGACACGAGGTGAAGCCACCAGTTCAAATTTCGACTCAATGCATTATGAAAGCCCTTCTCACTTAATAGACATCAGATACCATGAGCAACTGGAATTACAAGACAAGCAGAGGCAACTGCCCCTCATATGGACATGAAAGCAATGATGGGGAGTTTGGAAAGATTTGATTTATACCAAAAGACAGGCAAACCTCATCTGTGAAGGGATGAGAGCTCAAAGTTTGGTGTTCTGGCATCCACAAAGATCAGTATTTTAACCCTTTTCTACATCTAAAATAATTATAATAGCTCTATAAAAATCAAAACAGTTAACTGTGGAGTTACTCCCTGGGGAGGGGGTGAGGGAAACACAGAAATTTTCACAGGGAGAAAATATGTCTTTTTCTTAAAAAAGGTATGCTGTCTGCTCAACTCATTTTCCTTTTCTTTGTCCCCTATCTCCTGTCTTTGCATACCCCTTTTTCTGTTTTGTTTTTTTTTTCCGCTTGTCAGTTCTGTGAATCCCACAGTGTGACCTACACAGCAAAGGAAGGAAGAGTGGTATTTGTTCAGTAACTAGCACGTTGTTTTAATGCTCCTGGATCTCAGCATTGGCACAACACAATGGGATGAAACAGCAACACAGAACTCGAGCCTTTCATTCCTTTTCCCATTCCAGGCTGCTGCGTGACTTATGGATAGATGCTTTTCACATTTAGGTGGGCAAAGCTGTGCATATTGCTGGGAACAAACCGGATGGCTGTTCATTAACAAGCACAAGCAAAGGCAGAGCAGAATAATCCTTAACCTGTGCTGTGCTGGTTTTGGCTTGACACGCAGTGGTGGGAAGAGCACTGCCCAAGGAATTGCTCACAGAGGGATGACTGAAGCCTGGCATACGCTGAGCCAGCATGGAATCTGCCCTGAGCTGTGCCAACGGAGAGCACAGTGCTACACACTCTGGCCATGCCCCAGATATGGCTCTTACATCACGGGCAAGTGCACAAGAGACACAGAGGGAATTTTCAGGTGGCCAGTCTGGCTACTGTGTGATTTCTTTGAATCATTCAAGAGGAGATGAATGCAAAGCTGATTCCCTGTGTCTCAGCTGCTCTCTGTGAAACAGGAATAACCATTCCAGACAAGCCTGTGCCAACATGGGCAGCAGTGAGACACCAGTGCGTGTGCAGGACAAGGGTTAATGCATGTGCCACTTTTCCACATGACAGAAACAGAGATTTTTTAGCAATGTTGAACACATTTACACAAAGTCTCATTTAGCAATAATGACTGCTCATTTTCTCCCTCTGATCTTCCTTTTCTTCCAAACTATACTTTGTCAATTAACTGACCCCTACAGAAGACAAAAGTACCATTACACACTGTATGCACATGTAAATTTATTCCTAGATTACATATAATTATATTTTTTTTCAGTTTTTTTTCCATTTCAAGTAATTACATTTGGAAAACAGAAATAAGGAAGAGAGTGATTATCAAATAACCAGCTGAGCTCAAGTTAATGACTTGAACCAAACAAAAAATATTTGCAAAATCCTGACATATTTACTCACACTACAATTGCTATGACCAGCTTAGGATAAGTCTTTCTCACATCTCCAGTAGTGACCTTGCAATGAAAAACTGACATTCATCCCTATCCCAAATGCCAGCAAACCAATATAGGATACACTGATCTCACTTAAACCACCTTTCCAAAGTGTGTAAGTTCCCTGGCACAAAAATTTGACCCTACAAGAACAATGAACAGATAGGATCTCGGGACTCTCCAGGTGAGTCACTTGTGATTTATATCAGCATCAAATAACTGCCTCTATTGCTATGTAGAAGATATATCACATGTTTTTCCAAATTTAATTGTTTACCTTTGCTGACCTCAGGCTCTTTGAAGCTAAGCTTCTGCACACTTATGTGGGAGCTGCATTTTCATTTAGATAATCATATAACTGGCAAAAACCACTGCCAGCTACTACTGAAATTTAAGTGTCTGGGTTAGGCATTTACAGGCCACTGTTCTTCTTAGCAGACCAATAACTCCTCTTATCTGCATGCTTAACTGCAGTTTTGCAATGTTTGCACAGTAAGAAAGTCAAACATCTCAAAATGAGATGTTTGTTTTTGCTGTTGTTACAAAATAATGTTGTTACTATTTTTTCTTCACCAAGTTCTCCCTCTAGATGCCATACAGTGGATTTTACTACACTCATGTCAGACAACAGCTAAAGCTGTCAGATTGTGCTGAGTGGTGAAAAGAAGCTTCATGAGCTAATGTGAGAAGATTCTACATAAGTTAAAAACCATCATTACAAAAATTGTTCTGGCTTCAGTCTTAGTGTGTGACTGGGTTTCTTGTTAGAAGTCAGCACGAGCAAAATGATCTTTTGGCCTATGTACCCTCACACACAACACCTTCTAGCCAACAAGTTCTAACAAAACCATATTGCAAGTTTCTTAGACTTAGGACTTGAAAAATAAGGTCTTCTAATTCATAAGGCATAACGGGAGCAATCACACTCCCACAAATTCAGTAAAATTTCCAAGAAATAAAAAGTTACTTGGAAAAGCTTTCAGCAATAAAATGACTGTAGTCTTTACCCTCACTTTCACTTGCCCATGTAATGTTCTATTTAGCCTCACTTGAGATAAGAGATTGTTTAGGAAGAGGACATTCACAGCATTTCTATTTTTTTCAGAATAATCGACAGCAGTATTTGAGAGCTGCTCTGAATGCCAGGGTTGGGGTGCATGCCCCAGGCAGATTTAAAATCCACAGCAAGGCAAACTGCAAACACAAACCAGCCTGAGAAGAGGATGACTGGAAAGATGGGGCTTGGATGAGCGCCACAGAATGTTCTGACCAATTGGGACACCAGGATTTTAGGACGCATCCATTTAGACACAGCCAAAGGGGCTAATCTCACATCTGTTGTTTTGTCACAACTTCTAAACCCTCTCTGTGGGCACTGACTATCAAAACCCAAAATAACGGCATGATTCAATTCATGGTCATATGTTTTCCATAAATATGGCAATTCATTATATTCTCTGAAAGCTCCCTCATAATTCTTGTCATGTGAAATAAAGTGAATGCATCCACTAACTGCACCAAACATTTCAAAAATGCACGTGTTTGCATTATGATTTGCAATATTTTGCCCACAGTTTAGGCAGCATTATTTTAGGGAGGGAGACCGGGGCAGAAGCCTTGTGCACTTGAGACACATTGTATCTGACAGAGGCAAAACCATCAGGTCATCCAGTGGAAATTTTGGCCTTGACCTCAATAAAATCAAATCAGGCCTGGGTCAATGATTAGAAACAGTGCCTTTTGTAGCGCTCACTTCCTTCACCTCTCCTCGTCTCCACTGGTCAGTCAGGAGGAGCCAAGTCCGTGGCAATTTGTCCCCTTCTCCTCTCCACCTACTTCCCAGGGCTCTAGAGCTGCTGTCACTGAGAAACACAACCAACTCCAGTGATTCAGTAATTCAGACAAGGATTAAGACTATATCTGATTCTTCTTCAAGGTAGAGAAATTTTCTCAAGTTTTTTTGAAATTTCTCCAAGTCTAGTCATTCTCTATTCTTCTTTATTTTACAAATGCAGATGAGCTGAATTAATTAAGTAAATTAGAGAAGCACTATCTCAGTTGTAGATATGAAGGGATAAAAGAACACATTTAGAAAGCAGTCAACTTGCTTTAGAAGCTTGTTGGCATTTCTTTGCATGTACAGCTGCAGTAAAAGAGAGCTAAAGAAAGAGTTAACACTTCTAACATTTTGGAGTAGTTGTCCAAGGGCACCCCCTGCTAAGGCTCCCTGAACACCAGAAGGATCTGAGCAAATCCTCTGTTGTCAAGCCTCTGTCTCTCCAAGTTTGAGCAGCAAGCTCTTCAGGATATACCTAGCCAGGGATTTTAAAGGAAGACTTGTCCTTGTGCCACTTACAGCTCAAATATGCAGTACAACAACAAAAAGTCTATGTACATTCCTCATCCCTCCAGGTAAACCTTGCCTCACCTCCCACCTTGTCTGGCCTTTTGGGATTTAGGGTCCCAGCTACGATGTGCTTATTGTATATGCACACTTTCTTTGTCAACCAAGCCCAAGTAAAAAGGCTTTTTGAATCTTAGGCTACCTACAGTGCATAAGCCACTCATACCCTTAATCTGGGCTATTTTGGTGGACTTGACCATTTCAGAGCTTTCAGAAATTCAGAATTCTTTTTCTACCATGGTTCAATAATTGGGGGTCAGAGATGGTGACTTCTCCTAAGCAAGGCACTCTCCCTACCACCTTACCCCAGTCCCATAGGGTGACATCCAGCAGCACTATTTCTTTGCTCCTCCTTTCACACTTTATTTCTCTGGCTCATTTTTTCAGTCAATTAAGAGGGAAGGGAATAATTAATTTGGTTGTTCTGACCAGTTGCATCTGTGGTTAATGAATATTGTCACTGAGTAGTTTTTTTAACATTTTCAACTCTTAGAGAAGCTCTCTCTTTTCCAACTTACCACTGTGGACCATTTTCTCATTATCATGGAACAACTGTGATATGTAAGAGCATGCACGTGCTTGTGCACAAATGTATATAAAGTCATGAGAAAGAGGCAAGGAAAGCCCTTCCAGACATCCATGTAGCTATTCAGAAGGAAAATAGTGCCTAAATGATGGTAAGTACATGGCCTATGTTTCTTGCTTTTAATTCTATAGAACAGTATTTTTATTTATAATAAACCTTTTTTCATCAAATTAGACTCTTCCATTCTCCTTATAATCACAGCTACATTCACAAGTCAGCTTATCATCACAGCGAGATCTATCAGCTCTGCCTACACTGTATTTACAAACCAGAAAGGGAGTTGTTAGCTTAGAAAAATGCATTACAGACACTGCGATAGACATGAGGACATCAAACTTAATCACAGAGAGATAAATTAACTGAGTCTGGGGAAAGACAAGAGAGAGGTCAGCAATGTCATCTTGATTACTCAGAAAGGTTGAGAACTACTGCAAACTTTGACCAAGGAAAGACAAAAGATAAACGTCAGTGAACGACACTATGTGATCCATTCAAACCACAATAATCAAGCCTATTTTCCTATGGTTAACCATGGTAATGACCATCTGGGTGAGAAAGGGGAGAAAATATTAGGAGTGCAGAATTGGTTGAGCTTAAATCACACTGGGTGTAGTAGTTTTGTCTACAGAGTTCTCCCTTGGAGTAAAATGAAGAGACAGAAGGAAATTTCCCTTAAAGCCAAGTCAACTTTTCACTATCAGAAAAAAATCCATCTTTGAAAATTAGAAACAGCAGGAAGTACACTGCATTGAATGCTAAATTAATTTCTTCTGATAACTTATTTCAAACAGTATTTAATTAAAAGACAATAGAACATGCTTTAAATCTAAAAAACGTGGTTACCATAGGCTGAGGCAAAAGTGGTGTTGCTGATAAGTGACAACAGTGCTGTTATTTATTTAGCTCTTGTAAAGGCACCCCAGTCAATCAATAGCTATGCATGTACCAAGGCAGTGGGACTTGTATAAAGATGCTTATCAGAAATCCATGGGCAACATTCCACTTTTGATTACAGTGCTGCAGACTGTCCCAGTCCTGAAGACTGAAGACTGTGGGCCTCCTTGACAAGCCATATTGACAGAAATAATAATATAGAAACCCAAGTTCCTAATATGCATATCCAACTGCACAGCCAATTAACCACTATGCTGACTGAAATTGCTTTGTTATTCATTCCATTCCAACTGATGTTAATACTTTGGCAGCTGATGGGGATAATAACTGATGGAGCATATTGGAAATTTTGAAAGGGGATATAAAATTTATATAATTTAAAGACATTGAGAAACTGCTATGCTTTACAGTCTTAAAACACGAAAATGTCTCAGTTGTGAGTACGAAGTACTCAGAGCAGGAGAAGTAGTATATATTTGAAAATCTCTGAATGAAAAGGAGGCATTTAAAAAGATTGTGATATACAAACAGGTTTGAAAAAACATTTTAAAAGGCAATTATAAGATGAAAATGAGACTTTTTCACCTCTACCTCTAACATCACACTGAGTAACAATGCTTGAACATCTGGAAACGTTTACTTTTGATGTTTTAATTAAAATATAACTCTTTTCTGCAACATAAGCACATTGTAGCCAAAAAATGTCATTTCATTCACCCTAATCCCTAAAACTATTCGGTTTATTATCTTTATATACCTAAAGAGCAATTCCAGTAAAATAAAAAAAAAAATAGTAAAAGGCCATAAAATTATTTTTACCTACACCAATTAGTTGGGGTTTTCCTACAGAATTAAAATGTTTTTTATACATCATAGGGACATCTTTCAAAGTTGTTTGGGTCATATACTTCACAGTGGTGGTATAAATTATTTCACTGCAGTGTTGCAATTCTGGTCCTGCAGTTTTTATTTGGTGAAAACTCCTGTGGAGCTCAACAGGCATCTTCCCTGAACAAGGGCTGCCTGACCACTGTACTCCAGTAACAGTGGGCTGGTGACTCTGCTGCAGAAGTCTTTCCACATGGACATCATATGGGTGAATCCAGTGCACGTGAGCCCTGCCAACAATGGTGAAGCAGAGCCTGGAAGAAGCTGGCCTAGCTCAGGAGTGGGAGATCAATATGCATGTCCCTGCTGCCACATCATGCTCTGGATGGAAAACACTGGAGGAGTGGATGTGCTGTGGTAACACACCATCCTCAGTTGTCAGCTCCAAAACATGCCAACTTCTATTCCTCAGAACTCTCATTTTCCACAAACCCTTATCCCTGCTCAGGAACTTTGCTGCTGAAGCTCAACCTCTTAAATCCCTCTACTGTTCCACTACAAAGGTCCCTAGAACCTAAACTACCACTTTCTTAAGATCTGCTCCCAGAACCCCATTCTCTCTACTTCAGGCTGCCTCTGCTCCTCCTAAACCACGGCCCCACATGTTAGTCCTAAGCCTCATCAAGTCAAATCTCTTCTGGCACTGAGTTAAGTCAGGCCTTTAAGTGCACAAGCCCTACTACACACAGAACTTGGCTCTTTCTGTTCTGCCCATGAGCACGTGGTCCTATTCTCTCCCCATTTTTGCCTTTTCTTTCCAAGCACATGCACATATCAACATGCAGATTTCATTATTCACCTCCTGGCTCCTATTCCCACAAATTTTTAAAAAAAGCAGAATCAGTTTGTATCTAGCCTCAGCAAGATCTTGAGAGCACAGAAAGAAGAAACAATCAGAAGTGGACGCACTGTACTTGTCATCTGGTAACTGAATTGTAGGGAATTGTGAGGCCTTAAGAGAGTAGACAGTAAGGAAGTGTTTGCAGGAAGGCAGGAGTGAATGTGGATGATGACAGCCATCCATATGGCTACACTTTTAACATATTCAACCCGCAATTTTCCCTTCACACGTGATCCATCATGTCCCTGGATTCTTAAAGAAACAGCCTGCTTCATTTAAAGTTACTGAGGAAGTTGCAATCTCTTTCATTTTTTATGGGTTTTGCCACGGATCATCCCCGCTTTTGTAATCTAGAGTATGAACTATTCTATCTACTCAAAAAAAACCCAAAAAAACCAGACTTCATGATAGATACAGCTATAACAAAAGCTATAGCCACCTTCTTAAATGGATCGAGTAGGTATGGACATAAATCATCAAATAAACCACATGCTACAAGAGACCACTGGTGAGGGCTAAGCAGCGTATGATTCAAATTTGTTAACATTAGTCTCTCTCTTACTTCTCTGTACTTCTCTTTACCTCGCTGATGTTGTGATCCACAGAATTATTTTCTTATTCCTTCCTGTGGTTAAACTTTCAAATCTTTCACCAATGTTTCACGTGAGTTTAATGAGAGTCAGAGAGCAAAATTGAAAAATCATTTGATCAAGCTCAAAAGATGTTGAATTTTGACTCTTGGTGTATTAAAAGACTGTGTGCTGAACTACTTTTTGTCTAATATGGTGAGCTAATTGCTCGGTTGGGATTCTGTTTATGTCTCTGTGAGGCAGGATACTGTCCGCTAAAACCACATGAGATCATACTACTAAGCAAAATCCCAGCAAAATTACCTGATGAGAATGTTAGCAGCAAGATTGTGGTTTGGTCTTTTTAAAAGAAATGGAAGAAATCCAACCATGCTGGGCTTTTGGCTTTGCTTATACTACTAGCTAAAATTGGGTTGGCTCAGGGAAAACTGAAAGATTAAAAAAATTAAACCCGAGAGGATGGGGGTGTCAGGGCTAGCCAGTGCAGGGGAAAAGGGGAAGGGTGTGGATGTCTGAGGACTGTGGTGATATTTATTGAGTGCCTGAACAAAGTGATCATTTCTCCTTCCTTTCACACTTCTAATTCACAATATTAGAGAGCAATGCTTCCATTTGGGATCGACTAATTGACCTGTCCTAAAAGCTCTTTTCCACTTTTAGCAGGTATGATGCTACAAGAAGCTGACAAAGTAACAAAAAAAGCTGCTATGAGGTCACCATAAAACTGAAGTTTTTTATGTACAACCGTATTAGACTAGAACAAAATAACTGCAAAACTGAATGGAGCTGATGCTGAAGGATACAAGCCTGAGAAGCAAATTCTCACCTGGCTAAGTCAGCAGGGGCTAGGGATACTGGAGAAGAGCAGGCAAGGAACAAGCACACACACACACACACCCACACCCTTCTCCCTCATCCAGCTCCCTCTGACTGATGCTTAGAGATACAGTGTTGGGCTCCACAGGAACTGTGTCCAACACTGCTCAGCCTGAGACAGAAATGCTTCTGTCAGGCTTACAGAAGCAAATGGGAACACCTCTCTGAAGAATTAATAATGAAAGGAATTAAACATTTTAAAATGCTATCAGATAGCAGAACGTCTCGCAAACACAGGAAAGCAAAGACACTTAGAGTTATCCAGTAAACATTCTGAAATGCTGCCTTATGACAGAGAACATCCCTCTTTTCATAAAATCAGCTACTTAACTTCTGGAGAGGCTCCTGGGCTTCCCTATGAAGTCCTTAAGTGACAGCTCCACCTCTTCATATTTCATTTTCTTTAAAAAGACCTATTTCTTCTGAGAAAGCTGCTTTTTTACACATCACCCTTTGACTGGGTTCAAGGTAATGCTTTCAAAAATTAGCAAAAGGTGTGATTTTAAAATGCTTTCTAAGGAATTGTAGCTGGTACCTCTACAGTGATGTTTCTTTTCCCCTCGTCCTTTTATCCTTCCCTCAAATGGATAGCAAGCACCTACATGATATCCCCATATGGACAGAAATTGAGACAATAATAAGCATATACATGTATCTGCACACACTTACATCTTTAATCCTCCCCATACATTACAGAACATGCAGCATTCTCAATGTTGCACCACCTCAAGTGCGCTACAGACAAGAGTGGTGGGCTGAATGTCTCAATTGTTTTGTTTTTAATTAGACCAGTCATACAACTTTTTAAAAAATAACAAAACGCTTAAGAAGAGGTATTTCTGTACACTTCATCTTTTCTAGCAGTTATGTATCAAAGGATATTTAGCACACAGTGGGAATTTTCAGGTAAACAATGGTACCGTTTCCACCAATACCAGCATTGTTAATCACTGGAAAAAATCCAATAATTCCTAAGTACCTCGTGCCTGCAACTAGGTCATCTTGAACAGAGAAGCAAAGGTTAAGTAGCAGATCTGGTTTTTACTTTGCAAAGCCTGTAAATGACATCGCATGGTCGTGCAAATGAAGCAAGGCGAGATGAGAAAATGAAGAGGAATGAAGCTGTATAATCTAATCAGAAACCAACAAGGGGATTTCTTTATCTTCTCTTCCTCCCTCGGAGACAAAGGGAGGCTTTAAATCCTTAAAGCACAGTCTGGTGCGTCGCTTTTTTTGACAGCTTCTGGTACTACCGAACATATGTATGCACATCTATTCTGCATGTATTGATGTGCAGGTTCTCACAAGTCTGCGTGCAAAAGGAAAGAGAACGGGGCTTTCCAAAGGGCACTGAAGCAGCTTCCTGTCACTTCAGAAACTAACTACCGGAGCACTGTCGTTCTTAAGCAAAATGTATCTCCACCTGGAAAGAATTTCATCTCCGTCCCTTTGCTGCCCGCTACAGTGGGCATCGCTTCCCTGCCTCAGTGTCTCAGCGCTTACCGCTCCCCCGATCCCCAGCATAATGAGCTGACCTTTGCTTTAGTTCATCGACTTTCGACCAAGGTAATGAACTGGAAGCAGCACAATCATCACCAGCGGTTTAAGCAGCGCACCGGCTCCCTCCCCGCCCCTCGCTCCGCGCCGGGCTCCCCGGGCGCCCTGCCCTGCCCTGCTTCCGCCGCGGGGGCGGCTTGCCCGGAGCGTGTGTCCCCGCACTGGGGCAGGGAGGGGACCGAGGGAGGGGACCGGGGTGGGGGAAACGAGGCGGGGCGCTCCCAGCCGGGGGCCGCAGCTCCGGGCGCCTCCGGGCTGGGCTTTCCAGGCGGCCGCCTCTGCGGCGGGGCAGGGAGCGGCGGGGTGCGGGAGAGCCTCCGCTCCAGAGCCTGCCCCGCGACTGCAGACCCCGCAGCGACCCCGCGGGGCGCACGGCACGGGCACGCCGCCAGCCCCAGGGGATGCCCGGCGGCCCCGGCAGCATCCCCCGCCCAGCCGGGGGCCGGCCGAGCCCCCGCCCTGCCGGGAGCGGCGGGACGGGCCCGCACCCCGCCCGGCGGGGCTCCCGGCGGGCCCGGCCCCGCAGCCCAGCCCTTCTCCGCCGTCTGCTCGTCCTCCCCCCGAGCGCCGCCGCAGCCCCGGCCCGCGGGGTCCCGCAGCCCGCTGCTGACCTCTGCGGGGCGGCGCGCCCCCGACCGCGCAGGGACCGAGCGGCACCGAACCCACCGTGTCCGCCTCGCAAGGAAGCCGGTGACCTGTAGATAGCGATAGGCACTGAATGATGTTTGCTGCTGCCGTGGAAATGGTGAATGTGGTGAGCGCCCAAACTGGAGGCGCCCCACGCCACCCCAAGGAGGCCGCTGAGAGTGAGCGGGACTATCCAGAGCAGGGCCAAGCCGCCGCCGGTGCTGCTGCTGCCGCTGCTGGCGGGTCCCGGCTCCGGGCTGCCCCTAAGGAGCCCCCCCATCCTCCGGTGCGCGACGAGCCGGCCCGCGGCGTCCTCGGGAGGAGCAGCAGCCACAGCAACGGAGGCAAACTTTGGGCAGAGGCGCTCGCACACTCGCACACGGCGCTGGCTGCAGCTCACGGCACCAGGCGAGCCATCTCTTCCCTTTGGGAAAGCCTATGAGGATCCTTTTTTCCAGGTCTTCTTCTACCCAAAACAATCCGAGACATAGTCAGAGAATCCAGGCAGTTCAGAGCCTTCGCAAAGAGGTGGAAGTGGGGAAAAGCCCCGCGCCCAAACAATCGTTAGTTTCAGCTTTCCCGGGGCTGGTGCTCATTAACAATACTCCACAGTTGCAAGGGCTACGAGAATGCCAAGCATTCCCACATCCTCAGTAATCCAGAGTGTAGCCAATCATGCCACATTTCTGCTAAGGAAGAAAAAAGGGGATGCCACTCCATCAGCCAGCGCTGGGAAAGCAGAGAAAAATCAAACTGCTGCTCTTCCCTCCATTCATCTCCAAACTGGTGAGCCCTCACCGAGCGAGCTCTCTCCCGGCGCGCACACACTCACACTCGCGAACACACACTCACACACTCGCACACGCGCCAGACAATAATCAGGCTGCTCCGGCAATCTCAATGGTCTGGCTATTGACAGTAATACCCGAGGATGTTTTCAGGGAGAATAGTGCACCCTTATGAAAGAAGCTGGGAAAAAAAAAATAAAAATAAAAATAAGCACGCTTGCGAGGAGCAGGGCTATGCAAATCTGCAGTCTCCGAACAGCAAATCGCTGAGGCTTGGATGCAATGCAGAGGACGAGCCTATGTTAAAGAGGGAGGCTGAGTTCAGCTCCCACACAGTCGCGCTGCCTCTCCTCAGCCTTTCGGGAGCCGCGCACTGCCAGAACGCGGCTCGGGCGGTGTGGAGGGGACACACACACACTCACACACACACACACACACACACTCACACGCCTCTCCTCCCCACCCGCGCCGCGGAGTCAGCAGCACGGCGGGAGCACTTCCCCTCCTCCGATAGTTCTGAGGTACCAGTGTCTTGAAAACCCACTTTCATCTTAAAAAGAACGATTTCGGGGTCTTTTAATTGGCCTAAACTTCTCCCGTCAGATGTTTCCCTCCGTCTATTCGGGCACCGGCTGTGATTATCCGATAATTATACACACGGCGCCGAACAAAGAGTTACCGGGATTTTCTCCGGCACTACTCAACTACCGCACCTCGGCCGCCCACCGCAGCCGCGGCCGCAAACTGGGCTGAAATAAAGCCTTTCTGAGCCGAGCCCCCCCGTTCCCCCGCAGCTGCAGGGCGGCGCCGGCAGCTCCCGCACGGCCACCCGGGTGCGGGGCCGCTCGCCCTACGCCTACCCCCAAAACAGGGGGGAAGGCTACCCTACACCACCACCACCCCCGCACACACACAGAGCCGAGGGTGCCCGTGGGAGCCGCTGTCACATTTAAAAGCCAAGGGTCGGTATTCTAAGGGCCAGCCTATCACCCCGCGGCGGGTCCTGCGCCCCCCGGAGCCGGGCGCGGAGGCGCAGCCCCTGCAGTACCGCACCTGGGCACAGCAGGGTGTGCGAGCCGCACACTCCCGGCCCTCCTCTCCCTGCCTCCCTCCCTCCCCCGCTCCCAGCCTGCCGTAGATCTTGTGCCATGCCTTCAGCAGCATGAGATCATGGGTGCGGGGTGCGGATGCGTGAAAGCGAGAGGGCGAGCGGTGGGCGTGAGAATGGGGTTTTTTTATACATTTCGCGTTAATTTAAAAGAAAACCGCTGCAATTTGCCGAGGCGCTAATTCCCGCGGGTGCGAAGGGAAGTCGCAACCTTTGCTCAGCTGCGTAGGTTGAGGAACGAGAAAGGCGTTTCGCCCCGGCTCCGCTCAGCCCAGGGCGGATCGCTCCCCCCGGCGACAGAAACGCCCTTCACCGCGGGGTCGTGCCGGGGGCCTCACACAGCGACGAAAGGACCCCGAACACCCGGAGCAGCTGCGAGCAAGCGGCAACTCCTGCCCTGACCCGGGGGCGGTGCTGGTCACACCCCTGCCCACCTGGACGCGTCGCATCCCGCACCCGAAGTTTTGCCAAGACGCCGAGGTAAATTACAACAAAGCCTTAATGCAGTGAGGCGAGCAGCAGTCCCAGAGTCCGAGCTCTTTCTGCGCTCCGTGGAAGGGCAGACACGCACCCCGAAGGAAGCCCGCATCCTCCCTGGCCCGGGGCAGCACCCCTGCGGGGCAGGAGTCACCCTCTAACACCCCCGGCTCTCCAGAGAGAAAGGCAGCTTAGGTGGAAGTCAGTGACTTTTCCAACCTGTCTCCAAAAGCCTGCTTGTGAAAGAAGGAACACCAATTTTCCAAACTATCAGCTTTCAACTGTCATGCACTGTCACCTCCTAAAAAAAATAAAAGACAAGAAATTCTCTAAGTTTCAGAGTTAGGGAAAGAAGGAAAAAAATGAATGAAACCTTAAAGAAATGTCAGCCTGGATTCGACAGCTCTCATAAAATTAAACCTCCTGATATATGTTTCCTGTTCATGCAAGTAATATGTGTTAGAAATTTCATCCATAAATACCACTAGGTTTTCTATCAATCTGACTTGGGAAACAAAATATTTCAGTCACTGGAACCAGTTTTTCATTAAACTGTTCACATGTTGCTGCTGTTTTAGAAACAGGCAGTAGTTAACTTGACTGTTCTTAATGATTCTAGACATCCTACAGACGAGGAACTTAAAATTGTTATCACTCCTCTGAAATAGGAAGCTGGTATTGCCAATCGTGTAATGATACAGTTGGCAACGCAGTTGTTCAGATAAAATTTCAGTTGGCAAATCCTGTCTAGACTGACTTTGCTCGTCTGTGCTGTTACAAGGCTGCCATTGGGAGCTGTATTGTGCTGCCTTACAGTGGGAGTTTCCCTGCTGGCATCCAGGAAAGCATGGCTCCATCCCCATTGAGGGATTCCCCATTAGGTGTAACCTGCCTTTCCATCCCAAGCACAATTTGTTCCACTTTGGTTGAAGATACACTTCGGTGTGGATTCAGAAGGACTTTCTGTAAGTACTCTGTATTGCTGGATATCTTTGTAGTTTGAGTACCTTAATCTAAATTCTTGCTCCATCTGCCATCTACTGTGCCAGGGAGGCCTAAAGTGCTTAAAAAACAAGGACGAATGAATAAAATGTTTAGGTACTTCCAAGGTACTTCATTTAATATTTTACTGAAGATAAAAGGGGTTTTTAAGCACTCTACTTTATTAAATATGTACTATTTATGCAGAGCACATACACAACTGCCACTAAAGTTTCTAGTTTCAATCTGTGCCTGGAGACTACTTAGAGAAGTTGTTTTTTCTCATCAGATAGACTATAATGGGTCATTTTTAGGTGCTACATTATGATATTAAACGCTACTTAGGGACTGTTAAATTAATGGATTGTTTTGCTGCTGCGCATCCAAACCAAGAGTTGAGTACACAAAGGCCAAATCTTCACAAAACTATTTAGGCATCTAGCTCTTACTTAAGTGCCCTATTAAAGTGTGAATGGGATGACTGCCCTCTAAGTAGGCATCCCTTTCTGGATCTGGCAACGTGATCAGCACTTTGCGTGTAGCAGCTCTAATTTTAACAACATTTGACATTTTTCTGGCTCTGCACTCTGAACCACAAACAAGAGAGGACTATCTAAGTTTCATGGGGGAGAAAGGTGATCTAATGCAGTGCAAGGGTGAGAAATGGGAGAGAACTGATTTGCAGAAAATATTAAAAGATTGAAAATTAAAAGAATACCAGGAAGGTGAAGAAGAAAGTGTATGAAAGCAAGATGGAGAGAGACAGGAAGGCAAAATAAGGACATTCCAGGAAGTAAAATCATCTCCTGATTAATTTTTTTTCTTGTTTTTTCAGCAAGCTAATAACACTTCTTTCCAATTTGAAGTATCTGCTAGTCAGATACTTATAAGTTTTGCATGTTTTGATTTAAAGGAGCTTGCAGGTGAGTGTCGGTTTCTTTTCTCAAGTAACAAGTGATAGAACAAGAAGAAATGGCCTCAAGTCACTCCAGAGAAAGTTTAGATTGGGTATTTGGAAAAATTTCTGCAAGTGTTGTCAAGCATTTGAACAGGCTGCCCAGGGCAGTGGTGAATTAATCATTCCTGGAAGTATTTAAAAGACTTGTAGAGATTTGGATTAGATATTGGGAAGACATTCTTTACTGTGAGGGTGCTGAGGCACTGGCACAGGGTGCCCAGAGAAGCTGTGGATGCCCCATCCCTGGAAGTGTTCAAGGCCAGGTTGGATGGAGCTCTGAGCAACCTGGTCTAGTGGGAAGTGCCCCTGCCTGGGCTTGGAATGAGATCATCTTTGAGGTCCCTTTCAACCCAAACCATTCCAGGATTCTATGTGGCACTTAGGGACATGATTCAGTGGCAGACTTGACAGTTCTAGGTTAGTGGTGATCTTAAGGGTCTCTTCCAACCTAAATAGTTCCATGATTCTGTGATCCTATTTAGAAAGTTTAATTGGGTGTTTTGGCACTTGGAGTTACGCTTTTTAATGACCAGTTAAAAGCTTCTGCAAGTAAACACTATGAAAACCAAAGGTAAGCAGCATTTCTTATTTAAAATGATTGCCTTTTTTTACCCCTTGCTGACATAAGAGTATGAATTTTTGTTATCTGAGGACTAACTGAAGTTGAAATAACCTGGTTTTAATCCCCAAGGACACAGAATTGTACTCCCAACACAATCAACATGCTGGTATGTCTATGGAGGTTCACTCAAAGAAGGAAGAAATGGTACAAAAGAAGGCAACAAACAAGAGTTTGTGTAAACAAATAAATGTTCCACTGCAGGCATAGCAAATAAAGTGTGAAAATGAACTGTAGGGTTCAAGGTAGTTTTTCGTATCTCAACAACTTATCTCAGTGAAGTTAGTCCCATTTAACACTTACCCTGTGCAGTTCACATTGGTAGTAAATGTGACTTTTAATCAAAGTATTTCCACCAAATGAACTCTTAATACCAGTAGGCTCCTAAATTTTTGAGCAAGAATATCCTTAACTGTGAGAACACATCTTTCCCTGATTTCTTCCAGTGCCATTATGCTATAACACCAAATGCTCCCAAAGAAAATTCATACAAACAAAAAAAGTACACCCATGAATATAGTTTACATCACTTCCTCAAACAAAATCAGATACTTCTTGCTGGTATGACCACATCTCTCTGCAATGGTACAGACAGATCAGCTAAGATGGACAACTTCAGCAACACCAGCAAAACTGAAGTGCAGACCATGCCTTAGGCCAGCAGAAGCTGTCAGTTAAATTCAGGCGTCCTTTTGGTTAAGTGCCACCTTATGCAACCAGTCTCCTCTGGCCACCTCTAGTTAATGCTGCACTTAGTGTAGCAACATCCACTCTTAAACTCCTGAAGCTCAAGTGCTGTTCAGCAAAAAAAACCAAAACAAAACAACAAAACAAAACAAAAAAAAACCAACAAAAACCCAATCCAAAACACCTCCACAAATCTGTAACTGTATTACAGGAATACTACATAATTAATTATGCACAGCTTTAACACACTACCTGTGTTTTATGTTACATGTTTTCCCCACTGCTAGGCTTGGACTCTCCCTTAATTTGAAAACACATGGACATTTGTGATTACAATTAAACAGAGCAGAATTTATGTTTATACAGCCCAGACAGAGGCTTAGAGAATAAAAGAGTCAAGCTAATGTTTCCTCTTCCCACTATAAGCGCTGCTTAATTTACTGACCTATACATTGTAGCTCCCAGTACTTTTACTGATGTCTGATAACATTGGAGGGTGTAACTTTCTTTTTTTAAACAGCAGAGAATGTTCCTTTCAAAAGCCAGTTAGTTGCAAGATACTGAACCAAGGCCTGTCATCCATGTCCAGTTTGTGTCCTAACCCTACATAACCTAGGGCAGAAACCATTTAAGCCAATAAACGTTATCATATGAAGTACTTGAAGACTTGGAAGGTAAAAAATATTATTCTAGGGGGATGGATGGAGTATTTGTGCAGCCATAAAATGCACAGAAATTCGAAATTTTGGTACTTGTGTAATAAAGGGGAGCTGACAAAGGAAATACTAGGCTGCTTTCTCTGTAGTGCAGCTATTCTCTCACTATGCATAGTTCAAAACAAATCCTGGTACAGTTAATAAGTCTTTCTGTCCATCCAGATA
The DNA here is from genome assembly GCF_000738735.6 of Corvus cornix cornix. Taxonomy (NCBI): domain Eukaryota; kingdom Metazoa; phylum Chordata; class Aves; order Passeriformes; family Corvidae; genus Corvus; species Corvus cornix. The sequence continues at coordinate 16,196,360 of NC_047056.1, forward strand.
GGCTTAAATCTTCATAATAAATGTTTCTTGACTCTGTGTGTATAAAGTAATTTCTTTCCCTCTATTCCTTGCTGTCAAAAGCAAGCTGATTTCCATTTTGTTTCATTTCATTGAAGCCATGCACATAAGCCAGATCTTTTCAATTTAGAACCGAAAGGGCTTGTGGAGAACATTTTCCAATGGGGAATGTTGACTTTGGAGAGAAGGTCCCTCTTGGTCGGTCCATAAGTCATCTGGGCACTTTTCCAGGTCTGTTCATCCTTACTTGAGTTAGCCCTGATTTGACCTGGCTTGAGGAGGATGGCTCAGAATCCACTGGGGCTGCCTTTTGCTGGCTCCTGGTGCTGCGATGCCACTTAATGTCGTATTTTCTTTTCTTTTTTTTTGGTTTAACTTCTCACAAAGAGTTCTAACACTTTGTATACATTCCCATTTTGACTCCAACCTAAAGCCACAGGAATTAAGGCCAAGTCCACCTGCGTGTACATAGAGGCATTTGAGAGATTTGTAGTCCTGTAGCAAACGCTCTGTAGCCATGTTCTCTCTGGCCTACCACATGAGTGGTTAATTCTATGGGCAACTAGGCTGCTGCAGCAGAACCTGCAAAAGTCTCTCTGATTTCTCCCAGTGCTGCTGCAGGAACTGGCACTGCATTGCCGCAGAAAAGAGAGATCCCTGGTACAGCTTGAATGCTACTGATTTGAACTCCTTAGCAAATACCCCAGCTAGGGACAAAAAAAAAGCCACCACAAAAATAGGTTGTAAGTTAGTCACCAAGAAGTTTGATGAGAAATGCCAATAAAAGAACCCAGTATTGTGCTTTTTTGTATCCAGTACAAGCACACGAAGCATATGCAAAGCCTATTTGTTGATAAAGGCCTCCAGAAATAGGAGAAGTGTGTGTATTACAGAGTTGTTTGCAGTCCTTGATATTGTTTACCACGCACAATAACTGAGATATTAAATGCCATGTCAAGGAAAGCTCACAATAGACTCATAGTGCAACAGCCACAAAATGGGGAAATTGAGTTTAAAGACCTTGCAATGTAAAGTTGATTGGTTTGTTTGTTTGTTTTTGTGGGAAGCTCACTGGTAGCCAAGAGAGCGCTACATGATGTTTGTGGGGCACCTAAAGTCAGGAGTGCATTTTTAAACAGGTTTTCCTGACAGAACTTCTAAGATATCACCCATTATGAGTCATGAACATCACACAACACCCCTCACTTTTCCGGCCTTGGCTGAGAAGAGGATGTACAATGAAGTTCCACCTCCTGCCTTCCTTGATTGCGTTAGTCCTACTACAATCTCGGCAAAGACAGGGATAAGGTACAGCCATCTACTCTTTCTCCAGTGCAATACATTTCTTTAGACTCCAGACAGCAGTAGTGCTACAAGTCAGCTGTAGAAAGAACTGAATCTAAAAAGCAGAGTTGCAAGAAGATGACATGAACTTTTGGCAGTCGTAACTTGAAAATGTCCAAATACTTATTTAGCTTTAAGCATCTTTCTTTCTTTTTTTTTCTTTCCTCCAGAAAAAGTGTCACCATTGAGCAGAACACATTTGTAATGCCAAGCAAATTTGCTATAGCTGAGTTATGAACCTCTGAACATACAGGTTTAAAATGAAAATGCTGACCTAATCTTAAATGTAGTGGTACAAATACCGCCACAACAATAATCCTTGTAATCTAATATACTAGCCCTAGGGGGATGGAGACTAAATTGCTGGTTCCAGAGAGCCTTTCTGAGGCTCAATTCAAATTGCATAATTATTCTACATCCTTCGAGTTCTTTAAAATACATTTCAGATGCAGTATTGTACATTCCAAAATATTTGTTCTTCAGAGATTGATTTCACTATTTTTTCTACCTTAAAGAGATATATGACCTCGGAGGCATGTGAAAAATCATTTATCAAGTTTAGACTGTGTAACACTCTTTTGTGTGTGAAAGACTTACTTTTTTTCTAGATTCCCTCAGTTATGTTGCCAAGGTGATTCCCCCAGAGAGCCATGTGTTTATCTTGACAGGTGTTATAGAGATCTGGGGAATCTCAGTGGAATTGTTACTAGTTGCTTTGAGGTACAGTAGAAAACATTAAGTCTGCAAACTAATGAACTTACCTTATTACATTCTAAATAAAATAAACCACAGAGTAAGTTGGATTAATCTACTAATGCCTTTCTAATGAAGCTTTTATTGGGCATATGGTGTGGTCTTGCTACTTTCCTCATATAGTTAGCACAAGCTAAAACTCAAAATAAAACCTACGTGTACCTCTTCTGTGACATACCAGTCTCAAAAACTTGCCATCACAATGGTATTCAGACTGCTATTTTACTGGCATAACCTCTCATTACGGTTTGCAAGACTAAATGGATTAAAAAACCAAGAAAGCAATCAGATGAAAAAGGAAACAGGAGACACCACTGTTAGGAAAAGAGAAAATACAACTTCTACTGCTGTTTCTGGTGGGAAACTTAAAACCACTGCTGGTAACTTACAATTACTCTAAAATCCATTCCGTGACCTGTCCTGACAATGTCAGGGAATCATTAATTAAGCACTGTAACTTCCAAAGTTAAATAATCATTCTTTAGTTACAGTCCATTTGTGTTTTCCAGCACAGAGCTGTAACACACTGTATTTTTGTAGTGCATATTAGAAGCAATAAAACAATAGGTGCTTTTAACAAAAAAGAATGAGTCTTAAGCAAGGTGAAACAGAACACCATCATTTTCAACTGGCTATGCCTTTTGCTTCTAATTGCCACTTTCTTTCTCTCTGTATATGTACAAGATCAGAACACAAGAAAAAAACATTCCTTAGCAACATTCATCTTCTGGGAACATGCTGCTGAATTTAGGTATAAAACCATAACGAAGTCTCAAAGAATAGCAATAGCTCATATACTTCAGCTTTGATATACTACTTCAAATCCTTAATCTCCTCTTTTCAGATTTCCACATAAAGTTTTACTCTGCTTCCATATTTGCAAATGCCCATTCGAGACAAAAAATCTTTTCATATCCAGGCTCTCCCCTCCCTGTATTTACTTCAACAACAAATTAGCAGCCAAATTTTTCTCTTTCTTTTTTTTTTTTTTTTTTTTGTAGAGCATAAGAAAATAGATAGAGTGAAAACAGAGTGAGAACACAGTTTTTCTTTCCTTCAGCACCAGCAGCCAGAAACAGTATGAAAGCAATGGATCATGAAGAAAAGCAATTTCCTACTTCAGGGATTAAGCAATACTCTCTTTTGTAATGTTAAATGAAAGTTTTAGTTAGTTTTTTTTCCAAGTAATACTGATTTTTTTCCCCCAATGTAAATAAATACGCACTGGAGAAGCTCCAATAGTCGCAAACACATCACTTTCTAGCCAATCAATAACACAGATAAAGCCCTTTGTGTTGTACTTCTTTCAGCAGGCCTATTGATAGGGGAAGAAAAATTAAGCTACTACAGAAGCCAAAGGTAATTAACTTAACGAGAGAGAATATCTGATAGTATACACATTCTGTTCTTTTCTTAAGGACAAATATAGGGGATTCTAATATAGAAAATAGACAGACTTTTGGGGAAGCATTCAAGTAGGGACAACTATCTGCGTTTTACTGGCATGTCTCTCATCCAGTGCCACTGTAATATGAATTACCTGTTGTGATGATTGATGGCTAGACTATCAGATGAGGTACCACACCCCTCCTCTAAAACATAATCCTACACTTCTCTTCGGTAGTATGGAAAACATGGAACTTCCACACCTGCCTCTGCCACAGTTTTTCAAAATGCAGCCTTGGACAAATCACTATGAAGCATTTGGCATTTGATGGCCAATTGGCAAGCTGGGTCAATGTTACCAGTCCCAAAGACAAAGGGTATTTGCAAGAGTAAGGCTTGGTGGAATTACACCCTTCACACCAATGCTGAAAGGTTCCAAAAGATTTAATCTTCCAGCGCTATTGAACAGAACATTGCAGGATTAAGTCTTCTCCACCTACAAGTTTGTGTCTATAAAGCTCTGACACGAATATTCAGTGCAACTTTAAAGCCAATGCTCTGTTTAAAGCACTTTGAGATTGCTTCCTGATGAATGCCAATGTTTGTAACTATGGAAGTGTGGGCCTCCCTCAATTTTTATACATAGATAGATGGAAATCCTGTAAATATTTGATCAACTTTGCTTAAAGGGACAATTAGTATGGGAAAACATTACCACCGTAAAGAAACTTTCTTGGCCAAGCTTGTTCTCCTTAGCATATATGCAAATAACAGCTGCAAATATCAAGAGACTGGAAACAGAAAATAATTTTATTCATACCTGTGTTTTAGTTTTTAATGAATTACATCTAAAAAAATTCCCAGCTAAAATGAAAAGTGCCTGCTATGTAATTAAAATGAAGAGTCACAACCAGCTTATCTTTAAAAGCAGGCTGTAACAGGAAAGAAAATCCAGGACTTCTCAGCTGCTATTTTATGGCTCTATCAAAACTTGCCTAATTTTACCTATTTATTTCAGTGCATAATAAAAGATGTACTCAGAGAAAAAATGTGCAATGCATACATATTTTTAAAGGCTTAGAAAGCCAGCAGCTTTCTTTTAGCACCCTTGGATCTAATTTTGTTTCTAACAAGTAAAATGAGAAGAATAGGTCCCTGAAAAGGATTATGGTCTGAAACCTACTCTTTGAATCTTTGCACATGCTAAAGCTATCATAAATTTGAATAGAAAAGATGGGTGGTCTGCTCACCATCTTTGGTTACAGAGTTGAGCATTACTGCCCAGAAAAATCTTATGGGTTTCATCAGGAAGGTTTCAGAAACCACTGTATTGAACCACCAGCCTATAATAGCACTTCCACATTTCACAGGATGTCAGTTCCTGGAGCTGTTTTTTCTTTGATGCACACAAAGTACTGCCAGTAATTTCAATCAGAATTATGCCATGCACTGGAGGAAGGCAATCACATAATATGAATTATCACATTTTTTCCATATCCCTGCCTCTCGCAGAAGTGCTGTTTTGTTAGAGGAGTTGGTACAGTATATACTACTGATTTGTGGCTGCTTTGTTTAAAAAAAGCTTAGTACTGGTGTAGTTCTTCTCATCCAGATATATCAAAGCACTTCATAAAGCAGCAAAAGCAGTGGAACCAAGAAAAGACTTACAGTCTTTTTTTTTTTTTTAAATTTGGTAACATGAAATGCTCTCAAATTATTTGTAGTGAGAAATAAAGGGAACATTATGAAAATTAAAGAATCACATTTTTAAAAATTACTTCATTTTTAAAATTATGTTCCCTTTCATAAATTTTATGGTCTTAGTTTAAAAAAGTTAAATGCTTTTTCTTTATTGCTATTTTTCAGTTGGGATTGAACAAATCTTCTTTCAAATACTTTCTTTTCGGAGAGACCTCTGAACCTAATATTAGTTAATTCTTGTAACTCAAATCAGGGCATTTCACTCAATAAAACTCTTACCCTTGATGCACTTGCATTGCGTGGGACAACGAGCAACAATCCTTTGGCTAAGAGTGAACATCTATGCCAAAATTCCAATCACACAAAGGTTTATGAATTAGAGCACATGCAAGAGCAATGCTTGTGTTGCCATGCATTTTTGAGCTCCAAAATGCACACAGTGGTCAAAACCCACAAAGTGAGGGTTGAAGGACAGATTGTTTCAGCAAACACCCCACTGACCCAAATGGAATTTACCCAAGTCAGAGGCCTGGGCTCTGCCATATTGCTGAAATATTCCAGCAAAATCAATATGAGCTATAAATTTTTAGAAGCCATTTTCAATTCTCACCTACTTTGCACTAATGATCAATTTATCATTAATGCAGAAAGAGATTTAAAGCAATGTTTATGCCATTAAAATAAATATCCATTAGCTATAGAGGATATCCCACAAGTACATTTGCTTCTGGTGGAATTCTTCCAGAACACTGGATCTATATACAGTATAATATAATGATATTTAACTGGTAATGAGCTATTGAATTTCACAGGGGGAAATAGCTTACAACCTTAAAAACTTCTAAAGTAACTTCTCTAGTCAAGATGGGCTTCAATTATACAACTCAGTATATGAAAAAGTTGTTTTGTCTATAAAATGCATCCCTCTTAGTTTGCATTTCTTTCATTTTTTTCACCAAAGGAGATTTATAATGTGCAAGCAATACAGTAAAGGCTTCATTCTACTAAAGAAGCTCAGAAATAAGCAGATTCACAAGATTAGTTTTCCAGAAGGAAAATTCTAATTATGCATTTGAAGAAGTTTGCTTATTCCTTTCCAGTACACTTTGCAATGTAAATGTTGTAAATGTGACTAGCAGCAGGGAATTCCTGTGTCATTGCTCAGTACGGACCCAGGTGGTAAACAACAGTTAAGTTTTTGTTAATTTATTTAGACTCTCTAATTTAATCTCTTTGTATGAAAAGGAAAAACTATTGTACCACTGAGGTTTTTGGTCACAGTGATGAGATCAGCAGATTATTTCATCAGTCTTTAACCACAGACACATAAACCTCATTAGGAAACTTTCTGACCTGAATGACTACCAACACAAGGAGTGAGAAAACCGAGAGCATTAACACAAATCCAGCCACTAATCTGCAATGCATATTTCTCTCCTGACAAAAAAGATTATCATATTTCCTGTTGTTGGTGAAGGGGATGACTCAAGCACTCTGAAATCAGTAAATGTTGATCACTGATCTCTTGTCGCAAACAGGAACTTCTTTCTCCCCTATCTTTTCCAGCAGATTAATCTCCAATAAAACTTTATCAAATTTGTCTAACAGATATGTGGCAGGGTGAAATGTCTGGAACTCCTTCTCCCTTCAGTTGCCTGGTTTTAGTGTGAGCCTCCGTGCTTGAATGTGGTTCAGGGTGACACCGTGAGTCGACATCTGCTCACAGCATATCGGAGCGCACAAACACAAGCAGAGCCTGCAAAAATGGGAAGCAATTCTCCCCTTCAGCTCAGCATTAATAAAGCCTCAGCAAGAATACAGGTACAAATTTGGACATTACACCCCAGGAAGACACAATCCTATTGGGAAAAATGTGAGGAGAGCAACATGACCAGAGTCTAGGGAACATGGGCTTCAATAAAGCTTGAAAGAATTAGGCTAGAAAGGAGACAACTGAGATTGAAAATGATAATAGCTTTCAAATGCATGAAAGGCTGTTTCTAAAGAACAAGGAAATCACCTGTTCTCAATCACAGTGATGGACAGGACAGAAATAAATGTGCTAAATTGCAGCAATTAAGATTCATGGTAGATATTGCAAAAACCTTCTCAACAGTGAGGATGGTAAGGTGCTATAAAAGATCACCTAGAAGATGGTGGAGTCTTCACTATTAGAATTACTTCAGAACAGCACAGTCTTCCTAGAACTACTCAAATATAATTTATTACCTTTTCAGCACTGGGACAATGTCCTGCACTCCCTTTCATCTTTAAATGCACTCCTGCATGCAATCATTTTTGCTGGAAATTGTTAAACCGCAGAAATAAAAATATTCTCTTTTAGGCCTCCCCTTGCCCAAGTTGGTACAGAAATAAGTAGGAGGAAATTTCTTATCCACACCCTTTTTTTGCCTCATGTGATGTTACTAGAGATGACAGGTCTATTTGCCTGTTTGATGTAGAAGACAACAATAACCAACCTTACCTAAGCCAATAATAAACGAATTAATAAGAAAGCAAATCTCACTGTGCCATAAATTCCTCTATTAGATCACAAAACAAGATCAAATGAATTCAAGAAAGAGGAAAATTCATCAAGCACAAAGATTTTAGATGAAAAGAAAAGGAGTTGCACCATCTACTTGTGTTTTGCAATACCCTGTGATATCTATATCTATCTATATCATCTATATCTATGTATCTATATACCTATCTCCATGTGTGTGTTTCCCTTTAACTTTTTAACACTGACAAAAGTGTTACACCTTATTTCCTAAAGTTGGACCATGTTATTAACTATTACATAACATCCATGAGATTCAAACATGGTCCTGCTCCTGGACTCAGTGGGCTCTATAGTATTCATTAAATAGTCTATTCTCATGGGATTTAACTTCCAGTCATGCTTTGAAACTTCCAGTTGAAGCAATTTTAATTCTTTACTGAATTACAATGTTTTAGTGAACAATATTCTCCACATCATCCTGTAAATGTTTTTACATCTCTGAGTGGTTCAGAGAGTTGGATATTGTGGTGTCCTATTTGAAATTTCCTGGAGCCACTTACATGTACTAAATGAGGAAGCATTCAGTGCTTGTCCAGATTTGGACAACTGTGCATGAATCTTTCAAGGGTCAACTAAAACATGATTTAAAGAACTCACTTCAAAATGTCAGTTAAAAGCTAGAGTAAAATTTGCTTGCAATGGTTGTGAGGGAGAAAACTGTAGTGTCAACACAGCAGAGGGTTGGGGTTATGATCTATTGCTGCTGAGGATAGGAAGGAATAGAAATACCCTGTCCCTTCCCAAAGTTATGTCTCTGTAAATTTCCATGTTACATCCTTGATGTCTCCTAGTATTTGTAATTTCTTCTTTTTCTCCCTGGTAATTTGCACTGATGTGAAGAGTGAGAGAAATCTCCAGAGCAAGTTCCTCTACTTACAAATCGCTTAGGAGAAAGAACTTTGCCTTTTTACTGGTATGTAAAGTATCTCAAGATTTGTCCCTCATTTATTAAATTCATTAGAGATCATCATGACTATCGAATTTCTTTTCACAGGATACTCTCTTGTCAGTAATTCCCTGTCCACTGTTCTTCAAAGAAACAGTTTTCCTTGATCCATATTGTAACTGAATCTTCACAACTTGAAAATAAACCTGTTGTAGCTCACTCCTTCACTGCTGATAGCTGCATTTCCAGTCAAGACCATTCTCTCAGAATATACTTTTCAAGGATGTGAGTCTTTTCTCACACCTTTTGCAATACCTTCCTGCTTCATAGCACTTTTCTCTACTAATCTGAATACAGATTTTAAAACAATTAATCTACGCTTCTATTCCAGATACTTCAGCAGGACAATACATCTAGAAAATATAAAGCATCTAAATAATGCAAGAATTGTGTTAAAAAAATGAGAACGGTTGGATAAAAATAAACCTCCTTATTATCTAACCAAATTCACAGCTGCAATGTTATACCCATCACATTCAAGAATCAGCATCATTAGAAGAAAGTGAAAAACCTATCCAATAGGAGGCCATCAAAACATCCAGGGAATATGGAAGGAGTACTGAGGAGAATGTGCAGAATACAGAACAAAAGAGTGAAAAGTAGCGGGACCCCAAAACAGAAATTCATAATACATTAGAAAATTGAAGCTAGGAACATTTTACTTACCAGACTCTAATTCTAACAATGGATCCAAGCAACTGCAGAATACACAACAGCAAAATCTGGTAATACACAATTATTTCATCCCCTATATACTTATGAAATGGATGTTTAAATTTAGTGCTGCTCTTCTTGGAAAGGAAAGGAAAGCTTTTTCCATCACATTTCAGAAAAGCTTCAGGACTGAAATGGAATATATTTCAAATGAAAAGATCAAAGTTACTGTGTTTTATCCCAGAACACACAAAGTTAAAGAAATTAATTATTTTTTTTCTAAAAGTGTTCTGATCCTGATTTCTTATACATAGGGAGCTTGAATTTTTGCCAAGTTGCATGAAAAACTATGCAGTTTCAGTGATTCATAACTGTGCAATTATATATAATCTTTGCTTACTGCTCCTGAACAAGGACAATTTTCATGTCATTATTTTCCTCCTGGTTTTCAGTAAGCCAAGCATCACTGGTTTAAACAGAACATCATTACAGGTTGCTTTTCTCTCCAAATACATTTTCCAGTGGATCGTGTTAAAAAAAAAAAAAAAAAAAAAAAAAAAAAAAAAAAAAAAAAAAAAAGAAGAAGAAAGCTAACACAAAACCAAACTAAAAGCAAACAAACCCTTTAAAAATGACAACAAAACCACTGCCACAGCAGTACAGCTGGGATGCAAGCTTCTCTCCTTCCTAGCAGTTCATCCAGCCAGCATGGGGAATATTGACTGCTGGGCAGATTACTATAGCTATAAAAGAGAGCATGGGGAAATGAAATGTGAAGGACAAAGAGTGTGAGTGGGGGGTGTGTGTGTGTACACTTGTTTGCCTGCATGCAGGAAAGAGAACAAAAATAAAGCTCTATATTTGGGTTTCTGTATCCTTTGCAACAGTTCAGAGGTTAGCAACAGTCCCCAAGAAAGCTTCTGCTCATATCCTTTCCTGATGAAGGCAATAAATATTGAAGTAATCTCATATTCATGAGTAATTTGCTAAATAAAAAAGCAGGCATTTTTAGAAAGACTTTAGCTAAACAATTATGGGCTACTTAGGATGGGCCAGGTCCCCTTTACAAAATACATGCTTTGTTGAAGCTTTCTGAAATATCTATAGTATGCTTTAGGCATCCAGACCCACTATCACATAATTAACTCTATGAAATTATGTTTTCAGAACAGGTATGACTATTTTTTTTTACTTTTTTTTTTTTAATCTTTAGAGTGGATAACAGGTAACAATATTGCTAGCAGATTAGAACTGTTGATAGGATCTATAATTGCATCCATATGTTTCTCCCCTCCACCTGCTCTTTTTAAAGTTTTGCAAGCTTTGATTTCAGGAACCTCTCACTTATTCATTTACAACAACATGAAGTAGTATAAGCCACACAATTATTGCATAAACTGATGCAGTTCCACAATCCTCCATGGAGAATGACACGTATACTCTGAATGACACCTATAACTCTGAAAATGTAGTAGGGTGAAAGGCAGATGGAATAGGCAAGAATCCCCTGGTCTCAGTTCAAACAACAAGGAAAGCATTCTACTTTTCACTTGGAAAGGAAAAATCAACCCAAGTTGCTTCACATGTTTAGAAATCACAGCAAACCATTTGGAGATTATAGCCTTAGATTTACATTTGAGTGTGTAGCCCCTCCACGAGTCTGAGGCTTACAAATTGTGCTAAGAAACTTTCTAATAAATGCATGTGGTATTTTAACATCATGGAACCATCTGATAAATGGCTGTAGACTATTAAGGAGTTGGAGCCCAATGATAAATGTGGTCACAATGAGATTAACTAACTGTTGCTTTTTGCACTGCAAAGCTCCTGTTACTGAATTCATCAGTGTTATTCCATCAGCAAAGCAGTGCTCTCCTCCTCTGTCACATGAGATACAAGGGATTGTGAATAAGCTCAGAAGGATCACACAGGGAACAGCATAACTCTCCAGTTCTGTTTTCCATCACCACTGCAGGATAGCAGACTGTGCATGCAAGAGACTTAATGGAGTCATGCCAGCCAGTAAAGAGGGAGGGACAAGAAACTCTGCAGCACTTCTCAGCAGGGTTTTGGTGGAAGAGGTATTGATGGACATTCCCATCTGATGTCTTTCAGTGCTTTGCACAACTTTTGGGTAGAGGACATTCAGGCTAGAGTCACCATTTTAAGCCTGGTAAGTCTGATTTATCCCGTAAGAACATCTGTACTTAAAAATTTTGTTCCTGATTCATTCCATTAATCTATTAGCTGTTTCACCAAAGCTCTCTTGTGATGTTTCTGAAAAATTAGGAGCTTTCATTTGTCAAGTAAGATGGGCTTATTTGCCATTCAGTCCTTCTGTCTTTCTTGTACCTGCTCTCATTCTAATTCTCATACAGAGCCAGTGACACCAGTGCTGATGATAATTACACTGGCAAACATGCATACAGAATTAAGCTAGAATGTGCTCCATGCTGCCTAGAATTAGCACCAGCATCTTGGCTATTCCTCCCCAAAAGAAGGAGGGAAAAGGATTTCCCTCCCCTCTCCTCAATTAGCTTTCTTTTTTCTACTGTAAGTAAATGCAGAATATATATAATAAAAGCAAAAGTGAAAGCAAGGTTCACCTGCAATTCAATTAGTGATGCTGAAGGCTAAAATAATATAAACAGCATGCACAAATAATAAACAATAGCTCTCTTAAAAGGGCATATGTTATTTCTAATAGCATTTTTCAAAGCAGTCCTGTTAATTTTAATGATATTTGAAAATATTCAAATAATTGCAAACCAGTCAAGAACATTGTGCATTCCAAGGAATTTTTGAATTAAGGAATCAGTGAGCTTGTACTGTAAAATATTTTACCAGATATCAACTATGAACAATAAATATCAAACAAACCAACAATAAATATCAAACCTTGGTGCTGAGGGACTTGTAATGCATATAGACAAAGAGGAAGACTAAGCAGTTAATAATTTCTTATTTCTGTGCTTGTTTTAAGAGGTAATATGAAAGTATTTCTCTTGGGTTCCATTCCCTCCAAGTCAGACACACAAACACACACAAATTTTAACGAGCCACTTCAGGCAGCTGATACTGAATAACTCTGAAAAACTTGACAGACAATAGATACAAAGGCAAGTGCTTAAAAAGCCAAAACAATGGGTCAAGTCTAATCTCTACCTATGTGAATTAGGGTTCCAAGATTGAGTGTGATTTGTTTTAGAGCAACAATGGAAGCCATATCACTGGTGTCAAAGGAAGCTATCCAGGAGGATACATTTATCTGGCTAAGGTACCAGATAACCGGAACAGGAGCGACAGAGTTTGACTCAGTCGGCGTCACAGAGGTGAAATGTGAGGCATCCTTTTATCAGCCAAGCAACCTGTAATAACCTTGGGAGGAATTACTTGGGAAAAGATGAGGGCTGCTGTAGCCACCTCCTTTCCCACTTTCTCCACAGACTGATGTAGGTGCTATTAAGTCCTGGTTTGACTGTGTAAGTTCCCCCTAATGAGGCCAACTCTGAGTATCCTGACTACCTGTTGGAAAGACTATCATGATATATCTCTGATCAAGAGTACCCACCTTTGAAGCAGCATTTCCTTCTGCAGCCATATGGAATTTAGGCCTATTTTCTGTAGCTGCGAGTAGAATTGAACAAATAATAGACTTGCTGGCTCTTTTCCAAAGCCAAAAGAAATAGTTGTTGTGGTTTCTCCAAACCCTTTTTTCCCAGACAAATGAAAACACTTAGTATTTTATGATTTTAGATTTTGTTCTACTTTAAAGGTTTCAAAAACTCTGCTTTAGAAAGAAGCTTTTTAAAAGCTGTGATTTAAAAAACGAATATTGCATCATTTTCGCTGATGTGAATTAAACACCTCTACACAAACCAATGAATTGTTTCAGCTGAGAGGATCTCTAACCCCTGCCTTCACCTGACAGACTTTGCAGAGTTTGTAAGCACAAGGTGTATATTCTGGAGTTCACACGGCCAACTGGAGTTCTGCAGAGTAGGTTGGACCTTTGATGGTTCGGGTTTATTTGTGAACATTTGTTCCTTTATTGTCTTTGATGATATAACCAACCACACTAATTTGGGATATAATTGTAGGTAACATGGTGTTTGACCATCTGTTGCAGTGTCTATAAAAAGATTTGTACTTGTACAATACATTTAAACTCCAATAAATAAAGTTGAAGAACTAAGAACATTCCTGAAAAGGAATTTTTTTTATGAGTTCAAAACTTTACTCATATAGACAGACCCACGATTTTGAAAGTGGTTTGTATGTAACATGCTGCATGCACATTTTGTGATTGTTGCACAGTCAGTATGTGTGATATTCCAGTGCACATGATATTGCTCTCCTCCTCTTCCTCTGTTTTATATGTTCACATCTACTTTTATGACCTTTTCTCTTTTGGTTTAGGTATGTCCTGCTGATATTGTTGAATATATCACAGTGCAAAACAATGGTGACCAAAATTTCAGAATAAAGATTTGCTTAACTAGGTTGTGTTGTAAAACTATGAAACAAACAAACTCCAAACCCATTTTTACTGCTTTTGATTTTACTTCTGTAAGTAAATCCAGAAAATTACTAATGGAGAGAAAAGATCAGGGTAAGGAATTAATTGTACTGTATTATTCTTTTGCATGGAAAAACAGTACTAGTCAAAATACGCTACGGATAAATCCTCCCACAAGCACTAAAACACTACAGGAAGCAGAATTATCAAGAACTATATCATTAAACCCTTAGAAAGCATGAGTATTTTTGTCATTGCTTGTCATTATTTCACATTAACCATAATGAAGTTTCCTTTCATTCATGAAAGATAAAAGAAGACAATTGTTTTAACACCTTTTTAAAAGTCGTTTTAAAAACTACATTAAACTTGCATGAAATACCATTTTACAATACTTGAATAGATTCCACTCACACAGAGATCCATGCATTACTGACCTATTTTTATGATTTTATGATTTCTTTTCTTTATGTATTAGCTAGTTATTTGGTTTTGTTTGTTTGTGGGGTTTTTAATAGGGATTCCTTAATTGTAACATACAAAGCTGAAAGAACAAGTGCTTAAATAGCCTGGTATATGACCTGGTACTGTCCCTTTTCTGCTTTTCATCAGAAACAGCTTTCAGTACAAACTTGGAAGAAGACAATAACAGAAAGTTTGAAAGCTTATAAAAGCTTATGAAAGTAGCAGGTAAGACAGCAGATACAAGCAAAGAAACACAGCAAAACCTGGGACATCCCAGAATACATCAGAGAGCCTTCAGGACAGGGGAAAGCTAGAGAATGAGGAGTGATTAATGCAGAGTGCACTGAAGGGATCTAAAACTGTGTCTACTCAGATAGTTTAACCTGCTCTTGAATTCTAAAATATTCCTTGACATACCTTCAGTTTGCTCATGGAAGTATCTTGTGTAATTAAGGCCTGGGTTCCAGCGCCTGAGCTTTGGTTTCCTGGGGATATTGGGTAAATGCCTAAGACCAGAGGCTCAGTGCTCCCCACAGAGCTTTTTATAAATGACAGTAATTCAAGCTCCGAGCAGAAGTATCTGGTAATCACAATGTAGCAGCATGAAACTCCATTCCAGAAATCAAACACATGTTAAAAAAAATCAAAACAAAACACAATCCCACCCCCCACCAACTACTAATTACCCATTCCCTTAGCAACTCTGATCCACCTGTAACTAATTTTTAAGACCAGATGCATTTCCACACGATAAAAATTCTCTTATTTCTTTATCTTGATGGTGTTTTCTCCTCATCTACCTCTTCAAACTTAAAAGTTTGAAGACTTTGTTTCCTCTAAAAAAAAATGGTCTAACTCTGGTTACTCTCAGTAACTTGCAAGCCATTTCCCTAAACCTGGCATATAAGTTTTCAGAGAGTTATTAGAGGAACTGGGAGCCACTCTCAGTCCTCTCAATCTTGGTGACATTCTTTTCTCTGACAGGACACAGCAAGTGACAGTCAAGAATGCCTTATAAAAACAAGGCATGTAGCAAAGCTGAGGAACAATAGTGCATTTTTATAGGTATAGTATAAATATAAAATAATCATCAGAATCATTGCTAGAAGGGATTAAAAAGCTGATGTGTAATAATAAAGAAGATATTCTACTCAGCAGCACTTAATTGTCTGGTCTTAATGCTGCCTGATGCATGTGGTACAACACTTCTGATCCAGGGAGCTGTCTGCTCTAAAGAAGCCTAAAAGTAAGACAAAACTGCAAGGACAAACTGAAAATTTAGCAAGCTTATAAATAGAAATCAAGTTTGGGAGGTATATGGCATATATATGGTATATAGAAAGCCAAGCCACTGAAAGGTGAGGTTTGGGAACTTCATGATGAACCTTGATGAATCTCTCAGTAGTAGCAAAAAAAAACATTAGAAGAGAAATTATTTGGTATCTGGAAAACTAAGATTAGAAGACAAACTCAAGAGTATTAACAAGGATGACTTTGTTTGCATGACATCATAATATTTTAAAAGCTCCAGAACAATTCATTCCAAAAAGCATCAAAAATGCATTTCAGAGCTAAGTTGTCACAATTAATGACACCATATTTTCTGTGTGATTGCCAGTGCTTATTTAAGTTGCCTCTGATCTGAAAGCTTCCAAGAAATAGCCCTGGTTACCCTTGGAACTTTGATCGTTTGGCAACAAGAGCTTGAAAAACATGGGAGAGGTAAATCTGTTAAGTTAAAAAAACCAGGAAAAATGTTTTCTTTTGGTGTTTGTTGCTCAGTAGCAACTTAGAAATTGATGGTTTGTTCTACTATAAGTCACCAAATCTTGATTTTCACTGTTAAACTTCCAAAAGGGTCTTTAGAGGAATCCAGGAGACCCTGTAACTCAGAAAGAAGTAACAATAATTGGCAGTAACTTGGAAAATGGCACATTTCCTCTACTGTTTGATTTATCTCATTGTACTGATCACTACCCTTCTGTGCAACTGGGAGATAGACAGCCAAAGAAACTGCTTCATTTGGAAATAGATTTGTTATAATTTAAAAAAAAAAAAAAATCACTGAGCAACTGACTTGCTCTTTTTGAATGTAAACATCTCTGCAGATTAATTTCTGTTTCTACTTAATGAAGCAGGTTATTAAACTTGCTTATCAATTTTTTAAACACTTGTCATCTTTGATAATCTTAGAGGTGTTTCTCTTTCAAGCTATAATATGTATGTCATTGATAAACCAATTACAGATTTCAGAAGTCAAATGATCATGAAAAATGGATAATGAGTGGTAATAATTTAAAAATTCATACTTTTTTTTTAATAGAGCTAGAGATCAGGACAAACCTATATACATTTCAAGATAAAAATGCTAATCATACACGTCACCTTACAGCCATAATCTTTCTAGATAGGTCTCTATATAGCATCTATTAGATGCTAGGAAAAAAATTCTTTACTGTGAGGGTGGTGAGGCACTGGCACAGGTTACCTAGGGAAGTTGTGGATGCCCCATCCCTGGGAGTGCTCAAGGCTGGGCTGGATGGGGTTCTGGGCTACCTGGTTTAGTGAAAGGTGCCCCTGCCCACAGGGCAGTTCCCACAGGTGAACAAGATGATCTTCAAGATCCCTTCCAACACAAACCATTCTATGATTCTATGACAAAGGAACAGCCAGAGCGGCACTGAAGGCACTGAAGACTGTAAAAATTAAGCACAAACCAAATTAGCTCACCAAAGAAGTTTTTCATGGACAATGAGCACAATAGAGATTTGTAATCAGCCTTAGTAGTATTTGCTGGCAGAAGGTCTGTCTCTCTGCAGGTGAAAACTGTCTAAGCAAAAAGATCAAAAAGACCTTGTGTTTAAAGCTGGATGAGGGAGAAAGGATATTAACTGTGATTATTGGCAAGAGTTTCCTACAGAAAGCTAATCACTGAAAAGTGACTGTGTTTAGGCAGGGTTGATCACAGCGTTTAAGGAGAGTGCAGAAGAGATTCAGCCAGAGAAAAGACAGCCTGTATCAAACAAGTAAAGATGGTATTAAGGACTAGAACAGAAAACTCATTACCTTCTGACCTAGATGCTCATTCTTTGTTTAACTTCCCCATCTCTGCTTTAATTTTCCTCTTTCCAAATGATTTCCACATTCAGCTATCTGACCAATTGATTTACCAAAATATGAATATCGATCTAATATCGATATCCAACTGAGACGGACCAAAACTCTCTAACAGTTTAGAGTTAGAAAGTTTTTATGTTTTATTTGGCACCAGGCTCTGTGTGGGATAGCTCCCTAAGACACAGGGCCCCCATCCCAGAAAACACAAAGCTTTTTATTTACAAAAATTATGAATATCCAAAATACAAATGCATATTGATGACATTAACACCTCCCATTCTCCGCTTTGTATGGAAATGAGCTTAAATGTCATTAACATGTGCAGTGTCTGTCCTGAATTGAGTCAGTGGTCCCAAAAAAGTTGAAGTAACTCATCTTCCTCATTTTGACCTTTTTGCCTTTCTGAACTTTAACAATCCTAATTACTTTAGTGACCTCTAAGTTTCCTCTTGCATGACTTTTGAACGGGTTCCCACCGAGGGAGGAAATTGGTGATTGTCCCTGCTCCCTACACCAATGTTTGTATTCCTTGTTCTAAGCACAGCTAAACAAACATATAAATGACAGATCATCAGTTATTTGGTAATCAGTTACTAACGTCTTAAAACCCGTTTCAGGTCCAGCTCTCTTAACTATTTTAATTAACTCTAGCTGGGCCCGAATTCTTTCTTACTCTAACTTATTTCAATACAGCTAGCCTATAACTAAAATCTTTATGTTTCTTCTAAATCTATAGTTCACAGTCATCTTCCAGATGTGTTATAAATACTTGGGGTTTTTTTACTGCAAACTGGCCTGAATGCTCTGGAACTGGCATAATTTCAAATATGTATCTATATCTTTATCTATATATATATCAGATGAGTTTGCACCAATTGATGTATAGGACCAACAGGCATGGATAAAACTGGAGTTTACTGGGCACACAATTCCTAGGAAAGGGATGCTGTTCCTTCTTTCATATGGGCAGCACCACTTACCCCAGGTACCCCTTATAGGAAAGTAAAACCTCTTGGTTCGCTAGTAGGAAGCACTAGGTACGAAGAACATTATTTTTTTCTAGTAGGAGCTTTTGGTAGGGAAACAACTGACTGACTTTGGTAAGTTTGGTCTGACGTAAAGTGACTGCGAAAACTGGTCTTGATCAGGCTCCTACTACATTTTCCTTTCTACTAAAGGACCTAGTCTACTGCCATAGTTTTCAAACTCAGTCCAGGGACTTCTCTGAACCCTTCCAAGATGCTTAAATTATGAATAAATTTAAGGTAATGCTAATTGTGCATGTTTTCAATGCTGTCCTGGGATGACATTATGAAGCCGCTTTATTCCTTACCTGGCCGCTCAATGCCCAAGGACGCTGTGCCTTTAGGATGGACCCGGGGGCAGGGCCGGAGCCACGGACCAGAGGGGGTGGCTGAACAGTTCAGCCCAAGGGCTCCAGGGGCTTGGCAGGGCTGGGGAGGGAGTGCACCAGGAGCACTGTGCTGCTTTTTGGGTTTCCTCTGTGTTCCAGCTAGCTGGGAAAAAGTTCTGTTGGTTTTTTCTTGTTCTTTTTTCCCTTCCCTCCTCACTGGTCTGGGGAGCCTGCGGGTGGCCCCGGCTGGTCCCAGCCCCGGTGTCTGTTCCCTCTCTGGGAATTTGTTGTATTTTGAGGGGTTTTTTTAATCCTGTTTTACCCTGTTTTGTTTGTGTGTTAATAAACAGTTTGGTTTCTTTTTCCCACTTTCACTTCTTGTGACCCATTTGTCTCAATGGTGGAGGAAAAGGGGAGGCCCTTTTCCCTACGGAGGAGACGCTCACTCCGGAGTGTTTTCTCCTGAAGTTTTGTCTCCAAAACCAAGGCAAATGCCAACGTAATGTTTTCTCCACTGAGGTAAACAACACTCTTGAACAAGGTCAAAAACACATTCAGAAGTAATAGCTGCTTAAATCATTTAATGTGACATAACTTTGCCACATCTTAAGACCTTTTAAATCCCAAGATAATCACATTTTACTTAAGCATCTAGAGTAGATTTCAATCTAGCATATTACATGAAAAACACATCTTCTCTGCCACAAAACAAAAAGGTGCTATTTACAGATAAATAGCTAATAGGAGGTTGTAGTTTCCTTGTGAAAATTGGTGAAGGAAAAGATAAAACTGTCTCTTCCCTTGTCTTATAAAAGGCTTTCCACTAAGGTATCTTCAGCCAGAAGTCTCCATGTTAAAGACATAATGGTTTCTAATAATGAAGACACAATGTAAGGCTGCATTTGCAGAAAGACTACCCTGCATTTGTTAAAACATATGGTAGCATACGGCAAACTGACATATGGTAAAGGATGAGTGTGTACATGAAAGCTGCAGTTTTCACTCTCATTATCTGTCCATGGTAGAAAAGGAAAAAAAAAAAGCCTCCTTCTCCCTTGCATCTTAGATATTTCTATAAAATCTTCTTGCAGCAACTCTAACATTCATTTTTCTTTAATCTGTTGGGTTTTTTTCACAATTGTAAATAAAGATCAAAGTTTGCTTCTGTAAAAACTAAAAAAAAAAAAAAACAGCTTGGCAGATTAAGCCATATGGGATTGAGCTAAGGGTATCCAACATCAGATATGGAATTTAGGCTTTACTGAAGCATATGACAGTGAGAATAGGTGGGAAAATATGAGGGGAGAGAAAACCATGAGCAGACATCCCTAAGCAAGCGCACTGAAACTGGCAGACTTGGTTGGATATAGCTGGAGATAAGAATTTGGCTCAAAGTATCTTTGATATTTATTTTAAAATAAAGAACATCTGTGAAAACTGAGAGAAGGAAAACATTTTCGACATTTTATATTTAAACATTTTGAGTAATAAAGTCCCACTCTAAGAACACAAGAAATGTCAAATGTGCCCTATAAATATACATATCTCAAAAGCAAGAACTGATGCAACTATAGCTATTATTTCCCTATTTTCTCTTCAATGTACATTATCTGTATCACTGAAAGACAGCAGAGAACTGAAATTTCCAATTTCCTCAAAAAGGCGGTTGAAAAGTTTGAGGTGCATTTACTCTTGAAAGCTTCAGACTGCAATCTCATCTCAAAATTGCACCATATACAATTATTTTTGTATGGGATTAAGTGTCTTATTTCCTCATTATGCATACTACTCATAACCAGCATTTTATCTCTTCACTGTGGACTACAAAGAAAAATAAACTGACTAAATTAACAACAATAATTGGCAACCATCCCACATGGACTATGGTATGCAAAGGACTGCATACAACCAACACTCATACTTTCTATTTTTCTAGGCATAGCTGCAGTTAATATCCAGTCAACCTCTGTTATTGTACACAGAGTGTTTCTAATATTCTTCAGATCCAGGGGTTTTTATTTTGCTGCATCTAAATGGGCCTCTTGCATTGGCTAAGGTCTACCTCATTACTTCCAACTGACATAAAACTGTTCATGAATCTTACATTACTTGGAGTCTCCTTTTAAATGCAGCCTTTCTCACTTATTGGGACAGCATGAGATATTTTAATTTCTGCCTACACTAACGCTCACTGGCCATTGTGCTTGGGATATTATTATCTCAGCACTGAGCAAGCACGACACTCTCACTCTTTTCCACAGCAATTGCATATCCAGTAATGACAGTTAACTACACACTGTGTACAGGCTTCAACATGAAGCCACTCAAGTATTCCATCTTTCAGTGGGAGCAGAAAATAATTATTGTACTCTCTCATCTTGTCAGTACACACACTTTATTTAGAAGATGGTTTTATTAATAAGAGAGGAAATGTTGTCCAGTGTCTATTCACTCCGCTGCACCTGAAAGCGGAGTGATTAGGTGAGAGACCTCTTTCAGATCCCTTTTACAGCTGATCTGCTCTGAGATCCTGAACCACATTTTTCTGCATCCCAAAAGAGTGCCCTATATACCAATCTGCGAGGTGTTTTGTAGTGGAACTGCTAAAGCTGTTTCACTACATGCAAGCCATTCAATATTCATAAGGGAAGGGACAAAGGACTTGAATTTGGATGTCCTGTATGAATGAATGCCTTAATTACCAAACTATAGTAATTCCTCTTTTATTTCTCCTTGTGTGTATGGAATTACTTGGACAACGTGGTGTTATTTCAGCAGCGAGTTTTACCAAGACTATCCAGTTCTGGCACGTGGGGGACCATCATTAAGTCCTGCTTCAAACAATTCTGGGTCTAATGGATTCAATACCATGAGGTATATCTGCTCTCCCACAAACTTCTAACTCCCAGCTACCTTTCATCAGGTCCTGCACATGAGAGAGGCAGAGAACACTCAGTTTGGGAATTTGGCCAGGGCATAAGCTGCACATCTTAAAAAAAAGCTCTGCAGTGAAGAAAGAGTTACACAGCAATCACTGTTTCAACAGACACAAGCTCGCTGCCAAAGCCAACAGACACTTTTCACATATGGCTGGGGAAAGAATAACCTAAAGAAACAGATGGAAATCCTACCTGAAGAGCATATCAAAACACAGGCAAGCCAAGAGAGTCAAACAGAGTCTTTTGTCCTGAACTTGTGAAGGCTCACACAACTTAAGAGTGCAGAAAGTAAGAATAATCACCACGTTCTGAGTCTGTGGATCCCTCTACAAGATCCAAGTGCATGGCTATGTTTCCACAGAGGAATAATACCTTTAACCTAAAGACCAGATACTCTATGAACTATTAAGTTATAGGCTCACAAGGAACCCTGTCACTGATTTCCCATGTTAACAACAGCATTAGCTAAACATTTGAAACCTAGAAATTCTAGCAGTCAAATTTTATTTGCTGCATACATGTTATGGAAGTACATTCAAAAGTGTTCTTTATTTTATCCAGGAATCCTAGAAACCTTCAAAATCTATAGAGGCTTATGAGTGTCTTGTGGAAGACACATCTGTCCAAGGCAAAGAACATGATGAATGCTCAGAAGCTTGAGATGGGAACTGCTTTCTAAGCAAAAACCACAGGACAGAAACGGCAGCCTTTTTTTCTGGTACTGTTTGGAAAAT
The DNA here is from genome assembly GCF_000738735.6 of Corvus cornix cornix. NCBI lineage: Eukaryota > Metazoa > Chordata > Aves > Passeriformes > Corvidae > Corvus > Corvus cornix. The sequence continues at coordinate 16,218,856 of NC_047056.1, forward strand.
TAATATACTAGATTTGCTGTAGTTAAGACTTCTTTAACTCCTTTCATCTGTTCTCTTTCATGACAATGGAATTAGGTCTACACAATAGAATAAAGAAATGAATTTATCCCAGGAGGAAGCTACTGAATGACAGTAGTTAATTGAGCTAAACTCTTTTTTTTCCACTCACTTTTCCAATTTCCCAGCTGCTAAGCCTTTTTTTTTTTGAGGGAAAATTACTTTTCACCCTATGGGTTTTACTTTTATGACGATAAAATAAAAAACAGCTAGATGCATACAAGTTTCAACTTTGTTTGAATGGAGAAGTTTTGTATGGGAAGCAGTAAAGCAGAAAAACACAAGAGATCAAACCTGAATCTTGGCCTTATCAGCACCATGCCCAATACTGCACACAGCACAACTTCCTGTGCATTTATGGATGCTTATCCACACTCAGGACTAAGGCTGGACTTTGTCTTGACCTTTGCAAATTTATCTCCCCATATTTTCAACCAATTTCTTGAAGTCTTTCAAGATGGACAACACATCATTAAACAATGGAGGATCTTGAGCAGCAAGGCTAAGATGCTAAAGCCACAGAGAAGGTATCAGAGAGCAGCAGTCTCCACAGGAGCTACAGCATCAGAAAGCCTCAAAGTCGTGTCAGATTTTAGCTCTTCAGAAAAAGCTTGCGTAGTTTGCCTTTTCTTCCTCCCCCACTATTTAAAAAAGAAAATACCAAAGGGAAAAGCAGACATATGGAACAGTCCCTCATATTCTGTGAAGCTTTAGTTATCTACTGTGCCCTGATTTTACCATAATTTAATACAAGAATGATGAAAAGAAATCAATAATCTCGCATGAGACCAGGAACTATTGGTGCTTTGTAGTGTATTCATTATGGCATTTACATTACTGTTATATCCAACTTCTACATTGGTACCAAATAATAAATTAATATTTATACATGTCCATACATATGTGAGTCAATGTACCTAACATTTTGTCTTATATTGTTGAAACTAAATGCTATAAACTGGTTTTTTTAATGAGGAGTGGTTTTTTTTCCAGATCTCAGGGAAAAGAGAAATCACCCAACACTAATCTTTGTAGAGCAGTTTTAAATCTTCCTACAAAGTATTAAACCTAAACAGTGGTATGAAAAGCTGGAAATCTGGCAGCCTTCAATATCCCTTTTTGACTAATTAAAGCTTTAAATGCAGTCAGAGTCAGTAACCTGCCACTGCTAGAAAGGTGGGGACATTAGATGATAAAAATACACTCTCTATTATCCAGAACTAAGGAAGGAAAGTGCCAGCAGTAGAGCAGAAGTTTAATATTTTTGTAGTTCTGTGCAAATTTAAATTAATATTATTGGAATCGCAGACATAATGAAATAGAGTCAGACAGGTGTTCAGAGTGGCAAAGTTCATCGAAACATTCTGATAAATCTTACAGATGCTGAAATTAAATACTTCTATTAATCAAGATGGAACAGTGCAGCAAGATTTAGACCCAGTTTCCAGTCTCTCTTATGTTCTTGTTAGTGACTTATTTTTAAAACCTACTGTGTTAAATTCACCCTTATTATTGTGGGAAAATCTGGGCATTAATTTACACTCAGACAAAAGTCCCACTGAAATGAAACATTCCAGGTATTCCAGGTTTGTGCCAGGCAGCTAGTCTGCTGCTTTCCTCCTATGACCCATGGAACACCATTACCAATCTCTACAAACCTACCCTTGCTGACAAAATCAACTCCATATTATATTAGCTTCCGTGCAGATTTTGTATCAAAAATAACAGGAACTCAGTTTTAGGTCCAAAGATTCAGGGAATGATAGGCTGTACACACTGATGTCTGAAAGACCAACTAAAATAGAACTTGGAAAATATTAAAAATGTTACTGTTAGAGATGTAAATACATAATTCACACTTGCTTACCCAAAAACTGGCTTTGATTTCAGTACACAATCTTCTCCACAAAAACCTTAGGAAAGGATCATAACCAAATTCAATTTTTATTGCCTATTTTATTTTCAGTGCCTTTATCAAAGTGCAGGGAGAGAGCAAGCTTCTGCCTGAAATAAATACATAAAAATACTGATTGCTGTCTGCTTCGAGTTGTGTTACATTGAGGTAACCCTTTGCAGGCTTTCCATCACAGTTTCCTGCCTATGAACAGGCTTCATCCATTCCCAGTGCTGAAAAAGCCCTCAACAAATAGCTTTGGTTGATTATCATAATATCATCTGCCAGTGCTATTATGTTGTATCAGCAGACACATTATGAACTTCTATTTTAGGTGCTAAATTTCCAAACTGTGAAAAAAGGGCTCTGAACAGAAAGTTGATATTCAATAATGAGTAATTTCTGCATACATTTAAAAAGAGCAGTGCATTCATATTTTGATACAAGGGGGGAAAATGGTGTTTAATTCCTATTTCAAGACACATTACTGCATTAAAGCGACTTTACAAGGAATTTGTTTCCTTACTTTTTTTTCCTTTAAGAAGAATTGAGGTGATGCAAGCAAGCCTCTGCATGGTGCACTTTGTGTGTTGGACCCTTTTCTCACATCCAGGGTGTCTTTTTAAGTAAATCTCTTGACTGCTTGCACAAGAATAGCCTTGTACATAGTGCCAGTAAAGTTCTTTATTCCAATGAGCAAAATACAATGACTAGAGAGTTTTGATGAAACAGTTAAGCCCTACAATATAAATCTGTTTTTTTCTATAATTCTTTAATATTTCTGAGACTTTGAAAATGAAATGGCTAAAATTGCTATATTTGACTTTAAAAAAATCTACTTTCTAGTAGCTACTTTTATTTTTCAAATCCTTCAACAACAGGTGAAATCCTGGCTAATTAAAGTCAGCTGAGTTTTGCCACTGACTTCACTGTAACCAAGATTTCACTTACGAAGTTTTATATAAAAAAAACCCCAAACCCTAAATGTAATAAAGAGCTCTGACTAACAGCAAGTGCCAATCTGTTTGATAGATGACGTATCCTATGCACCAATATACGCTACAGCTCATAACAGCACAACAAGAACAGCCTTAAGCTACTGAGTAAGAAGTGATGCATATGTTTTTAAGAACAGATTAAATGCAAAATATTGACATTTGTGTTGGTCTATCAAATGCACAAGGTACATTTTGGGAAAAAAAAAGACCAATAAATTGACTAGTCCTGTATAATCAAGTTTTAAATTCTAGGTTTACTAAGATAAACTTTAATAATTCTTAAATGTGCATTAGGAAGATAAATCCTAAATTGAGCTGGCTGAGTGCTTCATGATTGTTCTCTTTATCCATTTAGCCATCATTGAAAATGGACTATATTGGCAAAAATAATTGTCTGTTTTCCTCTTAATCCCATTGTGTACTCTTGTTTCTGCCAAAGCTTTCAGCAAAAATTTATTTTTAGGTATTGCTAGATATCTTAGCAATAGTTTTTTCTACGACAGATGTAAGACTATATATCATAAAAAATATTTTTCTTTAAAAAAATACTTTTTAGACTTGAAATTAATATCAAATGAGAGTAATTGTCTTTTGTAATGAATTAGACTAACTAGTTTTTAAATGTTTATTTTACAAGAGTGCATCCTTCAAACCTGTACAGGGTGCTCCTCTGACAACAATTTTGCAAGACCGAGGAAAAAATGCCACAATTATGCTGTGAATTGTGCAATACTATGGTAAACTGTTGCTAATCATTGTTAATGATGCAATGGTTTTTATTTATAAATCACAGTATATATGACCAGAGTAAAAAAAAGCAAATTTGGATGATTATTGTACTGAAGTGGTTCTGCTTTGCTGGTTAATTTACTTGAATTCAGTATACATCGATTACAGTAACACAAAATATTAAACCCTTACCTTTCAGTTCATAACCTTGTTATAGAAGTAAAATACTCCCTACATTCAAATACAATACTCTCTATATTAGATGCTTGATAATTTGCAGCACTAATTGAAGGAAAAACTTGACAAGGCAGTATTTATCAAACTGGCCTATCTTTTAACAACATTGAAGAGTTTGGGTTTTTTTTTCCAATCTATTCTTCAATAACAGATTGATCTGTTATTCATCTATTCTTCAATAACAATCTATTCTTCAATAACAATGTGTTTTATGTCTTTACCATTATTACAAAAGATTGGGATGAATCTGCTATGCTGACCACTGCTAAACTAATCTAAATAGTCAGGAGTATCTAAAAAGCCATTAGACATTTTGATTAGATGTGTAATAGGCAGATGGTGGCCATTTAGGTGATACAATACACTTTAAATCAAGCTAAGATTATGAATACAAAAAGATTAATCTAACCCTGTCCAGCCAGGTAAGTCAGGTCCAGGAAGGACCAAAATTCCCTATTTAGTAGATAGAAAGGAAGGTTTTGTTTAGGAAACATCTAACAAGAGCTCCAGGATTGAAACCTCAGAATGAGCCTTTCTCTTTAAATCAACCATGGTTATTAACATTATATGGCAGATTTGTGGTGTGGTTATCTTTTATCAAAACAATCATTTTGTAAAAGATTCCACAACCTGATAATTCTTGGAGATTTGTATTTTCTCTCTCCCTCCATTTGCTTTCTTGAACCAAAAGTATATATAATGATAAGGAGCCAGTAGTTTTTTTGGGTTGGTTTTTTTTTCTCTTTTTATGCATTAAATCCATTTGCAACCTTTGAAATTTGTTGGCTTCTGAAAGCCAAAGTGGAATTTATACATGCATAAAAAATTGCTCTAATTTAGCTCTGAAAATTTCTAGCAAAAAATCATCGAGGGCTAACTTTCCTGTCCCAAACCCATGCTACCTGGAATTTGATATTAAAATATACTTCAGCCCAAAATCCCCAACCAGTTTTAGTAACTACAGTTTTCATGTAAAACTCAGTTTTCATCATAAAACTCTGTCTAGATCAATATATTCACTAAGGAACTGCTCAGCTGTGTGATAAGCACTTCTGAGTGATTTTTAAGCTGCTGGTATAACACATCCTGAGGAGATACAGGATCACCACTTAAAAAGGTAAGGTTTGCATCAATTTCTAATATAATGCAACTGAGAACAACAAGATTTCAGCAGTGGTTGCTTGAGATACAGGATCTTGTTATTCCTTTGCACCTAAACACAACTGATGAAGAATATCAGAATATCTTTTTTGGAGTTCATAAAAAAATGTAAGTGATTGAAGTCTGGTGGCTTTGTGGCTGAGCCAAGACAATACTCAGGTTGCAAACAAAGCACTAAAAATGGCTGCTAAAAATACTTTGGAAAACATGGTGAGAAATTAGTTTTTTGCAACTCAAATTAACTTTGTTCCCCTGGTAGATGACTGAGCAGGAGGTATTATCAAAGTGGAGTAAGGCTCAATACAACAAAATTTTTCTATCTCTTTCCAGATTTGATTTTTTTCCATGGCAAATTAAAAATTAATCAATTAATAAAACTTTTCATATTAATGCATCCCACAACCTGATTCATTGAATGGAATAACTAAAAATCATAATGAATTGATTGGTCCATGCTGCATATTTTGTCACATGGGTAAGTCACATAGTAAGTAGGTATAACTTCCCACAGTAGATGGAGTTTCAAAACCAGCCACCAATATTACAGCAAAATTTGAGAACATAAGCATTGTGCAGTAGAATCTGAGTTTCAGGTTGATTCTTCCAGATGAAAGCAACACAAAAACACTTATCTAAAACCATCCCCAGATGGAGTGGTGGTACCATCATGTATCCAGTCAAATATTTGGATTTGGCAATCACTTTTGCAGGATAAACCCCAGTAAAGAGCCTTGCAATTAAAACAAAACAAAAAATATACATTAAGTGACTAATCAAAGGAATCACAATCCATGGATGTTCTGAAACTCAAGTTTCTGTCCCTGTGTTTAATTTTACAAAACAATACAGATGGAGCTAACCAAGGAGCAGGCAGTTCCATGCCTGCTTTCCATCAGATGATTGCAGGGGAATTTCTGTGTCCTTTGAAATACAAGTGGCACCTTCCCACCTGCTGTGTTTAATTTGAGAGTCCAGCACTATCATTAACAGAATTCTTTTTTGAACTGTGTACTATCTTACATTCATTCTCAACAAAAACAGAAAGCTTTTCTCAACAGGCATATGCCTTTATCTTCCCCTGGAGAAAGCAAATCATTCATCCAAAGGACACATGGTAGGTATAATGTTCAAACTCTTTTTGGAGCATTTTAAATGCTGCTTCTTTCCTCGTGAATGGGAAACATGAACATAGTCTAAATATCAGTGACTGAAGCTACGCTCAGAAGTTTCGGAGTTATCTGAGCCCTCGTTTAACTTCACAGGCATCCCCTTCTTTAGTGCCGCTGTTGCTTTTGAGCAAGTCAGATCACTAAGGTAGCTAAAAGCATGTCCAGGAAACATGTTCTATCAGATAATTTACATGTGCAGGAGATATATTTTTCATATTCATTCCTGCATAAACAGGATTTAGATTAAATTTATTTTTAGATTTACCAAAACATAAGCATGAAAAGGAGAACAGGATTAGAACTGAACCATGTCAGCCTTGTAGTGTAGTGAGTCCAGATCACCCCCAAAGTTTAGGTCAGTTCATATGAGATTAAAAAATACATTATCCAGCTCTCACTAGCTAGTCAGTAGAAATAAAAACCTTTCCTAATGTCATCTTACTCTTTATCGATTCTTCTCCTCTTGTCCCCTTTTCAGTCCCAGCTCTCCCTTACATAAGCATAATCAAATTACAAGAGCACTATCTGATCAAATTCTACTTTGCCCGTTCTCAGCTTCATCCCTATTATTAGAGTCTCCCCAGTGCCTTTAATTTAATGAAAAGCCCTGCAGCCTAAATGTCATTGCTATTCCAGATTCCTATTTTAAATCTTCAGGCCCTGCAAGGCCTCACAGAAGGCACTACATGAGCTGGGTGGAGCATGCACAGCTGAATGCAGGTCTGAAGCACTTAGGAACAGACCCAACACCTGAGCAATAACTCCCTAAAGACAGGGAAGAAAAGCAGGAGGGTGTTTGTCTCAAGAGGGGTGCATGAGGTATGGAAGAAAGGTTAGATGGTTGCAAATGATACTGGGTCTTAAGCAAAACCAAAAAGATTAAATCTCTCATCTATTTTTTTTTTTTATTATCAAGTTTTAAATAGCTTTATGAAAGTGTGGGATTCTTTCTAACCTTTGGGAACAAATAATTCTGATGTTATAGATTATTATTTTTTCAATTTCCTACCCATAAGTCAGAAATACAGCTGTGGGCAAAAATTTACACCTGCAATCAAATAAAGGCTCAGTCATTATGGTATGGTTCTCAAAATGCCTGTTTTCGTTCATGTAGACACTTTTACAATCTTAAATGCACCAAAAAATATCTGCTAATGCCATCCTTACCTTTGGTACCTAGTTCCACAGGAAAAAAAATTACCATTCAATGAAAGCCTTGTCAAAGATGAGCTAAAAATGTATCCTCCTGCCTTTTCCTCTGGCAATTTGGACAATCATGTCAAAGTTATGTAAGGGCCAGAGACAAGAAAATCCACATATGGTAATTCATACACCCAGTTTACTACAACATATGGCACAGTATAACATGAACATGTGTTCACTGCCCTCCCCTCTTCCTTTTTTTTTTTTTTTTTTTTTTTTTAATTTGGGAGCCTTAAAAGTAATTTCTGAATGTATGGGAAGTTTTATATGTATGGAAAGTACGGCAGCTAGTAAAGAACTTATTAAAATGGACTAGTGGGTTAAATTCACACAGGAATAAGGGAGATAGTTAGCTAGGCTGACTGTTCATAGAATGCTAGTACAAAAGAAAATGGAATTTTTGGTGATTTCTATCAGTGAGCACAGGCTTCATGGTAGCACCAGTCTTTAGCTCCAATTGCTTGGGTGATTATTTTGTAAGGCTTTCTAATGAGAATCGAGAAACTTTCTGCAATGCACTTTCTAGAGCAGAAATCTGTTGAATAGGTGGAATTTTAAAGTTCTACAACATATTGCATGTATTATAACTACATTTATATAAATGTATTACATATGCATCATTTTACATACACTACTATATGTATGATATGTAAGTATCACATATATCTATACACATATATATATATATATATCTCTATCTTCCACGGGTACCAAAAATTTGCACATTTTTCTTAATATTTGAGGTGTTTCAATGATATCTAAAAAATCCAGCATGCAAACATAGAAGGAAGCTCATCAGCTGACTCATTACGTGACAGGCCCAGAGGCAACTCCAAAGCATCAACACAACTGCCTGAGGAGGCTGCCAAGGAGCCAGCTGCTGCTACTGGAAAATCTTCCAAAGCTTTGCATCTGTGTCCTGTTACTGCTGTCCAAAAAAAGTCCACCACAGTAAACAAAAGCAATAACAATAATAATAAACAAAAAACCAAAACAAACAAAAAAAAAAATCAAAAATTCATTTTTGTTGTGAAAAACTCATAACATGTTATATAACACACTATATGCATCAGGGCAAGATGTATCTTTTCTCACAGATATTCCTGTACTCTGCTCATGCGATGTGTTGCTCCTGACTTGCCTCTGGTGCTTTCCATGAACTTACAACAAGTGAGCAGTCAAAATGTTAAGGAAGCAATTCAGGAAACTAATCATGGGTGTGTAGTGGCATTTTAAACACCTAGATCCCAGCTGCCTGAAGGAAGCAGTGGTCCAAAATGTTGTGCAGATGTTTAAAATTGCTTGAGACTGCTAAATACAGTCCTCTCTCAAATAGCTGTCATGTGCTTTAGCAACAAGAGGAAAGTTGGATTTCATGCAAGATAGTTTTACAGGATTGAGAAGTGAAAATAGCTCCCTTCTCAGTCTGCTCTTGAGTTTCTGGATCAGTATAGTTGCAAAATTTAATTAGGCAGGATAAATACCTGGATGGGATTCACTTGTCCTAGCTATTAAGCACTAAAATCCCTTCTCTAAATATAGGAGTGGAAATTCAAGCAATTAGAATAAAGTCCTTTCAAAGAATGCTTTTGCAAATTACCTCCGGTTGAGTTTGTCATTACTAAGACTGACAGATACCGGATAGTTTTTTCACTATCATCCTTCAGAAATTATTGAAATATGATTTGAATGATGAATGATTGATCAATGAATGAATACCCAGAATGTTGCAATGGGATATGCTGAACAGGCTCTGGGTCTTTCTGGTACCTATGATCTACAGCTGTGCAAGACTCAGCAATGCAGTATTTTATCTACCCCCCTGTGGAATCCTTAAAAAAAAATAAAATCTATCAAACCAAGCAAATATGACCAACAAATAAAAATCCACATGAACAGAAAATATCCTTGTATGGATAGTTTTATTTTCCTCAAGTAAAGTAGGTTCTCTCTTTGTGAAGTGTTGTCTTTTCTTTATATTGTGGGAAAGCCAGACAAAATTAAGGGACAAACCAAATCTGTGGAGTACTTGAAAGAGAGTTAGCAATACAAACACATCCTCACAGAAAGTTCAAGAATTTTTTAGAGTTTAAGAAGAGGATTTTTTCCTGTGGAACACAGAGCTAGAAAAATGCTCTTGAGTTACAGGTTGCTCAAAGAGAACATTTGCTTATGCAGATGTGGGCAATTCTGTTTCATGAGGTTTAAAAGCTGAGTCATGAGTCTGCAGCACATGGAGATGGGGATTCTAGGTGGAAACATGTCTGGCTTATTTTGGATCAGAAGTCTCCATGGGTAACCTCAATAATGTGAGGCAGAGTGTCAAGCAGCTGAAAAAGCCCACACTTGGTAATGTTGATAGGATGACAGTCTTTATATTAGGTGCTTTAGGAATAATTTAATCAATCCTTTAAAACCTATGGAAAAGCTGAAGGATATATTTTCTTGGGGTTAAGTTTCCAGTTTATTGCTTTCTCCTTCCACATGGAGACCACAGGCAACTTTCATAAATGGCTGGATCTAAAATAATTCCCGAGTTAAGCTTTTTAAAAATTTGGAGGTTTTATGCAAACTGGATTAGTTTTAGGTTCTGAAATCTAACTCATTGAATGATTTATTCTAAACAAGGATATCCTTTTTCTCCCCCCCAGACGTTTGTAGTATTTGAGAAAGGGTTTTAAATGAGCCTTTTAAAATACTGCATTATGTTTCTTGAAGCCTCACTGTGAAGTCTGATGAGCGGAGGAACAGTGATTAATTGTAGTTTGCTGTCTTGCATTCCAAAATAGCAATTTTCCAATTTAAATCTCTTGTATATTTTTGTAAGAGTGTAATTTATATTCTCCCTCCTGTGATTTCCCAAGTTAAGACACGATTTAGATATAATTCCACAATATTAGAATTGGGGAAAATGAAGCTCTTTTGACTGAATATTCAAGCAAAGAATGTGTTTTGGGCTATGCCATAAATCATGCTTGTCAGATCCTTCAAAGGAATTATTCTGTACCACTACCTTGTCTATTATTTAGAAAGCACAGACACTGAACAAGATAATTCAGCAGTACTGTATCTGATTTACATATGGTTGTCTCCCTTTAATCTAAGGCTTTGAAACACTATCTATTTTCAATTTAACTTCAAAATTGTTAAATTTTATTTTGATTGCCTCATAATTGCACTGCATGTGCATATTTAGAGCCTTTTGGGCTTCTACTCAAAGATGATCTGGGGGTTTGATGATAACTAATGAACCATGGCAACCAAGTGGTGCTGAACTCTTACATTCAAGACACATAACTCACCATGAAATTACTGACACTTTAGGTTAGGCTGCTCTCTTGTTCTAAACATTTTTCAGGAAATTTCCTAATAGAAATCTTCTATGGAACCAAGAGATTAATTCACAACAGACAATCAAGCATAAGGAAGCAATCTTCCAACTTATTCCAGAATTTTACATTTCAAGTACATGTTTAATAATACATTAATCCCCAAACCTGCCACTGGACCCTCCATGTCAAAAAGTTACCTATGAACCACTTTCCCACAGAAATGCTTTTCAACAGAAATGTTTGTTTTCAAGTCATTTATATTAAGAAACATCACGTTTTTATATGGCAGATGGAAAGCTGAAATCATTTTTTATAAAAATAAACTAGTAAGTGAAATCCAGTTGAAAACTTAAGAATTTAAATATGCAACTAGGGTGTAAAGTTCTCTGTTTCCAAAGTTTAGAAAATATTATTTTGATTTCTTAAACCACTACTTATAAACTGATATATCAATTTGCGGAACAAAAAAATAAAAAAATAAAAAAAAAACAAAAAAACACCAAAAAGAAGGAGAAAAAGATATGACAAAGTAGGAATTGTTCTACATAGGAGAAAACAAATCATTGCAAAAACAAAGATTGAAATTTGAGATGATTCTTACTGTAGAATTTTATTGAAGGGAAAAGATGAAAACAGTACTCACCAGCTGGAAAGCTTAAATTGGGAAAATACTTTGAAATGTGTGCTGACAGTACGTATATGATCTGCATAATAATAATTAGGGCAAGTGTCCAGGAAGCACCATTTAATTATTTACTTTATTTAAGAATTAAAGACATAAAATTTTGTGTAGTATTGAAACTTGTGCTATGCACTGCCCTCTAAAATTGTAATTGTAGCAAGGCAGAGACACTTAAGCTAAACTGTTTTGTGAATCAATACAGGTGTGGCAGAGTATGCTTCAGACTGGACTGCACAGATTATTTGGGTCCACACATAAATGCAGGTTTGACTAAAGAACCTGGACACCCCCAGGGTTTAACAATAATCTCATCAATTTGGTTAACACCAGCTGGATTTATTGGTGTAAATTGTAGTCACACCTCTGATTCAGACTCATAAATCCATTTATTAGCACTTCAGTCTCAGGTGATTTAAACACTAAAGCAAAACTCCGTGCAATGCAGGCACCTGAGACACATAAAACTTGAAAATATTTATTCCACAAGTCGGTTTTGGTAGCCAAATAAAAGTTTAAAGATGAATCAAGAAACACAAGTAACATTTTGCAAATATGTAAGTATTTATTATTAAACCCGTTGGAGTTTGGTTCTTTTAAAAATCTCACTAGGTGTCTATAAGCATGTTTAAGTCCATAACTGTACTTATTTTTCTCTCTCCCTCCCCTCTATTCAAAAATATAGGAAGGCCTGAAGTGGTTTCCCACTCTGAATGATTCACCTCTGTATTTAATGATTGTTATTTCCTAAAAAGCATTAATAAATGCCAAGAGGACTGTTTCAAGGGCTTGTAAAAATAACACTAAAAATCAAAGATTTTCCTTTGGAAAGCCCAGACTGCACCAAACAGCAAATGTTTCAAGTTTCATTCCCAGCTCACTATTTTGACTCCTGTTCTGTATAGTCAATGGCCTCACTGTGCATCTTCAGGACTACATTTTCACATTTTTAAAATTCTGCTAAACACTACTTTTTGGGGGTGGCAGCAGAGGAGGGGGGAATTTTTAAAACTATTTTTAACACTTTTTGGCGTAGCCTCTTTCTCCTGTATAAAAGCCAAGCCCTCTTATTTAACATAGGGAAAAAGCACAACTTAGTTCTTTCAGTAACTGAATACTCCTCTTTTTTGAACACATGCTCCCTTGTGACACAGGTTGAATCACAAGCTCCCTTGTTAAAGTCCTAGCACTCTGTTATTCACCATAAGCTATGGAAATGCCACTAACTACTCCACTAGTTTCTGTTCTGTAAGTAAAATGTCAATTCTCTGCACCTTCACGTGTTTCTGATATGCATCAATGTGATGCTAGGAGCCTTAGCAAAGATATTGTTTGGTTTAGAAAAAAATTAAATGAGGCAAAGAGAGTCTGCTTTGACATTTTAAATTTTCTATGAAGTGGACATATGTATTTGCATCATGACTACATCTAACTTTGAGCAATCATTAGCCAAACAAGGATATCACTCCAGCAAAAGCAGTTCCTTACTGTTTGCCTAAGGTGTCACAGCACAGTTCAGTGACATCTGAATGCCCACTATTGTGGGCAACAGAAGAAAGAATTATGTTTTTCCTTTCACCTTACAAAAAAACCCAAATGTATATGCAGAAGAAAAGTTAATTACACTGACAAATCAAAAAGAATAGGGAAACATGTATTTGTTGGTTGCTGGAAACCTAAAATTAAGCAAAAAAACCATGAATGATTTCTTTCATGAAAGCTGCAGAGTATACCTCCCACTAGCAGCTTTGGGAATCTATCCTGTACTGTTCTAAAATTGCTAAACAATGGATGCAACTTTGCAACATAATTTTCTACACTGGAAGTTTCCTGATTGCGCATGTCTTCATACAACAGTACCCAGTTCAATCCTGTTTGGTGTTTTCAGCTGAAAGCATAATCCAAAAGAACTGGCCACCAAAATAAACAGAGCAGAAAAGCAAAATGACAAATACGGAAGGCATATCAATCTAGTAATTATTCCTGTTGACCAAACCTCAAAGGCAATATGGGAATTTTTCCTAAAGAACAATCACTACCTGCACATGCAAATAGACCACCTGGGTGCCTTAACCGATAGCTTCAGGAATGTTTTTTTACTTGCACATATTGTTTTTAATCTACACAAGATGGGGTGTGAGCTCACAACTCAAACAAGTGAGTGCAACCAGACTGATCCTCCATGGCACTGAAGATCTGTATACTGTAATATAAACTTAAACATCTGTCACAGCGTGCAAAACTTTCATTGCAGATACTGAAGGAAAAAGCAATTTTTCCTGTACTTGCTGCAGCTTTAAATCACTAATGAAAGAATACGAGGGAACAATCTTGCTATTGTATATCAAAAGACCTTACTGTCTGCTCCTTGAAGTGTTTGGATATTAATAAATTCTGAAGTCATAGGTAACTAGATAAGCACTGTACAGAACTTCTGTCAGTGCCTTCTGACGTCAAGGACTTTCTTGGTAGTGATAATTAGCTTTAAAATACTCCTCTGAGATCATGAGATTCAACACTTAACTGTGATGGCTTCTGTACTGCACGTGGCAGTTGTTCAGGGCAACTGGAAGTCTACTCCCTGAACAGCCACAACCTACTTTTTGTTTCAATTTGATCAACAGAGTGGTTGCCAGCAAAATCTAAGTTATGTATTAGCAAAAAATACATTGAGATCTGAAAGGGCTGCTATATACAGCACATGTAAATTATTTACATCTAGTCAACCCAAGTGACTGCAGACATTGTAAGAAGCACAGCTGCTGCTGGTGCTAGAACCTTGAAGCTGTTTTTTAATATGAATATTCATCATTACACTCTTAGAAGACTGTAGGGGAAAACATAGTCAATAAAAGTATATTCTGTGTTTTGTAATCAGTAAACAACGTAAGCAAAACAGTATGTGGAGGATATAGAGCAGCTGCTCTTTCCAAATGAATGCCTAATTGTGAAATATTTAGACCTCAGCACTATGATTTCCTTAACAATTCTTTTTCTTGTTAGGGTACATTGGATGTCCTTGTGCTTTATTTAGATTTTCTTTTTTTTTTCTTCTCCACTCACGTTACCACAGGGTCTAAAGCAAACAATCATGGGACAGGGGATTCAGATAATATAACTTCACAATTATAACCCACATTTTTACAATGCTTCTTATCCCAGGGCATCGCTAGACACCATAGTTATAGCGTAGGTGGGAATTTCCTACTGATAAGCAAAATATACTTATGGCATAGGCAATCCATTTGCCACTGACACTTTGGATTGATGGAGAAACCCATAATATGTGCACCACTGTTTGACTCCTGGCCCTCAGGCAGAAGAGTGGTTTGAGCATGGAGTGCAGCAAAGTGCACTTTGGAACCTCACCAATCAACTCTATAATATTATACAATTTAACATTCCAGAACTTAGGGCTTGTAATCAAGAACATAAAGCACACATGGAAGCAAGATTTCCTTGCAGCACAGAGGCTATTCAGTAATTGTGACTGCACAGGTAAATTCCTAAACCTGTGTGTAGTCCGTGTATAATCCAGAGTAACTCATCACAGGGATGCCAACCAGCAGTAGACATTTGCTTTCATGGCAGCGCCTGAAAAATCTCCTCTATAATGAAAACTCCCCTTCTTAGAACTCACTATGCCTTTGAACATTCCAGTGTTGCCCTTCATAAATACAGTGACCACAGATTGAGCACTTTTTAATAGCTTCATTCTTGTTTCATATTGTTTCTCAGGAAAAGATTTGGTCTGTTTAAATTATACTCTGTCCTAAGAAACAAATACAAGCAGTTTTATCTGTGCAACAATAAAAAAGATAAATTTTACTGTTCCCAATACCTTCTAAAGCCTCTACAGGGATAAAAAGGTGCTATTATTTCCAAAAACACTTTTTATTTTCAGAAAATACATTATAGTGTTTAAACAATTTTTTATATATCTGAGTGAGAGTGCCTAAACCTCCCAGCAACAAATTAGAAACATAATCTCTCAGCAAAAAAAATTAGGATGCATATCTTCTTATCATTCCCCAAAGGAGAAATATGCTTATATAACTTCAGGTATTGCAGGGATAAGGAATTTTTATTTGTATTTGTAGAATGGAATGCAATTCCTTGACATTCTAAAATATGAAATTCAAAAAGTGTTATATGTATGGTGGTAACCACTGCATGAATCTTCCCAGCTGAAAAGGCAAAATCTGTACAGCAAACAAATATTAATGTTCACCAGGAGAAAACTGGACTGAGGTGTTAAACATCTAAAAGTCAGCTGATCTCAAAGCACAACCACCATTTTTTGTACTGAATTAGATCACCAGCTTTTTTATCACCAGAGACTACATTCTGAAAGACAAAGCTCTTGTATCATTAATATTACCGTGAGCTTCTTTGATAATGCAAATATCCAGTAAATGGATATTTACTGGGCATCACTTAGCACCACTGATTCACCTCTTGCCATCTTGTTCTCCTAAACCCTATCCACACATAAAGGTCATGAAAAAATCAGTATATTGAAAGGTTGTACAATACAAAAAGTTGTACAATACAACTTTCCTGTACTTTCTGCTCAAACTGTTTGCAAAGAAAAACTGAGGGACACAGATATAAAATGACAAAAAGGGATCGGGGAGAAGCTGCAAACAAGTCAACTAATTGTTCTTGACCACGTTTTTGTTTTTCCTATACTTACTGAATGCTTCAGGTGAGCTTCCCTACTGTGCAGATTCCAATATACTTCCCCATTCGATGGACATGTTGAGTGTCACCTTCTGGATCTTCACACAACCCCACTGCTCTTCCCATCATGCTGGGAGTGACCTTCTGTTCTGGCATTACTCCTTATGCCCTAGACAATGAGTTCCTGACCTGCACTAAGAATAAAATCACATTCCCAGCCATCAAGAATGACAAGTTCCATGCACAGCAGGCTTTCCATGCTACTGAGGTACAGTGCCAGATGTTCCGACAGATATTTAATGACTATGACATTTTATTTTTATTTATTTAGTCATTGAAGGGAATTATTATTATTACAGATAATTTTCAAATTATTAGAGCACATCAAATGATGTTTTTATTCATTTTTTGCTACTAAATGGTAGTGGCATAGAACATTTAATACAGCTTTACATCTGCTGTATCTCAAAATGCAACTGAGGAATTAAAAATTCTTAAATAATGGGATTGTCTTGTGTTGACAAAGAAATATACTGTAGCTCTCCTTTTTCTTTGCATAGGTACCATAAGAAAACAGCCAGATGAAAACCAGAAAGACCACTCAGCCTGAATCTTCTGTAATGAGTTTTAAAGAAGGTTTTTCACAGTTTCTGTCTTTACAATTACTATGCCATTTGGGGGGTGAGGGGTGGGAATGAAAATATTTCAAGCATGTTTTCCTGGGGGAATAAATTGAGAAATGAAGAGATATTTCTTTATAATGTCAATCTTTACACACACAATCCATATCCTTTTGTTTGTTTTTTTGTTTTAAACCCTGGTGATAATGGTTTTAGGTGTAGTATTTACTTCAAGAGCTTGGAATGTTTGCATTTGGATAAGCAAAAAACACAGGTTTTTTCTACTTACAACCAAGTAAAGCCAAGTAAATACATTTGTTTCCTGAACCTTTCTAAAAGAACATTAACGTCGTCTATGCATAACAAATATTGTCAATCACAATGAAGGATAATCTATTGAATGATATGATTTTAACTGTTTTAATTCCCTTTACTAACATAAAGCAAGCATTTAATTATAACAAGTGACTAATCTGTTCACTCTATTTTGTCTTAAGCTTGTCTTCTTTGTTTTAGAATTTTCATTTTCTGAAAAATTGGTTTTAGCTACCTGTTCCTTATCAGCAACTATCCTTCTACTATCTGCTTTCTCTTTAATCTCTTATGCAGGCTGTTGTTTTATTCTCCCTTTATTTTCACTTTGCCCATCCCTGCTTTTCCTTCTCCACAGAAGCTTGTTTTCTAATCTGTCCTATAGAAACTTTCTCTGTAGTATTTACAAGCCCTTATTTTCAGACAGATGTTCTAAGCATATGCTGAGGTGCAGAATCAAAATTCTCTTAACACTCCTTTGGCATAGCTTATTGTAGAGACACAAAGCCTGAGAAATTCTGACCTCCAAAATATGAAGGATCTCTGCAAAGGCAGAGCTGGCATTTAACTAAGCCTTTGTTATTTTGCTTTCATAGTTTAAATAGGTAATAAATACAGAAAAGAAAAAATCTGATACAGCAAAACTAATGAGAGAATCTGGGTTAAAATCATATGAAATGCAGAGTGAAAGTGCACTCCAGTATGTGCAAGAAATCACTGGATCACAGAGTTGTTAGGGCTGGAAGGGACTTCAGGAGATCACCCAGTCCAACCCCCTGCCAAGGCAGGGTCACCTGGAGCAGATGACACAGGAGCGTGTCCAGGTGGGGTTTGAATGTCTCCAGGGAAGGAGACTCCACAACCTCCCTGGGCAGCTGTGCCAGCGCTCTGCCACCCTCAGTGTAAAGAAATTCTTGCTCATGCTGAGGTTTTAAAGGTTTCCAAACTTCTCATGTCTGTTTATGGCCTTGTCCTTTCACTGGCCATGACTGAAAAGAGCCTGGCACCAGTCTTTGAATATTTGTATGCTGTAATGAGATCCCCTCTACCTTGTCTTCTCCAAACTAAACAGGTCCAAATCCTGCTCAGAACTAAATTTTCACCAGTAAGAAGAACCTTGACACAAAAAAAAAAAAAAAAAACTTTAACTGCTTACAGTCCACTATGCAATGGAGTAAAAAAAAAAAAAAACAACAAACTTTAGGCTTACTGGAGATAAAAACATTTATTTTTAACCTAAATAGATCCTCAAGTGCAACCAAAGTTGAATTTTAAAAAGACCAAGGTTTAGAAAAATATTTCTGAATAAAATGTAATTGTGACCCCATTTTTTAATTAAAAAAAAAAAATCTATTTTCATAGCCAATTACAGCTGCCAATTTATCAGTCATTCAAGATGCAAGTTGTTTCATTAAAATAATAAAGAAAGGAAGGCAGTGATGTAAGATCATTTAAGATACAGGTTCGCTGATTCTCTCTGCAATTAATGAATGAATTAATTAAACTTGACAAAAACCAAAATGCACTAGACAGCTCATCTAAGAAGCAGTCCCAATTTGGCAGATGACTGTAACCCAAAGAGCAGCTGAGGTTACCTGAAAACTAACTGGTCAAAAAAACCATTTATGCCACTGGGGTCGGGACTTGCACATTTCTGCTTTGATTACAGTCACAAACAAGCTCATTTGAGTGAGTTAAGCACAACTTCATGTGGAAGAGTTAGGGAGCCAAAGTGCCTTGGAACAGAAACTCATCAAACCTGCAGTATCCACTGCTTTTTCCTGTGCAGATTTTTCTCGCACATAAATACAGTATCACGAAAGATACTCGCCATGGAATTATTGAGTTCTTGCTTCTAGATGTTGGACATCTAAGATGAGCACGTTTGTGCATCAGCTGCGGTCTGAGACCTAAATTTTCTCCAAGTTTGCTGGCTCTGGGCTTGATGGTTTGGGTTAACTTTCTTTAAACTTCAATTTGGAAAAAAAGAGAATTTAGGTGCTAATTTCTCAACTCAGTCAGCAGCTAATTAACAACCTGAATGGGAACATGAAAAAACTACTACACACTGAAAGAGAATGCCTCTAGATTTTCCAAATATAATCCTGTTTGCAGGTTTGTGTTGGTTTTTGGTATTGTTTTTCGATATTGTTTTTCCGTGGCAAAGTTGTTTCAGAACAAACTTCTTTAATTTTGCACTGAGAAATACCTCACAAACTTTTATCTTTAATTACTGTAATTTCTTGCTCAGATTGATGCTTCCTCTAAATGGCAAATTCTTACTTTGAGTGACAAGTGATTCTGAGTAATTTGAGTGTTTGCAATAGTCTTCTCACATTGCCTACACAGGTTTGTTTTCCCATTTGTCTTATCTCATACCTATCTACTAAAGAAAACAGAAAGTAGATTAAGGATTTCAACTTAGACTTTTTTCATATTCAAAAAAATTATTGCTTATGAATATTGTGGCTCTTGGGAGTTACACTTCAGAACTCCACACAAATGCTTTTAAGAAAGACACCACCACATCCTCCTGTGAAATTCCAGACTATTACATCTATGATAGCAAGGTAAGCAAACAACATTCATCCTAATACTTGATAAATGTTACAAAAAACGGGTGTACACAGGGTTGAACAGTCAATTGGTGTGCAACACTGACACTCTAATCAAGCCAATTTCAATCAGAGTCAAAATGGCAGTATCATCCAAAAACCAGCAGGTTGATGACAGGTATTGATGACAGGTGTCATCTCACTGAGGAAAAAGATGGCCATGGTTGTCAGCATTATGTGATTCCCTGCTGTATGGGACAGGACACCCAGGAGGGGATGCTCCACAGGGGGCACCCATCACAATCTTTCCTGATGGCCACTAGAGAATTTTCCTTTCTCTGTCTACCTGTTCTGCAATACGGACGTAGCTGTAGGTCACCAGCTACATGTCCCTGGAATAAGAAAGACTTCGTGCACGTCCGGCTGCCTCAGCTTTGTGTTCTCTAGTTTGTTATACCAGTCATTAAAATACAGTATTTATTCTTCATCTTAGGAGCCATTGTCTGCTTCATGTTTTCTGCAGAATGGTCTGAATAAAAAATACTTAGCACTAATTTGTACTAAAAGGTCACGCTCAGGTAGGTAAATTCGCATTTCCTCTAGTTCCAAACACGAGCAGAAATGGCACATGGCTGCAATGAAGCCAGAAGACACAGTAGAAACATGTGCTGCCCTAGTGCTATTAGACTGCACAAGAACAAGCCACTTTATTTTAGTATTTGCATGATCAGAATGATGACGTGGAAGCAAGTTTATTGCTTTTTGTAGAATTTGCTCTCTGGAGTCTTTCAAAATATGGAATTTAGCTCCTTTTTGTGACAATGACCTTTTGGGGTGAGTGTCTTGGTTGATGTTTCCTATGAACCCCAGAAGGTCATCACTGCAATGTTTTTTGGTTTTTTTTTTCTTTTTTCTTTTTCCTCTAGGTCACTCTCAAACTTATCACCTCCAACTTTAACATTTAGGCTCAAAAGATAATGGTAACAAAGACAACAGAGTGTGAAGAGTTTGCTCATCTGTTTGTCGCGTTGTTCCTTTTTTAAACCAAGTGGAAGAAGGGTAAGATGAAAGGAAGAAAAATCAGTTATTCTTTCTCTCTTGTGAATGCAGCCATGGGAAACTGTGCTCCACAGGTCGTGAGACTTAAATTACAAAGGCTAAAGGCTGGTTTCAGTCACCTCACATCAGAGCACATGTCTGCACTTTTTAATTTATATTTTCCCCTCAGTTTACAGAAGGCTGCCTGAGATCAACATCGTCTTTTGATCTCCCTGAAAGTCACTTGTCCCTAGGTAGGCACATCACATATATAGAGTTATCTCTGTTCCTCACCCAGCGTTTTAGTCTTTCCGTTGTTTCCAATCCATCTTTTAGAGACGCACACAAACATGCTCTTCCTAGCCAACTCAGCAAGCTGTCCTACCTGGAAAGCACAGAATGTGTCTCTGGAATGGCTTTTTAACAAGTTTCACCAGGATGCAAAATTACCTAAAATGACACTGTGGATGGTCAGATGGAGCTGTCCACAACAGGCACCTGGAACTAACATGCAACTGCCTCAAGCTAGGGAAAGCAAATTTGAGAATAAAGCACCTCTTGGAGAGCAATTGCCCATGTGTGTTCCCACTGTGAGAGATTCACATTTGTGAAAAGTAAAATCTTGGCAGGCAACCCCTTGATGTGCAGAAATTTGCAAATCATTTCAATCTAAGCAATTTCCCCATCCTTACCAGAAAGCACTAAGGCTGCAATTGTACCTTGATAATCATAGCTACTGAATTCTAAGCAAAATGAAATTTCAGCAGAGTCAACACTGTTAAATACTAAAATGCTTAAGAGAAATGGCATTTAATTAAAATATCCAGAACTTTTGTAGCTAATGCATCAAACTTTATATACTAGAAACCTAAACCCAGGATTAGTGGAAGTTTTAAACAGGGATTAAACAACATGAAGATCTGGCATTATTCTGATAAAACTGCAAAACACAAGAGTGCTCCTCCATCCAGCCCCTCACCAAAGTGTGAGATTAGAGTTAGTGACACCACATACCCTTCTCTTTCACATCTCTCTTTAGATATCTCACTGGTTAAGAAACAAAAGCTCGCCCAGGAATAAATGTAAAAAGAGGGTTTAAATGTCAATAGTTCCTAAAGGTAAGCTCAGTCATTCAGCACCTTTCTAGCACTCACCAGAAACATCTGGTCTTGCAAACAGTGAAAAGTGAATGAGTTGTATCATGGGTTTATCCCAGCATGGTAAAACCTCTGATCTAATCGTCACACTAAGATCAAAATGAGAAAAAAACCCAACAGAGCAGAATAACATAAAATAGAGCATGTTGTGAGAGAGTCTGAAATGGTTTAGTGAGCCAGGATAATTGGTTATTTATTAGGTAAACTTTCCTGGCCTCAGACAGCACACGTTACTCTCAGCCTCTTTCTAGGATTTAGAAAGAAGTAGGGAAAGAGCAGGGTATTAGTTACACAAACTGTTACTTTCATTGCACATGATAGCACACCTTCTTGCAGTCTCAAACACCAGACCAAATCCTAGACACTAACATGAATTTGAGCAATCAAGTCACCTGAAAATTATGAACAAACTGTTGCATGTGACCTGTGTAATCCCATCCCTGCACTTGCATGGCCAGCTGAGGTGGAAATTTACCTATTTTCAAACTAATCCTAAAATATCAACAGAAAGCATGGCTCTCTTGAGTTGTTCACTTTCTCCAAAATGGCATTTAGAGTAGTTTTGGATTAATTTTAGTATTAAGCTTGTCAGATGAGCAACACCACCACAGATTTCAAGTATGAAGGAGTCCAATGGAATGGAAACTGTTTACTCAAACTCTGAATAGAGCTGCAGCTTATTGCATGAGATGATAAGGTTCTGCAGACTTCTATATGTCTCCAAAAGGGGGAAAAAAATAATATAGTTAAATAATTCTTTTTTCATCTTAGATTTCTGGGGTCTTGAAACCTTTTATTAGAAGCGCTTCTCCTACCCACTCTCTATTTCTAATGGTTTTCCCACAAAGTGCTACCTACCATCTCCTTTTTTTTTTTCTTGTAATTTAACTGTTTTCCAAATTTTTGGTCAACAGTAACATTATGGGAGATAAGCAACTAATGATCAAATTTTAACAGATTACAGGTCTTAAGCCTCAGAGACAGGACACAATAGCATGCAGTATGTGATTTTATCTGCGAGACACCCATTTTCTATCATTAAACTACACCATATAAAAGGAAAAAGGAACACTGTAAGCACAGTTATTTCATCAAACAAAATACTCAAGGATTTTAAAGGTGCAAAAAAAAAATTGCAAAATCATATGCCATAAGACTCTAACCATGCTGGAAAAATAAAACCAAAGTCTTGTAGAATATTGCTTTAGTTAAGGAGTGCTAGTTGTAGGATGTCTGAATGCATACAGGCACCAGCTTCCTAATGATTAGCACAGTTTCATTGACAGGCTCGGCTGCAGAATCACAAAGCAAACATAAATTGCAGCAAATTAGCAGAAGATTTTTTTTCTTTCAAGAAAAAAGTTTAATGGATGTTTTGCCTGAGGAGCTGATTTCAATGGCTTCTCAGCAGACGAGGCCGTGCTGCCAGGAACCACAGGAGTGTACAGTAAATTTAATAATGGCCCTATGCCACAGCATGGTTTATACAGCTATGCAGCAGATCCCCAGTCAGGCACAGGCTCTGCACATTCAGCACAGGAAACTGAGCATTTCAGAGCCATGAAGGCCTGGGTCTCATTAGGCAGAGCTAGAACTTGTGGCTGTCTACAGAGATAGCTGCCTCTTAAAAATCCATCTTGCTTCCAAAGAATTTAGCACAACTTTATCAATAAACTCTGTCACAGCGGAATTAGCCCATAAACAAAGTCACTGAAAGACGCCAAAAAGAAAAGGAGATTTGGAAATATTTGAGAAAAGATAAAAATGAAGAAAATGTAGTATCAGGAGGAATTTTTACTACATCCAATTGATCACCAGATTCATCTCTCCCAAATTAAACACACAAAACAAAACATCAGCTTCACGTTGCAAATACATGAAGTAAAAAAAAAAAAAAAAAAAAAGCCATGCCAGGAATATTGATATCAGAGCATGCCATTTGAGTTACAATTGGCAGTAATTGCCAGTCTCCGTTCCGGAACATTTTAATTTACTCATGGCAAACTGACATTCAGATAGGTAGAAAAAATTATTTCCTACTTTTAAAATCAGCAAAGAAATTGCTTCCAGTCTGATCTTTACAACTGACTAACCCCAGCATAAACACAGGGCAAATATCAGCACTGAAAGGAAAAAGGTTTCAGAGGTGATGCTTAATCATGGTAGCCACAACATCATTGCTTGCTTATTTTGCTGTCTGCAGAATTGATACATATGTTCTCATGAATAAATTCATTGATCTCTCTCTCTCAAACATTAATATGAACAGGCATCATGCTACAGAAACATATCCATTTGGGATGCTCTAAAACCTTCTGGGAAAAAGTGCACATAAAAATAGACATTGAAGATGAATAAGTATTTTGTTATTATCACCATTTTCAAGTGTCTCTATCATCGATGAACTCAGACCTCAAACATCATTACATACTTGATGCCTTTCTCAAAGAGGTATGAATTATTGCTGCTAGTTTGGAGTGGACAAAAGTGTTCATTGCCATGTTAATGCTGACATATCCTCTACATGTCCAACACATTTTCCTTGAAAAGTTAACACTCTTCAGTCTGCTGGATAGCAGAAATCATTCTCTGTGTACCACAATAGATGAACAGTTTATTTATTTGAGTCCCACTCACACCCTACAGGAGTGAGTCCCAAACTCACTCTTCCTATGCAGGCAGAAGAGCCACTGTGGGTGGGGAGCAGGAGTGTGCCTGTGAATCCCAGCGATGACCCAGGTCAAGGAAGTCAGAGACAAAAGAAAACTTTAAATCTTCTCTTTGAGTCCACACTGTCCTCGAATTGCTTTGCTGTCCTGGAGGCAGGGGGCAGAGGGGACATTTTCTGTTCTGACAGTGCTATTGCATTCTATCTTCTTAAGGTAATTACTCTGGCTTTCTTGAGATATAGTGGATTTTGACTTAAGGCCTTTTTATGCTACTCCAAGAGGAAAAAATAATAAAGGTTTTAAAGTGCTTGAAAACAGCCTCAAGTCCAGACATAAATAACTACAGAATTACATCCTAAATGTTTACTAGGCTGAGGGAAGAGATAAATCACATTATATCTAAATGGAATAAATATACTAATAAATAGAAGTTTTGGAGCACAGATGGCAGTAGAAATAAATATCACTGCAAATCTTTTCCTTTTAAAAGCTGATTTAAAGGGAACATAAATGATGACATAATCATATTTAAAGGACAAGTGTAGGTTAAATGATTTACATATATTAAATAGCTGAGCCTAAGCAAAAAAAAAAAAGAAAAAAGACAGTGTGGACAGGACCATTCATCACCACTAGACATTTTTGTTGCTCTCTGTGGCAGAGTGGTATATGAAGCCTAATTATTTTATGTTACTTTCTTCAAAAGTTAAAACATATATATACAAAACCTAAAGAATTTTGTTACCACAGTGAGATTTACATAGGATTTTTTACTAAAAGCACAGGCAATATGCAGTGATTTCTGCAACCACACTGGAGTGGATTACCACAGCTCTCCTTTGTGCCTTGGCAACACACGACCAAAATACAATTATGGGATCGCTGCCACCTGCCAGCTTGAGGAACCAAACCACATGCTCCCACAGAATAAAAAAGAATGCTAAGATTAAAAAGCAAATGAAGGTTAAATCCTAAAGGTCTTCAGGGACCTCTGGGCTGCGTGTTACTCCTTTAATCCATTTTACTTGCCCACAAAGATGAAGACTCTTCCCAGTCAAATAAGTCCATCTAATGAAATGTTTGAATTTTCACACAACTGAACATGTGCAATGTGCAACTCATATTAAACCTCACCTTTGGATTTATAGCTTTTTCATCTTGAAGCAGGAAAAAGAAAATAGGCAAATTGTTCCCACTGTCAAAAACCCCAGAAACTCTGCTAATAATTTCACATTAAGAAGACATCTTAATGTGAAAAGAGGGTTACTGTTGTATATATCAGTCTGAGAAAATTCCAAAATGTTGTTATTGGTCCATGATTAAATTCTCGCACTCCCTTTCATTTTCAAAAAAAAAAAAAAAAAAAAGGCAATTATATTTTAATAGAGTGATGAAAAAAGGATTTATTCAGAATCACTTAACAGTGATATGAAGGAATAATTTTAATTATCTCTGAGAGTGTATTAATCTAGAAGTTTTTGTCTTCATATGAGACCACTTTAATAATTCTGTGTGTGTTCACATTTTTACTCCCATAAACTTATATATTAGATGTGATTTGAGAATATTCACTGGGGAATAGTGTTTGCCAGTGTACAGGTGCTTCTCAATAGTCCATATTTTGGTTTAAATAAACCTAAACATGAACAAGGGCTTGTGTACAGATATTCTGTGGAGTTTCTTCCCCACACTTTCTATTATTAAAAATTGGAAGACTTTATGCCCTTAATACTTAAGACCAGTTAGAACTTGGCTTGCAACTACCCAGTATCACCCAGAATTTATCACCTAAGGCTGTACAACTACTTACACCTACAAAAAAGATTATGATTCCCTACAGACTTCCACATTCTTACTCCTTCTTGCTTAAGCTTTCCAGTTTTCAAAGCTGTTTCATGGACAACTCCACCAATATTTACACATCAATAACTTAGTATGGCACAAACTGAGCAATATCAACCTCTGCTCCCAGCATCCCCTCCCCATACTAATTACTTCTGGCATATCAAGTTGAAGACATTGCTCCCCAAGATCTTCGCTTAGGATGCAGAGCTGGCCTAAGAAGTTTATAAGTCTGATATTTGCTCCAAACTTATCCCCCCCACAGCCACCACACTTGTGCTGGGGATGCTGAATTAAATGATGTGACTTAAAAATATCTTTGCCATCCCACTTCCACCAACACCCCCATTTTGGAAGGTACAATGGACCAACAGTTTATAGAAACTGAAAATAAAAGGAATAGAATTCCTACTCTTAGAGAGCTTCTACGCAGGGTTACATTAAAAGGGTGTTAGGGGAATTTAGTGTTTCCACTTATGATGTTCCTGCTCTAAATGTAAAGACCCTTTTGTTTTGACTTTCAAAACTGACATTTTCCAAAGCACCTAAATTCAACAATATTTTTTTGCAATACGACATTAATCCTGACTTCATTATTGCTAGAAAAACTAGGCTGAGAAACAAGTTGAAGCAATTCCTTAGACAACTTATTTGTGTTCTGACCAAATAGTTCTAAAAAAATTACACAGTGCAGAAATACTCAAATTAAAAGAAATATTTTTTCTACATATCTGAAACTACAATACACTGCACTGTTGTTATAGGTTGACAAATCAGCTTTTCCCTGGTGTCTGGTGTAAAATATCATACACAGGAAAAGGTTAATCTTCAGAGAAAATATCATCTCTTGGCCCTGTGCATTTGTTGGAGTCACACAAGCTTTCTTTGCTGTCATCCCAGCAAAGCTGCTTTAAGTAGTTCAAATTAAATATCGCTAGTAGTACATGTTGGTAGCAAGTAGAGGCAAGAAAGAGAAAAACTTTGGGGTGGAATTTAAAGGGGAAATAGGATTATGTTTGCTCTGTAACATGGCCCCCAAATTATGATTTTAAAAACTGTTCAGGCCTCAGTTGTACAGAAATTCAATTTACTCAGTTCTGAAAGTAACTGAACTTGATCTGACCTGCCACTATCGATCCAGCAAATTTAGAAACATTTTTCATTTATTCCTGGTAGTGCTTTCAATTACAGAGATACTATCATTTTGTATATTTCCCCCTATGAAGACTTCCCCCCAGGTTTTACAAAAGGAAACCTATTAAAATGTTTCCCCATCCTTTTAGCACGAAAGAGACAAGACTGAATACAACAGGAAAGACTGGAGCTCAACACTAAAGCAAAACTTGGCCGAGGAGCCACACTTGCTATTGGATCAGAGGAAAAATTCATGACCACAATCAAACTAAGGCCAAGCTAACATGCTTTAGTGATCCAGAAGGTGGGGGAGTAGGAAGAATTGCAAGTAATTTCAAAATTTCTGGGTTTAGTTTCAAGAGCTGGGTTTAATACTCGAAGGAGAGGGAAAATGCCATGACCCTCTACATGACTTTGGATTTCAACATATTAGAATTAAGCCATTCAGATAGTGCTTTGAGACTCAAATTGTAGCTGAATTTCAGTTTGCTGGTAGGAAGCATCTATCCTGTCTAAATATCAAACCATTGACCTGATTAGAAGTTTTCTTAAGATTAACACTCTTTAAAAGGGAGAGAATATCAAACCATCAAAACATACTGTAGTGAGGACTCCCTTATATGGTAAAGCAGACTCTGAGGTTGAGATGACTTGCAAATGGTATCTGTAAATATTAATGCACTTTGACATTGAATATTGCATATCATACATTTTAAGTGTTTTTTAGTGTGTGGATGTTTACAGTGAACTGATGTGCTTCTGAATATGTCTGTTTTCAATTGAAAGTGTGGCTTCATTAAGGAGAGTGAGAACATAAAGCTTAGCATCGTGATCATTCCTCGAGAATTAGCACTAAATTGACATGCATCCTTAATACAACATTTAATTGGGTTTGTGGGCACCAAACAGCTTCATGAGCTTTAGCTGTTCTTCACCTTCTTTTCTACAGTTCCAGCTTTCCAGTACCCAGCCTGGGTATTGGCTGCTTTTAATACAGAGTGGTTTTCTCCAGGCTGGGACTTCATCTTGCAGATGCCTTCATTAAGCAACCAGACATGAAAACCTCGTAAGATTCCTTCAGTCCTAGCAGCATTTCTTCCACCAGGATTTTTTTTAATATTCTTATTACTGACTCTGTTACCTTCTTTCATAATATCCTAGAATTGTTAATTGGAAAATGGCTACGAAGAATTCCAAACACATCAGTACACAAGATTCATAAGCCTCAGTTAAAATGAAATATTGAAGGATCTTAAACATTGCAGGTGACCTTGAGAGAATAAGCACCCTTATATATGTATGGGCTAAGAAAAATATGGATATTTCATTTAGATTAACTGCTGGGCAAGTGGAGTGGCAGGCCCAAAGTGGCCAAAACAGGTGCAATGTCCATTCTGCAGCACAGGAACAAAATCACGAAAGCTGCAAAAATGTCAATGTAATGCATCCTTCTCTGTGCCTTTAATTTGAACTCTGAAACACCTCAATTTACCTATTTCAGATTCAGGGCATTTTCTTTATTCTGCTTTTACCAGAAAGATTTTCTTTGCCTTAATCTTCTGCAGGATCTGACAAAAATGAACACACAGAAGACTGTGTCAAGAGACCGACAAAATCTCATGTTTCAATAAGCACAGGAATGCCTCATATGTGTGGAGCTACTTTGAATCTAACCCACCTATGCAGCTGTCAAGCCAGAGCACATGCTGAGGAAGAATAGGTTGCCTTAGCAACCCCAGTCCTGTTGTAGAGACTTCAGAAAAACTGGGTAATTTTATCTCTCTGAAGCACCATTGTGCCATTGTGCTTAAATACCTCACACATAAAATAGACATACATTACCAAACTCTCCATACACACTTTGAGCTATTTTCATGCTCTGGGTTATAGAAGACTCTGCTTGGGAAAAATTTTCTTCTTCTTTCTTACCATTAGCGACCCTTGCAGCAGTCATCAATTAAAAAAGGTAGCACTTGCTTATTGCCTTTTTTTGGGGTTTGTTGGAGATGAATGACTGACACCATTACAGAGTTAAAACTTCTCTTCCAGCTGTGCTGGCTTCAATGATTAATCTAGCTCAGAAAACGACCAGCTACCTAAAATTGATTTTAATATATGATATTGTTGGGCTGTTCAGAGAAATTTGTGAGAGGGAATAATGACTACACTCGGCCAGTATGCTTATTATTGTGAATAGCCTTTGGCTACACAAATTTCAGGTCTGAACTGTACATAATATGCCATTAAATTGTAATAATTGAAAGTTCTAGAGAAAGGAATCTAACGATACCCGACAGAACAATCTTAGCTCCATGAGAATATATTTAATTAACCCTTAATCATTTTCACCTTTATGACACTGGAAACACTTCTAGGATTTGATTTACAAAATTATTATGCCATTAATAAGAGGAAGATATTATTGACATACCAAAATCCAATTTAATTACTCCCTTGATTCCTCCAGAGGCAGAGAGAAGCTTGCAATTTTCTGACACTATGTTCCATTTTTAATATTGTGAAATAAAAAATATCTCTGAGTAGGCCAGAAATGTTGCATAATTGTTTCTACCTGAGCTACAAGCACAACTATACCAACGTATTTTGGCTACCTTGAAAGTTCTTTTTTGTCTTTTTCTATATCAAGTATCCCACTTAATACTTTACTCTTTGCTAGAAATACTCTTACATGAAAGAATTTCTATAGTAACTGCCAAACAACTTGCTATTATTTTCATTTTTTAAAGGTATAGTTTGCAATGTATTTAAGAAAATGGAAATTCCTGAACTATTTTAGGAATGCATAACTCATCTAACTGACCACTCCAGGATTTGGATGTAAACACAAAAAAACCTCTTAAACTTGTTTTCTAACTGTCAAGAAAACCATGCCTGTTCACTTTCATAATTAATAGACTGATATATCTTAGCAAAAAAGCTAAAATTTACATGCTTCCAAATTTCCATACTGCAAAATCCGCATAAAAGAGAGGAGAAAAAAGCCTAATAGAGTTGGGACAATAAAAGCTGGAAAAAGTGTTGCCATTTATGCATCAAGCACCATAGTTCTTCCTGAAGCACCCTGTGCTGCCATATAACATCACAGGGGCCTGACAGTTCAAGGTGAAGTCTATCCTGATTAGGTTTCCAACAAAAACAACAAAAAATAAGTAATCTTTGTTGACAGCCACAGGCAACAGTTTCCTTGCTCTTTTTACAGCTTTTGTAATTCTCCTAAACACCTCAACTTTTCTGCATTTTCAAGATGTGTGCAAAGTCCTACTTCATTTGAATTTTATACAAATAGGCCACTGATATTTGTCATGAGAAATTCCAGATATTCATTGTAGAGCGATATCAGACAAGATAAGCTGAACAAATTGATATTTCTTCAATTAGTTCATTCCACTGTCTTGCCCTGCATTGTAATTTTGTGTGCAGCTATCTTTATTTCTCATGTGTAAAGTGAGTCTCGGTGGCAAAATAATCATATGAAGTATTTAGACTGGTATGTTATCAGGGACAAATCTTTTTCATTCTCAGCTACTGGAGATGAAAATCAAATGTTTTTTAAAGTACACTTGAGGAATTTCCCATCCCTTTTCTTAATAGCAGGTTATATGTTTATTAGTAGCTAGCAACTAGAAAGTCTTAGCCAGAAATATATAATATTATTTTGGAAAGTACTGCTGAGAGTGGATATTATGGTTAGTTCAACTTTTGGACACTGGATTAATTAGGCTTCTTTGTTTTGTATATATCCTGCTCACAAAAGTAGCATTAAGACTGATCTTGCATTCTAGGTGTCAAAAGGTCCAAAAGATTCATTATCCATAACAGTTAAATGAATTAATAAATGTGAAGGAAATCTATGCAGCAAAATTATTTAAATCCATCCTTTGTACACTAGTGGACTGATAATACAAAGTGAGTATCACCCTTGTTTGCAGTCCAGGAGAAGAAAGACATTATGAAAGGAGAAGGACGACCAAATTCTCAACACCATACAAGAGTTCAGAAAACTGTAAAAAGTCAGTGGCAAATATATGAGAAAATAATAAATACTTCTATTTTTTATACTCTATAAATATAACGTGTGATTTTTTCAAGTGTGCAAAACACATGCAAAACATTAAACAGTGCAAGCCTCAGGATATGCATATCTGCACTTGTGTGCAATACTGAATTACCTGCCTCACATCTGGGCAATTGCATACTCACTAATTACATGTTCCCAAAGCATAAGACCCATTTATGTTAGAATAGACCTTTATTATGTCTCATTTAGTGTGAGAATGTGCCTGGTTTGATCTGAATTCTGCAGGGAAGGTGACTGGTGTTTATAAAACCACTCATTTGATGCTGAATGCTGACCCAATATTGAGAAGTTTTTTGGTTCAAGTTGTACATCAGTATTACTTAATAAACTCTTCAAACACTACAGTGAAGAGAGAATTCAGTTCCTTCTGAAATTTTTATCATGTCAAATACTCTAATATTCAAATCTCTAATTAACTAATGGATTTTTACAGTGCCTTGGTTCTAATATCTTCAGCAACAGTCCTAAGTATCCACTTTTCAGTGTGTACAGTAAGAAATAATTAGGTCTTGTTTTTCTGGAAACATACATGTTTCAGTCCCCAGTGCAGAAAGGGGATTATGAAAACCAAGACCCACTTGGAATTTAATCTGGCAAGGACCGGTAAAGTCTCAGCTGAAAGGCAGTATCTATGTAATGCAAACAAATGACAAAAAAATCAAACATGTTTTATGTGAAGCCATGTTTGTAATACTGACACAGTTCTCCATTTAAATCAGGACTTTTAATTTTTCTTGATAAAGAGTAATAGAAGAACCTTTTAAAAATTGTTTTATACTCACAGTAGTTGAGAATGTTGAGTTCCTAGCCAGGAGAGACTGCATGATGAAGCACTAACCCTTCAGAACTGGATTTTAGTGGAAGTGCTGACACAGTCTCAGTTATACCACCGTGAGTACAGTGCTATTATTCCTTTATGGTAACAGACAGTGTTGAAGCTGCCCTGTAATTTGGCACAGAACACTTCTATA
This sequence comes from Corvus cornix cornix, assembly GCF_000738735.6. Lineage (NCBI taxonomy): Eukaryota > Metazoa > Chordata > Aves > Passeriformes > Corvidae > Corvus > Corvus cornix. The sequence continues at coordinate 16,251,395 of NC_047056.1, forward strand.
CTAATGCAATGTGACAATGTTATTACGTCTGCTATTTTCCATGCCATAATAGCAGTATTTGTTTCCACAAACGTGCCATTACATTCACTAATAGGGCTCTACTTAGAGACTGCCTGAGTAAAAACCAATGCAAACTTATAGAAAGCAGATAGTCTCATATAGATTTGTTTTGCTGTGCCAGAATCATTTTCAACCCTATTCTTATTAAAAAAAAAAAAAAGATGAATTCCCTGGGAGGGTAGCTTTCACTACATAACCTGCTGTTAGATATGGTTACTATGTTAATGATGTATTTTCTCAGAGGAGATGCATCCTTTTGTAAGAACAGCCATTAACTGTCGTTTTAGTACAGTATCTTTATGTTGTAGGAAAACCACTACTGGTCTGCTTTACATTAATCAGTGTAACACTTCTGTCTATAACATCTAAAGAGCATTGGTGCCCCGAATCTCTAAGTGTCATATCACATCAAAATAAAAAAAAATGATAAAACAGATAGCATCCTGGGGTCAAAATTTCTCCCGCCTTGTTTATCTTCCAGCAGACAGGACACTGCAGCACACTGAAAGTTCCCACCTCTGCCACCACGGAGGCTTCAGGTCTGCAGGCACATCATACTTACTGGAGGGGGCTACTGAGATTTGCAACCAAGCAAAAGTTGTGTGATGGGTGTTTCTGACTACAACTGTAAAACTATAGCCTTACACTTAGTTGGCCTGGGTCTATTTCCATAGTAGCGAATTCCCTAAATTTCTCCTTCTTCCCTAGCAGACGCATAGAGGACACTCTTGGACTAGGAAAGAAAACAATCTGCCTCACATGGTGCTTATTTTGAGAGAAATTTATAAAAAAGAAAAAAAAAAAATCTTCATTTTCATTTCCACCTCCAATAATACACTGGACAGGACAGGAGTAATAATTTGCTGTTATCACAAAAATTAAGGAAACATCTTGCACGGTGTATTAATGGAATACATTATAACAATTTCCAAGAAAGGATTCCTTTTATTTTTGTCTCCACACTTTCTGTTTTGGAAATTTAAGACAAAAGCGATACACAGGAACCATTTTCATTGTAAAGCCCAGGAACGCTGCATGTCAGATCTTCGTGCTCTGGAGTTACTATGGGAAACACATTGAAAGCATCAGCTCAAATGCAGGGAGGTAATTTATGCACATTTATGCAAATTGCAGATGATACGAAGTTGGGAGGAGTGGTTGATCAACCAGATGTGTGTGCTGCCATTCTGAGGGATGCTGACAAGCTGGAGAAGTGGACTGACAAGAACCTCCTAAAAAAATGCCAAATCCTGCACCTGGGGAGGAATAAACCCTCACATCAGGACAAGCTGGGGCCTGACCAGCTGGAAAGCAGCTTGGCAGAGAGGCATCTAGGCATCCTGACAGTCAACAAGTTGAACATGGGTCAGCAACGTGCTCTTCTGGCAAAGAAAGACCAACAGTGGTGGTTGTTGTCGGTAAAATGTTGCGGAAAGGTTGAGAGATGTGATCCTTCCACTCTACTCAGCACTGCTGAGAAGCACCTGGAGCACTGTCCCCACGTGCTGAGCTCCCCAGTGCAAGGACAACATGACAGTACAGGAATAAGCCTAGCAAAGGACCACAAAGGCCATCAAGGGCTCTCTCCTATGAAGACAGCCTGAGGGAGCAAGGACTGTTCAGCCAGGAGAAAAGAAGGTTCAGTGGGGATCCATCAATGTTTTAAAATAAGGTAAAGATGACAGATTTTTCTTAGTGGTACCCAGTGACACAAGAGACAAACTTGAAATATATGAAACTGAAATATATGAAAAATCATTTAAACTTTAGGAAAATATTTGTACGGTGAGGGTGAATGAGCACTGTCACAGGTTGCCCAGACTGGTTATGGAGCTTTCATCTTTGGAGAGGATGACCCAGACAACTGACTGGTATCTGACTCTGCTCTGAACAGACCCTCTCACCCTGGAACCTTTATCACTGAAATTTCTGCTCAGATATAACCCCTAAGAACTCATGGAACAAACCATAGGCAAGGTGTGATGGGTTAAATCCTGGTTGAGGGTGAAACACCCATGCAGTTTAACACCCACTCTGTCTTCTCTGACTATTCCCTCTGCTATTTCTCACATGTTTTCTTTCCTCCTCCTTCACCTCTCCTGCTTTTTGGCAAGAATGGCACACTTTGTAACTGTGCTTTCATAGAGAAACCACCAGCTTGGCTGAAGGACTCAGCTCTGCCCTGTGATGGGTCTGATGGAGCTGGTCACACCCAGTATGGGACAGTCCTGTCCCCCCCTCGACAAGACCCTGTAAACCAAGTACTTTTAACTGTTTCTCTTATTATCCCTGACTCTTATTTTTAAGTAGTCAATTTTTGGGTTTGAAACAAAAAAATCTGTCTATGAGATTTTGACCTCTTGAGTATTCCATTTTATATAAAACACCAGTAAAGTGAGCCAAGGGCCTGCCTGAGTAGCAACACTGGGTTAAATCTGAGCTTCTGTCAACCAGCGTTGCTCCACACACAATCTGCAATGGAAACATGCTCAGGAACATGCCTACATCCTTCCTGAACGGGCTGCATTTTCCCCAACAAGCAGGTGCTATTCCAGACCTGTTGAGGAGATAATCTTTCCTCACAAGAAGGGAATTTGTCTTATTTCAGTGCTGCGAAGCTCAGTCTGTGGTGTGCAGCCTGTGCCACTTTTCAAAAGCTGTAGTAACATTTCATCATTTCTCTTCCCACTATGCTCTTTGCAAAAGCAGCAGAGAGCAGGCTCGGAGCATGCAGGTGACACTGCCAACATAATTTTTCCTCCTTTCCACCATATTTATCATTATGAAAATTCTTTCATTAGATGTGCTTTGCAGATTTTTTTCGTGTCTTAACTAATCTAAAGAGCCAAGATAAAGCAGAAACCAAATGTATTATATTTACTGCATTCTATTACAAAACATCCATATCAAGGATAAATTTATATTTCATGCTTGTGATAAATAAAAATATTGTAGAACAAATTTATCTGGGAATAAAGTCAGTATTTTTAGCACCCATCTACTGAAAGGACTCCTTGACCATCATCAGAAATAGCATACTGTGAAATATTTCAATTGTGTGCAATGTAGTCCATGATGTTACTATATAAATGAGCATTCACAGACTGGTAAATATCTTTCTTAAGTAAGCTCATCAATTTGCCAAATTTATGCATTAGCTGTCACTTGAAGAAATAATTCAAAGAATATTCCGGGTCCACACAGCAATTACTACAAAAACACTTATAAACAGAGCTTTCCTTTGTGAGATGTTATATCTGCAACTTCCTATTCAAAGGTTTTAGTTACTTTTGAAACAACTCAAAAGATAACAAAACAGAAATAACTTAAAAGCAAAACAGAAACATTTTTCTCTTGTAGCAGGTAGGGGGAAGAAACTTTTAAAAATGTATGCTTAGCAATATGACTGATCATGTACCTTGCTGAGAAGTGCAAACTCATACATAAAGTGAGCCCAAACCTTTGCTCAAATCGCTGAAAGTTTTAGATACCACATTTCATTTCTACCATGAGAGCAATTGCAGAGAAGCAGAATGAGTCCTTTCATCCATCCCTAGTTTTCAAATGATGGAACTTTCATGGGAATAAATTATTAGGTTTGCATGCAGTTAATTTCCTAGCCTTGTGATAAACACAATTTGAGCCAAAAGATTTTCAGATTATAAATATTCTGCTGTTTTAGGGTTTCTCCAAGACGGCACACCTTGCTGTAGAGTGGAGAACCAGAACAAGACAGAAAAATCCAAAATGCTTGACTTGAAAGTTATGTAACTCTTTCTATCAACAATCATTCTTTCAGATAAATGCATACAAATAGAAATAAAAATGCTTAACCTTAAGGAAATTCCATCTTCATATGGGTGGAAAAATATGCAACATTTGGATATTACAAATGTGATGAATTAAAACCAAAACTCAGTAGCTCACTTTTATCATTTACCGTGGAATATTATGGCTCTTCCATTATTATTCCACCATCACTTCTGCATAATTCTATTTAGATCAATAAGGTTAGACTGGAATAAAACTACATTGTGAAGCTGGTGAATCAGGACCCTTATTTTTGACACATTTAAGCTTTTCCTGAAAGACCAGATGGTTGCTGTGTGTTATTCAGATGAAATCCAAAAGAACTAAAATACTCAGCGTGCTTTTATTATTGGCATGTTTAGTGTGTCACCTAAAGAAACCCACAAAGGCAGATAATAAGCCTTCTCAACTGTTTCACAGTAATTATAGCCTTTGTCATAGTGCTACATTAAGATAACAAAATGTAAAATGTGTTTTCAATCAGGAAAAAAAAATCCATCTGCAATATTTATGCAGGAAAGGGACTACATCATACAGGTAACCATCACTACATTAGACTTGGAATCAAGTGTAACAAAACCAAGTTCTGCTCATGTGTGATACTGCATGTTCAAAATTTATAAAGCATATTCTTTATTCTTACCACAAGCCTTACAGATTTTCATAGGGTTTACCAGTCCAGTTAAATATCTTATATTAAAACAATATAAAGCTTCAGGCACTTGCTTCAAATGTTTCCTTGAAGGTCTCAGGTGTTCAGAGGGACATTTTTTCATGTACTTACGGTCATTGCATAATGGTCCACTAAAGGAGGTCATGCTACAGTCACAACTGAATCCATCCCACTGCTGTAAGCACACGCCCTGGTTTGCACAGGAATCCTCTTGGCACGTTGTGCTGGGGCCTAATGAGAACACACAAAAAAGGACTTGCACTTCATCTTCCAAAGAAAGGCACTTCTCAGTGGGTCACATCGAGTAGTTGCCAACATCTCAAATCAAATGAGCAAAGAGTTACCAAGTCAAACGCACATAAACTTGCTGGTTTTGGAGCAGCATGTAACATTAAAAGGGGGGTTTTGCTTCAGTTGTAAGATTGCTATGTCAAACACATGAGAATGCACAAAATGGAAGCAGAATTATTCCAGGTACAGTGGGAATGTTAACTTTGTTGTCAGTTATTTGTTAATCTCGTGTCAGACCATTAACTGGCTAACTGTTGTCTAAAAACTTCATTATTTCTTCCTGTAAATACATTTCAAACAGCAAAGCCAGATGCCACAGGAATCAAAACTCTGGGATATGAAAGATTGGGTAATGAAATAGAAAAATGAAACAAGTTTTAAGAACTAATAAAATGAAGCTACGCTATTACAATTATTTTAATCCCACAAATTATTTAAAATGATTTAGGTCTGAAATTCAGGGCAGTTTGGGATTCTTTGGCAGGAATGTTGACAAGAACTGATTCACATGCTTTAGGGATCCCATGCAGGTTCCTTTTTAAAGGGGAAATGCAGAAAATCAGACTACTAATGAACTGGCATGCCAAAATGTGACATACACATGAAAAACAAAGCTACTCTATTTCTAGAGAATCATAACTAGACTACTGAAATATAAAGAAATTTCAAAAAGGAATGATCAAAGCACTAAAGCAATCACTATACAAACATATTCAAGACTGAAAGCCTTTATGCAAGCAATGCTGAAAAATGAAGGTTCATTTAGCCCATTGTTTTAGAGGTGGGAAAGACAAAATAAGCAACAAAATATCACACTTTAGTTCTGAAATGTACAGAGCATTTATTGCAGAAATCCAACTGTGCATTGGGGGTTTCAGTCTTGTTTAATACACACAGGGCTATCTACCTTGCAAATCAGCTTTCATCAATGCAACTTTGTCAGCAAAATAAAAAAGCAAAATATAGTAAATGTTAGTAAGCAATATTGAAATGGCAGCAAACACAGAAAAAAACCAGTCAGAATAAAGTGCATGCTGCTGTTAAAGAGAGAAAGAAATGCCATATAATGCAAACAAATTAATGCTAATAGCCATAAATCTTCAGGCAAGCCAAAATAAGAAAGCAGTCATTTGCCAGTATTTTACTAGAAATATAATGGTTAATTGAGCTGATGACATGTAATGGAGGAAAATTAAAAGTGGGGTTTCTTTTCTTTCTTGGATAGCTATGAATGCATTAACAGAGTAAATGCATGGCTGAATCCTGACTAGCCCTTTGTCATGTTCAGATACACTGAATTCAAGAATAATTAGCACCATCATCCTCTGTGGTCTTTTTTTCTAGGCCTTTCTCTGTGACTGGTGAATGAAGACTGAAATACAGACCGTGAACCACAGTTTACCATGAGCTCACACACACATTTCACACTAACTCTTGACACTACAAGGAAAAATTTGGTTCTGGGATTATAAAATTGTCCCAGATTGGTTTGGAGGAGACACAACAATATCCATTTGAAACTCCCACTGCCAGTCAGTGATGACAGGGCAAAGCTGGTCCAAAGATTATATAAATAAATTAAAAATCATGCCCTAGAGAGAAATCCTCGTAACCCTTCTTTTCCATTAGACCTTCTTTAAATATCTGTGTGGGATTTTATTTTGATTTGCCAGTACTTTAAAAAAATCCATATCAATATGATTTAAATCAGCTCAATGGCCTCTTCCTTTAAATGAGGCACAGCTCAGTCCCCGAACCAGGGCTTGGAACAGTCACCAAAGTGACTGAGAGCGAGAGCAGGGTGCATCCCTGTCTTGGCAAAATTATTAACTCCTCTATTTTCTCCTGTTAGAATAATAATAATAATAATAATAATAGTAACAATAAGGCCACCACCACCTATAACTGACTGCAGCAGGCAGACATTAGACAGTGATTTCCTTTTCTTTGGAGTTCTGAGCCCAGAAGTTTAAACATTTGGGCATTACATCACCCTTTCTTGAGCAGAGGATTATAATGACAGAATCCCATAGCTGACAAGACACATTTTTTCTCACCAGATTCTGCTACTCGGAAACTTTACAAAGCTGAAGTGAAAATATCTGTAGGTGTTTAAATGTTATATATTCATGGATTTATTTACACTTTAGTTATGCAATGTTGAATTTCCTCATCTTTGCAAAAGTAGAGCAAAAGTCACAAGGACTTGAAAGTACATAAACTGCAGGACCCTGTAGGCACATTAGGAAGTGCATGTGAAAACACATATTTAGAAAAAAACCACAGATACAATCTTGCTAAAGTGAGGTATTTTTCTTTGTATCAATTTGATTCTTAGCACTTCTGGCTTATCTATATTAGTCATTTTTCTAAAATTGCTATCAAGACTAGCTTGCATATAAGCATTTCTTTTAGAAAAAGTAAGATTTTTTTTTCCCCAAAGAACAGAAGACTGTTTAATGGTGGTAAATACTATGATATTTACCATAAAAAACTTCATCTTTTCACATATATATGTATTTATATATTGCAGAACTAAGGTATTTAGTAAAAATGTTGTAATACACCCTTCTCTAGCACTTTTTCTTTTTTTAGATTCAATTTTTAAAATACTCTAATTTATTCAGTCTTCACTGCAGACTTTTTAATTGACTGGATTTCTGATCTCCTTTACATTTGTCTTATGTCAGGGTTTACATGCAATATGTATCACAAAAAGCATCATAAACTGACCCATAGATGTTTTACAATGTATTATAAAAACAAATATCTTACCACTGAGAATCCTCATGTATGTTAATACTGTGAAATTTTTCATAGAGTTCATATAACACTCAAATTACATTTTATATGCACATGTACACACAGTGCATTTTTCTTTTAACTATATAAAGACTATGTTTGTATCATACTTTATTTTAAGTGGGAAAAGGAAGTACAATTGAATTGACTAGAGGAAAACAGCCTTGACACAACCTGGCTTTGGGGTTTGCCATTAACAATTCAAAGAGCTGGTTAGCATATTTATCTTTCTAGCTGTTAGTTTCTGTCTGTTCTAGTCATTGAAAATTTGTCAACAAGGTGGATTCAGCTGAGTGTAAATTATGTTTCATGTTCAATGATAGAGAAATCTCTCTGCCTGTGGTTGAAGCTTCAAAATGCAAACCTTCCAACATGCCACAGCAATCCCATGGGTGGGCTTGCCAAAAATGTTTCATGCACTCCTGGGCAGTCAAATTATTGAGAAATATAAATATTTTAAGTGCAAAATCTAACAGATAAAAATAATTAGCAGTATATTATGGCTTCAGACTTTGACAGAAGAGAGAAAAGAGCTTTTTTTGGGTTTTTTTTTAAGATATACCTGAAAGTTGGGGCATTCAATCCCATAAATCTGAAAAACAACAAATCCAAGAATCCAAGTGCCTCACTTCTCAGGACAGATTTTCCAACAACCTGATGTCTTAGCACATGTACCAGCTGTCTTTGGGATTGAGAGTGGTGGTGACTAACACTTCTGAAATTACTTCTGCTGCTGTGTCCTGAGCTCTTTGGACATGATGTCTCAGGGGAATTCCAGGGCTCACACATCCCATTGCAGGGTGAGATTGACGCAGAGCTTTCAGCTCTCTAAGGATGGAGACAGTCCTGGCTGGACACAGCAGCAGAGGTAGGAGCAGCTTGAGGCATGCAAGGGTTTTCTAGGAGGCACCTAAATTCACAAGTGACCAAAATCATATTTTAGGTGGAAGAACACTTTTTTGGACATCTGATTCATGGTCTGCAAACAAAAGACTGACAGATGGGTCAGACATGAGGACTGGAAGTAAACAAGTAAGATGGAAGAGATAACTTGCAAGGTTACGCAGAAAGGTTGGAAGGGGATATTTCATTCCGTGCTGTCAGATTTCCTTCTGAGGGCAGAAGATTTTTGAGGAGGCAGTTCTCTGGGAGCCAGGCAGCACACCTGGTTTGACCAATTTGTTGTGTCAGGTGATTTTGGTGTTGGAAAAAACTCTCTACCAAAAAGGACAATAGTTGTATGGACTTTATTAAATTGTTGGTAGCTTTATTAAATTCACTGACAGCTGAGTTGTGCCAGTGGTTTAAAAGATGGACTCACACACCAGGCCTGTGGCAATATTTCTTTGAAGTACATAAAATTCATTTAGGAAATGACATAATTTCAAAAGAAGCTATGAAATGCATAATGGAATTAAGGCATACTTTGACTCTCTGACGGGATGGTGCAGGGATGGAATTGCTAAAACCACTCAGGAAGCAGAATCTAATTTTCTAAACTCAGTGGCAAACTAATTTACACATATTTTTGCACTCCTGAAAGAAATATGTAAAATTCCCATCTTATATTTTTCTGTAGCTTTAGTGCCTGTTTCTATGTGCTAACAATAGAACATACATTGCTAACTAAGAGTAGCAGATAAAGAACAAAAAAGCTCCACCTCTCCAAATGTACTGTAGGCACAACAAAAGAGGAGACAGAATTTATCCATCAGGAAGCTTTATCTTGTGAAACTTGAGGAACCCCCCAGCTCTCCTTCGATTTTTACAATGTCAATTTGCATACTTAACAAACTTGATATCAAAATCATTAAGATTCCAACTTGGAATTGATTTTATAATGTCATTTACACATTTTTCTGTCCAGAGAAGAATGGCACTTGAGAGAAGGGAGAACAAATAAAATTGAACATAAACACAAAATCCAGAATTATGTGAATAAATTAGATTTTCAGGGACAGAAAATGTATTCAAATTATTCCATAAACCATAGTAAAAATAACGTGGGATCAAATGACAGCTGGAAAAATAGCTAGAGATTGACACCCCTGAATTAGAAATACACCTCTTCTAATTCTGTCCTCACTTAAATTTCATGGTATTCCAGAGGAGTCAATAAAGACATAAAATTGTGAGATAAAACATATTTGTCTGTTACTGATTTCAGACAGAAATGCTCATGTCAATACTAATCTCAGGGACAAGCAAAAATATTGGTATTAAAAGATTGGTATTAAAAAGTTTCATAAATTAGCCTTGAGTTAAGCAACTCAAAATGTCTGCTTTGAGATTGGAATTACTTAGCTAATGTCTCAGCATTAACTAATGCCTAAGTGCTATGAAGATATAAAGAACTTAATTGAAGCTAATTGTAACTGTTGTTATCATTAATTAAAATACATCAGAAGTAAACAAAATACATGCAAAAAAATCTTGCCACTGGAGAAGTAAGGAACCTACATTGAACATTCTGAAGTTAACTCATGTTCTCAGATCAATCTCTGTGCTTTAGGGCAGACACATGCTTATCTCCATAATACTAAAAAAATGCAGCCTTTATGTAAGAAAGGGCCAAGCAAGATCAATTAGAAGCAGGTAAAATATAGTCTCTTGATGTATGGAGTGTAAATACCAACAAAATGTTGCAGGATTCGCACAGTACTTTCAATATGAGAGATATATATAATCAGCATATTTAATACCTTCACATCCTCTTTCTATTTGCCCATTGCAGAAGAGAGCATCTGAGATGAGATCAGGGAGCCGTCCGTTCAAGTCAACTGATGCAAGGCAGCCTTGGAATCCCTCCTTTGCATGCACCAGTTTGGGCAAGGATTTGAACATTTCTTTGGCCACTCCTCCAATATACAAATCACCTGTTGAGGAGAAATAGATATTAGATACAAAAAAGGACCAAAAAAGAACCTTTGAACCACTTGATCTTCTGGCCTTTTTGTGCGGAATGACACATATGTCCTAAACAAACATTCTTCAAAATAAATGTAGAAGAAAACACTGATAATGTGTATGATTCTATGGCATTGCAGGACTGTATTTTTTTAGCTGCAAATGTAGACTTCAAATTTGTATGACTGATTACTCAGAAGTACCTGGGCATGTTTTTCATGTGCCACCTTGTGTTCAGGAAACATGCATCTGTTTCAGAGAGGAGGGTTAAATCACAGAATCCCCATCTAGAAACCCATCTAGAGCTTATGCAATTGTTCACATACTCAGGGAACCTGACCACAGGCCACACCAGTGATGGACCCAGCACAGTGAGATAAAAGGCAATAAGTGAAGCAACAAGGTCCACCCGAAGTCCATGAATCCAGAATCATCCATTCAGAAGTACATCAAAAAAGTAAAAGATTTAAGGACACATGAAAGGAGAAACTTAGGGATGCCATTGTTAAACAGCAAAAAGACCATCCCCACTAAACTCACACTCTGTGCCAGTCATGTGGGAACAAGGGGACTTAGATGCCTTTAAAATGGCAGTATGAACACTGATCAAACAGAATTTTATTGCCAAAAGTAATTCTAATAATTCAGCTTGCTCTGATGGACCTCAGGTGACTTACTCAGGACTGAAAACCAGTGCTTTTCTCCCTTCAAGTAATTCTTACCTCAGACTTGCTTTGAAAGGACATAACTATAACTTTCCCCTTCAACACCAGTGGGAGTATGCTTTTTTTGTTTTAAAACAATTCAGGCTCTACCTTTCTTTCATGTGTTGGGTGTGTCTGGTGGACAGAACAGTCATCTTTTCAAACCAACATAATCATAACGACTTCCCTAAGTGTGCCTTAAGTGTCAGGCTGCAAGTTTAACCAGGTGCTTTCCATGCCTGCTGCTGAGGACATGCTGCAGAAAAGAACCTGACTGCTACTTGGCCAGAGAAGTGAAGCAGGCACAGCACAGTTTCTACCTAGGCATTAAATCCTCATCAATGACAGAATTTTTTGCTAGTACAAATGTTTGGCAGGTTATCTGAATATACATTCTAATCTACATTGTGCTTTCCAGTAGAAAACTACAGTCTGGCTGATTTTGGAGCCTAGGCCACAGGACCAGGTGCTCTAGTACCAAAGAGTGTTTCTGCATCACCTCAAATGCAAAATTGTTAATTCTGCGTTTGCTGAGCTTTGTAGGAAGGTTTTACAGTGACAGAACTCAGAATGTACTATTGCCACTACTCCTAATTCCAATCTCCCTCTTATTGATGTAAATCACCTTTTACTTGTTCTCCTGGCATACTTCTTGTTTGAAAGGGACCGAAATTTAGTGCTGGTTGTAATGGTTTACAGTTTGCCTGCAAGGAAATAGCCTGAAACTAATAAAAGTCTATCAGAATGAGAAAAATCTTTAGTCACTACATACCAGCCCTAAAATTCAACTGCATTTGAATTAGTGAAATAGAGACAAAAAGCTTATGAACATGCATATTATTAAATTTATAAGCAAACCAAGCAAGTCTTAGCAACCTTTGTAGCATCATAGATTAAGAAACCTCAAGCTTTATCCATTTCATGTAGATGATTTGGAAAATAAGATCTTGCCTTCCTCTAGAGTTCTGAGGTACAGTGTAAATCTCACAAGCACAAGATTAAACATAACAGATTAAAATATGGTGATCCATCTGTTTCCACAAATGGGATCTAATTCATTCACAGCAGAAAGATTCCTGCATTTTTCAATCTGCTGAACTGAAAACAATGTTAAAACACTTGTGTCATGATACCTGTTCTTCATCTTTTTCTCAGACGGAACACCTAGAAAGCAAAATCTTTCCAGGTTTCCTGAAGTTCTGTGCCTTCAGTCACTGTCAGCTCAGAATAGAGAGATAATTCATCTCAACTGATCCCAACAGACTTAAAAGAGGGAAACCATTCCAGAGAATAGTATTAAGAAAATAATTTCTATGATAAAAAAATTAAACTTGATCTATTGCACATGACATGTGCAATGTCTTTTTAAAAATATACTCTCCAAGTAACCTTTTTTATTCTGTGATTAGTTAGACCTTTAAAACCACAACCTTTCAGATTGATCCCCTGCTAATTCCTGCTACCCACCTCTCAAACCTATTGAGATTGCTATGCACAGTCATACAGCAGGTGCCAGTTATGATGGATGGCTAGCAGAAGTCCAGGTCAGTGTGCCAACATAGAAGCTGGAATTCAAAACATTTGCTCCTGAAAATATACACTGGAATATTGCCAGTTAGGTATCGTATGCAGTGAAGTACAATATATTGAGTCTAAATAAGCTGTATCCCTACAGTTTACTTACAGTACCTTTGTGTGTCTCTAATTATCAACAGAGTGTTGATAATTAGATGGATCATTTTATACTACTAAAGATACAATTTTTACAAAAACATGTTCTGGGTAATATTTCAGTTTTGTTGATGTTCAAAGTAACTTTGAGTTCTGCTTTTGTACTAGCAAGTACACTACACAGATACATATCTCAGGTATTGAGCAGCCAAACTGACTATTAGACTGCACCTTTTATAAATTATATAAAAAGTATTTTTATGACTATGAGCTAAATCTTCCTAGATTTAATATCAAATGTTTAATACCATATGTGGCTCAAGTTTGCTGCTGCTGCTGGCATAAAAAATGTTTTCTCTCAGACACAAATTTTGCTAGGGGATAAGCTCTGGAATCAAAATTCAGATTTTTATTTTTGTTTGAAAGTTAGTTAATTATTTTCACTTGGTAATTTTTCTTATCTGCCATCACAAAATTTCTGCATTGCTACCTTTAATTAATCATATGCCATTTTCATGTTCATCTCAATGAAGAAGTAGTTTCCTACAAAACTCAATCCATTAGACTTTCAGACAAGATAGGATTGCAGAAAATATTGTTAATTAAAATATTTTATATTGAACATGCAACGGCAGAGATTCAGAAAAGAAAAAGATTGTCCCTGCTCCTGCTAAATGAGATCAGGGGAATCAACACAGTACAATACAAATTCCCAGGTTTTCTCTTTCTCACTTCTTATGTAAGTACAGCTTCACTACTGGAAATTTTACTCCAGAACAAATCCCTTGTTGTGTATCTGGCTACCTACAGGTGTGAATTACATGCAAGTTACTTCATGAAGTAAGGTACCACAGTTCATCAGATCAATATTACAAGATTATGACACTGTGTTAAACTGGCTGCAGCCTAAATGCAACACTAATGCTATACTGCTACCCACAGAAAATGTGTAACCACAGTTTCTGGAAGTAAAGTTCAGCTGTTGCCTTTCTTGCACACATTCTCTTCTAAAGTTCAGTTTGATTTTTTAAATGTATTCCTGAAAAAGTCTCATTTTTCTCATGGGAATCCTGATTTTCTTTAATTTATGAAGGAAAATAGCCAATTTACATAAAATATGTGTCAACTCTCATAGGCAAAGTTGCAGGTAGTAAAGAAATGGGTGAGGTAATACAGTGAACCAAGATTTCCTTCTGATCACTGGAGAAGCTTCAAATAAAGCAGTTATTTAAAAGCAGATCTCACAACTCTCTTCTTTCTTGTATTAGGAGTCAGTGCACAGATTTATCTCCTTTTTGTTGGAGTGGGAGGATTGTTTCCTCTCTTTGTTTTTCTGAGGCCAAAAAACCCAAATGTGCTGCAGGCATGTTCTCACTGGCACGTTCATGGCAGGCCAGAGGAATCAGCTGGAAGGCAGCACTTTCAGAGCTAGACCTGCTCATGGCAATGATGGTACTGCTCAGTTATGCCATAAGCACTGATAAAGAGAAGATTTTAGTGGGTTTAACTTGCATCTTTTACAGGTACTGCAGATCCTCGTTTATTCCAAGAGGATCTTTCCTATTTACACCTATTTATCTCTTTTCTGACTTAGAGCTGATTCGTGCTTTAACTACAAGTAAATTTAACACAGAAACAAATTGCTAGCTAATAAATTAACCCCAGTTCTCAATGTATTCATTATTGGTATCACACTATGCAAAAGCACACAGAACACCACACAACAGTGAGTCACACACAACTGTTGGTAAAACAAATGCCAAGTCCTCCTGTAATAGCTCATCTTTTTTTATCCCAAGCCTCTGCATTCCTTCAAAATAAGAACTTTGCAAATGCTAAACCAAAGAAATGTAAAACAAAGATTGAAGATGCTGTTCTATTTTCTGAATAACTAAAAGAAGTTATTAAGAGCTATTATCTGGCACTAGGGACATTGCTGACAGGTCACTTCATAGACTTTTCTCCTTTCCTGAGAATTCTTACATGATACATGCTGGTGGGCAAAAACTATTAGCTTCATGTAACAGCTACCATTGTCTTCAAACATAAGTAGAGAAAGAATTGTTTTCCATGTGTTTATAATGGTAACAACATAAGAATACTGCTCAGGTGTGACTGGTGCACCTGGACCCCTTAACCAGGCCAGCAGTAGTTTGGTACAGGAGATTGGTGACATCAGGGAGCAAGTAGTTTAGCCAAGATGTAGTTAGACTTCTTTACTCTCCTAGACCTGTGTGCTTTGTGTACTTATCTGGTGTTCATTTCTTGAACACCTTTGTTGACAAGAAATGAAAACCATTCATTCAAATATTGTTCCATGAAAAAAAAAATAAGGAGGAATTAAAACAGTGGAGGGAATAGTGGCTTGACTTTTTCGTAACCCATAAAGACAACATCTCATTTTTATATAGCTGACCAAAAGCATCTTCAAATCCATCATTCTCTCCAAAAGCAGACATTCTCTCCCCCAATCTCTTGTTGTGCTGCTGGTTTTAAATATACTGTCAGCTATTCTCTTAATTTCCCTTTCACTTTGGAAGAAGTTGCTCTGTCATGTTTCTAATGTCACATTGCACTAAATCACCATCGTGGCTAGGAATGAGAGTTCTTCATGGTGTACTAGAGTGGTGTTACTCCCCAGGAAAGAGATGGATAGCCCTGGCATGCCATGGTGGATTCTGAAAACACAGCAGGCATCTCCACAATTCCTTTATAAGACACATGAAAATACAAAGGAACATCTGGCTGCGGTGAAGCCAAGGTGTCAGGCATACTTTTCTCCAAATATGCTATTTCAAAATGATCAAGCATACAACAGCTTCTTCCCTCAGGCAGGCAAAGAGGATGGAGGACTGTAAAGGCTGAGAAATGCCATAGGGAAAGTCTAATCTCAAAAGAAAAAAGTGCTCACTTTATTCCAGTCCCTCCTAAAACAGACGAGCTGCTGTTACCAGATCAATAGAAATCGCTTTGTAGTATATTAATAATTGCACTACAAAGTACATGGGGAACTCATCCTAGGACAACCCACACAATCCCAGCTCACAGTATTTTTGAGACAACTGAATTGTGAAAATAAATTACTCTGCACAAGCTGAATATGCACTGACTAAAAGAACAGACACCATCCTGGTCTTCAAATCTCGAAGGGCTGTTGTCTCAAATGAAAATGTCAGGCAGGCATTCAGATGTCTTTGACATTCACTGAAATATGGGAACCTACCTGGCCTTGATGACCTTCCCACCTCCCCAGTGTACAAGAGCACCCACCTTTTGCACATTTACTTTGTGCAATAGGTGGAGCACAGCGGACACTTTTCTTTCAAATGGGGGATTTCAGCACACGATTTAGAAAAGGAACTGGGCCTGAATAGGGATGAGTGCTCATTCTAGAGTGTCTCCTCACCTTCATCAATCCTGAGTAAACACTTGCTCTTTGTTCCATATCAATAAAATGTTTGGTCCTTTTAAAAATGTTGATGAGATATAATTGCTCTTTTTTCATAAACCAAGAAGCCCGCTGTGATCATAGCCCATTAATAAACTGAAGAACAGTTGACAAAGGCTTAAATGATGCATCCACAGAGCTTCTGCAGCACATACGCTCCAGCATATGGCTTTTCAAACCCCCTTTGCAGCAGAGAATATGTACTTTGCTGTGCATTCACAGGCCTGCTTGATGCTAGAGCAAAGCATGACTGAATTTTGTCTACCACTTCCAAGGGCACTTGAGGGAGGACATGAAAATGTAAACTTAGTGTTTTATGTCCACTTACTTCAAAGAATCCATTCTGTAGCTTCAGTATTGATTTGTGGTTGATGTCTTTTGGTTTTGATGTGATTTTTTTTTTTTTTTAAGAAAAATAGTCTTTTCAAATATTTGTCCTGTTGGAGTGATTAATTCTATCACTTTTAGACCCTCTCTCACCTAAGGAGGGAAAGGGTGGCTAGTTTACTTGTCCAGGCTCTGCTGAGTTATCTGTCCTTTCAAATACTTCAGGCAAGAGGCTGTTTTATGATGTGACAGGTGGTGGCTTTCATCTTTCACATTCCCTATAGTGATAACCAAGCAAGGCAAAATGTTTACAGGCAAATAAAAAAAAAAAAAAAAAAAGAAAAGAGGAATTTCTAGGTTAGCAAGTCACTCTTTTAGGAAGGAATGTAGAAACTGATCTTTTCACCCCAATTCTACACTGCTTTCAGTATCTTGCTTGAATACACCATTAAATGTATTAGAAAAAAAAAAAGAAAGAAATCACCAGCACTGAAATGCTGACATTGTGGATTTTCTTCAGGCACCCTTATTGGCACATAGTACACATTGTAGTTATTTGTCAAGAGAATTGAACTTTGAAGATATTTCTTCCCTTGACTGATACTTGACTTTTTACAATTTCATTGTAGCACTGCCCCGTAGTCCACACTGACAGGAAAAAAAAAAAAAAAAGAGAATTAAGAGGTATAAGAAAGAATTTACAGTTGATGGGTGGGCCAGGAACAGCATCTTACAGTTTTCACTTGCCACCGATTTCCACAGCAGTCCAGAGTGGAGATAGAGCTGCTGCTTCACCTTTCCCCAATCTCCTGGTTCCATCACACTACTCAGAACTGCACTGAAGGCTTTTCATACTCGTGCAAATATTCTTCTGCCTAGAAACTTTTTCTTAGGGCTCTGCTAGATGTGCTGTCCACTTCTGCATGCATTTCTTGGTGCTCAGATTTCATTCTTACTACAATTTCTGTCTCACTTTAGTACTCCTCAAGGATCACACAAATGTGCCTATGTTACACAAGCAAGTAAAGGTGGTGTTTAAGAGACAGCAGCAACACAACAACGTCCTTGGGAGAGAAGTTTTGAATAGACAAAAGGAGATACTCAAGAAGTGCGTGCTCACATCTGAAGATTTCTCCAGGTTAAAATCCACCATTTCCCCAGAAATTCTGTTCTCAAGAAATGTTTTTTCCCCAAACAAGAAACAGTTACACAAAAACATTTATCATTTTCCTGACAACAAAAATCCTCAGATTCCCCGCCACTTTATTCCTCTCTGCTTGTTTTTACCCCCACTAAAGACTAGATGGAGAGCACTGGCATTGAAAAAGATTAAACAGATGTAAAACCAAAGCAGTCTGCTTGTGCAATGGACTGTGAGGAAAATTGGTGATGCATGTTAAATGGTAAATAATAAAATCTAATTGCCATATAAATGTGCGTGGCAATCCATCTCCCACATAATCAATGCTAGGCCAATTACTCTGTGTGAGGGGGATGGCTGTGGTGGAGAGGTGAGGCATTCAAGCACATCAAATGTCCTTCATTTCTTGCCTGTTCTGGCCACTTTTGGAGATTGTATACACCTGAAAAATGGACAAAATCTAAAAAAGCTAGCATTTGCATGGCATAGAATAGTCAGATCTCCCTTCCTCCTGCTATAATGTTTTCACTCTCTGCTTTTAACAGCCAACACATGCTCTTAGCAGAGCCTGCTTTCAAAATAGTGAGGAATTCCTCTTTCCAACAGACACACTAGACCTCAGAGATCATAATCTACAAAACTCTTCCTTTGGGAAATGGTTCAGGCACAATTCTCCACATAAAGCTACCAAACAGCTGAGATGTTAAACGTTCTCCTTTTGAATGGAGGCTTGCAGAGAGTAACTTTTTTATACGCTATTACTTTTGATCAAGACAATCACATTCAGACTCTGAGGACATTCCATGAAGCTGCCTTTTTGCAAAAAGGACTGTTCTGTTAAAATACCAAGGTTAATGAGGGTTCTTGGCAGCACATTTTAAAACAAATTTAGGATGTGCTTCTTCAATCTGTGTATCTGTGGGGGGACTAGGATACAGTGGAATGTATTTATACTAAATATGTAGAGGCTTTGGTAAGTTTCAAGAGTATACATGTTTCCTGTATTATTCTTAACATAACTTTTATTTGGTGTTCCAGAAAGGGCTTGAATGAAATTTCACAATCACCAGGAGTAATAACCTGCATGTCAAACAGCTGTAGGAATGTAGGCAAATCTATTCACTCATAAATGTATGAAAGACTGAGAAGAACAGGGGAGAAGCAGAAGAAAATAAAAACCCTTCTCACCATGTCTGACAGCCTATTGCATTTTTGACTTCACAGTACAAGCTCTAGAATATCTTTATTTAATCTAGAACTACTGGAATAGATTTTCAATTTTTTTCCCTGTCTCATAATTTTGGCAATTTGGGCACAACTTCTGAAGCCTTAGCACTATCAAAATTATTTTTACAACCTGGTAGACAGCATTACTATTTACAAGCAGCATGTGAAAAATGGCAAAGAAAGGAGGATAAAGGAATTCCCATTAGACCAGGTTGTCCAATGATGTATTGTTATCTACTCCTAGAACTTTGTTACATAGGAAATCTCAAAGAAGAGTTCTCAGTTTTAAGTCCCTTGTTTTTCCTCTGTACAGAGTCTGCTTTCCTACATTATCAGGAAGACAACAGCTACATTTGCTATTATCTACTCCAATAGGTCACACTGAGAAGATCTATTTGCTGCTGACAGTATTTGGAACTCTGTATTTGGAACAGAACATTATTTCTGCATGAAGAATTCACACCCCACTGGCAAGGTCATTACATTTAGCTCACGCATGATTATTTGAGAAATTTAAACATTAATACTTGCTCATTTGTACAATGTTTCTGTGCTTCTTAAAGCTTTGTTTCTCTAGTAATAAAAATATAAAGGATCACTGCTGTTGATAGAGACCTTGCAATGTAGAGAAAAACATATAATAAAGCAACAAAAATAACTGCCTCAATATAAAACAACAGAGAAAAATATTACATGAAAGTGAAACAATTTCAATTTCCATTCCTGAAACAGGAATTCCTCATTATGATCCAGACCAATTTAGCTCAGCACGAATAACCTACTTTGACAGGCAAATGAAATATCAATAGATTAAGGGACTATTACAAATCATCAATGAATATGCCAGGCTAGTAGACCTACAGATAATTTAGTTAATTGCATTCAAACTTTACAAGGATGAATTAATTGCCAAGCGAATATTTATGCACATTGAAGGACTATAATTTGGTGCATTTGTAAAACCACTGAGGTGATACCAGAAATAAATATAACTACTTTTATTTTAGGTGCTTCAATCTAGTCTGTTTTCACAGTATGGGACAAAACAGCAAATGAAAAAGCAAACATAGATAGAAGCAGCAGCCCTATCTCATAAGAATAAAGGAAGCCAAGGGCCAGTGAGGAGATAGAGAAATTAATAGAACGCTGACAACAAGAGGTCTAGACAGGTTATTTTATTCCAGGCAGGTTGATTCTGATGCATGCTCTAGTATGGATAGCATTTTTTTGAGGATGCAGTGATATAACAGCACAGGAAAAACACGACTTACAATGGGCTTTAAAACTGACATTTGGGAAGGTTACATGAAAGATGATGACAGTGGGACAAGTTGAAATTATGAATGTCAGTTCAAAAAAACAGGTCTTGACATATGAAATGATGCACAGGCAGTAAAAGTTAACCCATAAATATTGAGCTGTGTAGGATTTTTATTTTCAGAATGGTGATTTCCTACTAAAAAAAATGTAGTTAGCCCAATATCAAGATTAAGATGACTGCAGATCATCTTAGAGGATACAGCATATCTGCAAATAAGTTCTGTGATCTGGAAAGTTTAAAATTGGATTGGATACTGAAGTACTGAAACTACTAACTCATACAAAAGTTTGTAACTACTTTTTGTCCAATCTAAAATAACTGAGGCATTCTTTACCTTCTCGTTTGGTAAGAGTACAGTATCTCAACTTCTCATTTCAATTTATAAATAATTAAAATGCTAAAATATTTTAATTTTCTGATGGGTCTTCCAAGAGAATTCTGATTGGATTTTTGCAGGGTTTTTTATGCCTGCTGTTTAAAAACGTGTGTGAAAACTTTGGGAATTAAAATATTGCCTATATGTGTAGGAAAGAAGCAAGAGGAAAGTTAAACCCTGGTTGGTAAGTGGATACAATGTGTTCTTGAGGACGTCCTCCTCCTTGGAAGTAGATCATGCATCTTTAAGTACTTATAAAATAAAATAGTTTCTGACAGAACTACAGTTTCCCATACCACAGGAAAAAAATTGTGGAGGGGGAGAGACATTATAGATCTTGTAAAAGTCACAGTCTAAGCAAGGGAGATGCCTTTTCTTTGGCAACAGTGAGGAACAAGACTCATAGAATGGTTTGGTTTGGGTTCTGACGCAGCCCAAGACACAGCTGGCTCTCTGGGCTGCCAGCCCACGTGGCTGGGTCATGCCCAGCCTCCCATCCACCATCACCCCCAAGTCCTCCTGGGCAGGGCTGCTCTCAATCTGTTCGTCCCTCAGCTTGTGTTGACAATGCAGGTTGCCCCATCCCAGGCGCAGCACCTGCTCTTGGTATTATGAGAGTACAATGGGCCTACTTCTTGAGCTTGTCCAGATGCCTCTGGATGGCATCCCATCCTTCAGGAGTGTCAACCACATCATTCAGCTTGGTGTCATCAGCAAATAAACCGAGGGTGCCCTCAATCCCTCCACGTCATTAATGAAGACATCTAATAACACTGCTCTCAGTAAGGACCCCTGAGAGACACCACTTGCCACTGATGTCCATCAGGACTTTGAGTTGTGGACCACTACTGGATGCAACTGTCCAACCACTTTCTTATCCATCTATCAATCGACTCATGAAATCCACCTCTCTCCAATTTGGAGAGAAGGATGTTGTGGCCATGTCAAAGGCTTTACAAAAGTCCAGATAAATGACATCTGTAATCTCTCCTAGTCCACTGATGTAATCATTCCATCAAGAAGTTAAATTCCATTTTCACTTGTTTTTCTGTGCCTTTTGAGGCTACTCAGACCCCTCAGAACATCAGAGCACAGCGTCAAGTACAACAAGAAAGAATTCCCCTCCACCCAACTCTTTCAGGCCTTGAATTGCAGCCATGCCAACCATCTAAGCTATCCTGAGAGCAGGACAGGGAATCTGCTCATGAAATATATGAAAGGAAATTTGCTGTGTAACTGTGTTGGCAGGCTTGAGCTGCACTGCTTTTGCTGTTCAGACTCATTTATCTTTACGGGTTATCTGCTAGAACTGCACCTCAGCACACTTCGCTAATTTTCCCTGCGAGGGAAAATAACACTGTTCTTGGAATCCAAACACAGAATTATTTTCACTCATTTATTTGTCTCCAATTTATAATTTACCCATCTAATTACCGCAATAATTAGGCTGCAGGATGTAATATATGTGTTTCCACAGGTAGCTGCTGAAATTGTACCAGAGGTTATGCAGGGAACCGATGTTTGTGATAATGAACTTTCTGTGTTACATTGCCAAATCCTACACCCAAAAGGAAACATATATTGGAAATTCTCTCCTATACTTTTATGGCAGCTGTCTGCTTTCCCAGACAACTTCCATGCTGTGCAGGCTTGACAACACAATCTGTGTCTTATCTTTGTGCTGAATTCACTGTGTATTTGCAAAAACCCACATACAGAGGGATTTCTTTTTCCAGGATCAGCTTGGATTTCAAAATCAGAAATTGGTAACTCTGCAATTACTCAGAATGGCTGCACGTTCCATACTATCTGCACACATTAATATTTTACCTAATGGTAACTCTGGTTAAGCAGAACTATTGATACCAGTAGCAGGAAGTGTAATTTTGCATTTGCTTTGTTGCTAAGGCTAAAATAGTACAGGACAATGAATTAATTGTAACTATTTATATCAGGAAAGTTTATGGAGTGCTTATAGCACAACAGAAATATGTCATTGTTAGAAACACTGATGTAAAATAGAAAAGAAGCAACTACAGGAGACCATTTCTACTAAATACAAAGGAAGGAAAAACAGTAATGAAAGGCAATTTTTTTCTCTCTTTTAGCCTGCTGGCTAAAAAGTATCAGCTTGAACCCCCTCCCAAATCCAACCAAAATTCTCATGATATATACTGTGCCATATTTAAGGGAAGATGACTGAGTAAAATTTGGTGTAACACATTTAAAAAAATAAAATAAAATGAAGCATACTATTATGAGGAGACAGAGGTTGAGGATTTGTGTATGCTAGACCAGTTTTAGAGAGGTGCTTGCTATCTATTTCTGCACGAAACACGTCAGGCTTGTTATTCTTTTACCATCCACATTCCCTGGGTGGTGAATTACAGAAAATCATCTAACACAATTCACCTTCCTCACTTCAAATCTCAGTAGGTTTTTTCATGCTCCTCATTTCTTTTTCTTTCTTTTTTTTTTTTTTCCAAAGGAATTCAAGGTTAGAAAACGCGACAGCTATGGATACAGTTTTTACTTCAAAAGCGCAAGGCGAAAGTAGCATTTTCAAAGTGCAGCGCACAAAGGGATGTTGGATTTTGCCGATTGCCCTCGCAATGAGCCTTCCCTGGGCAGCGCGTTCGGTGAGATCACAGCGCTCTCTAGTGCCTTCAGCGAGCACATGGAGCGAGCTTGATCTGCTCTCCTTCAATAAAGCGGCACACCAAAGACACGCCACAATCGGTTTGCAAAATATGTCGAATGAAAGGGCTGTGTTAATTATCAGCTCGCAACAGGATTGTTTTTTTTTCCTACCCATGCCTGATTTATCTACTAGGAAAAAAGCCAAACATATTAAAGACATACACATATGCATGAGTAGTACTTGCCATCTTAAAAATGTCAAGGAACAAGGTGGATGCTTTTTCTACAGCACCAAAACCAATGCTGAAATTTTACACTGTCTCAATAAACAAAACCGATGATGTTTAACAGAATGCAAACCCCAGAAATAACACGGCACAAATTTCAAATGCTACTTTACGAATGGAGTGTGAGCCATCCAAAAAGCTTTATCAGAAATGCTAGGTTTATAAATAAAACAATCTCTTACTGAAGATTATGACATATCAGGATACTGTTTTCACAGTCTTTCTTACAATCTTAATAGCACTTTCAAGTGAGGCAAACATGTAAAATATCACAAAATCCAGCATAATTACCAAGGTCAGCTCATTATCTGTGACTCAGAGGCAGTTAAAAGAAAATCCAGCAAGGAATAAGCTCTTGATGGAATATTAATATCTACTTTGAACATCCTGGCTTTTGAAATATCATATTTCTTTGACTGTTATGAACTTTCAGTTTTCCTTTCAAGAGCCTTCTTAAAGAATGTTAAAATATACAGTACTTTTCCACATGATCAGAACATATATTCTTATGTCTGATTAGGTAGTCATTATTTTAAAAGTATATTTACTTATACATCCTTCCAAAAAGATATTTTCCTCAGATGCAAGTTAGCTTTTCAGAAACCCACCCATAGAACTCATTACTATCACTTATTTTAAAATATACATATATTTATAAAAAATGGATCTTTAGAATCTAGCTGGATGTATAACATGTAGGTTTAATGCTATAAAACAAAGTTTACCCACCTGAAGTCGAAATTACAGTACATTACATATTTAGATGAGTATGTTATGCCACTTGTATAACTTATGTTCATGTAAAAGACATTGTAGGCTTCATTTAATCCCCCAACTATATTTTGGTTTATATGGGCCACTCTGTGTTATTATAATTTCCTACTTATTTTTTTTTATTCCCATGGGATCTCCACATGTTTAAAGTTGTACCTACCTGTGCAGAACTAATACTAAATTAGCATTGTCGGGTTATGATGATGTTATCTCTTGTGATCATATAAATTATTATAAAATAAATGATTTCATACAATAGTAAAAAAATATATTGTACTTTACATCCATTATTAATTTGTTTATCATTCTGTAATGGCCCTCACTGTAGATTACACAAGAATAACTGTACTTACTTTTGAGATCTAAATTTCTGGCTCCTGCTGTGCTCTGTGTTGTGATTTTAGTGTCAATCTTTACAGTGTGTAGGTTGTTGGTATCCCTTGATATCATTACATTATGCCACTGGTTGTCGTTCAGAGGTTTATTAGAACTTCCCTTGATGAGGTTGGCACCGTTTCCCAAGTCAAACACATAGTGTAAATACCTGGGAAAAGAGAAAAAATTGGAAAAGTTTCCTTTTTCTTTACATGGCAAGGGGGCACTAATTAATATGTCTAATACTTTCTATTTGCTTGTACTCCTCAGCAGAGCTGGCAAAACCAGAAGACAACAATGAATGCCAGATGGGGAAGCAACTGTCATTCCGAGAAATTGCCACTCGTTTGGATGAGTTGAGGTGCAGTCCCAAGTTTCTGGAAAGCAACGAGCACTCCATGTACCAAGACATGCATACATACTTGGAGAGAGAACAAGAGGGAGGCTACAAACTAGTACTTCTTTGTGGTAAACACGAGAGAAGTTATACCTATTATTTACTTTCATACATTTCAGGCATCTAGCTTCATCTGAAAGAAAGAGTCACAATAAAGCACATGAAGTTCAACATGAAGAAGCATTGTCAATCACATCTATCCAGTCAGAAAAAGGATTGGCATCCTAAACTTTCCCCTGTATTTCCTCCTGCACATACATTTTGAACGGACTGGTTTTGTCGTTACGCTAATCCATACATACCCTTTCACTAATTCAACCACAATGAAATCATTTCCATCGCCACTGTTAAAAAGTATCAATCCATCCAGGGAGGTGGTTTTGAACTGGAAAAAAAGGTGCATAGATGTGTACGCTTGTAGTGTGGCCAGTGCCACATAACTTGCTTTTGTTTTAAAGGTTACAGGGTCTGCTATGATGTTCCTGAACCCAAATCTTGCATTTAGCTCACAATAATCGATGTCTCCATTTTTACACAAGTCAATGTATGCCATGCCATTAAATGTGAGACTCTGCAGATGCCCAATAAAATTAGAAGGCACAGAAGACAGGTAGCGCCGTTCTGTTATTATTCCTGTTTCTATGTTGTGGAATTCCAGTCGTGTGTGATCGCCAGCCATTTGACCTTTAAACAGCAACAAGAAAACACGTGTTAGTGTCTGAAATGGGAGGTCAAAAAGCACATCATGTGATTAAGTATCTGCAATAATTTCACACTTCTCAGAATGTGCAAGGCCAATTCCAAAGGGAATTCTTCTAAATTCATCCTAATTACTGGTAAATCCAGGAGCCTTTAGCACATTTGGATAAGGCCAACAGCAAGATTTCTAAACTGAAACAGTTTGCCAGAGTATATTAAACTGCCAACAAAATCCCTCACTTTAGCGACACTTAACCAGATGTGGGGTTTTACTATAAGCAAGTACGTTTACTTAACATGAGGAAGACAAAGGCCAACCTCTGAGCTAAACCGACAATATGAGAGTTTCATGAAAGAGAAACAGAACAGCTTGAGGGATATTATTCCATGTGCTTTGCTTCAACATGCATGATCTGACTAGAGGAAGGAAGGATTCCTGTTTCCGCTGTCTTAGGTTCATTAATGCTGGCCCTGCTGCAAAGCCCTGTGCCACAAGAGTGGACAGCTGCTTGAAAGGAACTGGCTTTGTATCATGGGGATAAACCATGGGAGAAAGGGCAGAGCCCAAGAGATGGGCTGAGTAGAAAGCCTTCAGGAAGGGTGCACGCCAGTGTTTTGTAATCCTGGAAACAACAAGAGACTTGCTTTTGTCAGAAAGGTGGCCAAAAGCAAGCCCCACAGCTGCCTTTGAGTTCTCTCTGTCATGCAAGGACCCCTGCAGAGCAAGAAGCCTGAAATCTGCTGACTGTAGAGCTAATCTGGAGGAAAGGATCAGCACTGCCAGAGTACACTGCATACAGGTCAGGTAAGTTTTTAAGCTAGTTATTAAATACCTTACCCAGCACATCAAAATTGTGTTCACGGAAGTGTTCCTTTTTCTGACAGAACTTCCAATTTTTTCCATGCTGATTTTAAAGAAGTAGGTCAGTATTTTCACAGGGCTGATTCATGGTCACATTGTGTGGAAAACCAGCTTTTATTACTAATGAATTTCACCTCTTAATGTACTTTGCAAACCATGGCCTAGATTCTCCAATTCCTTAGCTGTATCATGTCTCTCATGAAGTACAGAGAAGGTGAAGAGCAGACCTAGTCAAGCTGAACTAAATACTGGCATAAAGCTGCTCTAATTCAAGTTCCCACTGTGGCAAAGCTGTTGACAAGACAAGTTCTCTCTGTCCATCCTGAAATATACTATTCCAAGAGAGAGTGTGAGCACTGCCCCAGGCTGGACATGTCAGAAGTGGTGCACAAAGCCTGGAGGAGGCTGACACAGCTGTACCTTTGTAGGTGTCATAAGGAAGTGTCTGTAGACATGTGTGTGACAGGGAAAAGACAAGGGAAAGAGAAATGTCGATATCTGGGATTTGCCCAGGGAGATGAAGTCATGAGCAGGTTAAGTCACAGCACTGAGATACAACTACAGGCATCAGTGAAATTACAGGCACAAAAATTGCTCTAATAATTTATGAGAAATATTTACAAGTAGCTTACTTGGCTTCAGGATGAGTTCTGTATGAGAACTTACTCTTACTGGTGTCATTGAACAGCACCACCACCTGGGATCTGCACTCACGGGACTGAGCACTGCAAGAGGCACCTTAAACCCCAGGGACAGTCTTCTTGATGTTCTTGTTTCTAAACATCAGCTCTGAAGATACCACTTGCCCTGAATGTATTAAGCAAAAGTGGGTTCTTCCTTGCAGTAATGAGTCAGGGAGCTGTCTTGGAAAATGCCAAATGTGTAATTTTGCTGGGACAAGAGCTGTATGTTGGATCACAGCCAAAGAGCTGAGGATCAAGTTTTAGAGAGGAACACTATGTATTCCAGTCCTGTATCCCTTCAGATGGCATTGCATTAATATCATGGCATAAATCCACTGAGCTTTGGCCTGTAGCACAGTATCCCCACTACATTAAATGTATTTCTTTCTTTGAGCATAGTAATAAAAAAGTTCCTGAATCTGGGCTCACATCCCAAATCTCCCTCTGACATTTCAGTTCTACAAACATGCAAACAGGACTTGAGACTTCACATAATGCTCCACAGGATTTGTAAAAGCAGCAATGAAGGAGAAGAGAGAGAGTGTAATTAGTACTTACAAGGTTGGGAGTTTGGGGGTTTGGTGGTGGTTTTTTTTTTTTTTTTAATTTTGTTTGTTATCTTTTTTTTTTTTTTAATTTATCCAGTTTGTGGAAAAACACCATACAAAAGGCCAATTGAATTTCTGTTCATAACTATAAGCTATTCTGTTATCCAACTTTAGTGACTTTCAATCCACTTTTATTTTCTATACAGTTTTAGAAAATAAGGTGCATCAGGGCTGGAAGTATTTAAACTCTTCTATGACGAGTAATTTCTTCAAAACAACCTCCAATGAAAACTTGTTATGACTCTGAATTATATTATTTAACCATGCACACATTATGCATTTGTCAAAGAGAACCAACTCACAAATGACTAAGTAGTATTTCATAATCTGTAAAAACTGGAAAGTCAGGCTGAATTATTTAATGGCTTTTCCTCCAGTTTAAGCTTTCTAGATCTGATGAGGTTTCTTTCATATACGACAGGAAATGGAATCAAAAAAGGAAAACACAATGTGTGGTGGGAAAAAGCTGGAATTTTTAGTAGGAAGCCCTTTTCTTCCTTATTCTCCTTATAACACTACAGTGACCTTTCACAGGAAAAATGAATGGGTTAAATTTTAAGCAAATTTCTGATTGTTGGGACATCTGAAGCAAAGTTTTAAGCAATATAAAACAAGAATGCTTTAATCTCATATGGCAACTCTTTCCCTACCCTTTCAAGAAATTCAAAGCTACTACACATTAAATTCTAATACATACATTTGAAATTTAAACTTGTAAAGGCTTTTAAAACACTCAGTGTTGAAAAAAACCCAAACCAACAAAAAAACCCACCCCAAAAAAAAACCCCAAACAAAAAATCTCATCAGCTACACAACAATAAAGACTTTCTTTGTTGGAAATGTGATATTCCTGGCACTAACAGCAGATTACCCATATTTAAAGTTTGCTCTGTTTCTTCTCTTACACCAGTTCCCTCCTCACTGGTGAAGGAGACCACGGATTGGCCATGCAGATTCCTACAGGGAGTTTAGGAAGCTTAGGAAGTCTTTTTTGGTCTAAAATATTGGGATGACTTTCTCCCTTTGGATGAATAATATTAAGCATTTGTGGGTTATGCAAATGCAGACAACTTCCAGCTTGAAGCACTGAGAGGGAATTCAAGTCAACTGGCCAGTTTTTGATGCAGATACTGGGTTGTGGAAAGAATACAAGTGTTGCACCAGAAAACTGGACCCAGGCTATGTAACCTGTAGTATTTGTAAATTAGACCTCTGCCATGAATTGTGCATTTGGATCTTGCACTGGATTTTGATCTAAACAATTTCCACTATATTATAATCTGCCTTGAGTGGTAGTTGAAGCAGCCAGATGATAATATTATTCAGTATACTTCTACCCATACTATAAATTTATTATCAAAGAGAAAATAAATTATTTAGGCCATCTACATTCTTGGGAGAATGACCCTGGGCATCATAACATACACACAGACTTCAGCTCTGGAAGATATATTGGTAATTTCTGATTCTAGAAAATATGTTCTTGCAACTATATGAATTATTTTTCAACCAGTGACATGACCCTCAGAGTTCTGCTGTGGTGAAAAGCGATTATTAAAGAAGGTACATGCCTCTTTAAAAAAAACCAAAACCAAAATCATTTAACTTTTTACCATTTTAACAAAGGTTAGAACCAATGATAAAAGTTGTTTAATGCTACACAAAACCAAAGGATAACTCTAAATAGCTAACACAAAATTAGGCACATTGTACTGTGCAAGGAATCAGGGCCAGAAGCCAGATCAGTTGCTATTAACAATATGTATGTTGTTAGCATACATGCCATATAAGCATTGCCTTGTACAGGACAAAATCAATGTGTTCTCTATTAAACTTTCTGATAATATAAATATAGAAATACATTTCTAACATCTGCTAGCATGCATGTCAGTTGTTTTCTTCCATCCTGACTGCTAGTATTTGAGAAAAACATGCTGCCTAATATATTGAGGACAGTTGATGCAAGATTCAAACCACAGTAGAATATCCTTCAAATGTTTATTAAATTCTTTCTTCCAGCAGTGGCTTAGAGTTTAGCCTTAACAATGTGTTGCCAAAAGCATTTTGCTTGCCTTCTCATTAGTGATGTATCAAATCACTCCTCTCCAATTACTGTATAAAAACACTCATTTAAGTCAGCACAAAGTTTTTCTTTAATTTCAATAGCAAACTCAGAGCAACATTAACATCAAGTGTAATAACACACTTGTTGTACCAGCATTCCAAGATGCATAACATGGATTTTGAATCTTACCCAGGAAAAGAAAAAAACCATCTGTTTCCTTCAGCTAAAGCCATTTTACTTCCGTCATTTTTCTTTTTTTGTTTCGTGTTTCCCCCCAGCCAACATGGAATCATGGAATCACAATGGCACACTACCTGTCACGGCCTGCTGGTCATCCACCATTAACTTTAAACCTTTTCCTCGCCGCACCACACGCACTGTGTGCCACTCATTATCATTGAGGTTATAGCCAGCAAAAAGGGTTTCTGGGCCTTTGCCTGTAGGATATGCCAAACAGTCATTATGCAATCTTTAAAGCAGTTTACATGTGAACCTCACAGAGAAAGAGAGAAACAGAGAGACTGGCTGGGCAAATGTTAAAACTCACCAAAAGTCACATCAAGCAAGAGAATTACCAAGTATAAGCAAAATATAGAGCTACTATATACTGTATACTATAGAACTACTACATTAAAACACTTCTAATGTCTATTTAATTACGTAAGTACATTGTATACGCACCAGGCTTTCATAAATAGGCACAGTCAACATGGATTTAATTATTCACTTTTCAATCACATACAGGCCTTTAAGGAATGGGATTACTGAGCTAAAAGAACTTCAAGTATGGATTTACAAGACTGGATTTTTGCTCCTTTATTAAAAATAATTTGGTGGAAAATAAAAAGTGGTAAATGTGTGTGCATGTGCGTTATATTTTTCTTAATCTATGTCAACTTCTCTGTTTATTTAGCATCTGTTTATTAGGACTTCTCAGAATATAATCTATTATCTGATCTAGATGACTTGCTAATAATTCCCACACAGTACCTTCTGATGTTAGTGGATCTTCATACTTTGCTTTTTCATTTAGTGGATATGTTTTTCTTGGGATCCGCTATTTTTGTCAGCAGTACAGCAAACGCTTTTAATGCAAATTCTGTGTATAACACAATGTACTGGTGATAACTGAAGTATTCACAAACCTAGGAAACAGGACATCTTTAATGCCCAGGAAAAGATTTCTCATAACAAAAGGATTATGGAAATTGTCCCCTGCACTGTCGACCAAGAAGTGAAAGAGAGAAAGAAAAATCCTGACTTTGTACTGTCACTGATAGGAATAGATGATAGACCAAGTGCTGAACCAAGTGATCAGAACTTATGT
Source organism: Corvus cornix cornix (assembly GCF_000738735.6). Lineage (NCBI taxonomy): Eukaryota > Metazoa > Chordata > Aves > Passeriformes > Corvidae > Corvus > Corvus cornix. The sequence goes on from NC_047056.1 coordinate 16,282,870, forward strand.
GGTGACTGTTCAAAAGGCAAAGTTAATCCACAATTAACAAATTACATTCTTGTAAAATAGAGACCTCTCTGGCCTGTTTTTCAGTTCCTGTGGCAGAACAAATGCTGCTGATAACTAAAAGTTGTCAATTAAATTCTGGACTCCTCTGTCCAAGAGAGACATGGAGCTCCTGGGGCACGTCCAGTGGAGGGCTATGAAGATGATCAAGGGCTGGGAGCATCTCTCTGATGAGGAAAGGCTGAGGGAGCTGGGCCTGTTCATTCAGCCTGGAGGAGAGACACAGAGAGGGAACCTCATCAATGGCTGTCGGTGTCTGCAGGGAGGGGTCAGAGGATGGAGCCAGGCTCTGCTCAGTGGTTCCAATCAATGGAACAAGAGGCAATAGGCAGGAATTGAGGCACAGGAAGTTCCATCTGAATATGAGGGAGAAATTCCTTCTGTGCAGGTGACAGAGCACTGGAACAGGTTACCCAGATAGGCTCTGGATATCCCCCCCTCCCTGGGGATATTCAAGAACCATCTGGACATAATCCTGTACCATGTGCTCTGGAATGAAACTGCTTGAGCAGGGAGGTTGGACCAGATGCCCCACTGTGGCTCTTTCCAACCTCACCCACCCTGTGATTCTGTAAAAGAGACACATTATGAAATAACTTTTGACACAGAAATACTGTGGTTACCCTGAGTCAGACAATTGCCTCCACTGTGTCCTTCCAGGTGACCGTATCCCACGTGTCAGTCTTGTTTTGAAAGGAATATGCCACTAGCTCTGAAACTCTCCCACATTTCTCTTGGGATTCTTTTCCATCCAGCACAGGCTAACTGTGGTGGAGGAGGTCTATTAGTAAAATCAAAGCCTAAAATCAAAGCCTCTATGACTTCAGAACTGCACTGAGGGAAGAGGACGCTAAGAGCTTGATGTAGCTGTTCAGCATATTGGACAGTTTGCATCTCAGATGTTTTCTATCTTCTGTCAGCATTTTTTTAATTGCTTCTGGTTCATTGCCTTGCTTTTATATGCAGCCTTTACTATTTTGGGCATGCCAATGGATCTCCAGGAAAGAAAATGCAAAGCAAAGGCAGTGAGATTCTCATAACACTGTTTCTCTGTGTCTCTGTATTGACACCAAGCTAGGAAAGGTGTTCAAACCCAGAAGAAGCAGATGATTGGGGTCAATTACCTGAATCATTCTGTTTCTTAAATGTTTGCTTTCTTTGACAAGGCTGGTTTTGCATAAAGCTTAAGTGAATAATATTCTCTTTGAATGTGCTGATATAGATGCAGTGAGTAAAACTTTAAGCAATTTCTTTTAGGCACTTCAACAGAAGCAATTTCTACCTAGAGTTGGAAAAAGCAGATGGATTTATATAAAATGCTGAAATGACATGAGCAAAATCTTAGTGAGAGTCAATTAGCCTACCTAGTCATACGTCATTTAATATTATTGTAAACATATTCATACTTATTTGTTAGTCCAACCCCCCCTTTGTTTTTCAATTATTAAAGTAGTTGAACCACTTAGTCTCCATTTTCTTGCTTCAGATCTCTAAAAGACCCAAAAGCATATGCAATTTTAATTTACTCTCACATTAACAACCCTCTGTAGTGTCCCTTTCATGTAAAGGTGCCTCAGTGTATATTAATATCAAATCCAACTTGGCTGCTCACATTTACAAGCAAATCTATCTATTCTCTTTTAATGGCTGGGGACTTGTAAGCTCTTCCTGTTGTAAAATTAAATGTGTATTTTCCTATGCATCAGTCTATTTTCCTTGCAAGAGTATTCCGAGTAAAAAAAAAAAAATCAGGTCAGCTGCCTGTTCCCACTGCACGCAATCCAAAAGGGGATTAAGGGGACCCCTGGTGAAAGGGCTATAAAAAGGACAAACCTTGGTATGACACACCATGGGGGCAGTGCACTGAAAAGAGTCCTGGTCTTGGAGAAACTATCCACTTGCATGGAAAGGAGACCCTTCTTTCCTCTCTAACAGAGAAGAAGGGCTTTTACTTTGTCAGAGAGAGTTCAAGAAATTACAAAATAGCCAGGTCCAGTGCCCAGGGATTGTGTATCTACCTGTCCCATCTTGCTGCATTTCTGCTAAGTGGAATAGTTTTCCATGGCAGCTGTAGAGGGAGACAAGGAAGGATGCATGCTCACCATTCCCGTGCTAATGCAGTGCTTGGGCTGCTTCCTGACAAGAAGATGCTTTCACACAGAAAAGCAGCAAATATGTTTGTGAGCAGAGTATTTTGGAGACAATTGTCTAAATACTTAAACACAAAAACATGTAGGAATCCCTTGATACCACAAGACTACCAGAACTGCAGAAGAAAACTCTTAACGTACTTTGTTAAATGGCATCGGCCAACCAAAAACATAGTTCATATTAGTACTTTACTCACTGGCTTTCAAATATATTGACCTGAAATTAATTTAAACATCGTATTGAGGTCATAACAGTACAGAGTCTTCTGCCCTGGTTACAGTTCTTATGGTGAATCTACTAGAAATTTATATCTACTAAATCATTGGCTCTCTGGTCTTGCTCTGACTTTACACTGATGTGACTCCATTTAAATCACAGCAGCAGAAAGAGCTCTTAAATAAGTGTATTTAAATAAGAATTGGCATACTGTCACCTTTTTTTTTTTTTTGGCAAGGGGGGAGGGGTGTTCTGGGCTTTTAAAAAAAATATTGTTCAATATCTCCCACAAGAAGAAAAGCCAGAGCCCCAACTAAGAGAAAAACATATATATAATTTTCAGGTTTTTTTGTTTTTCAAGGACTGATACTACTTTTCCAAACTTCTGTCTCTCCACTCCTATTTCCCACACTGCCATTCCCCTGGAACTCATCTGTCTCTTTCTATACAGAACACAGTTATTTTGCTTCACATACCCAGCCAGCTCACTGGCTCACTTTCTGAGCTACTCATTTTCTCAGATACTAAACTCTTAATCATAAACCTTTCCTTTCTGAGACCAGATGCAAACTGGAAAAAAAAAAAAAAAATCCACTAAGTGTCTCCTCTTGCTTAAGTATGAAATTTATTATCAATGTCTAGGTTCAGCTCTTCCCCTATTTTAAAGGCTTAAATAACTACTAGATTTTATGCATCCCTAGAGAAAATGGAAAGTACAAAATAAAAGAAGTACTGGCACTTTTATGGCTACCACAATTTGCTCAGAGTCCATCACGCCAGTAAAATTTCCACATCCATTTAAAAGCAGATAATTGCTTGTATAACCAACTTTTTACAAAGCAAAATGCAGACTGTGCAGTCAGTCGATACAGGTACAAATCTTGATGGTGCAATTCATTATGAGCTAGGACATATAAAGCCCCAAAAATTCCCAGTTATATGTTTACTTTGGCATCCAAAGATGAGCTTACTTTGTTGTCAGCACCTCAGCTGGAACTTAACAGCCTTTCCAAAGTTAAAGGAAAAAAGTGTGAACCTCACAAAGAAAAAAAATCGAATTTCCAGTGCACTGAATGTTCTAAATATTCTCTAGAGATTCCTATTCTTTTTACTACCTTGTGAGGAGCTTATTCAGCCTAATTCAGGTCCTGAAGATTTGCTGCATTCCAACGAGTCAGTCAATTAAGTTCAATATGCACAATTTTTCCTCTTATAGATATCTATCCTGTGGTACTGTACTTTTAACCAACTATCTGAACAGAACTGATGATTTTGAAAGAAGATACTAGCTTTTGGCATTGTACCAAAACATGGTCAAAATTAGTTGTCTGCACCAAACACAGGAATTTGTTTCTCACAATGCCACCCACCACTACCAAGAAATGTACCAAAATGCTTGGAGCATTCAATGCTGCCATTAAAAGTAGATATGAAACATGAAATATAGAAAGAGGCATAGTAAAGAGAGACTAGCAAGGGAGACTGGGTGGTTCAGTGAATGCTATACTAACCTATGGAACCCAAGCCAGATACAGGCAAATCACCACTATTTATTTATTGGTCAGCATAAGAAGGATCAGTGGTTTCAGCCTGGTTTGCTAACAGAAAACTATGCATTCTACAGCTATCAGTTTCAGGTGGCATTTAGACAAAAAGCCATTTGGACAAGAAGACAAAATCCTGAGATCAATTCAGTTAATAGCAAATGTTACTTTAAGTCAGGGTTGTCAAGATTTCAGCTAAAATAATAAATATTTTACAATTCACCTTGCTACGTATAGAAAACTGCATGGCTCTAAGGGACACCTAAGAGTGTCATTGTAAATACCTGGTGCAGAACAAGACAACTCTGTGCCATCTCATTTATCCTGCCTTCCAGAGTAAATTTAGCATGCCTCTAACCCATGCTTCTGTTCCAGCACTCAGCCAGACTCACAGTCACTGTGCAAACCTCACGAGGCATCTGCATTTCATACCAGGCTGCAGCGCAAATAGCTCAGGGGAGGCTCCTCCAGAGCAAGGTACAGAAGCAAAAGACGTACAGGGTAGGGCATCTTAACCTTCACTATCCTTTCTATGGCTGGCTGCAGAAACATTACTGGTCTTCCAAAACACTCATTAGCACAGCTGATCTTAAAATGTCAATTAATATAGTGACTCAACTGTATTTTAAATGACTGTGCCTGTATCATCCCAAAATTCCCTCACTAAACATGTTTCTTGCCAATAGGAAAATTACATTGCCTTTTAAACATCAGAAAAGTGTATCAGGTTATCATTTACAGCTAATTGATAAGAAAACTTGAAAATATCTAATTGCAAATCAAAGAAATTTTGTCTACTGTATTTTCTGCCCAACAGACTCATATGGAAAATTCCACAAGAATAGCACATTCACTGGATTGTATCAAGAAAAACACATCAATCTTGCACTGCTTGATCCAAATGCTTCAGCCCACAATAGTTTTATTATAGGCAAAATTGCTTTTGGCAATTTGGGTAATGTATTGGCAGTTAAGGGTATTTTTATCCCTTTTTTTAAAATAAAATTTGACATTTCAGAAATTAAAATGAAGGAGATTGGAGCTGCTGGTATCATTTATTAGCCTTCATTTCAGCTGTAGAATAGATTTGCTCATATTCTTTAGAATAACAGGAATGTAATATTAAATATTGCCATTGAGGCATATCTATATTTCTCATATAGAAACGCACAAAGCTAAACAAGTTACTTTTGAAAATTCTGCTGGTTTCCCCTACATGAACAAACTACAAACAGACTGCATTCAATATTGATCTAGTTCACTAGCAAGGAGAAACAGCACACACAGTGAATTCACTGGGGAAGAAAAATCCATGGAAGGATATAAAAACAACCAATCCAGGAATCAAGCACCCATATCCAGCTCTGAGGACACAGAGTTTTCATTTGTCTGGTTCTTTTCTCTCTTTTCTCTAAATTCGCTTCCCCAGGCCACGGCGTGAGTTGCTGTGCATTTCCCCCCTCCCAGCTTTGTCTTTCTCTTGGAAGCTGCTTAATTTAGGGTGTAATATCACACATACTCATCCTTTTACCTCTTTTAAGCTGTGAGATATTCACTGTGACACAGCTGATGTCTAAACAGAGCCAGTGGATCTAGGTGGGAGGGTAGAATACAGATCTATTGGACTAAATTAAATCTAAGGATTCTGCCAAGAAAGGTGCTGCTGATGAAACACTGTCTTGTGAAAGCCTATTCTCTACAAATAGGACCAGTACTCTATTTCAGCAAGATGGAGAAAGAAAGAAAAGCATCAGAAAGCAATAAACTTTAGAGTTACAAGTCTTGGCCTCCACACTTCCCTGCTAGACCAAAGGATATGTAGAAGACAGACACATGCTCTCAAAATTGTGCCTTGCTGGTCAATTATTTGGTCTATAATAATTGGAACTGTATTTCCTGGAAAAAAAAAAAAAAGGTTTTGAAGTAGCAATTACAGCTCTCTGTGAGCTCAGAGCACATGAGAGGATAAAACTAGTTTTGTTACTGCATTATGAAAAGTCTGACCCATCTTACAGACGTTTCTCAATGCATTACTCAAAACGTTTATGCATTTTAATTTAGTTTTGTAAGTCATCTATGTAAGCAAGTGAAACACAAACAGCCCTAAGGACATGTAATTTTCCTTCTTCTTGAAAATAATCAAAGAAAAGTATCTTTTAAAAGTAGCTGAAACCAGAAGGCAGCTAGATCCCTGTATTTTTAATGAGTGCAGTTTCTCTTTCATACCGTTCTCTGAGGATCACAAGGACCAGAAAATGTGCTAAAGGTACTAAAGGTTGTATGAATCTCCCCCAAGGCTGTGAACTAAAGCAAAGTCAATGAGCTTGAAAAAGATGGTTGTTGCTTTGTCAGCTTACTGCTGAATGCTCTGAGACAAATTTTCAGAAACTATGGTGAACCTGACAATTGGCTTTGCTGTAGGTAAGGTGAGCTTTCAATACATGGCAATTGGATGCTAATTTAAAGAAAACTTGTGTGAAAGATGATTTACTTTGTATTTACTCCATGTAAAGCAATGTGCACTTGCAAGGATCGTGCAGCTTCACAATCACACTGCAAGGTCATATCCTGCCTTGAATCAGGCTAAATGTTTTAAAGTGCACTCAAGAGTTAACAGTGTGAGTTGGCATTCAGCAGATTCATTTCCACAAACTACTTGTGTGGCTTTAATAAATCTTAATTTGTTTTCGCATTAGCTTGATGTGGCTGCTATGATGGAAAAACTCCACAAACTTTAAGCTGAATACATTTGAGCATTTTTCTTTAAGTCAACACAAACGCTTTCAAGTCAGTATCTTTGGCTTCATTCTACCTAAGCTACTGCTCTACACTAGGAAAGGAGCTATTTCACATGTCTTCTACCCCATTTGATAACTGAAATTATTTTTTCTTCAAATATCACCCACCATAAGCTTGTGTATTACACGAAAAAGAAAATGGGAAATTTTAATCCCTTTAAAAGACTGAAATTCTCCCATGCAGGATTTTTGCATTACACTGAGCTTTCTAATTCTGAAAGCTTGCTTCAATGGAAAATTCTTTTTAGCTCTTACTTAACAAAAACTTTGTAAAACTGGCAAAGAAAAGAATGGCTAATTCATCGGGAGTTATTAGCGTTTACTTTTTCTGCTTCTATAAAAAGAATAGGATTGAAAAATCATGACAAATGATGTGGGAACTTGGGAACTCCTATGTAAAATAGTACTAAAACTGACATTAAACCCCAATTTTAAGGGGTATTGAAATTCAATTTTTTTAAAAGTAAATATTCATTGTTCAGATATGACTTTAATGGCAGCCAGAACCTCTAATATTCATTAATTCTCTATAAATTCAGAGTTCTAGCAATACTACTGGTTTTTGAGATGTGGCTTAAAGTAATGGAAAACAGCAATCCTAAGATAAATTCAAGGTAAGTTTCTCCTTTCCCAAGAAGAGTTTGATATTTACCTCAGCAGACTCATTATTCTGGTCTTGGCTACCAAACCAAAAGTCCCAAACCTTAAAAAACACAGAGGCAGAAACATACATTTCCCTGTCCTGGATTTGCAGGAGCAGCAAGAACGTTCCCCTAAGTTTTCAAAGAAGTGGAGAGTAATACACCTGACAACCTCCATTTCCTTAGGCATTATCTCTACAAGTTACTATTCAAACACAGTGCCCTCAGCTTCCAGAGGAATTTTGTTATCTTCTCTGAGCCCAAGAGATCTGGAGGAATTCTGACTTCACAGTAAGATAGGTATCTAAATAACTTTTATAATCTGGACCTTAATCGCTGTCATTCAGCTAATAAGCAAACAAACAAAAAAGACTGAGAGACAAAGGTGCTGCAGGCAACAGATGCAGCTGATCTCCAGGTGTACCCTTAGGAGCCCGAAGAACCTGTGCTACTGCTTTCCACTTAAACCCAGTGAAGTAAAAATAACCTAACTTACAGCAATCTTCGTAGAAAAAGTAGGTACACACTTGATTATTTCATTTTTTTTCATGGAGAGAATTGTAATATTTGTTGTACATTGGCTAGATGATAAGTGACAACAAGGAAGAAAAGCAGAAACAGCTTTGACCACACATCAGCCTTTCTGACATTCATATTGACTGCGCCCATTTATATCAAAACCATGGCTGTCAAAACTCGTTACATTTTAAAATATAAGTAAGCACAATTTAAGTATGCTTAGCCATAATTTACCTTTCTATAGAAAAAAATTACCTTTATGTTTAGTTAAATTAACATAACAGGAAAAAAAAACATTTAAATATTTCCTTTTACCCTTACATCTTGCACAGTGTTCTTAAGAATAAGCAGATTGGAAACTATCTGGCATAGAAGGGAAGAGAATTTGGACTGTGACTTTATTTTAAGAATAAACTCCTCTTAATTTACAGGTGTCTTCATCCCAAAAAACAGTTGTTATAAAATAGTTACAACTAAATCTTACACTCATATCCTTTTTTTTTTTGTAATTTAAATGCTGAATTATAACATTTTGCCTAATTAAGAATAATGAGAATAATATTTAAAGTTCTATTATTATTGATTATTTAAGTGTTTTAAAATATTTTTATAATCATCATGGATCAGAAAGCACAATTTCTTGACACTGCTTATTCTTGGATACTTCTAGGCAGACAGGAATCAAGCAAGGAGGACTAAAATAGACATTTCAGATTGTTTTCAGAAATTACAAGTGAGTGAATACAAAGGTTGATCCCTGTTCTACGATCAGCCTCCACTGACTTGGATGGGTATAGTCTTGCATGCCTGAGAAGAAAAGCATAGCTTTTTAAATTTAGTACCTGGAGTTGTTTTTAACATTGAGAGAATCTCTCCAATGCTCTTGTGCCATTTATCATCTCTTTAGGATTGTGCTCAGTGTCAGAAAGTGACAATTTTTTATTTAACAAAACAAGTAAGCTTCTTGGCAGAAGTCCCTACTTGCACTTTCTTAAGGTGTGCTCTGTATCTTATCATTGGTTTATGCAATTTTAGGGAATCAAGAATCCGTGTTGCTGACTTTCAGAGGTAGTGCTGCTCTTATTCACAGCCAATTAGCTCATCAGCTGAGTTCCTAAGTGTCTTGTATCATGTCAGTGATGGTGTCAGCTGTCTCGTGTTAGCTGGAGATGCAAGAATACTTCTTCCCCCCAGAGCAAATGGTGTGGTCGTTTCCTCCTAAGAAACTGCAGACTGGCTTTTGAGCTGCTGAAATATTAGCAAAAACTGCAGAGACAGTTCAAAGTGTACCAATAACCACAGCAAAAGTTCACCAGGTAATTTTCACCCATATTCAACAATTATAGTGCTTAATTTTTGGTAAAACTATAAGTTTTTTTACAAGTCACCTGTAAACAATTCATGGCATGTAAGTGAAAGATGGAGTTGTTGACTTACCTATTTGAGCTTTCTTTTCCAGACAGATTTTACTACTAGTGAGAAAAGCCTTAGTGTGCAGAGACAGAGAGGAACTTTTAACTAGTGAAATTTTATTTCTACATACATGTGCTTCACTCCCTGGAGGAAAATCTCACAGAATATAAAATGAATAAGAAATAATACCAAAGAATTAGCATAAGCTACATGAACCACAGCTCCCTTTTTTCTTTAATTGCTTTTTCTCATTCCATGTCTTGGTCTTCATCTTGTGTCTTGTTGCTTCAAGACTGCCTAGACAAATAACTGCTGAAGAGTTCCTTGCACATTTCCCAGAGGGGACTGCATCTCTGAAAGACAACTTTATCTTGATGTCTCAGCTCAACAGAGCAATATCTCCTCTGAAGGGACTTGTCTGATGGATTGAGGCCTAGAAATCAGCTGGAAGGGAGCATAAGTTAACCTCTTGACATGTCATCCAAAAAAGTAATGTGCTTGGATGGAAATTTCAACAGCTACCTGAATATAATTCATTAAAGTTATTGTCAAGAAGAGATAATAAGGAAGCAGTTATGTGGTTCCAGTAATAAGCTACTGAGTGCTTAAAATGTTATGATAGATGTTTCATGCATTTTAATAGACATAAATGCAAAATGTGCTAGATACAGAGTAAGTGCTTTTAATATAAGTAACTGCTCATCAGTGACATGCACTGGGTAGATGTTTTTAATGTTTTCAGCTCTTCAAAAAAAGCACATTGAAAAATGAATTACAGTTCTTATAACATTAATGAAGAATAATGTTGTAGCTGAGAGACTGCTAGGCTCCTTCATCAAGACTGAACTTATGAAACAATGCCCTGCTGCAGAGAAGTGAAGCAAGGATAAAAGATCCACCTTTCTGAAACAGTCATGGAGCTAATACATACTTACACGAAGGTTTTTTGCAGATGCAATAAAGGAGGGGCCATCAAAATGCCACAGATGACTCAGAAACCAGGTTCTGTGAACTTGTACTTATGCAAATAGGTGGACAACTCAACTTCTGTGCTACATATGGAAAGGACAAAAGCTCTATGCACATGTAGAGTTATAGTTATCTGCTGCCTATAATCAGATTTCACTGGTCTTAGTGCTGAAAGAGTAAGAAAATTCCTTATCAGGGATTTATTCCAGACTTCCAGCAGAACAAATATAGAAATGTTTCAAAATAATTTTGATTTATGCAAAATTTTATTTTGGCAGCCTTGTCATTTTTCCTTTCTTTCTTTGATTGAAGAAGAGGGAGCCAAACATTTCCTAAGCAGCTTGGCTCTCCTCTTCACACAAAACTGAGATATAGGATCAGATCTGACTCTCACAGAAACCAGCTGCAGGTTTTTTTGATCATTTAGAAGTAGTATCTATTAATGTGAGAGGGACAAACAGAAACTTGGCAATTCCCCTCAACATATGCCAGACCTACTGCAATGATCCCTGGCTGTGCTAGTGAGAACCAGATATCCCATTCCAATTTCACTCTCCTTGATTCTGTTTCCCCTTTCCCTTGCTTCCTACCAAATGCATGTCCATTCTATTAAAAAAAAAAAAAAATTCCAAACATTTATTCTATGAGTTCCTTACAAGTGTGTATTAGGACAGGATGGCGGCTGTGAGCATGTGGTGTGCTGATCAGAAAAGCAGTATCTCCCTGCAGAGAGACAGCAATTTGGTTGGTTTTCCTTGAAAAGTTCTCGAGATAAGCACAGCACCACTGAATTAGTAAGGCTTCATTTTTAGAAAAAGTCCTATTCACTTAATAGATTTAAATGCTTCCTGAACTAAACTATTAATGATTTTAGTATCTTATACAGAGCTTTTGGGAAAAAAAAACCAAAAAAGTAATTTTCTATTCCCTGAAAATAACTCTTCAAACTGTAGTATTACAATAGAAATAGTGGAGTATGTCTCCATAGAACTTTCATTTATAAGCACTTCTAAATGTTTTCTGCAAACATATTAATAAATGTTCCTCTCAAGAGCATTATATCTTAGAAACAGAAAGTCCTAAGAAACAAAGACATAAGGAGCAAAGAAAGGTGTTTTTACATGAAGTCTGATAGTATTTTAAATATCTGTATAAATTTAGAAACATCATCAGCTCACCAATGCTGAGTTACTGTTATTTTTTCTTAATCCTGAATGCCAACAATTCATTTTTTTTTAAAAGAGCTACAGACCAAAATTTCTGGCCAGAAAGATCTTAGTAATAAGTAAAAAAAAATTATTCACAATGTTTAGTGAATATAAAAGAGCCATTTTAATTAATGGCTTACCCTAATTTGACTGGATTTGTCAGTTAATCAAGAGGTTTTTTTGAGAATTTGCTGAAATATTGGCTTGTGTCATCTGCTGCCATCTGTGTGTTAACACTCTAATCTTCATGGAATCTGATTACAAAGTTTAGAATGGCTGTATACAACCCAGTTGATGATAGATTTATATTTTTTTTCAGCCTAATGTGTCTGTGAGTCTGTGATTACTTTCACTAGCAATTTCCTCTTGCTCTGAACACAGGGTATAAACTAGTGATGAAATAATTAGGGAAAGAAGTTGCAAATTAAACTGGGAAATGGCACATAAGACCAGCTAGTTCAGCACTGTGCTTTCTAGAGCACCACAGAAAAGTAGGACTGCTCTGTCGTAATTACTACTCTATCACAGCCACAGCTTCCAGTGATGGACATGTTTGGGACTTCTGAAGCTGCAGAAACAGCCTTATCACACAAAGTCCTTGATGTATTTCCATTTCATTTAAAAAAATCAATTTATTAACCTCTTGCTGCTTCTTACGGCTATATAATCATACATTTATAAAACTACGTTCATATTCTCCCAGGTATTTTTTTTCCTACCATGCCTAGCTGCCTCATGTAGGAAAGCTAATCCATACTTGTAATCCTCCCAGCTGCAGTGACCTGTATTTTCCCCGTTTAAGTTAATCAAGAGGAACGGGAACTGAACACACATGGAGCATTCAGGAAGCGGATAAACCATGACTGCATAATAGCATAATGCTGCTTTCTCTTCTGGTCTTACTTCTTCTCCCCACAGCTACTCCCATCCACTGGGATTTCCGGTCACTTCTAAGCACTGAACTGTTTTACAAGAGCTATTTACAACGACTGCACAATTTCTTCAGCTCAGTGCCACCACATTCCATTACTGCACTTGCATAATTAAGGTTACTTTTCTCTAGCACAAATTACTTCGTGCATATTGCTAGTTAATTCCACCTACCACTTTGCTGTGCAGTCATTCAGCATTTTGGAGCCCCTCAGAAAATCCTCAAACGCAGCATTTCATTTGATTTTCCTAAATAATCCCACTGCATTTGCAAATAATATCATCTCAGTGTTCATCTTTGTCTCTCAATCACTTATGAATATGTTAGCAGAGATTCCTGTGGGAGCAGCTGGGAGAAGAGCTTTACTGTGGAATGACTGCCATGGCAGCCCACTTTGCTAATATGAATGACATTACATTAGCTTTTATATATTCTTCACCAGAAGAAAATATTATTCAGTTCCTTTGCTATCACTGATTAGAGCAGGATTCCTTGTTATCCCTGCTAGATTTGACTGTAACACCCACTTTCTGTCATGGAACAAAAATGTGAGGATAATTTAAATCACCAGTCCTGAAATGTGATTAAGTCATCTTGCTTCTCAAATATAAAGGAAGAAAACATAAAAGTAAAATATGAGAAATTTAGGACCTGCTATACATGAAAAAGTTACTTTCAAGTGCTTCTTCCCATTAAAATATTTAAAAGGCCTAGTCTACTTCTTCTGAAAAGTCCTTTTATAAAGGATTTGCTAGGACCAGTATGAGCTAGACATGTATAGCTCCCTGGCATATAAATCAGGATTTATTAATTCAAGACAGTCTATTCTTACAGATCCAGCACATCCTGGAGGCTGCTTTGTCCCTGTTGGTAAAATGAGAGGCTACATGCTTGCAGCAATCTCTGCTTTCCTACCCTCCAAGAGTCCTCTTGTCATACTTAGTATTTTAGAGGATCTCCCGCTCCCTGCTTCCCTTTAAGAGTTCAGGCTGAAGGATCAGAGGGAACAACTTCCATCCACTTCAGGCTGTTCCCTTGGGCTTTGCCTGTGAAACTTTGGCAGCATTCCAGCTCTCAGAGCCCCTTGATATATAACCACACTCTGGCCCTGACTCAGCCCCATATATTTACTAACCTGACAACTATCTATACCTGGTGGGGCAAAAATTAAAGTATACACTGAAATGTCACAAATGGAAAGTCTATTGTTTTCAGCAATCTTAAAGAAGTTTCTGAAAACATTTAGGTGGTAGTGCTAAAAACGTCTTTACCTGAACATTAAACTAATGATTTTTCACCACCAATTAGGGCAACTAATTTTCAAATTTACATAAATTGCTTTGTGTTTAAGCTTTTGCTGTTGCCTTTTTTCTGTGGCTATTTCAGAGCACACCACTGTGCCTTGAGAAAGCCCCAAACATATTATTATTGTATGTTTGATTACTGAGGCTCCTGTTAAATCATCTATGTCTTTAAAGTACCATGAGCAGAACGTGTAACTTAAAAAGATAAAAATAAGATGGATGAAAAGAGTGACAAGACAGGAAAGAAGTATACACACCAAAAAGGAAAACATCTGTTTTATAGTAAGAGAACTTGAAATAATACTTTACTGACAGCCTGCCAGGAGACTAATGGCAATTTTCCCCTCTGTTAGCTGAGGAAGAGCAAACACAGATGAGGTTCTATAAGGAGCAAGTAGAATTCATGCACAGAAATGAACTTTATTGCTGTCCTTCATGCAGAAAGCACTGATAGAGCAAAGCCCTCAGTCCCCAGCAGCCAACCCTGAAAGCTTTGTCAGGGAGAAAGTAAATATTGTAGAGCCTTAAATGGTCAGCCAGCATATCTAAGGCCTTTATTTTCACTTTGATGAAGGTTTGAACTTTTGTTTGCTGTTAATATGATAATTGTCTCCCATGCCCCAGCTAAGCAGATTCAGGCCTGAGCTAGAGAGAAACTTGCGGAGGCTTTGCCACTGGCTTTGACAAATTGTATGTGCAAGACTCTTCTCAAGATTTCTTCATAATAAGCTAAAGTTTTTATGCTCCTTATTATTTAAAGTTTTTAGTTGGTTTTCTTTTTTCATCTTAACAACTGGAACTGGATAAGGAAGGGGTAAAAATGGAAGCTTTTTAGATAACTTGAGCATTTCCCGGCAAAATTCCTGTGCTAACCAAAACACAGGCTTGAGATGAGAAATCAGTATATCACAAGACTAATTTTCTCAATCACTCACTAAGTGAGAGAGCTCACACTTGGAAGTCCAGTGTGCCTTCACTGTTACCTTCTCAGAGTCCTCTCTCAAGCCAAACTATATCCATGTGAAATTTCCCAAAAAACCACAACATAAAACATATTGCAGACCTTTATCATCTTACTTGAATGGCCCAAAAGAACAGCATCCCCTTAGCTGGCATCTCCTATGTTCCTCTTCATGATACTCAGTGCCTTTTCCTCATGCTTGGAACTCCCTAAAACTGGGGATCAGACATTTCCTAGGTTCAACATCCAGCTTGTTTCATAAGCCAAATTCAGGAGAGAATAGTTGTGATGTACATAGCTGAAAGGTGGACATCTCTACCCAGAAACCGTTCCAACGTTTCCCTTCAGTTGTCAGAAACATCACTTCCTTCATTGACATAGATTAATCATTCCACATCTCAAGAAGTGATGTTTATGCCTTTCTGTAAACAGCATGTACTTTTCCAGGATGTTGTTGCTTAGACGCAGGCCAGATGACTTCATTTTGGGATAGCATAAATCTGTGTTGCTGAAAAAAGCAATGCACTCTCTCTACTAAAGGTTGTTTTTCTAGCATTCCTGCATTCCCCCCATCCTGTTTTATTCTACAACAGATATCAGAAAACTGCAGCAAGTTAAAATTAACAATTTTGTTAATGGGTCACTTTAGTCAAATTCATCACATAGACTTGAACCTTTTGTGCTGGCAGCAAAGCAATGGGCAATGTAAGAGCAGTACCAGCAGACAGGAAGAGGAAAAAAACCAGTTTTTAACGTAAATGAAATTTTTTTTTTTTTAGAGTCAGATGAAATTCTGAAACACAAAACCCAAAGAACAGCATGAAAACTTTTGACAAATGATCAGCAGTGGCCATGCTGGTTCCCTTTACATTCCCACCTAAGTCACTCCAGCCATTCAAGAAACAGCTACTACTTTTCTCCAGAGCAAGTGGGCACGAAGACTGCAGGAAGAAGTGAATACCCAGGGAGCCAATTAATGTGTTGGGATGACCTGTGCAGCACCACTTCTTCCCACTCTATATTTAACAGAGAAGGAGAAATTAGAGAGCATCTCTTGTAACTGGCTTCTGTGGCTGTACAGAATAAATAATGTGCTATAATGACTTCAGCCCTCCTGATTATATTTATACAGGCAGGCTCTTCTGCTTTCAAACATGGACTTTTTTCCCAAGGTGAGCTGTTTTCAACCTTTGTTCAAAACATAAGGCCTGGAACAAGCCAGAGGATGGTCTTAGTGCAGCTTCAGGACTGACTACTGAGGACTCCAGTGAGAGTCTCTGAGTAAAGCAGCAGTTTTCCTTTTTTTTTTTGCATGCCGTCTACTAGCAACTATGAAATTGTAATCAGAATTTGATTGAAAGGGGCCAGGTACATTTTCAGTTTTGTTGCATAGCAGCAGAACCTGTTTTTTCAGGAAATTATGTGAAATAGGGGCCTTTAAACTGATATTGCTGAATGAGAAGGAATCCAATGACTTCCTGCTCTAAATCTGCTAAGTATAGGCAAAGTTTTAAAAGAATTATTTATAATTGTTTCAAACTTTATGCCACAGAGGGAAGTTCCTGACTGAACTTGCAGAGAAAGTACCCTGCTGATTTGCTGCATGTCCTCTATGGTAAAGCTCTTTTACATATTTTTGCCAGGCTGTCAGCCACACTTAATGAGGAAAAGATCAAAACTCATGCAATTCATAAGCACTGTGTAAGAAAACAGGCCAAGTACAAAATCTTACATTTTGGGTGGAGCTACAAAATTAAATCATCATAATGATTTTCTACTGCCAAAAACAGCAAAAAAGGGAGTGAATAAAGCATTCTAATAATTCTTTTCACCAGATAGTAGGAAGTTAATACATGGAAATATATTAATGAATTACTTATCACAGTAGACTTTGGAATATCCATAACAGCACAGCTGAAGATTCTGGATTTTGCAATAAAATGCAGTTTTACAAGCAGTAGCTTTCAAAAGGGTGTATAGTCTTCACAAAACATTTTCTGCCTCTTAAAATTCATCTGCACATTGAAAATATAATGCAATTCAACACCATTGCTTGTTCTTTAAAATATACAATTCTCCTCTTATTTACTAATAATCTGACAGAGCTCCTTGTCATGCCCTGGATTTGTAGGATATTTTGACAAGAAGTGCTTCAGTAACAGATGTTTCCAAACAGAATAACTTAATCATCTGTAATGTGCACATCTGCAGAATAGAGGAGTTTTAAAAGGATGAGCATACAAAAGAAGAAAAAATATTAAGGGCTATAGAGAAGAACAGAGAATTGAAATGGAATGAGAAAAAAAAGTGAGAAGAACAATAAATGATATGGAGAATGGGTGATTAACTAGATAGACACAAGAACGAGGGGTGCATGTAAATACAACCACTGAATGGGAACTTAGCTGGAAGAACAAACAGAAAACCCTCAAAGCCCAGGAAACTCTTCCTAATTTGTAAAAGTGGACACCCACCTTGCTCACCCTGGGGAACTGTGTGCACGTTTACTACCGTGGTACTCTCTGCTCCCTGACATCCTGCAATTCATAATCATTTCTTCTGACAGTCCTACATTTGAGTATAACTGAATTCAGTGCCATTGCTCTATGAGTTATTGCCTACAGAAGCAAAGCTGTGTAGAAGAAAACTAATCTAAATCTCTCCTGCACTGTGTGCCACAAGCTGAGCAATCTTTCAGAGCACCATTCAAAAACAGGTCCTGTGCCTTTTCATATTGAACAAAAGTATCAGACTGGGAAATAAGAGCCAGATATTTAACAATTAACATTATTAGTGGTATAATGTATCAATTAATAAAAAAACTACAGTCCTACTCTGCTGACTTATATAAAAATACAGAAAATTTATTTCCAGAAATTATAGCAATACAATAATAATAATAAAACCCCTCACAACCCAAAAGATGAAATAACTTGTAAGACTGGAGATGTCTCTGACAAAAGCATATTGAATATTAAAACCAGCAGCCTTTACAGCTACCTGGATTTTTTCAGATGTTAATGTTTTGGAATTGTTAAAACTGAAACAAAAAAGGAATTTAAATTAAGTCAAGAGAGTAGCCTTTAAGTTACAGCAGTGAAAAATATTAAAATATAGCACAGCTGCTTTTGTTCAAAAGTCATTCAGAAGCTGTTATTGAACTGCAATGTAAATTTTATTGGGATGAACTTCTATCTCAGAAATACTACGGAAAAATCCCATTCAGTTCAATAGGATTCACTGCTATTCATAATTTATGCTTAACAGTTTACGATTAAAGGTTAAAAATTACTTCCTTCTTTGAAAAGGAGAAATGTTTTCGGGCTTTTTTAAAATTTTTTTTCATAAATTATTACTAGACAAGTTTTAAGGATTAGTTTATCAATTCTGTATATAATGTAGAAGAGCTCTACAGCTACCAACTTATTTTTTACAGGATGATTAATGCAAAAAAAAGTTGTTACATTCATATTATTTAAAAGAACAGAGTTCACTGCAGTCTTATTTTTAAATGAGTTCTTTGCCCCGTGAACACTAATACAGAAAACACAGCAGCTATTTCTGTTCATTAAATAAGTTTTTCCCTTTCTCCTGCTGCAGCCTCAACACTGACCTACAGGTACCTGCAATTTAAAAGGACCATTTAATTCACTGCCTGACAGACAACTTAATTTTGTAAACTTGTAGCTCTGAAGAATACAATGAAGTTATTTAAGCCCAACATTTCAGCAACAGTATTTTCTGACTGACATGAGACAGATTTCTCATGATGTGTGGTTTTATGGGCGTATCAATCTTCTAACCTAGCACAAAATGTTTAGCATTCCAGACAGTTCCATAAAATTGGCATGAACAGCCTCCATAGTATTGTTAATGAGACACAAGCTCAGTACTGACCTGATATCTGATTAACATTTTAAAAGTTTAAAAAATTCTGCCCTTCAAACAAGGAGGACCCCAAAATGCCACCTCTTCTGCAAGACAGGACATCAGCTAAAGGGGAAGGCATGACCATGTGTAGAAAAAGTTGCTACCAAAATCTTAGCTCTGTCAGCTGACACTTATTCCTTTGATCTGCAGTGAGCAGAAGACAGGCTTTGGGAGAAAAGGAGAAGAGGAAGAGGTATTTTATTGCCTAGGTTTGTAATTCACAGCAGGAGAAGGTGTTTACATTCCCATTTTCCTTTTTCTTCTCTCAAGCTTGTTTATGTTTAGTTTAAGTCTTTGGATTTGTTTTAAAGCTATCTGTCCAAATTCAAACCTTCATCCTGACCTGTTACTAGGCTAGTTATAACTAATGTCTGCCACTCCCAACACTGAGGTTTTATTAACAGAACTAATTTCTAAGTAAAACAAAAATAGGAAATGGAAAAATAAAATTCTGACATGGAGACCAGATTTACTTCTATCAACATAAAATTAGGATTAATACACATCCAGCTCTCAGCAGAAACAAAAGGAGAGGCACTCAATTATCAAAGTGTTTAGCAAATTAATACTCCAGTTCTGGATGCTGTTGCTTTGAAACAAATTGTGTCCCACTAAACCCCATTATATTATCCAATAAGCATTTTTAAGGACTGCTAAGAGCAATAAATCTCTGTAATCTAAATATTAAAATATAGAATTGCTCATGAAACATCTGGTTGCTGAAAAACTCCAGTGCAGAGAAGAAAGCAGTGTAGCACTTACCGTACTGAAAGTTCACAAAACCCTGCTCAGTACACACAAGCACCACAGGGAGATGGAACTCATCACCCAAGTTCATTTCTAACAACAAAACCACTATAAACAAACTGTAAAGAAAAATAACTTATGAGTATTGTATACCAAGGATATTTTGTAGAGAGGTCATGTTACTTCTGAATGAGACCAAGAACTTGTAACTGCTAATCCAATCCAGTAGGTACATTCCTCCTCTTTGCAATCTTCTAATTGGAGGCTTATTACTTTGTGTTTGCACATTCTCTTTTGATCATCAAAACTTGCTTAAAAATGAAACCTAGAAGCCATTTAAATTTATCTTTGACACATCATTTAGTCCAAAAGAGATTAAAAACTGAAAACACCTGTTATATTGTGGTTTTATTCCTGGGAGGTTTCCTTAAGTTAGTAACTCTATTTTCAGAGGAATTTTCTGATTTTATTAAGGAAGTTAAGAAAAAAGCAATATTGCTTTTCCTGGGAAAAAAAGGAATTTACCACCAGCAGGCAATCTCATTACAGTTCTGCTCAAAAAGCTGCTTGTCTTACACTTTTTTCTAATTGAGATTTCAGCAGTAGAAAAGAATAGTGTCCTGTGGCAGACCAAGAAAATGCTTCTGAGAGTTTTCATGATTTTATATATTTTAGCGAGTGGAAACAGAAAATATTTGTGTTTATAAGTGAGAATTTTTTACTTTTTTATTATTTTGTTTTTAATATGAGGAAGATATATCTTTATGTCTTGGTAATTACAAGCATTTCCTTTATTGTATTGAAAAGTCTCTCTGAATTTAAGAACAGTTTAAATTAAACATTTGCCCCAAGAAATTTTTCTCGTTTTTAATACAAATGCTGTATTTTTGTTTTGTAAAGTTATTAATTGAAAAATCTATTAGCAAATGGCACATTAAGAATAACTTCAGATCATTGTTTTTCTTTATGGGTTATAAAATTATTAAGGAATGTTATGTTAATATCTTTTAACTCTTACCAACTACAAATGAAACCTGTGCAGTTTGTTGTTTAGCTTTTTCTCTATTTGCATAAAGCCAGTCCTCTGGCCTGCAAAACCTGTTAGGAAGGGAAACAAAAAAAACAACCCAAAACTCAAATCTACCATACTTACTATCAATAATTTTGTTGACACCATTCAGGAATTCCATAGACTCAAAATAAAATCACAGTCCTTTTTCTCCTTTCAGAATATAGCCTCTTAATCCAAATAATATCAGAGAAGTTAAAATTTAGTCCATTCATCTGGCAAATGTTTCCCTCTGTTTCATAAACATGCATATCACAGAGAAAAATTGTTCAATTCAGGGTTTTTTTACATAATTAGAGTGTAAAAAATCATCATAGAAATATGGTTATTCTCAGACTTAATAATGTCCTTATTGCAATGCATGACGTTTCCATAAATCAAAGATTTAGCAAAACTCAATTGTGCTATAACCAGCCAGTAAATACAGTTAATTGTCTAGGAGGATTGTAAAATAGAAATTTTTGTAGTAAGAACTAATATGTTACAACAGTCTAACCACAGGTTGAAGGTCAAATGTCAGGAAAATTAGGAGGAGCACATGGGAGAAAAATGTGTGACAGCTTATCAGAAATGCTGGTTCAAAAATTCTTTGGCTACTGTAAATAAATTAGCCTATCTAGAATAATACAATACTAAAAGCAGCATTTCCTCTAGGCTTGTTTACAACCTGTAGAATGCTTCCTTTTTAATATTCCAGTTAATGCTATGTCCTATGGGAAGGACAAAAAACAAGTGCTAAAGATATGATGACTTTTTACACAGTGATAATTAATCATCACATTTCATTAATAAATTATCAAGTGCTTGCAAGCTGTCCACAATCTTTGCCATTCTAGTTTGCATATTTTACAATGGTGGAATAACATTTTAAAAAGTTTGAATAGGCACTTACTGGAATTACAGTTAATCCTGATACAGTCTAGATGGGGAAGAATAGATGAAAAATGAAAATTTATCCTTCAAGGTAATAGCTGCAGACATCCAATAAAATCACAGTCCACCCTTCCGGGGACAGACACATGCAAATATGGCCACTCCATATCATCAGTCTTTATGTACTGTTATAACCCAGATATACTGCGAGAGGTCTTTACCCATAGAAACGACAAATAGGGTAAAAAATGGCCAATTTCAAACAAAGCTACATGGTGACAAATCTAAGTGAAAAGTCAGGATTAAAAGTCAAAGATGCTTAACTGAGGCAGGCTGCAACTTTCTCCCCATCTGTGAAAGAACAGGTAATTTCTCTCAGTGCAATTAGAAAGTGCTCCGTCACAATGGGTCATAGAGCAGGCCAGGCCACAATCAGACACCTTGGACAAGTTGTGGATAGTATAACCTCAAAGGCTCATCTTCAAAAGCTAAGGATTGACATACAGAGCTCATCACCCAGCCCCAGAAATAAGGGTTTGTGGGTTTACGTATCCTTAATGTCTAGATTTTAGAAATGAGCAATGACTACTTTAAAGTTATAATAATACAGAGAAAAAAAAAATCACATATTTATAAATACTCATTAGAGAATGAAGAGAATCCTTTCTATTTTAAGAATTTTTTTTTGCCTGATAAAAAAAAAAAAAAAAAAGAGAAAGAAAAAAAAGGGGGCATGGGAGGAAGGAACAATATTACTGGGGCACGGATTTATTTACTTTTTATTGACTTTCATGACCGATAGAAGTAGGCAGAGGGTGGTGTTTGTATGTAAAGTGAACAACCTGCTCTGTGCACGATCCTCTGGTGGGCTACCTGCATTTATCGATTACTGGAAAAAGAAAAAAACAAACCCCAAACCCTACACCACACTACTCGGTTTGTATGGCTACTCCGGGTTTACACCTTTGAGGAACATATATACCATCAAACCTAGATTTTGTTTCCATATAGCTGAGTTTGTCATGTGTCGTCAACCGCATCAGAAAAGTGGTTGCAAACAGCCAAGGAGCAGCACCTGCACAGCCCCTTTACAGAAAGCGCTCGGAGCCTCCCGCCGCGGCCTCTGAGGGGACCAGCAGGGAAGGGTCACCCGCGACACCCTTTGCTCCTCCTTCTCCCTCCTCATGCTAAACACCAGGGCAGAGTTTCAGTGAGTGACACTTGGATGAAGTGGAGGGTTAGGTGGTTATTTTCTTACCCCCCAAGCCCCACCAGTGCTTTCTGGAAATCTGTGACTAAAGTAATAAAGTACTTAGTTCCCTTTAAAAATAGCATCCCCCTGAAGGGGAATAACTGCATAGAATGTGCATTTTCCTGAACTCCTGTTCTCTTTCGGGTCCTGGCTTGGACTTATTCATAAGCCTGGCTGAAGCACTTTTATTTCTTTAGTTACTTTTTTTTTAACACTACAGAAAAACATAACCTGACATTTTGTCCATCATATTTTAAATGAGGAAACCAGTTTTCTTTTTTTCTTTTTTCTTTTTTTTCTGTAAAAGGGCCTGTGCCTCCTGTGTTCACAAGGCTGTTTGCTGAGGGCCGCAGTCTTTGGGCATTGAAGGGTTGTGTTATCGTTCGATACTACAAAAATACCACTACAGAATTGTTTAAAAAAGAGGAGATGGATTTAATATAGATTTGACACCTAAAAAAAGGAGACCAAGAAATCCATCAGTGGGAGTATCTAACTGCAACATTTTCAGTGTTAAAACCAGAATGTCTTTGATATATTTGCATGTCGTAGATTAATTGGTGGAGGTAAAACTGAGCTGACCTACATATATGTTGTTTCTGCTTGCACATTGAAACTGTGGAATTGCTTTTCTAAAGAAATTGTGGAGGGAGACCAATATTCCAGAACCAACAAACCAATTCAGCCAAAAAAATGCCACTGATGAACTTGTCTTCTTTTTTTAGAATACACAACAGTACAAAAATATTGTGATGGGTAATGTTAAGACTAAATAAAGAATACAAAAATGCAAAAGGAAACAAAATAAATCGTAATAATGGCTGTGTATTTGTGTACGTACGTATGCAAATGCCGCATTGACGTGTGTTTATATATCATTTCAGTTTACTTTTAATGTTAAAACGGGCTGTTTCATAAATGTTTGCAAGCAAAAAGAAAAATGTAAAGAAAATGTTAATTTCTTGGAGGAAGAGGTTGTTACCTAGGTTGACCGTTAGCTTAACTCGTCCTGCATCCAGCTCTAACCGAAGGGTGTCTGCAGATTCCCTGGAAGTTGTTGCCATTAAAATGCCATAAGCTCGCTGAGACCTGAACCTTAAAGAAACATCTTCGGCCTCTGTGTGCATCACAACAGGAAGCTGTATTTTCATAAACATACTTCCATCATAGCTTAAAATTGTTGCCTCTGGAAACAGAAAGGAGAAAATCAGTTGTTAAAGAATTATATTCTGTCTCCTGAAACTCCCTAGACGTAAGATGGTAAATGTATATTCAGTCAGCATGACACAGAAAAGTTACATTTTACTTTTCATTATTATTACTGGGAAACACAGGCAAGTTGGGTTTGGGGTTTTTGTTAGGGTTTGTTTTGATTTGTTTTTGTTTATAAGTGGCATATCTTGGTGCTTTTTAAAGAAACTAAATTGCTCTTTAATGACCCAGCCAGCCATGCGTGCATCTTCAACAAGATTGGTAAAATCACCTGTAAGGCAATGCTTGAAATACTGGGCCTGTACTACTTAAAATAGGTCAAATCAGCAGAAGAGATTCAGGTAAACCTTACAGACTAACAAAAGCCCATGTCTGATTGTCATTCCCCCTAGATAACCACCTTAGGATGCTTCCTGTATAAACCTATTGGCATTGCTACAACTGTGAGTTACAATTATCATCCAGTGAGCAAAAAATCCTCCTGAAATGGGTGAGAGTCCCCAGCACAGTATGGATGGGGCATAGGTTGTTTCATGACTACAAAAACCATGGTATGGACTCAAAAACGCTTATATGAACACTACGACAGCCTCAGCAAGAGGATTGAGACTGGACAGGGCATATTGAGGGTAACATGTTAAAACCCCCAAGACAAGCAAAGAGCTGTCACTTTCAGACATTCCAGGAAACCCTCCTGGCCAGAGACTCTGGCACAGAGCAGTCACAGTCTGTTAGACCCCAGAGCAACCAGTCACAAGCCTTCTTTTCCCAGCTTCCAGGCTGGTAACGAGAAAGGTAGCAAAGAGACTGCTCACAGGGAAGGCACTGCAGTTCCTAGAAAGCAAAGGAAATGTATTTCTGAAACATATTAGAAAGTCCTTTTTGGCAGGACAATTGAACACTGTGGGCAGAGAACAACTATGGGAAGCTTCTCTGTGCTTCAATTTGCTTCGGTGTAGCGGAGACACTTATCTAAAACAAAGTTTACTCTGGTGTCAACATGCAATAATATTTTCAAGGACTACTACTACTGATGCTATGTGTAGTAAGTCTCACAACTGTGTTTGCCAAAATTGTTCCCATAGCATATCTTGTACGCTGTTAAAGCTCTTCAAGACTTCTGGCCTACGCGGTCCATGGAAGGACAAAATGTTTTATTAACTCCGTGAGAGGCAAAAGTGATCGATTATATTTTCACTAGTACAATCATAGAACAGCTTGGGTTAGAAGGAACCCTAAAGATCACCCACTTCTAACACATCTGCCATGAGCAGGGACACCTTCCACTTGACCAGGTTGCTCCAAGCCCCATCCAACCTGGCCTTGAACACTTCCAGGGGTGGGGCATCCACAGTTTCTCTGGGCAACCTTCTCCTGTGTAAAGAATTTTAAATTCCCCCAATATAAATTTGGAGAAAACAATCTGATGTTGGAAAAAAGTGGTTGCTGAGACTGCTGTGAAAGTCCTTAGATATAAAAGGTTATTAGAATGCATTTACGCGTTTGATGATTTCTAACTATGCAGGTAATCATATTTTCAGCATATTCTGAATCTAAAATCATTCTGTGAAGTAGATGAAATACTTGCAACAACCCAAAAAGTAATTTCAAATCAAAGAGTTTTCAGTGGAAGCTGATTGGCTTTTTGATTGTTTGGGGGTTTTTATTTGTTAGTTTGGGGGTTGGGTTTTTGTGGGTTTCCTTGTTTATTTATTAGTATTTTGGGGAAGTAATGTATAGGGGTTACAATTCCTTCCTATGCCTAGCTGTCTAGTCTGTGCATAAAAATCTCCCAAGGTCTTTATCAAGAAAAACATGATTTAGGTAAAGAATTCCAGGAAAAACCCTAAAGTTACATGCTCATATAACAGAAAATATAAGGTATTTTGTATTGTCTACAAAAATCCACCACATTAATAGTAGTTAGGGTTTTCACATACAGAGCAAACCCAACATTCATCAGTGCTAGAGTTCTGTTGCTAACCAATTATCTTAGGATAATGTAAAAGAGAGGTGTCAGAATCAGCACTGATACCGTTTGCCAACTTTCCTGTAATTATTCAAGTTTTTCCGAAAATTACAGAAAAAGGAGAGAAGGAACTTAACTGGAGCCTTAATTTAATTGGAGATGGCCTGTGAGTAACACCATGGTGAGCAGACCTGATGTGATTAGATACTTAATCCTCCTAAGCCATACTGTGCCAGTATTTTGGGAACAGATGTTCCAAGAACAGACTAAAGATACTGAACAGAATATCAAATGACTTAAAAGCTCTGGGCAATGAGGAAGCCCCCTCATGTCAACTAGATGCTCTGAATATGTCAATATGTCCTTTCCAAGGCACAAGCTTTCTAAGCACAAAGGTATCATAGGGGAAAGAAAAAGGCAAAAAAACCAAAAAAAAAAACCAAACAAAAAAACCACCCCCAAACTACCACCAAAACAATGCCAAACAAAACCAAGACACACAAAATCCCCAAATGAAAAGCAAATGAAAAACAACGAACAAAACAAAAGCTAACAAAAAAAACAACCCCCAAAACCCCCCAACAAAGTAGAACCAAGCACAAAAGTGGCAGGAATAGATTGCTAATTTACAAGGCCTGGTTAGTAAAGCAGTGATCTGAACGACAAGAGGCAGCAGGTACACAAACCTTGAAGGAACAATTTAGCTAAAAATATGTATTAATTTTTGCGTCTTATGTTTTTTTTTTGCTTTGGACCAACTAATTCCAAGTAGGTGTCTCATCTTTACATGAAATCTACACTGCTAAATGTTCTCACATAAGTGTTGACAGAACGTCTTTTCTCTCTTGTTCAGCTTTCCCTTAATTATTAGATCAAGTGATAATAGACTAAGTTTAGTTCAGGATGTGATATCCATTTAAAAAAAAGAACGAAAAGAGTAATAGTTTTACTACCACTTCAGTGTTGGAATCATAGCGCTGAAAAGAAAAACAGCAGAAAATCCTTATAATAAAATCACTGACAAGTTTTTTCGTGGTAGCAAATAAGTGCATGCAGTAGAGTTATTAAGAAGAAATAAATGGCTTTATACGATACAGAGATTTATATTAAAATGTTTTATACATTCATTCTTTGACAGTTTTATAAACCTGACATTTAAAACTTTTCCTGTTCCTGTGGTAAAAACAGCCAACCAAAACACACAAATGAACCAAACTCCAAAACAACCCCATTGAAGGGTTCAATTCTCCTCTCATTTTTTTTCTTCAATTTCTTATTAAAATCTTCACAGCTAGATAGTCTTCTTTCCTACATATATACACACAGACCACCTTAATTATCTCTGTGTTTAAATCCAAGGATGCACAGACCAGTACTGACATGAGAGGAGATTCAGGACCTTAATTTCCACTTGAGCTAGAATTACCTAAATTGCTCAAGAGACTGAGGCACCAATTCTGGAAACTTTCCTACATCTGCTTCTACCCTCAGAAATGATGACTGGATATTTTCAGGAAAAAAAAAAAAAAGAGAATTTCCTGAATAGATGCTATTCTTCAATTCACAGATTATTTAAATTAAAGTGGAAGAAGTATGGAGTAGGCATTTGAATTTCAGTGGTCTTTCTCATAAGTTCTGCAGTCAAGTTTGTGTTACTTTAAAAACATGATGCTTGGTGAGTAAGAATGCCCATTGCACATATTTTAATAAATAAAACAGGATCTTGTTTCCTCTGGACCCTTTGTGGTGCCTGTGAAATCCCAAAGACAGAATTCTTAATTTTTTCCTGCTTTTTCAGTTTCAAAGTGTCTGCAATAATATGAGGACCATATTGCAACCCACATAGCATTTTTAAAGCATGAAATCACCCTCTGTGTCTGCTGTCACTGAAATCCCACACAAACTTTGCCCAGAAATGACAGACTATACAGTCCAGAGTCGTGCCAGGATGTATATGAGCAATCTGGATCATCCCTAATTAACTATTCAGGTTTGCACTCTGAGCCTGTTTTATTTACCAGTACGAGTAGAGCAACAGTATCCTGCCCAGAAATGCTCCCTGATATATACAATTTTACTCCTAGAAATTGTGTGAGTATTCAAATATGTTGGCTGCTACTGAGTCAAATTTGAACTTTTTGCTCTCTTCCCAGACATTTTGGGTTTTCTCCATGGCATCTGTGTCCACCTGGGCGCAAAGCTGAAGCCTTGGAGATTTATAGGGAACATTTCCATCAATCTGATAGAAACATTTCTCTGTATGTGATTATTTACTAGATAATATGTGAATAGAAGTTGAAATTATTTCTTCCAATTCCCACACTGGTATTATTTCAGGACTGAGGTCCTAAGCCACACTGTAAATTTTTTACCTTAACACACAGGACCAATCAGTTAATTTAAGACAGTGATGGAATTAGTATAATATTTTGAGCACCTGATTCTTCATGCTATCTATCCTCATACCACCTTTATTTGTCTTAATTTAAAATTGTAGAGCATCCAGTTATATAACACAAAGAATGAAAGTTACATTTCTTTAATGTGTATATGAGTATGTAGGGGTCTGTGCATGCACCATATGGATATCTACACACACTCTAAACATATTTTCTCCTCAGAAATGTCACCTCGATAAACCTTTGTTTGCATGCTTACTTTTGCTTATCACTCTTTGATGATTTTACTATTGTTTCTGGCCATCCTGTGAAAAGAATACACCTGTAAAAGGCTTTGCCAAGAGGCAATCACTCACTGTGATCCACAAAGTACGAGACGATGCCAAATTATATTGCTGTGACATCTGTCCATCCATCTGCTAGAGTTTTCATAATCTACTAAAGCCAATCTACAGATTATGCTGATGTTTAACCTTACTGAAAATCAAGAGTAAAATTAAGAATAACTTGCAACACGATAAAATGGATGTGGATATAAATATATATGTATATATATAATGTTAAGTATACACAAATTAAAATGGACCACAGTGGTGTTCCAGGGGTTTTGTGCACTAATGAGCTGAAATTATTCCAGGTTCTCTATTGTACACTAAACATCCAAGTATGGATGTTAACACTCCTACTTCAGGGGAAATATTATGAAAAATAAAAATTAAATAGCAGTAAAAAGTAGCTCTACACTTTTTTTTTTACTGAAGACACCTTATATACTTAATGTTAAATATTCTAGTTGTTTAATCTCCAGTATTTTATTCTAAAGCTTTATTTTCTTTGTGGAACTGCATTGTTTGCTGAAACGAGCATGTTCCCCTTTTATTTAAATTAGTTTGAACAATTATAAATGTGCTGCAAAACAAAAGTTTATCAGTTCCTACACACGGTTAGCAGTTATAATAACTTTGTGTGGTAGGATGCCAACACGACGCTTTCAGAATCCCAAAAGCTATAATCTTATTAATGCATGACCACTTGGGATATGAATATTACTGAGAAGACATCTCCTTTCAGCACAGTTCCCTCTGGAGAGGGAAACCCAAGAGCAGGAAATGATCTCATACAGCTGAAGTGCCACACATATTTCTGCTGGACAAAAACCAAACGTTGTTGTAGAGGAGCCAGCATCACCACTCCAGTACCACCATTCCCACCAGGGGAATGCTCTGGGAAAATGAAGCCTTAAACTGGATAATGCTTGAAAATAAGGCACAGGAAGTAAAAAAAGCAGAGGTTTCTCTATAAAACATCAACACCTGTCCAATATGTGCACGGGAAATTGCTGTGATGAAGCCTGCTCTCAGCTCTTTGCAGATCTGCTGTGTTTGTGTCTCTAAGGCACATGTTTCCTGGCTTTTCAGTGGAAATAAAAAAAAAAAAGCAAACCCGGCTTTTGCTTGTTCCCCTCTGTAATAGGAGAGTTTGGCCACAGGGTGGTACACCAGCCATGTTTAACCGAGGGCTGCGAGGATGCATCAGGCAGCTCCGTTATCCCTCTGCCAGCTCCACTCCACCAGGAACAACAGTCTGGAGAGCTCAGAACAGCTGGCCATGAGCCAAAGGCATAAATAGTCAAAAAATAAGACAGAAAAACCACACAGAAGGATCTGAGAATCTACGTGCAAATGCTGATAATATGCAAGGACCTATACTACATAAATGCACATATCTACTGACATACAACTTAAAACATTCATTGGGGTTTTATTTCTAAAGAATACATTTTCGTTTCATCTGACTAACTGGAAAAATCAATCAAACTAGATGAAAAGAACTTACATTTTCAGCCAATAAATTTTAGGTTTAGATTTCAGGCTGAAGACAATATGAAGAAACTGCTGTGTCAAATGGGAGATGAAAAATACAACTCCTGGCATTGAAACACTTTCTAGTTCCATAAGATTAAAAATAAAAAACTAAAATATTAACTAAAATCTTTTTATCGTTTACGTACTTACATTAAAATCTTTTATCAGCACACTCTGCAATTTTAAATAAATTACAGGGTTTTCTATTTATTAACTAACCTCAACATCTGCCTTCCTCGATGCTATCCAGCTTTTCAATTAAATAAATGGAGTTTCTCAACTTCACTGTTACCTTTTCTAGGTAAGAGGAATACTCAGAGATTTTAGATAACTACAGGCAGTTTCCTTGGGTACTAGGATCTTTTCAAAAAGAGATAAGTACAAATGTTAATTCCTACTGACTCTTCTGCTTTGACTCATGGATGAAGTTCTGGCCATGGATTTAAGCGACACTGTGGAATTCAAAAGTGAATTTATTCATATACTGATATTGACATAAATAAGCAGAGAACAAGACTACTGTTTGGAACTGGAATGTGACCATTTAGCAATGCAATAATATTTAAAATTGCTTTCACAAAGCTTTTCAGAACTCAGCAATGTATGATGAGACACAAATGCACTTTAGAGTCTCCCCTAAGATCTTTCCTCTAGAGTTACTTCTTGAAGTCTACAGCAGGGCTCCACCTCACATCAAGGGAAATCAAGGATGCTTTTTTTGCCTCAGGACAGTTAATGATAATTTACCATTTTTAATCATTGTACAGGAATTTATTTATTTTATGCTTGTGCTTTTTTTTTTTAACATAAAAATAGAAGTGCAGTCATCTCATGGAACCTACCTCTTTCGCATGATCTGCCAAGGTACCCCGTGCCAGAGCAATCACACACATATCTGTTCCACCCATCCCTGCACACACCATTGTTTTTACAGGGGTTGCTAAGGCAAGGTTTTGCAGTTTCTCTTGAGCATGAGGGTTTTACTCCAGCTGTGCTTTGAATTTCAGCCATCTGTCGAATATCTTTGCTTTGACCATCAATAAATAAATCTCTAATGCAGCCGACGTATCCATAATTGAGGAGCGCTGTCCACACCTCTGTTGGGAAGACCAGGCCTGCTTTATTTTCTGGTAAGCCTCCAAGATACAAGTCATCATCCAAGTCAAGGATTTCACTTTCCCCTGGTGCAGTATATGGAGTACGTAACGTGTTCACAGATATCGTCCCTGTAAAGACAATAAAATGTGTGATTTTCAAGAGATTTGACTTTGGTACTTTTTTTTTCTCGTTCATCTACATGTCACATTAGCTCCTGTCACACAGCTATAAGTGAAGCAGAGGTATTTTATTCATACAGCTATAGAATCATAGATAAACTTCACTATTTTAATTGCAACGTAGCCAGGAAATTAATGATGTAAAAACCTTTATGCACAACACTGTACGATCACAATATGAAAAACCCCAGTCAAAATCACCTTACCAATCTCATAGGTGCAGGGGAAATGCAGTTCAGAGTTATTTTCAGAAATATCCTCATTGTGCAACAACAACAACAACAAAATCTTCACTCCCTCATGTGTTTCAAAGCATTACAGATGGGGTTGAAACCTGGGAGGCAAATCTGAGTCTTTGGTTTGGGCCCAAAGACACAGTATTTTAAAAGACTCTCACCACTTTCAGTGGGCTTTGGATAAGATTTTTTTTCTTTAAGTGTAGAAGGAAAATGCTCTCATCAGCTGCCAGGCAGGCAATCATTAAAAAGGAAGTGATGGGCTCCTAGAGGGAAAATCAATGCCTCTGAAACTTATCTCAAGATGTGTGCATGTTACAATAAGAGGGAGAGATGATGTATATGGACCTTCAGGATATCAGAAATATATTTTCCATTTAAGTCTAAAAATTAAATAAACAAAATTGAAACTAAAATAGAAATCTCTTTTTATAAAGTGTCTGCACAAAGAAACTGTATTCAACTGCAAAGATCCTTTTTTGGTGATACTTTGTTTAAAATAATGAGGTATGCAACACTAACAATTTGAATAAACAGAAAAAGATTAGTACATACAGTCACAGAGCACACTTATGTCAACCAATTTTAAATTTATTTCTAAGTAAAATCACTTGGAAAAAAATCTTCATGTAGATCTTCACAGAAGTGATTCCTTATCACTCTACGTGGGCACAAAAGCAAACAAAATATAAATCCAAATATTATATAGGTCACCAAATTGTCATAATGTACCAGTCATCATCATGCAACACTGGACTTAACATGGAAAGTGTATTAATGGTGACAAGACACTGAAGAATCCCATTTACCACAATGAATTTATCATACATATATATACAAAGTGAACATGATTCACCATCTCCACTGTTGGTCTGAAACAGATTCCAGAAAATAACACTGATTACCAAAAAGGCTCCCACCATGGTAGGAGTTGTGCATAAGAAGAAATTCACACTTTACACAGCATACATTACTAAAATGTGAGTTTTAAGCAAACAAAGGCAGGACAGAAAAAGATCATCCTATGACTTGGGTACAGCCTAAAGTTTAGGCTTCTCTTTTACCAATGGACCCTGTAGAAGCTATATTTTTTCTGTTCTTTTGTTGGTTCAATAGGCTAACTTCAACAACTTGGACAGAATGAATATCTAAAGAATTTGGATCATTAGTAAAAGCTCTTTGGTATAAAGGTCTCAGGAGGTCCAACTCCCATGTGAGACTTGAGACATATGGATTTCAGAAGCGCTGGATACCACAGTCTCCCTACTATCAGAAGAGAACTAACATGATAAAGCAAAGGTTTGCTTAGCATTTTTGCATCTTTATAAGTTTAAAGAATGAGGATGCGGTCAGTTTTCCCTTTTATAGACTATAAGAAATGTTTTCTGTCTCAGTTGAATAATCACATAGATATAAAAGTGAACTTCCAAGAAAGTAAGAAATAGGCATGCTGAAACAAGACACTTTTCCTTCCAAACTCCCATCTGTTTAAAACTGATAAGATGATTATGTTTTGCTAACTCTAAAAATTTGTTGTTACTTCTCAGCTTCTAGAAGCAGAACTTGGCACTCATATGGAGCACTCGCTATAGGCTTGACCTTAGGCATGCAAACACAAACATTTTGAGGTTTGATTTGATTAATCAGCTGCGTCAAACAAGGACACCTGTGAATGACCTGTCAAACCAAGAGAGACATTTCAGAGAGCATCCTAGGGATCAGGAAGGATGGCTAACAGGCAACAGATCTTTTCTTCTTCATAAACATTAGAGATGCTGTAAATATAAATCGTCCTTGTCCTCGCAATGTTTCTTACTGCTATTGTTGCCTTTTCCCATCTGTTGATGTACAGGCTAATTTAAGACCAAATGCTCTAAACCTACGTTCAGGCAGCACCCACTTGTGCACCCACACAAGTTAACTCAGCTGCAACCTCCAACAGCAAGCTCCAACATGTGAACAGTGCCACTTTCTGCTGGACAAAGACATTTATATTTTCAAGACATTAATGAAGACTCCTGGAACTACTTTTTTATTAAAAAATAAAAATTTACTACATCTTGATTACTTTCAGCTCACAGAAAAAGACAGATAAATCTCTGCCAGTATAGGTGACACTCTGTTCCAAGTGGAAAATTTGCAAGCACAGAAGGCTTAGGAAGGTGAATGATAAGGGGAACTGGTGACTGTGAATTATGGTAAAGTGATAGACTGAAACAGGAAATTTTTCTTCTCTATGTCATAGAGGATTACCCTGAAGAGAGCTTAAGTATTATTTTGAGTAGATGTCAACAGCTTCTTAAAGAAATGAACTTTTTACCTTCCCAAGAAATGAGACCCTATAAAATACTCCGTATGAGAAGTCCTCTGAAACCTTAGTGCGATCATAACATCTAATGACTATGGGTAGAAAAACATAACAGGCAACCACCTAGCCATCACTGCTGGTGAGATCCAGAGTACCTTTTATGTATCTCTGACACACAATGCAAACTTTACTCACTAACTGCTTTGTAAACACTAATGAAAAAAAATCCCAGTAAAATAAGGGAATATAAAAATATTCCAAAAAAAAGCAGAAATTACAGAGCCTTTTATGTATCCTACTACAAAATGCAGAACTCAAGTTTATAGAACATAGGCTTACAGGAAATAAACAGTGGTTCCATTAACACCTTTGCATTCACAGTGCATCCAGAGATGAGACAGAGGTAGCATGTGTTGTTTCATCTTGGTGAGGTTTTGGGGGAGGGATTTTTTTGCTCATTTATTGCAGGGGTTTGGGTTTGTTTGTTTTCCTGTGGTTTGTTGGTGGGGTTTTTTTGTTTTTGGTTTTTTTTTTTTTTTTTTAAAGCCTGTTATCTTTGTTGAGGGAAACTTTCTGAGTTCAACTGAAAATGTCTCAAATTGGACCTCATGACAATGGCAGAAGCTACCACAGAAATTGGGGACTGTGGTGCACACCTCCTTTGATAGACTTCAATTCTACTCTCCCTGAGAATTATAGGCACATTAAAAGGAATAGTTTTGTCAAATCACCAGTGTACTCCAATCCATTCAGATGTTTCTGCTTACAAATGTGAAGGGACATCACTTTCCATAGAGGAAGAAAGGGAAACCAATGGAGCATGCAAATGCCTTATGTGGCCAGCACATAAAGGGTTAATAAATTTCCCTGTAAAGGTACTGCAACATCATTGTCAAGACAGAATTTTAAAATTTGATAAGACGAAAGAATTGGACATATCTCGTTTAACAAAATAACCTAGAGACAACAGATATGAGGAAGCAGCAGATTCAGAAGAGCACTGGCTGTTCAAGAGAGAGAGAAAACTATAACCTTAAATTGTAACATCTCTGGAGTAAGAACCATCTTAAAGTTCCCTCTTTGCATAACAGCACCCAGCACCAGATCAGCAGTGATACCATTTCTTCGAAAAGAGCCATAAATGCCTGCCAGGAAACAAGCAGCTTCCATACAGAGATTTTTAAGACTCAAATTTGGAAATATTATCTGTATTTCTATCAGAATAAGAAAGAAATAGAAGAATGATGATAGCATGTGGTTTGTCCAGCCTGAAAGGAGAAAAAGAAGGGGTGGGGTGACTTATTTAGTCTGGGAATTCATGATCCAGCTTCAGATTCTAAAAGCAAGTAGTATTTCTTATCTCCAGAAATTAGACATAAATTTAAGGCTCCTGTAATGACCTATAGGTCCTTTGATTCCACAGCATTCCACCTGAGAACACAGTGCAATTTAACATTCAGAAACTTCTTTCTGTATTGGAAAAGCAGTTTGAGAAATAAACTAATGAAATTATGGCTTTCAGCAAGAATTATTGACTTAAAGGATAACTGATTAGTGAGCAATCCTTCAAAGGATGAGTCAACAACATAAGTCAACAATAAAACACATATGGGAAAAAAATGGGAAATACACTGGAGATTACAGAGAAGCCTACTGTACCACTTGGCTGAGTGCTGGTTAAGTTTAATCTTGGACTTGGAGAAAGATGCAGATCAGCCAAGGAAGCTGCAGATCATTGAAAGAATTTTCCTTAAAATGCAATATAAACCCGTTCTCCCAAATATGAAAACTATAAACATTTGTTGAAATAGGAACGTGTAAATCTGGCTGCTCTTAAAAGGTTAAAAAGATGTGGGAAGTAATAAAAAGAAGGGTACATGTGGAAAAAAAAAAAGAGCCTGCAACAATAATACATGTAATGGATATCAACAAAGCACTACTTACAGGGAGATACTGATTATAGTTAAGGTCTAATTATATACTCAAGAAATAATTTCTGGTGTTCAAGCTGAAACTCTAACTTTAGTTCAAAATTTCAGTGACTCAGCCCTTAAATGCTTCCTACCTATGAATAGACTCTGATACATTCTGTTTTACACTGCCCTACACAATTGGAGGTTGACAAGAACAGTAAGTTTCCTCCCTGAGTTCACTATGTAATGGTA
Organism: Corvus cornix cornix; assembly: GCF_000738735.6. Lineage (NCBI taxonomy): Eukaryota > Metazoa > Chordata > Aves > Passeriformes > Corvidae > Corvus > Corvus cornix. Next base: position 16,318,884 of record NC_047056.1, read on the forward strand.
ATTTCCAAAGGATGAATGGTGTTTCAGCAAAAAAATATTTGCATGGTTACCCTTGCATATGGAAAAAAGAATTTAAAGAATACTTAAGTCTCAGAAAACAGTTATTAAACCTATCCCTGCCGTGTTACAAGAAACACTCTGAGCAAAGACCTTTACAGCTGCATTATGATTGTGTTTTATTTCGTTTGGGTTTGTGGTTTGTTTTTTTTTTTTTCCTAATTCTTTTTTTTCTGCAGGGTTGGCAGTACTGCTAAGAGCAGAACAGACAAACATTTCCCTTAGGTATGACTTAATGAGCCTCTCCAATCATATTCATTATCTCAGCAATTTACTTTTTCCTAAGACTGTGTATAAGAAACTAAATCATATTTCTAAACCTCATCTCTCTCCTGATCAGTTAAATATGAAGATTTTAAATGCAGCTACTACAACTGTTCTGATCTCTCTGCTTACCTGACGTGGCTTTTTGTGCTGATAAAAAGCATTTGCTTATTACAAAACATTGAAAAAGCAGAGCAAGGTATTAATTCTAAATACATCTTGTGTGCTAAAACACAATAGCTGTGATGAGGACTGTGACCACAGCAGGCAGCTCATGGCCGAGACAGGACACCTGTGAAACAGCTATGAAGCCCCAGTCCTTCCCAGGAATTCAGGACATATAATTCAGGAGTACTGTGAGGAAACTTGGGACACAGCAGCTGGTAGCACTGCTGCACACCTAGCAAGAAAGATGGACCAGAGGAGAATATCTTATGAATATCTTTCTTTTCCTAATCCTTAAATGTCAACTAAATATGGTCTCAGGAGCTACATTTTCTACCAATGATCATCTTTTTAGGTAAGGAAGCACTCAGAGCAAGTCTTATAGGCAACAGAATGGGATTCTAGGGTGAAAATGTCAAAAGGTCTTTCAGCAAAATGAAATTAAAAGACACCATCTCTTCCCTCTTTCTGTATCTCTCAAAATCTGAGTGGATTGGCAGAATTACTAGCGAATGGGGCCTGGATGATGACAATTTAAAAATGTGTTCTCATTCCTTACATCTCCCTCCTGCCTCCACTGCAATCCCAGACAAGCAAAGGCAAAGTCAGTAGTTTAGAGTGGATGCTCACTGTGACTGAGAGTCTGGAAGAGAGTAAAGAATGAGAAATAAGTCTAATACTTGCTGAGCCAGCTAATATGAAAGTCAAGGAAATTAGCAAAGCTCCTTGAGAAGTGTCACAGCATTCTACTATCAGAGGGAACCACTCTGCATTGGATTTGAAGGCCAGGAGCAAAAGGTTGCAAGACACCAAACTTAATTTAAAGAAAAAAAAAAAATTACAGTTTATTTGAGCTACTTATTCATTAACAGAAGAATCTCTTCCTTTTTGCTTGATTGCTAGGGAAATATGCTATCAATGGCAAGAAGAAAGTCTCAGAAAAACTTTTTTTTCTATACAAGGTATATTCATTCAATTATATAAAAATTCTAAAGGTAAGCTAGTGAAAAGTAATCATATTCAGGTGATTTCCAATATGTTTGGCTTGGGCTAGAGAAAAGAAACCAAAAAGCATCCTGAAAGAGTAAAAAGTGAATTTTATTCTTCATGGGTAAGACACACCAACATTCTCAACACGACCACGAGGTGGAGGGGGGTTGAAATCCTCAGGTCAGTGAGGAGGGCACACAGCAACCTCACTGCCCTGGACTTCAGGAGAGCCTCTTCAAGACTCAGTAGAGCCCAATGGGAAAGAGCCCTGGAGGGCCAAGGGGCCCAAGGATGCTGGCTGGTATTCAAGGATCGTTCTCCAAGCTCAGACACAATGCATCCCGACAAGGAGGAAATCAGGCAAAATTACCAGCAGGCCTTCTTGGATGGGTAAGGAGCTGCTGAGCAAACTCAGAGCGAAAAAAGAAGCTTTCAGAAGGCGGAAACAAGGGCAGGTGGATTGGGAGGAATAGAGTAAAATTGTGCAGGTTGCTAGGGATAAGGTTAGGGAAGACAGGGCCCAGCTAGGATTGAGTCCTCCCTACCACTCTACTTTCTTTCTATCACTCTCCCTCCTCACATTTACTGTTAGATAAAAGCTGTACTATTGACTTTGGCACATGGTCTCATTTGCACCTTGATTCAGGCAGAGGCATCTCTCTAATAACTGTAATAAGCGGATCTTACCATCATTAAGACAAACAAAAGCATTGCCAGTGTTATTGGTACTTCTCCTACCATAAACTATTATTGTATGTATTAGAATAATAGAAAAACTTGGATTCTGTTTCAGATCGCAGCTAAAAATTCAGTTTGCCAATCCATAATCCTGCATATTTTATTCAGTATTCCTGGTAATACTTCAAGGTCTTAGAGTTAATAGGTATTATGAGTAGTTTTCAACAGTGACAGGGGGGTTACATAAATTTCACCCATCTTCATCACAGGCAAGTCATCAGATGGATTAATTAGATTATTTATAATTCTACTAAAAAAAAAAAAAAATATGCAATCCTGATCACCAGGCAGGTTTTGCTTCCTTAAATTACTCTATATTGCAGATGTTCAACAGTTTTTAAGGATTAAAGTATGCCCTAAACTCTCTTAATGTCACTTGTGAATCACATTTTTTTGTGAAGCAATGAAAGGGCAGAACATATTTTCAAATGTAAACAATTGTTATGCATTTATTTCATTCCTTTATAGATCTGTTGGCTTTGGATGTAAGAATAAACTTTGCTTTCAGCAGTCCCACAGGCACGATTATTACAGGATTTACTGCCTCATATGAATCACTGAAACCACACTTAAGAAGAAAGTCTGAAATAAAAATTGTAGTATAAATAATATAACTGCTGGATATTCAATCCCAATTGAGGATTTTGAGAAGTTGTGTTTTATTGTTTGGTTAGGGGTTTTATTTTTTTTGGTTGGTTGGTTTTGTCTGGTTGGGTTTTGTTTCTGTGTTCTTGTTTGGTAGGTTTATTTAACCTCAAGAAATGTAAATGAGCAACTGACATACTATAATAAGAAAATCAAAGTCTCTACCATTACAATTTGAAGCTGCACAGTCCAGGAATAAAATAATTATTTTTCATAATCATAGTGCATATCAATTGAATTTGGTCTGATTTGCAGCATGGATTTGACTGAAATCTTCAGTTTAAAACTGCACCTAAGATTTGCCTGATCTGAAATCTGATTTGTGTGTAGTAAGAAGTTAAGTGATAAAATGATGACTTTTGGGGGCTAAGTTTTACAAAGAAATCATAAATGCAAGCTATGGAAAAGGAGCCACCCAAAGGAGTAAAGTGGGGGAAATGCCACAAAATCCAAAAGAAGTGGAGCTTACATTTTTCAACACCCACTTTTGGAATGTATATAAACTTCAGATTGAATACTAATATTAATCAGAAAATTCTTCAGGACTGAGTTACAGACTCAGTACATTCCCCGCCCCCTTCCTCCCCAGATCTTGGCATGAACTACAGAAAAGGCACCATAGAAAAGAACTGTCCTTAAATTGATGTATATTGATTATTTGCTTAAGCCAAGATATGTACTCAAGATGAGACGAGCTGATACATTGACAATTTCACTGGATAAATCCATTTTAAGTCGTAGTAGATTTCAGTAGCATTAGGAAGAGTTTATGAATTCTTTATTTTTACCACTTTTCGGTGAGATCATTTTCTGAGTAAACCACTCCAGAATATGAATCATACTGATAGAATGTGGCAAGTCAATATTTCCATTTCTGCTGACATGTGTTGTTAGCCATTCATTAGCATATCATTTAAGTGTGCTGAGATCTGCTGACATGATTGGAAGCTCTGTGTTTTTTCTGTGGGGCAGCTATTCCCCGTGTTGGAGATTGTTTTCAGTAATTCTTTTTTTGCTTTATTTTTATTCTTGAAACTTGCCACTTCAGCTATTTGGTGTAAGCAAGCACAGAGGGAGATTACTGTTGGTTTTTCAAGCACACAACACACTTACTTGCAAGATTAAGTACTTGATTATCCAATAAAGTTACCATAAGATATTTAACTCAGCAAATAATTGTATTCTGGTACCTGACAGTAATGATTTCTTGTATTTTCCTTATTTTTTGGATGATGCTCAACTCTTATTGTGGCAACATCAATATGTACCTAGTATTCTCTCAGACACAGCAGAAAAAACATTCTGAATGCTAACAAAAGGAACTTACCTGACCGCCCATCCCGCTGAAAATCCACATGGTACCATTCACCGTCATTCACCTTCTTCTGCAAGGCTTTTATTTTTATAGTACCTGATCCCATGTCTAACAGTAGGTAGAGGTGGCCATCAAGCATCTCAATGGCAAAAAAGTCAACCTTCACCATCTGTGGATGTTTGGCATCTTTTTGGTGCCTTGGTTTCCCGTGACTGAAAAGAATCAGGCCATTTGGCTCAGTTGTACGAAAGTCAAATGATATTGAGCCTGTTTTCTTGGCATTCCACTTTGGCAGAGAGATGAAAGACTCTGGTGTTTCAAATGTGATTGGATCTAAGGTTGCAACATTCTCACATTTAAATGCTACAACCCCATGAATCTTCATTTTAGCATCCCCTTGCTTGGCAAGTCGAGACAGCTCCAACCTGACATCATTATTTTTATATACAACCTGCAAGCAAAGCAGAGAAGTTACTCAGAGAAACCTGACCATTTTAACCAAAGAGACATAATCTCAGGCACATTATTTAAGGGATAATGGTGATGAAACATGAATATGATAATTTACACACAAACTAGATGAAATAACTATTTTCATTGACTAATGATTTAATAATTGTTTTCATTAAACCAAAAAAAAGTTGCTCTAAAAATATCCCTGCAGTTAATTCTAACAATCTGAAAGAATCTACACATAATTTATACTATGAGTTACAAATTAGCTTGTGTGGCCTTGATTACTTAAAAGCCTTTTCTGCACAGCCATTTCGTTATTATAAAGAAGTATTAGATTTCTTCTTCCTCTAAATCCTTTGTCATTGTCTCAACTCTTCTGTTCATGTACAGAAAATATACCAAGGTCAGACACTTCATAATTCAACATCTTTTCAGTTTGTCCTTGGGGCTGAGGAGTAGTAGCATTCATGGAATTCATGAAGCTATATAAGAGAGGCAAACTAATATCAAAACAGATCAAAACAGACAAAAATCTTTGAGCCTGTTCAATTGGATAAAAAGCCCCCCAACTTACATATTTTCCCTGACTGAAGAATTTTCTGATAAAAACGAAAGATAATATTAGTTTTAAATCCAATTGACCTCAGTAGCAAATATCCTTGCTTCAAATCACATTTTAACTTGTCCAAGAAGCCTGTCATGATGCAACCATTTCCCAGGGTTCTATTCTTTATTAATATTTTCTCATATTGCGTCTCTGAGTTATCCATAATACAAGAGCTGCTAAAGTGAGCTCCCCAATACCAAAGGCGTGCACAAGTGTTTTGTCAATACTTTAATTGTTTGATAAATGAAAGACTCAAACTAAAATACCACTGAAGGGCTGAATACAAAACCATAGCGACAGAAGCTAAAACTTTCTTCTGTGTTTCTAAGGTTAAGCCCTACATTAAAAAGCAATTTGGAGAAAAAGCAACAGCTCAGCAAAACCAAGCACTTTGTGCTGAGGCTTGTTCATCTACAGATCTGCAGCATTCAGGACTAGATCACATCTGGCCCTGGTCCAATGTTCCAACTATGTAGTGTAGTTCGGAGCTACAGGGGACCCATCACTGGTTTAGACTTTACATCTCTATTTGGGGTTAGAAAGTGCTTACTGAATACTTAGGATAGAGCTGCTGGATTAATTTCCTCTGAGATTTAGTTTGAACACAAGTGAAACCCACTCTGACACCAAGTAAGGGGAAAACACAGCAGATGAACAGCAGAGCTGTGCTACTGTTAGAAATCAAAGCACTAGCACTTACACAATCTAAGATGACATACCCCACAAGTGATAGCTGCTATTGAAAATTGATGTTTCAAGACAAAAGAAAAGGAAATGATTGATAGAGTGACATTTTTTTCAGTAAGAATTGTGTTCATTCCAATTATATCATTATCCACAATGCAAATTTCATCATAAGACTTGCCAGAATTATTCTACTATATTAAAATGTATCCTAAAAGCTAATAAATAAGCCTATTTCTTCATTTTATTTCAGAATTGAGTACAAGCAGTACTGCTCCCATGAGAGCTGTGTCTCCAAAGACGACAGATAAACCTCACCGTGGATTACTGACAGCAGAAATGCTACTCTGCCATAGAGACACAGATAATGTGTTGTGTTCTTCAACTGAAATCACCAGAAGTGAATAGAATTGGACTAAACTGTAGTATTACTTAGTAAGGAAACATATTTCCATTTATCAAATGCATCCGTAATACCTGAGATTTTACAGATTGTGCACAGGAGTTTAGAATGGTACTGGAGAATAAGCACATGCAAGTGACATCCCTTTGGGCTGGCTTTCTGACTTTAGAGCAAAGAGGAATGCAGCAAGAAGCCAGCAATCTGGGAGGTTACTTAGAGGTATCTGGTCTCATGAAGCATTGACCTCTTTCTACATCAAGAAGGATTTTGGATAGCTCCCACTTCGTTTGAAGAAGTTACAGGGGGCAACCTTTCTAGATTAGACTAAAAGCAGATTAAACAGTGCCAGAGGATGAAATAAATAAAAAAGGAACAAATGGACTCTTATTAGAACTAAATCATGCTTGGTAACAGTGAAAGTAAGTATGCCAACAAGGAACATGAGAGCTGAACAAGAACAGGTTCCAGGGCAAGGCAAATAAATGTACAAAGAGAATTTCTTGTTTATGGACAAATCAAATTGTCCGACCTTAATGAAAGATGGTGAACTGAATATTACAATTGGGAGTTAATAGCTATGTAAAACAATCAGCAGACTAAATGAAAGCTAGGTTTTCCTTGATGTCTGAAACAGCTTTCTATGATTTGAAGTCATTTGCCAACTCAGAAAGAATAATTTCTAATAAATACGGTTTAAGAACATAATGGATAAAGTGAAATGGTTTTCTCAATAACTTGTCACCAGCTCTTAATTAACTTAATATATAATGTATGAGGGCAATGTTGCTAGAACACTTTAGTAACAGTGACAAATATTGTCAATTTTATGCCACCAATATTAAAACATTCTTGGAATCCCTAAATATTGCAAATGACAATTTCTTGCTTCCATATTCCACAACTGAAACTTCATAGCTACTGAGAAACCATCTGCATCTTATTACATACATTGTGGAGAAACTGACTAAAGCCTATATCTAAGTTTTAGAGTGCTTACGTTCTAAGTTTTAGAATGTGCTTATGATTGTTTACTCTTACTAAACTGAAAATTTGGAACTGAATTATCATGAATAGTTGGTAATGAAACAGCAATATATGAACCATAACTGAAAAGAACTGAACACAGCTTGCATTTGGGAGCCTGTTTCCTGGTGTTATGCTGAGATTCTTACCCCTCTCCCTATCCATGAAAAATGTACTTAGCCATCAGTGAAGCACAGCAAAAAGGAGAAAAGCAGTATGTTCACAGAGATTAGTTATTAAATTTTGGGAAAACCACTGAACAGTAAGAAATAATTCTGAGGCTAACATTTCATGAAGGTACATGCTTCAGAAACAACAGCCTCTAGGGTACAAATAACTTACTGATTTATCCATTGATTTTGCCTTTTTTCTTTTGGTTCTGGGTACATAAGGACAAACATGCTTTTAATAGGGCTTATATTATCTGCTATTTCCATCTGAGGCACACAGCATATTACGTTAACTCAGTACATTTTCCCTCCATTAGAGACATGGATCCACAATTAGTCAAGTGAAGGTAATTTGCAACAGAGAAATATTGGAGTCACATTCCCCTTTCCTCCCACACAACCCATCATTCAGTATCCTGGCATTCATTGGGTTGGCCCTGGTTTTTAGCTTGCTCTTGCACTCACTTTCATACCTGAGCAACAAACGAAGTTTCCTACACATGAAACTGCCAGCCCCCAGGGAATTGTATCATGCCATTAAGAGCACCTTGAATTTGTCTTGTATTCACTCTGTTCTTTCCTGTTAATATCAAGTGAGTTTCAAGACTTCAGTCTTTAAAATATATAATTACCTCATTCTTGGAAACTTCAAAAGGTCACCTAAGCTCCCAAGAAAAATGGAGCAGTCAGCAAGTCCCCACATAATTTGCAACCAAGCTATCCAAAATGAGGAATAAATTTATTTTCTAAGAGAGACAGGGCAGAACATTTTACAATCAAGATATGGGGCTTCCTTTGCTACCATCTAGGCCAACCACATGCTGGGTAACTTCAATATCACAGTACTGTGTTTTAACAAATAAGTCCAGCTTTGAGACAGCAATTATTACCTTAAGCTCAGCACTCTCTTTAAGTGGTCTGTGGTCATCTTGGAGCGCAACCTAAATTAATTCATGCTTCCCAAAGATATATCATGTATAGGTTGTTTTGCAAGCCAGGGCCCTACTATGCAATGAACTCCAGAAGCGTAAGGAAGTATAAATCTTTGAATCATCCTGAGAAAAGGTGAAGGAAAAGAGAAGGAATTCGTACTAGGGATGTATCCTAAATATATAACTGTTTAATTAGAAAATTTATAAGTCAAGAAAATTAAAAAATTAAAAAAAAAAAACCCAGAAGACTATCAGTTCTTTCTACTGACCCTGTCCCATGAGATTTATAACCACGAAAGGTGTGAAAGAATCCAGATTACAACACTATTTTCAATTCGAAGTGCAACCCTTTCCACATTAAACCTTATGAAGAAAGGGAATTACCCTTAAATATTTCAAAATACTGACCACCTCTGCCAGCAATAGCTTTTCAATAACTATGATTAAAAATCCTTTAAATTATTATGAAGCATTTATTTCAAATTACTTTACATTCTTAAAACCAAAGATAATTCCCAAGGAGCTGATCACATCACCTGATTTGCAGCATCTAGATTTCCTTGAGAATCAAAGAGAACTCAGGATTTCAGAGCACCTGCCACTATGACTTTGCCCTGAATAACTTGTCTATTTACTTAACTGGCAGATGAAGTAAAATACTTTTCTAAATGCAATTTGAATAAATGGATGAACCCAATGTCAAAACCTATTAAAAATTGGATGATATAAGTCTTTGTTACCGTAAAAGAGTACTTCCATATTTTCATATTTCCATGAAACCTGGATCACCTGGTGCATATGATGACAGTTAATTCTCCAAAATGGAGACTAATATTACCTGAAATAGCTGAAGTAGGTGCTACCAACCTACAGGTTTCCCCTGAAAAGAGGCATCAGCAGGAGGGAAAACTTGCTGGTGCCAGAAACTGTAACAATGGGACTTGCAGTAAGGGAAGCCTGAGGCAATTTTATCAGCTCGCTTTACCAGCCACTAGAACTTCCATGCTCATTGAGAATAATCTGGTGCACACAGCAACACACTCCCCAGGAATCCACCTGCAAAACTGACTGCTAAGAGCTACCAGGTACTTTTTTAGACCCTGATGTATGGTTTTGAAATAATCTAGGAACATCAGCTTCTCACAGGAGGCTTGTCATTTTCCTAATATGCTTCCATGCATTTTCAAGCTCCAAAATGAATGTATCAGGGAACACAATAAACTACAGACTATTTACACAAAACTTAAGGAGCCCAAGTTCAAATGTTTGCAATGGGGTGCATTTTTGAACACAATGTGAAAGCACACAACGTGAATGATAACAGCTATTCAAGCCTCTAGGGTTACTCAACATCATAATCCAGCTTTGTTTTCTAAACATAGAGAAGCAATTAAGGGGTATATTGAATGTTGCAAGGAACAACTTACTCATCTTCAAGTGAAATGGTTTTCTTTCTCCTGAGATCGATATTTGTGCAAATGTGGTGGTGATGGTAGTGTGAGGCATTTAGAAAGGGGGTCATTGAGCACCAACATAAAACCCAGATATCTCTAGAGTCCCACTAAGTGGGAGATAAGGCTAAGGACACAGGATAGGGTTCCATGCTATGGATACATAAACACCTGGAGAAAACAATAGCATGTGCATTTGTTGCATCATTTTAGGTCAATTATTATGGTCTGGGAAATGACTCTGCAAGTTTCAGCTCAAAAAAACCCTTGACTTAATTGATTTAGGAAAAAATAAAAAAGCACTACAGTGCAACAAATTCCCTGGATTATATTTCTGGGAATATATATCTCCTGCTTCCTCTTCCTGTCCAGACTGAGCATCCAAAACCATGGAGTACAAACAAATCACACTCATAATTTTGAAAATATTAAACAGGTTTTCCAAGGCAAACATATAGTTCATATGGTATGATGATGTGCTTTGTTCTGCTGTTTATAGCTTTATATATAACAAGTATATTTCTTAAATCAGACGTTCTCTCCATAGACTACTTAGGCCTAAGGTAGAAAAAAGAAAACCATTCCTTGTGTAAGGAAGTCAGGACCAGTAATCCAGGGATTGGGGTTTAACCTGCATGTAAATGCCTCACAGAGAATTTAATTTCTTCTCACTTCTCTGTAAATTGGATACACCGTCTCCTCACAGGGCAGAAACTTGCCTGAAGACTGAGTTTGCATTACCAGCACAAAATCTAGTGAAGCTTCATCCAAAATCAGACACATTTTCATTTCCTATAGGACGTCAATCCCCCTTTTACTTTTTAAGGAAAACAAGTATGATATAGTTCTGACTTTCTAGTCTGCAACTACAGAGTGCAGAGCATACTGATCATTCAGATAAAAAATCCAAAATGCACCCAATTTGTTCAAAAGCTGCACACAATAAAAGCTGAACTTGAACAATCCATGTCTCAGGGTGAACACAAAAGCATAGCATCCTATGCCCTGATAATGCACTTGGCAAGTGCTTTAATGCCACACTCCATGGCTAACTAAATACAACAAATTTGTGATGTTTGTTGTTTCTGTAACTAAGCAACATGGACATTTTCTGCACTCCCCTTCCTGAACAGAACAAGATATATTGCACACCAGGCATTTGGAAAACTTCTGTTTACACAAAGCAGGCATACTTAATGCACATAAATTTATGCTCTACTTAAACTGCTAATTATCATATCCCTGCAAATTCTAGGAAGGAAAACTGGTACAAAAAAAAAAAAAAAGGCTAAAATTACCATAACCATAGGGAATTTCACTATAATTTCAATAGCACACCTGAACTTCCACTGTAGATTGTCTGAAAATCATCACTCTCCTAATCCCAAATAATGATGCAAAAAGAATGGGGAAAAAAAAGAAATCAAACCAAACCAGAAAAAAACAACCCCAAAAGAACCCCCAGAATTAAAAATAACTCACAATTCAGTACAAAGCAGATCTATTAATTATGCTAAAGCAATAACATGTTGTTAACAGATGCATACAGCTGTAGGAACAAAACCAGTACTGACAGAAATGAAGTTATAGGTATATTGTGAGTGTGAATTTAGATTCCCTGAGCAGTATGGGGAAAGTCACCTCAGTTTAGTGTATGTCACCTATTTGCAGAATGAATACAGTCATGACAGCTCAGCTTCTGGGCCAACTAGTCTTTTCTGCTGGAGTTTTCAATGTGGATCCCAGAACTGTTTGTTTCTCTCCTACTTTGACTGCCTGAATAGAGACAATTTAAGGGGATGCCAGAAAATGCCTTTTTATGTTCTGAGTTACTGGAATATTGTTTAACATGATATGTTGGCAGAACTTAGGAAAAAAAGAAAATCAACATTTTTTTTCCTAACAACACTGATAATGGGATTGTTATGTTTTTCACCCTGCTGTGGACACAAGTCTTTTGAAGATCTTTTTTCCCCTCTTCAATAGACTATTTTGTTATTCTTTATATGTCCTGCTGTCTGCTGCCAGACTGCTAAATGTTTCTGACTGTGGTTGCTATGCTTTCTGCTCTTAAGAAATGGGTTCAAGTTTCCTTTCCTTTTATTTATTTTTTTTTTTAACTTCCCATGGCAAGGACTCATAGAAATTTCTTGGCAACAGCTTAATTGCAGAGTTTAGGGACAGGTTGGCTCCACAAAAGCTCTATTGGCTCGCTAGTAAAGATAAAGCCTTTACCAAGACATAAGTCATGAAACAAAAACAAGAGAAACAGGAACCACCAAAAGGAAAACAAAATGTATTATTTCAGACAAAATCCGCTTTGCATTAATATATTGTACACAGCCTAAGAAAGAAAACAAATTATATGCTACCTCCAGTGACTGTTTGGGAAAGGAAAGGGCTACAGGAGACTCAATTGTCATGCTGGATTTTAGCTTTTTCCTCCTCTTTCTTTCAGAGTGCAGTAAGAGTTATCAAAGACTAATTCTGCAGCAAAGTCAGAAATGTGCTGTTTTCCTCTTTCTCCATTAACCATTCTTAGCCAAGATCAAGCAAAAGAACTCTTTAAGGACTATGAGAAAGAGGGACTGTAAAGCAGAGCACAATCATTACCATTGTAGGGTTCAAGGCTTATTTCTTTAGCAAAATATTCATTATATGCTAGATGTTCCCTATCTTTAGTGCTTAAAGTTTTAAATTCAAGGTCAGAAAATACAGAAGCAAATCATTAAAAAAGGAAAAGATAATGCATATGTAAAAATTAATGTTCTAAGGAGCATCTCACCTCAAGTGCACTTGAATGCAACATGACAGATGTACTTAAAGTCTGAGTTACCTTTCATTAGGGTAGGAGTCATATGAGTTAAAATGGAAGTTGTCACAAAAAGAGAAAAATAATGAATCTCAAATTAAAAAGAAAAGCTAAAATGAGCTCAACACAATCCAAGTAGAGGAGGTCAGAGATCTGAAGACAAGCTAACAGAAACTTGTTAAAAAAATTTAGTTACCAACACACCTAACCCTGAACACCTGAAATATTTGAACAAACATTTTTTCCATATGAAACATGATTGAAAACACGGGAAAAGAACTGTAGGCTTCAAATTAAATGCAGAATGTCAATTCTACATATCCTTTTGTGAAACGAGGGAGGTTAATTCCACCCCTCACTAGATTTCCTTCCTTCCTTCAGCCTTTCCACTAAGTTTATTAGTAGCTCCCAACTTATGACTCTTAACTTATTATTTCCCCAGAATAATAAACACCCAGCTGGCTTTTTCTTCCTCTTCTCTCTCACCTGTATAGGTTACTCCAGCCTCTAGCTGAATAGGTGGCTCTTGGCTCTGGGTGCTTTTAGTTGCTCTCTTGTTTGGATTCATCTCCGTTTCCCAATTCCCAGTTTGAAAGAACCTTCTGTTCCACTGAGGAGAAAATGGCCCTCTTTTATGAGCTTTTGGCCAGCCTTCACATAGAAACCTCATTCTCTCTCAGCTCTTTTGGCTGACTATTGGCTCAGTGAAGTTGGCTACTTGTTGACAAGATGTAGAAACTTTGCTTCTCTAGTTCTGAGAGCCAGCCCAGCTCCCCCTTAGCTTTACAGCTCTCTGATTTTCTGTGATATTAATATAGCAGCAATTAATGCAGTTGTTGGCTAAATTCTGCTCTACCAAGATAAGTAAATAGTATAAAAGTAAAAATGAAAGTCAAATTCCCACCCATTAACTATACTGGGCACATTCCTGGAAGACATCCAGGAAAATCCTTCCCTACCTTCACCTGCAATTTATTTTGAATCCTCATAATCCTTTTAATGTGTCCTTTTAGCTTTGCAGCACTGCAACATGAGCAACTCTTCACATCAGTGTTTTGAAACAATCTTTGCCTTCTCAGATACCTATGACAATTGGAAGATAAGTTTCCGTGGTACTTTGGCATTCAAGGTTATTACTATAATTGCAGCACAAGGTATGAAACCACCACATGTTATTCAGAGTCAGTTTTTCCCTCACCACTGTTTAATGACAGAAAGGTGCAGCTCGAGGCTGCTGCCACTGCATTCCTTTGCACTTGGTTCTGTGCTCACATTCCTTTTCTAAACAGCCTGTATTTTCTGAACTGACATATGAAGAAACAGTACTCATGCAGAGAAGCAAGAGGAAAAGAAGGGCTCTTCCAATGTCAAAAAACTGCTCTGCATAGTTCACAACATTTTTGGCTAAAAGCGTATAGACATTTTCAAGAAAATAATTCATTAATGGGATACTTCTAAGGCATCTCTTTCATATTTAAAGGCATCTCTAACCAGAGACTACCTATGGGCCAGCTTTATGTAAATAAATTTAATTGAGGTTATAGCTGTCCTCCAAAACCTCCTTGGTTGAACTAATTAAAATTAATTACCACTATAATGATAAGGAAGAGGGATGTGTTATTTGGTTTTCAATACATGCCACCTCATTGCAGTGAGAGAATGCAACAGAGCACCCTTAAGTATGGTGTTTAAAGGGTCTGATTCTGCTTGATGACCTCCAAGCCTGAGACTTTGCTGTCAACTTAGTGTTAAAGGAATGTCAGACGATAAAATTCACCTTTGGTTTGGTACTGAGTGAGAGGTCCTCAGCCTCAAGCAAAACCAATTCTTCTGCAAGATGGTCAGAAGAAAACACTACAACAGTGTTCATCTAAAACCATTCCAGAAGAGCAGCTTGCCATACAAAATGAACTGCCAACAAGTACCTTTACACAAGTTATTGCAGCTTATTGAAATTTAACACATAGGCAAACTTTAAAAGTTATTTTGTTCTGCAAAATATTTTTGAATATGTGTGTCTGTCACAATAAACACTCCTCACAGTGTTTTGCGGTTTTTTAAATAGCTGTGAAGAGAAATAATTCTGAGTAAAGTGTAGACAGTACAATTAAGTGTTTATCACTTCCCCATGTCTTTGGGTACACCAATTGAGACTCCCAGCAATGTTCTGACATTTGTTTTCATCGTTAGATTTTTTGGATTTTTTTTCATTTCAAATAACCACTTCAACTTGAAGCTACTTTAAATATAAAACATATTTTAATATGTTCACAAATACCACTTCAGAAAAGTGGGAGGAAAATAGGCTTTTCCTTGGACAAAAGTGTCAAGTAAAAATGATTTTCTATTTTCATTAGAATCCTTTCTTGGGACTACACATGGCCGGTGCTGAATTATACATATATTAAAAAAAACCGTAAAGGGTATACATGAAACCTAAATAAAGGATTTAGGTGGCCACATCTATGCTAGTAACTGTTGCTTATGTTCATCTGAGTACAACTCCATCTCACAAAACAATATAAGATTATGTAAAGAGCTGTAGCATTAATTTCCTTTGGAAGAGTCTGAAAAAATTACTTTCAAGATTCTGCTCTCTGTAGTGGGGCCTTAGTCTTGCTGAAGTCTCTTGTACTGGTTAATGATTGTGAGAAAGCCTCCTATACAAACACTGATTCAGGATTATTTAGCAAGCAGTCGATGATGAGTAATAAAAACTTTAATTCAGGAGTAGATAAGAGATAAGAAAGCAAAAATCAGTGTGGTGTGAGCCTCATGATTATTATAGCCACAAAAAATAAAAGCACTTACCTTTCAAGAGAAAATAAATTAATAGTCTCATTCTGACTGAAAAAGTAGATTTGAATACAGTATTTAGTGAGCACAAAAAAAAAAAAACAAACCTGTGAAAATATGCCTATATAAGGTATTAATCTTAACATAAACCAATAAATAATACCAGGGCATGTGACTAAATCCTGCTGTGTGTACCTGTGTGATGTCAGGAGAAACTAGTGGGGCTCACTCATCTTCTTGGACTGGAGTCAGACCCATGGCATCATCCAGTCATTGGAAGTGTTTGGCTTTCAAGCAGGTGTTTCACAAAAATGAAAAACACCGAGAGGCTGACAGGAGGAATGTTGCTCTCTGAAATCGTAATGTTAATAATTTGACCTTGTTAAACCTGGCCCCTAGCTGAGTATGGCAATACACTTTCAAAATACAAGCTTGGTAACTCAAATTCCTAGTACCCTTTGATATTAATAATCTGATTCAAAAAATACAATGGTCTCGTGGCATGATTGTTGCTGTAATTCAAGTTATTTCTATGTCTGTCTCACAGGAATAATGAACTTGACAAGCCTTATGCTTTCTAACAACTTCCTCTGAGCCTGTACAAAAAGGAAGGTTGGCATACTGATTAATGTGATTTATTTTGACTTGAAGTATCTGCTCTTACTCATTACTTAGCTAAGTTCGGCTTTTACTTCATAACTAAATTGGGGATTGCAAAACACATCATTTTCTTCTCTATCATTGGCACAATGAATTGCAAAATTCACTACTACTACCACTAAACTGGGACTACTTTCTAAAACATTTTAATGTACCAAGCATTTTTAACTTATTTCTTTGGTCAGAGAAAAAAAAAAAAAAAAAAAGAAAAAATGTGCTCCTGCTCATCTCTGTTATACATATTTAGCTGAGATAATATCAGAAGTTTTCTTACCAGCTTTTCAGTTCTTGAAACTGATAATAATGGAACCCCCAAACACAGATACAAAAGAAGAATTTTAAGGTGTCAGATGTGCTAGTCATTTTGTTTGCATGTTCACAGTTGAGCCAAACTACTGAGGCTTTTAACCACATAAGCCACATCACTGAATTTTCAATTTATTTTATATATTTCTCTTCCTAGGCATAACCTTATAATTTGCAAGTTTGAAGATATCTGAGCTGAACATATAACTAAAGAAATAGCAAATTTGTGCAAGCTACAATTCTCAGTTGATATAAAAATTTATATTTATTTGATATAAAAATAAGTACTTATTCAGACTGGATACTTATCTAGAGCTGCACATACCTGAAAAACTGACTATGGACTTTTGAATGAAAGAATATGCTCTTTTGAGCATATTAGAGCACTAAAATATTTAGGTAATTGACAGTAACTGGTTTAGATTTTTTTTAAACACCATTTTGATTCTTATTAAATGTATGCTAAATATGTTTTACAAAAAATTGGGGGGAATATCAACCTAACCTTCAGCTAAACATATTGAAACAATTGTGAAAAAATTGTAAAAAAGTTAAAAAAATAACTATTTTTAGTTTGACAATTAGATGATACTGAGATTGACTCAATAAGCATGGATTTTTAATCAAATCAATAGTACAGATTTTTATATTTCTACAAATCTTGTTCATTAAAATATTTTAAAGCATATCTTTGCTATCTGGAAGTAAAGAAATAATTCTTGTCTCATTATTGTTTTCAAGCTGACCAGTTAAAACTTGGAAAATATGCACCATCTAAATGGCAAAAAAGCATCTCAGTCCTCAGTAACTTTTACATGTATGAAATTCCTTGGAATAAGTCTTGGAAAGAGAACATTTGTTTCATGGGGTCTTTTTCTTCTACAACAGTATAGATTTTATATTTAAAAAAGCCCCAAACCTAACAGAACAAACAGAATCAAATATCTAATTCCTGTCTTATTAGGAATTATCATAGAATATGCTGAGTTGGAAGGGGCCCATCAGGATCATCGAGTGCAGCTCCCGGCCTTGCACAGAACACCCCAAGGGTCACACCATGTGCCTGAGAGCATTGTCCAAAGGCTTCCTGAACTCTCTCAGGCTTGGTGCTGTGACCACTGCCCTGGGGAGCCTGTTCCAGTGCCCAGCCACCCTCTGGGGGAAAAACCTTTTCCTGATATCCAACCTGAACCTCCTCTGACTCAGTTTCATGCCATTTCCTCATACTCAATTATGTTTGTGAATGCTCCTAAAAGCAGAGTCTCAGCTGAAAAAGCACAGAACAAATCTGCCAGCTCTTGACAGATTTAACAGACATTTCTCCAACAGAAAAAAGTATTATAATAGCAGTGGTAAATGAGTACGTCTTGTGAGCAAAGGTTGGAAGGACCAGGAAGCTGACATGTAGGTGTTCATGCTTGTCCATTCTACCAGTCAATTCTGGACTCTGATGATGCATTAAATTACAGTAATATGTTCTTACAGAACTTTATGATCTTATCTGTTAGTATAATACATCATCAAATGGCTGTTGCTAATATAATGTATCTAGTCAATGTGCAAGAAATCAACAGGAACAGAGTCCACTTACTTTCTATGGTTTTGGATTAAATGACCTTAAAAAGATTAGTCTTTCAATTAAGGGAAAGAGAATCTTGACTAAGGAAGTGGAGAATATGGACAACAAACATCTGAACATCACTCTCAAACCAGGTTTGAAGCCTTACAATGTCCAGGAAAATGACATCTTGAGAATTTCTGTTCTACAATTCTGGAGGCATAAGACTCATCAAAATCTTCCTGCCAGGTTCCAGCTACTTTTGTCAGTATATTGGCTGGCTCTTAGAATCTAATCTGCATTTTGCAATCTTTTTAATTTGCCCTATCTCACACAGAGCAAAATATTCTGTTTTTGCCCCCCAAAATAGTGACAGATGAAATATAGAAAAGTATTTTCTTTTCAAACATTTTCTTGGAACAGCTTTTCCTGTATCTTGCATATTTCCATTTCAATCCTGATGTTGCTGAGTTGTGCTGAATATTTAGTTTATGCTAACCTGTCACTTATTTTTTTTCCCCCATCTATACAGGTGTGAATATTTATGAACAAAGCAGTGGCTGACCTGCACCTTGTATTATCTGCAAAACGTATGCACATTGGGCAAATGGAACGAGAAGGGAGAAAGACTAAAATTTCTTTTCCCATCTTTGGGGCACAAAATAGGCACTCTCCATAAGAATGGCATTAATGAAAAGGAACATATTGTTCCTTATGGTAATTATTTTAAGCATCCCACACAGAGGCTCAGGAAACTCAGTTATTTCCAAGTCTGGCATGGACAGAGGAAAAAAGAGCAAGGAAAAGGATGAGGACACAATTGACCAAGTGATGCTGTTCAAGTGCACATCAAGCGTCCAAAAGGCCTCCATGACTACTTTTAATTTCTTCCTCTTAGATATTTCTTGAAAGTGGAAAGGAATAATATAAAATTGATAATTCAATACACATCACTTCCAGCCTCCACAGCAGGAGATCTACACTGAAGTTTGTGAACACCGAGGGCTATTCAGTATCAAATGAGTGTCTTCCCACTGGTGTTTCAAAGGGTAAATATGCAGGCATTATATGCATTGAAGAGGAATTAAGAAACAAAATGCTTGAAAAACTCCCTGTGATGACCCAGTTCTCTGGGCCTCTGCACTCCCCAATCTCCAATGATTTCATCCAGTTTGTGCCTATGCAAAGGCTTCACAAGTTCTTGAAGAAATATTGTTACATATGGGAGACAAAGTGCTCTTTCTGAAGGTCGTGTCTTTTAAGGAAGTATTCTCCTAACACCTTCTGTGATCATTTCCTTTGTATCTTCCCAAGCAATATACTTTTCAGACAATATGAGTACCCAGAACAGTTACAGTTTTTAGAAAAGTAGGAAGAAAAATACTAGAAATAAAGGATGAAACTCAGGTCGCAGTGAAATCACATCACAGGGTCTGTAAGCTTCCAGAACTCCCTTCTCACACACTCCCTGTGCCAGAACACAAACATCCTACATCTTTCACACTTCCCGATTTCCTCCTCCTCTTCAAAATATTTTATTTCACAAAAGTGTAATGAATAATGTATATAAAGTACTGTTATGGGATATTGATTTACTAAGCCTGTGATGAACACAAACTCACTATGATCCATAGTGAGTGGGAAATGTTACAGAACTACTTTCAATGAGAAAAAAAATCCGTAACACATCTCTAAATGATTCACATAAATGACTTGTAGCAAATCTATTAAGTCCTCCAGCACAGCTCTCCAAGAACAGCATGTTTCCCTGCAGAATAGCTTTTGCTTCTATATACAATCTACTCTGAAGTATCTCAGCAAATACTGATACAGGGTTTTTACCAATACCTTTGGGAAAGTGCTCCACTACATAATCTATTCTCACTGTCAATCATTTTTTCCTAATAGTCATCCAATCTAAATTTTCACTTTAGCAATCCCATTGCATCTCTCCCCTTGTGCTTCTGTGCTTTAGCATTTATACTCTTCAAATATTTATAGTTATTGTTCAGGAAAAAAACCAGACCTTTTCCCTCAGCATATCAATTTCTGTGCCTGAATGCTGTTGGTCTTCCTTGGAGTGCTGTATTGCTTTACACATCCCAAATAACTGTCAGGGAAATTAATATTTGCTGTTGCTGGAAAAAAAACAGTGAAGAAAACTCCTTTCCCCATCACACAGTTTTCTGTGAGCAAATGTTCACTTTGGTGTTACATCACCAAAAAAAAGATTTATGAAACCAAATATTCCAATTAAGGAAAGCAAGCAGATATTTCACAGGAGAAAAAAACCCCAACCCTCACATATAATCATTTTGGATACTTGGTCCTAAGCACAAATGATTATTAATAAACACATTAATAACAAAACACAATGGATAATCAAAATACCTTGGATAATAATCTTTCCATTCTCATTTCAAATGCTTCAAAACAGATGCTTTAGTAAACAAAAATTCTTTGTTTCTCTCTCTCCTTTCTTCTCTAGTGCCTCTTAACTGGATTAGATGCCCAAACTCAGCCAAACACTCTGCACCTTTCACACACCAGAGACCATGATCTATATAATGACACAGTTATTATTACTTGACTGATTTAAATGTTTTTATGATAATCAACATTTTCTCCTAGACTTTCTCCAATTTGCTTTTCATTAAAAGTCCAGGTTGGATGGGACCTCAGAAGATCAGCTGATTTAATGTTTTTGGGAAAAGGAGCCTGAGATTACCTAGCACCCTGTCCAAAGACATTGTGAAAACTTCCAGCAATGGGGACTCCACCATGTTCCTGGGGAGCTTATTCCAGTGATTGATCTCATTTTAGCAAGTTTATTCCTTATATCAACATAAAACCTCTTCTGGTACAATGTGCACCCGTTGCTCCTTGTCTTCTCCTGTTGGTGCCTGTGAAGAAAGAGCCTCTGTCCTGGTTGTAGCTGCCCTTTAAGCACTGGAACGCTGTGATGTCCCCCGAGTCTTCTCTTCCCCAGGGAGAAAAGACCCAACACTACTTCAGTCTTTCCTCATGGGGCAAATCATCCAACTCTTCTGCTCATCTTTGTGGAACTTCTTGGGACCCTCTTCCAGTCTTTCTACATATTTTTTTGAAATTTGCAGACCAGAATTGGGGACATTACTCCAGGATGTCCCTCTTCCCTTCATTCAGGTTAATATTTCTTTATATGAACTTCTGAAGCATCTGCTAATCCTCCCTGTAAGAGCTGAAGACTACACGTTCGTGTTCCTGCCCCATTCATAACCATCATGTTTGACTCCATGTTTCTAGTACTTATAACCACAATTATAATTCTTTACACATGACCTAATTATGAATTTCATCTTCCCCACTAAAGCTGCTTTAAATATTGGCCTTTCATATAACATCCCTTCAGCAAAACTGAGGTATTCCAAAAGTTCATTTACTTCTTAATCAAAATCCTTTTTTAAACCTGAAGAAAAACATGCTGTGCTCTTAATCATTCTAGCAAAATACACTGATGCTCCTTCTGGACTTTAACACTACATTTTCACTGTTCTTTATTCACTGTGGTTATTTTCTGTTCCTCCTGAAATTACAGCCTTAAATTAATCAGTAAATTGCATTCCTTTCTGACATGAACTCACTTTTTGTTTACTAATGATATAGTCCTCCATTTTTC
Organism: Corvus cornix cornix; assembly: GCF_000738735.6. Classification (NCBI taxonomy): domain Eukaryota; kingdom Metazoa; phylum Chordata; class Aves; order Passeriformes; family Corvidae; genus Corvus; species Corvus cornix. The sequence continues at coordinate 16,340,574 of NC_047056.1, forward strand.
CCCATTTTCATTCACTTTCATGTCAGCAAGAAATGGACTCCGGATGTCTCTTTTGGGATCCCCCACTTTCCATTCAGCAAGTCTGACTACTCTGTAATTTATGAATTTCCCTGCTAATTTGCTGAAAGTGCTACTCAAAAGAGATGCAGGTAGTTAAAAATCTCCCATGAGTATCCTTTTATATAGAGTATCTTCAGAAGAGACAGAATTTCTTCAGCACCACTTGAAATATGCCTAATGTTTGTTTTGCTTTGTTTATATTTCTTCACAGGAAAATTATTCAGCAGTTTCCTAGCACTGTAAGTGTTTTTCAAATATTATGGCAACCAATTTACTTGTTCCATTTCCGTTTCTCCTATATAAATTATGTTATACTAATCTATACCGATGTCTATTAAAAAAATTACCTCATTACTCTCATCTGAACCCACTAATGGATTCCACATACACTTTAATAGGAAATTCACTTGCTCTTTCTGGACTTTTTTGTATGTACAGCACAGGTGTTTCATGGATATTTTTCTGACTTTTACTGGGATAGTTAATGTATATGTCAAGTTATCTGTTTTAAGCAACATTTCCTTCACTGTATTTCTTGGCTACTTTAAACACCACATAACAAGCCCCACAAGATTTGATTTCAGGAAGCAAGTAACACACATTCTCATATATTTTCATAGTATTAATTTATATTACTTTAGGTACTCCTCTTAGCCTGAAAGATATTAAAGTGCCATAAAATCATTATAAAGAAATATACCATTCATTACAGTCTGATCATAGCTAGACTAAAGCTGATGAGGTTTTTTGAGTTTGAGATTTTTTTTTGAAGAATCAGTCCAAGATTTTCCACAGTAGAATCTTGATATAGCTCCTACCAAGGTCAGCAGAGGTTAGTAGCAATTACATCAGACTGGAAATCAGGGATAATTAGGTGCAGATCTGTGTATTAATTGACCTAGGAGATGCAGGCTAAAACTACGAAGATGAAACAGCTGAATTTTGAATGTGAATACTTAAAAGCCAGTACTTAAAATCTTGCATAATGTACCCAAATTCTACTTGTTTTTATGCTAGTGTTTATAAGGTCACTCTTCAGGAAACACAGATGTATTCTGAATAGAAATTGGACCCTTCTTATTTAAAAAGAACCTGAATAGTCTAAATACCTCTGGAAAAATCTTGTAAGCTCCTGGTGGGTTATTAGCTAAACATTAATATTTAGTAGTGGAATCTGCACAGAAGAAGGATAATAAACTGAATAAATATTGTGACAATGAAGAATGAGAAAGGTTAGAGAAGGTACACAGAAGATCAGCAAGAGTGACCAAAAGACTGGAAAGTATAGTCCACAGAAAAATACAAAGGATTCACAATGACTGAATTAACAATGAGGTGGAAAACTGTCGCAGTACAAAAGTACCTCTATGCAGCAGGGAAGTAAGGTAGGTAACAGGGCCCAAACACGAAGGAAAATAAAATGAAAGTAGATAATTCAGATGTGAAGACATTTACAACAGGGAGATCATTTTGCTACTGGAAACATTTCCTGTGAAATGTGGTAGATTCTATTCTACTATATATAAATTATTTACTATTTATAAATATATATAATGTGAGACAATGAAACAATACAATGGCTATGATATTTGAGAAAAATTAGTTCAGCTTAACCCAATGACCTATTTTATACAAGAAGCCTCATTTGATTATCAGTGTTCCTTGAAAACTGTGACTGTTTCAATTAATAGGAGATTACAGAATAGGGACAACCTTCAAGACTATGAGCGTCAAAGTTTTGCTTCATTTTTATATGGATATAAAGTGGTCACCATAGCTACAGAAGTCAATGTACTTAGTGTTAGCTGAATAAATCACTGTTGCCTACTCAAACCCCATGTACTTTTCTGCCAGTAACAAAATAATCCACTGCTTCATAAGATATGTGGCTTCAGCCATCCAAGGATTTCATAGCATTTTTCAATATGGAATTATCCTTGCATAAGATACACTGTAGGTATCAGGAGAGAAGAAGCCATAGAGAATCAAGCGTTATGATGCCACAGGTCAGGAAACGGGCTCCATCCAACATTCTGCAAAGGCACACAAAGGCTTCATGAGCCTTGCAACTTGACACTCATATATGGAAATTTAAAGAACAGTAATCAGAGAGGGAGGTTCCAGATTCCTCACAACCATAATGTCTCCTTAAACATGAGCACCTTTTTTATTTACCTAAAAGGAGAAAATGCTCCCCCCTCCTTAATTATTGAGATGCTCTTTGAGTGTGATACATTGAAGGCAGCTTTGGTTTTGCACTGTGGAAATCAATGGAAGCACCTCCATTTTTAGAGTGGTGCCAGGGCCAACCACAATTAAGATCAAGTGGTGCATTACAGAAATAATGTAAATAATGTAATTGATTCTAATGGAAGGTACATGAATGATACATCAGGTTACGACTTTTATTGATGACAATTAATTCCTGGGCATATATCCATAGAAGCTCTGCCCATCCTCTGCTAAATCTCAGTCTACCAGCCAGCAAACAAATTTTCTTGCCAAGGATTCACTCTTGCTAATACTAGATTCTCACGCTAGCAACATGAATCAACCAGTGTAAGCATGCAAGCTGTCCTGCTTTCTAAAAATCTGAACACAAACCCTCTTTGAAAACCCAACCTCCTTCAATTCAGACTTTCTGAAAGCTCCCAGATTCCCACCCGTGACTTGACACAATGAAAGCAGCAAACAGTGAAAACTACTCGATGGTAAATGCACCAAATGCTGCAAGGGTCTGCCTCCCAAAGACCAAATGGATAGACTGCTTCCTTAAGAAAAGTTGTGGGGTTTGGTTTTTATTGTTAGGTTTTGGTTTGTTTTTCTTTTTCATGAGTGACAAACTATATCCAGGAACCTCTTTCACATTCAAATTGAAAGCCATTGTACAAGCACTAACAGACATAGAAACATTTTATTTTATAGTATCATACTTCTGTGAAAGAAAGTGCTGAGCAAGGAACTAAAATGGGACAGGCAGCTTTCCAGTCTGTAGCAAAGTGTATTTGTGCACTTGCTTTTTCACTACACTAAATCTGTCTGTGGAGTTACAAAAAAATAATCATCATACAGAATGAGAACAAAATTCTGTTGCTACTGTTTCTCATCTGTGTTGAAAAAGCAACCACAATCCATTACAACGAATGGCTAGAGAGAGAAAATAAAACAGCAATTAACAAATAGAGTTGGAGCAGTTCCATCCTCAATAAACCAACACAGCGGAAAATGAGTAATTGATTGTTAGAGAACATCTACCTAGTCTTGAGAGATCACTCTTTTTCATCAATTTGGAATGATGTAGTTCTATTAAAACCACTTCCTATTAAAACCCAGATACACATATGATTGTGTGCTTTATAACCAGAACCAATGTTTTTCTATTATCATCTTTCATATACAGCAGCCTGCAGAACTAACACCAACAAATAAACTGCACCAAAGCCTCAATTCTTGTTGGAGTGAAATGTGATAATTTTGAAGAGATTCACTCCCTCAGCCAAGCATTCACCACTTTAGGTCATACTACACAGTACCAGTAGCAACTTCAAGATCTTCTGTAAAGCACATGCACTTCAGACTTACACATAAAGCAACCTGTATTTTAAATAAATTTGTTGTACCATTACACACACAAATTGCTAATATTAATGAGTACTGAATATTATTTATTTCCATAGCATTCATGCAGAAATAGCAGAGTTTGCATAAAACTAACTCTGAGATCATGAGCTAAATGATAGAAGAGGTATAATGAATGAAGAGGTATAATCGAAGTCAGGAGGTCTGGTGTTCATATCAAAAGGGTGCTGCATTGAATTGTAAATTTATTGTGCATTTGGACTATTCCAAATGTTTTCCTTGTAATTTATGTCAGCAATATGTAGTCTAAGCACCTACAATTTATTCTTTATGCAAAAACTAAGTGTTAAATTTAAGAATTTTAAAACCCCTCTGTTAAAGATGACTTTCTACTCGGGTCTATGTTTATGTTTGGGAATTTTTTTCTTACAGCTCTAATGTTTATCTCAGAAAAAGCCTTACAAATTCATCCGAGAAAACACTGGAAGTGGGGAATTCCTTAGTCTTTGTTCCATATCTAGCCAGTTATAAAGTGCTAATCATTTCAAATTTGGCAGACTGCTAAACTAGTAAGGGAATGAATGTTCCACAGGCCTGATCACATGTCACAGCTCAAAGAACAACCGCTTGTAGCAACAATTCCCATAACATACTATTTCTGTAGCAAGGATTCAGGAAGGAAAAGCCAATACCACAAAGTAAGGCAGCAATGCTGATTTGCTTCCCCATGCCTTATTTTTCCTCACAAAGCCTCAAGTTCCTCCCCTCTTTCCTCCTGCAGGTATAATATGGAACAAGATCTCCCCAAAACCTGGAGATCAGGCAAAATTCCTCTGAGTTGGGAAATTCTGAATTTACAGTTTCTAAGGAGAGATTCTTATTGCCTGTTAACACATCTACTAGTCTTTTAATATTGTCATATATATATATATATTTATTTAAGCATCCTCTACACAGAATGGATTTAAAAGGTAAACGGTGGCAAATCCAGCAGTTAGTAGACCCTTGAGGTCTGTCCTTTCCATCCTCAATAAACTTACTTTTACTGAAAGTAATTAGTGACATAGGAAGGGTTTATGTGCCATGTATCAGACTTTATGCACAGCATACAAGACATTTCAAGGCATAATCCCTCCTATTCCCTTGTGCATCCAATTTGCAGAATTGGATGGACCCATAACAGCACAGATATTTCTATCTGTGAGGCAACTCTAGGAAATGCAGTCTCAGAAGTGTGAACAGAACATCCATCTTACACCTTTAGCTACCATTAGCATATCTAAGAGCAGCCACGTGGCCATCTGGTGAAGGAACGATTGACAAAAATGTCACTCATGGAAAAGAAATGCCATTCCTGATTCTCTGCAGGAACTTGAAATCTGTTAATCCTTCAGGACACGTTTGCAAATGTACTCTTCACAAATTTATGATCAATGAAGAGCAACATCTTTAAAACATGAGCTCTCTACTTGTTTTCACTGAAATAAAGAAACAAGTCCATTGATTAGATAAAGCTACATCTTTCCTTCTCTTCTAGACATAGAGTGAAATGGCAGCCAGGACACCTTTAGAACAAATTACTGTTAAAAGTTTGAAAGGGAAAATATTCACATAAAATTCATTATTTCACTGTCTGCTTATAAAGATTTTCTCTTCTCACCTCTGAGTGAGGAAATTCTTTATGCTACATGCAACTTTAATTCCAAGAACGTTGAAATCAGGATATGAGAGAAGACCCTATCTTCTTATGTTAACTTAAGTCAAGAGTTACCTTGTGAGAGACAGCAAATTTTCACTGACACAAATCTACTTTTAATTAGAATTTCTATTTGCACTTCAGTGTTACATTTCTTCTTCATTAGTTATAGGTACAAATGTTATTAAAAAGATTCAGACATGATCTTCATTTCTATTCCACTGTATATTTAATGTCACTGAACTTCTTGTCATTCAATACACCAAATACAATGAAGCAGAATATACACTTATTTCCTTCTGATTAACAAATGCGCAGTTTTTTCCACCATAGTAACGCTAAAATGTTTCACTTGGACATACTCCAATGCAGTACAACAGTTATTCCTGTCAAATAAATATCCTTGCAGAAGCTGGGTGTTCTTCATACAACAACTCCATCTCAAAAGTTGCATAAATCAGCCTGAGATTTCACTCTATTAACTATGGAATTATTTAAGTCCACAAATGCAATATTTTCTATATATTTTAAATACAACTATCTTGGAGTGATATCTGCTCTATATGCCAAGCTACTTAATCAGGAAATTAATGATTAAGGTATCCATCTGATACAATACACAACGCCCAGGTATCTCTGTGCATTTCATTTTTGCAACTCAATCCTGTGCCATCTTTCAAAGATTTCAAAGCTATCTGCTCTATCCACTATCTTGAATAATGACAATAAACTGAAAGCAAAACAGATTAAATGCTGTGCCTTGAGATATATGAATTCCTCTATAAACCAGTAATAGATTATGATAGAAAGTTTTTTAAAGGAATGCTAGCATCTGTAGAGTATGAACTCAAATACTTGCCTATTTTCTTGTGGTTTGCAATGAGTAACAAAGCATTCAATGAGTAGATTTTGCTATCTCTAAGCTTACTTTTCATGAATAGTACTGCACAGATTGGAAAGAATATTTCAAAAGGCCATGCTTTCACTATATGAATTTACATAACTCTGGGGAAGAAGGGAAAGTTCAAAGAGATCTTCATTCCTTTTCCTCCTCCTTCAAGCAAAGGACTTTTATTGTTTTCACAGGTGCTTTAAGACACTGTGAAGTAACTATAACAGGTTAAATGTGTAGAGGAATAAGAAAAATAAAAGCTACTTTATTAAGAGTGCTCATATTCCTCAAATCAGGAAGCCTGGAATACCACAGAAAGAGTAATTTTCTCCTAAAAATAAAATTAAAAAAGGTACTAAAATGACTACTGCTCTTACTGAAAGACAGAATGAGTTAGAGTCTTAATTTCAGCTAGAAAAAACACATCACTGAGTGGACACCTACACTTCTCATGCATTCATGTATTTTTCAAAACAAATCTTGTAATTTCACTTGAAATTATAATTTCATTTTTTCTTTTCCTCCTTTTTCTTTCCTCCTTAGTCTATCCAACTTACTGATATCAAAGAAAAAAAGACACGAGCAATAATCCTCATGTTCTGAAGGCTCCACACTTGACAATCCCTGTATTTTTTTTAAGCACTTTTCTCTGTAAATGGGCCTCCCTACAATAATAGAGCATTTTTAAATTCCATCCAGGTAACTTAAAAAAAAAACAAAAACCCCTACTAATTTTTATGCCCTCCTCACTCCTAAACTGCTCTTTCCTAAATAGTGGTTTCCTTGTAAAATTATTTAATTCATTTTTCAATTTTTGCTAGTGTGTTTAAAATCAAAGACTCTATATTTCAAGTTGGTCTGTTGTAAACAAAAGCTGCTTTTATTTGCTATGCAGAGCAAAATTACCGTATTTCAAATTTGGTGATATTTTAACCGGCATCTTGATTAAATGCCTCAAAAATCTTTCATTCTGGTAGTTCTAGTAGAAGTTTTTTACTAAAAAATACAATACTCACAGATGTGTCACACACAAGTTATTTGATTCTTCCCCTAAGCTACATGACATCAAAGGCAGCTGATATGAATTTCAGGTGCAGCAGTTCAGCCAAGAAGTGACCATAAAACCATTGCAGGAATTACCTACAGCACAACTTCAGTGATATGTCAATGGCACCCTAACTTTAAAATGTTTAGAATCAGAATGTTTCAAAGAGCAGAAGAAAATTAACAATTAGATAAAAATAAGCAAGTGGTAGACAACAGCACACAGAGTAGTGAGAAACCAACCCAGAAATAAGAGACAGGTTTGCAGGCAGGAAAATCTTCTTGCCGGGACTTTAGACTCTCACAGCTACAGCTAAGTGTCAGGAAAAGGGGAAGGGAGAAGTGAGACAGCTCAAAGATGAGCAGAGGCGACTGAATGATCAGTTGATTCCACCACCTTTTCCAGCAGATGTCCCAACACCTGATCTGGGAATGCCTGCCACAGGATGACAGACAGACTGAGACCACCAGTTGTTTTGGATGCCAGCTTTTGATTTCTCAGGTCTTTTGGTTGACATAACACCAGCATAATGATAGCAAGTCACCTCAGAAAAACCCCTGTAGTTGGGTGCCTTGCTAACAGTTCCATCTGTAAACTCACAAATCCATGGATCCCCGGGGTAAAGAAGAGCTGCTGCCATGCAAACATCCCCCAGGAAGCAAACAGCTATTATAACATCTTAATAGAGAACTGACAGGTTTTATCTTACTTTGAAGAAAAGAATATAACACAGCTAGCTTTTCTAAGATGCCAAGTGAACAAACAAAAGGAACAATATCAGGGTAAGAGAATCAAAGTAAATTAGAGGAAAGGTTTTTGAGTCTTTTCTGCACAAAAAGCAAGAGCATATACAGAACACAGGATGATACTTTCAGAAGGATAGGTAATTGTATTTTGTCCATTCAAAAATATTAATATAAATAGGCAATACTCTAGAATGTTGACATGAACTTCATGGGAATCTGCTATATTCTAACTGTCAGTTGTTCTTGTGACATTTGCAGGAATGCATTATAACTTCATATTTAAAAAAAAAAAAAAAGTTGCCGTGATCCTGGGAATTCCAATGAGTCCTCCAATTTGCTTTGTATGTATTTGACTATTCAACATTTAAAAGTAGAGGTCTGAAAGAAACCTCTTACAGCTAAAAAATATATCTACCAAAAACAAGAAGAAAGACTCAGAGAGAAAGAAATTCTTTGCCGTCTGAAAACTTTCTTCAATACATATTTAATAGGGTCAGAAAGAGAAAATCAGTATAAGAGAAAAAGAAAAATTAGTTCAAAACCTCTTTGGATCAAGACTGAAACAGAAAGTCGGTGTTATTATTCCAATATAGGGAACCTATCATCCATAAATGTACTTTATTCTTCTGTAGCATTCTTTCACCCTTTAACACCTTTCAACAGACAAGGATAAACTTGTTAAAAATACATTGTTCTTTCAGAAAAATGACCCTATTCTCTATCAATACCAGTCAGAAGTCTGATGCTCTTGCTCACATTAAATAAAACACCGTATAACAAAAAAAAAAAAAAATCAGACCAATTTCAACTGACACAATCCCAATGTGACTGACATACAAGATTTCTATACTTCAGACTACAGAAAATAAAAATGCTGAAATACTGATTATTTACAAATATCATAGCTCACCCTCCCTCCTTGACTCCAGAATTAGTGGTCAGAAGGGAGTACAACAAACCAGCTTGAGAAGTTTATTTTGCCTTTGAGTATTTTGGAGGGTTACAGTAGGCGAATGCTTTTTCTTAAGAGGACTAAACACAAACTACAACTGTTTCATACTTCAAATGAACCTGCACTACCTACAGTGAATAAAGCAGAATTGAAAAACCTGGTAGCAGGGACCATTACAAAACTGGAGCTTGAAGCAAAGAGATCATATGGTTTCAAGATACGTTAAAGTATGTGAAAATACATGTACAATGTTAGTATCTTAACTTCTGTGATCACCTATTGTTTGGAAGTGTTCCCACTGAAATGTGGGTTTCCAGTCTGTTGTTGACACCAAAATACTCCCTTAGTACTGTCTACATAATTCTGAGATGAGGAACATTTCTTGTACGCTCCCACTATTGTGATTTACTAGGCCCACATCACTTTGCCTGCATTTAATTTGAGGCCCCATTTACTCCCAGCTTTTTAATTCTTTGTTGGGCCATGTATTTGGCAGAAACCCAGTGATTTTGCTTGGCACACTTACCCTTCAATAGTAAAAATGCATAAATAACCAGGGGCAAGTGTGGACATGCAGTATTAATATTCTTGTTCTAGTTCACAGCAGCACAAACAAAAGTAATTCAAGAATAAAAGAAGTTAAAGTGTTCATTTAACATGACTGAAGGTGTTGCTGCACTCATCCAAAGTGATCTCAGGCCAGCTGAAACTATTTTCAAATTTAGCTTAGTGTTGTCTGGGGAAAAGAAATTAACATTAAAAATACATATGCAGCAATGTTTACTTTGAGTAAAGTAAATTGTGATTTTGTTTCAAAAATGTGTTTAAAACTTAGCTTCTTAGTGATTTCAAAAACAAAACCCCAAGGATAAAAGAAAAGAATCTTAGAATTTAGCCATAGTATTCAGCCTAACCTTATTCAGGTGAAATTTTCATGCTTACTTAAATCAGTCAGCATTTTAAATAACTGATTTCTATATTGACTCAGTTAAAGGGTGTGTGCAAATCTTAAAGATCCTTTTTATTTCTTCATCCAATACTAGATAGAATTTAACAAATTCTGACTATATCAGATATTATACCAGCTGTTCAAATGTCCAAAACTCTTGCAACAGGAGGAGAGCAAGGCAGAACTATCTTGTAGTGCTGATATGAACAGAAATTATATTGCACAGAAATAAATACCTGACATCTCTATGTTGTGCCTGACAAAAATGTGTGTGCCACAAGAATGACAGTAAATACTTCTCCTTCACTAATACAAGAAAAATTTCAAGAAGATTTTTCAACCACAGCTAGGTATTGTGGGCAGAAGTATATTTATATAATTACATCAACTAAGCATGGGGAGATTATTTCAATACTGGTCACTTTTTGTATTGAATACTAATATCGCATGTGAAATTGTCTTGATAAATGGTCTCTGCATTATTACTTACAGCCAGTCAGGAGAGGAACACACAAGGGTGTGAGCATTAAAGCTCAATACTTACGTGAACATCACCAGGCAAAAGACAGGAGCAGTCCAGAACCTCGGTCCTCATGGTCTTGGCCATTAGTCATGCTTTTTCTAGAACTATTATATTAGCATAGCAATTACCTGAATATCAGCCCTGTTCTATTATCAGAACAAATCTGAATTTCACACAGCATCATGGCTTCAGCAAGACAGACAGAATTCTCTCTCTCTACAGAGAAGCTGGTGCTGCCTGTACTCACCCGAAAAGCTAACAAAGAAATTTTATTCTCCTGAAGAACCAAGCCCTCCCTCCCACATTCTGAACACCATCATGGCTCCTGCCTGTGCTTTGTAAGGAGTGACTGCACTGCTCTCTGATCAGCCAGCTTCTCCTGCAAAGCCCATTGAGTCAGACCTTTCAGAGCAGGAGGGTGAAGGTACGCTGAGTTTCTTAATTTCAGGCAAATGCATACATAAAGAACACAAGCAGCTGACACATAAATGTGTCAGAAATAGGATCAAAGCAACAAAATCTGTGTAAGCACTCAGGAGAAGGGGAAAAAAAACCAAACCAAAACACAACTTTACAGAATTTAAGTCAACTTCCAGCACCTCCAGACACCTCCAGACACCTTCATGAACAGAAACAGCTGACTTGCAGATTTCAGGACTGCAAGTTTGGATTTCACTATGATTTATATATTATATACATATATATATTTAATAGATTTGTAATGGGACTAAGACTGTTATGAGTGAATAACAAGTGAAAATATGTATGTGAGAAAGCAGTAGCAGAACTATCAGGGTTAAAAAATGGCCTTTCCTGTTAACAAAGAGAAATCACTCCCAAAACTTCATTTCCAGATGCAAAATTGAAAAAAAGCTGTTTCTGTTGAAGCAAGTGCTCTGACAGGAGCAGAGCACAGACACTCCCTCCACAGAAGGCAGCAATCTGACAACAGGAGGATAGCAGTACTCTTGCAGTCTATCACACCAGCTCATTTTCCTGCTAGTGGAACATGGAGAGACATATGGCACACGTACCTTCCCAACAGAAAACAGGCAGCAGTTGCTGCTCATTGTTTAAGAGCTGGGGAGCCTGAAGTAAGCAAAACTCTGAAGCAAAGGAACCACCATAACAACTGCTGACTTATGAACATGAGGACAAAGCAGCAGGCCAAAGACTGGTTTGTCACTGTCAGCAAAGGAGCCCGAGAGATGCAGTGAGTACTTCACACCCAGCATGCCCCTGGCTTTGTGCTGAAGGCCAGAAATCCAGGCCAGACTACTCAGATGTTTTGATGGAAAAGTTGATGAGAGTGAGTGAATGAGTGAAATCTATGGAGTACAACTGTGACCTGATAAAATTATTTCCTTAGATATTTTGCTACATAAAAACACCTGGAAAAACCCTAAAAAAGCAAAACCCAAGCAAACAACCCCCAAAAAATCACTTTCCCTCTCTCAAAGGCTTGAACTCCTTGATCAGGTTTGACTAAAAGCTAGCAAAGCCTAGGTTAAGTCTAACAGTAGAACTCCAGTGCCTTAAACAGAAGCCAAATGGTTCTTCTGAATTAGCATCTCTGTATTTCACTGAAATGAAACAGAAATCAAGAAAATTAAAACATGACATGACAAACATCAATTACAATAGAACTTTAGCATGCAAAAATTCCACGCTTCACTCCCCAGAAAAATTTTGTGGTTTGTATTCAAAGTCTTGCTTCAGGCTCCCTCTCAGTTTCTCCCTGAAATACATACTGCTTGTTTGTTTATAAATAAGTAGATTTCTAAAAGCATTCACTGTATTATATACACAAATCTGCTATTTATTTTTTCATTTGTGTCATGCCCCAAGTACCCTGGACAAAAAAACTGTCAGGCTGGAACTTGTAATTCCCAATATCATTAGAACATGAATTCTATGATACCCTTTCACTTGTGACACATCCAATGTTGTGATTATTGCAAAGGTCTGATAAGGTACAATTCCAGGACTGGACAAAGCTAGGAGAGCTTAAATAAATGGGTATTGTTGATAAGAAGAAATAGGCTTTTAGGAAAAGCTAAATTAGTGAAGGATTTGGAGGGAAAGTGAGATAAATTAACTGTAATCATTAGTAAAAGCTTTGAAGACCAAGCCATATCACTTAAGTTACAAAATCTAAACCATAAAACTGACAGCACAAATAAAGATTCTTGCAGATAGCTCTTTGGCCACAAGCAGAGCATTTATAGAACACAGTAGCTGTTCAGGCCAGAGCTGTAAATACCACCAATGAATTCAAGAGTCAGCAGTCATTTTCATAGCACTGAGAGGGGAGAAGGATTAAAGACGGCCTGGCTGGTTGGGTCACTGAGGTTGACATAAATCTTGAGTACCACACACTCCTGGAGCTAAGTGTTAAATCTCAACTTAGCAAGTCCTTGTGTGCTTGTGGTCAATAAAGCTTCTAAGTTTTCAAGGTGCAATATTTCAGTGGTCTGCTCGCAAACTTGCCTCTTTTCCTCATTGGTATCGATTGCTCCTCCCTACATTCTATTTTAAATAGATGCATTTTAAATATTACACTAAAGGTGATTCAAATACACTAAACTTTTAGTAGGCAGCTTTTTAAAAAATAATCTATTTTTAATATAAACCAACGTGCATCCATGTCCTAGTTATTGCTCCAGATGATTGAAAAGACTTGAAATGTGGGAACCCAACTGATTCTTGTCAGCATGGTGCAATACTGCCCAAAAACATAAAAACCCAGAGCCTTCATTTCCCATCTTCCTGAGCCTCCAAATAATGCCTAATAGGGTCACTGTTGTATTCAGCAATGACTTGCATTCATCTGTACCTAAAAGACTATTACAAAGCAGAGATCAAAGATACACAGCTACTTTGATAAACGAAGGACTGACAGGGGCCATTCACAGATCACAGAACCACTCACAACCACTGTAAAAAGAAACATTTTTCGATACTTGCACTCCTAATTTTTCCCTACACTTTCCTGGGGTTGTCCTTTCTTTTCAGATAATACATAGAGAATCAAGAAAACTTATATTAAAAAGCATTCCCCTACCATTATTATTTGCCTGTAAACAGGTTTATGAATAAAAAACCACATTATAAATAGCCATGTAATAACCCAAAGTACAGAATGTTCTTTAGCAAAGTAGCATTTCAAAGTGTGTTATCATTCTATACATACAAATTGCAGAAGAGGCATAATGTCAAGACACGACCTTTTCAAAAGAGAAAGATGGATGACTTGAGAAATATATCCACCCCACTTCTACATTTACTTCATATAGCCTCTCCAGATCAAGTACACATATTTTCCAACTGCAAAATACAGAGAATTTAGTGTCTATCTTCTCACTAAAACTACAGCTTTTTTTCTTTAAATTCTGTGCCAGTGACTCCTTTCTCAAAATTATATCTGTATTCACGAGAACAAACTCCCCCTGACCTTCAGTAACTAAGTCAGTAGTTGACAGATATCTTTACAGACATGTCCATCACAATGTTAGCAAAACTTAGCATTCTGAGGTATTTTTTTTTCTTGAAGGTTGAAATGGTTCGTTACACATTAACACATCAGCTTTTCTGTTTGTCTTGGCAACATGAGATTTATTCATCTGCTATCCTTCAATTCTGCTCTCCTGAGTCACTCAGGAGAGGACTCAACCCACAGATGTCTGGCAAACTTTTGCCCAGACACTTCCTGGGAGTCTGCTTGCAACAGATACTCAATACTGCCATTAAGTATCACATCTTTCCAGAGAACATATATTTTTCATATCCAAAATAAATATCTGGGAGCAGAACAGTAACAGAAAAAGTGAGACGCCAGATCAGCAAGCTAAAGATTGTGTGGAGAAGAGAAGCAAGATTAAAAATTAATGTGAAACAAAAAGAAGTAGTATACCTGACAAGGCAGTACAAATGCAGAAATTGTGATTTTATTTAGGCAGATGGAGGATGTCAGAATTGGAACAGCTGTAGAGAGCTGATGACATCAAATTTGCATTAGAATTCAAGCATGAGTTTTCTTAAGAAAACAGACTGTCTTCAGAGCAGAAGGCAGACAGTAACCATAAAAATAAAAAAAGGACCAAAGTAAAAAAAGGAAAAAAACCCAAAACAAAACAAAAATCCCCTCAGCTAATTAGAAGAAAGAAGTTTGAGAAAGTTAGAAAATTACAGCAAATAATGTTTATCCTTTTTGGAAACATAAATCTTCACTGAACTTCAAATATGACTACAACATAAAAGCTTTCCTCGGGTGAAGTAGTTGCGTAGAACCTACAGCATTAATGAACAGCCAACAAGAATGGGGAAATTTTTATCATTTTGAGGTATTTTACTCTACATTTTTCAGTTATTTCAACATTTTAAACTTTCTAGCTAGAAATAGAGCTGCTTAAAATGTCCTGTTCACATCAGAACTTTCCACTGCTTTGGAAAAAACTCCATTTCGATTCTGTTCATTTAGGCACTTCTACTCTGCTTTCCAAAAATGGTTTCTTCCATCAAAAAAATCCACTAATTTGCATAAAGAGCCACTCTGGAGGGATCCAGAATAGATTGTTTCAATGCACACTTACACAGCATAGCTAAATACAGTAGTGACATGCCAGTTAAAGTAATTTGGAAAAACAAAGCAGAGATGTGAACGTTTTCTGGCAGAACAGTCACTGTTCCTGATATAGTTCCAGATACATAAGTTTAGCCCCAGTTAGTACATTCATGAAACAGGTTGACCTCCATGTGCCCTCTCCTTTCAGCACTTCACTGGGTCAGGACTTAACTTCCCACAGAATCTGACACAAGCAATTAAAAATTTTGGTTTTAAACTAATAAAAATGATGCACACAGTAATTAACTTCTAAAACAGCCAATAGGCCCTTAGCCTTCCATAAAAATGAGAAAACCATGACTCCAGACTTTTTATATTTGAATTATTTAATAAACCTGCCCATACACATTTTAATAATGTCATTAAATGTTGCTATTACCTATAACAACACCAGCAGTTACAGAACACCACATGCCATAGCCACAACCAAACCTATACATACCAAAATTTGGCAAAGATTTTGCTCACAACCCTTTGTTAGGGTTAGTTGGTTGGGTAATTTAGTTATCTAGTTAACTTTACAGTAAGTCATGCTAATATTTTTGACAGATTTTTCCAGTGCTCACTTGAAGACACTCATTGATTAAAAAGTATTGAAGATGCAGCAAAAGAGCTGTTTTATGGAAGATTTAGAAAGTCTCAAACCCTTAGAGCATCACAGATTATTTACAACGTGTACTAGGGTGAGGAACAGAGATGTGTTGAAACACCTACTGTAATCTAATTAAATTTGGTTTTTTTTCAATGGGGATTTCATTTTCTCCTGACTTTTTCTCCTTCCTTTTGTCATTCCTTAAACTTAAATTATATTTTATTCCATTTTAATAAAGATATTAAAATGAAGACAATTTGAACATCTGAAACCATCACTACAAAATATATTGTTTTTACTCTCGGAAAAGGATGAGTCCTCTAAACATTCTCCCCTTTCACAGAGGAGCCCTCCTCTTCCTTGCTTAAGGTTACATTTCAGAGGTTTTGGGGAACTAGTGTTTAGAACAAAACCAATCAAGTTCTGTACTTGAAAATGCACATGCAGCTTTTTGAGGCTTGGGATAGGCCTGAAAGCTCTAATTTTTTTAATCTTTATCTTAAACCTGACACCAATTGTCACAACAGTGCATGTGTTCTTCTGCACCCCTGTCCATGAGTGTGGAAAACAGAGAACTTTAAATAAATCTCTAAGGCATAAGGGGGTTTGTAAGTTTAAATTTCTGTATTAAGCATTATGCAAAGCTTTAGTGGAACACAGTTATTTTTAGACTAGATCTAATTCTCTGCATACAGAAATAAAATACTCAATCTCCAAAACATTTCTTTTGCCACCATCATTGTTAACTTCTGGCATTACCAGAAGGTCAGAGTGGGGTTCTGTAAAAAAAGTAGGATAATCTCTGCATTTAGGAGTTTTTAATCTGTCTAATATGCCTTCAACTGAGCCAGTGAAGTGACTCTGGCAGTGGCGCACAAGCTATTACATGTAGAATTGGCACCTCTCTGGACATATTTCCCATCTCAGACAAAGGACTGCCACCGTCACAGCAATGTTTTCTACCATGAGGCCTTCTTACATTGCTGGATAATCAAAGCCAAACACCTCAGTCTTCCACTTTACTTAACTTTCAGAAATTGCCAGCATGGATCACAGGAAAACATATACTTCCCTGAGAACCAATCCTGACTCCCTCAGAGAAACAGCTATTTATTTTTATAATAGGTTTCTGCACGACTTTCTCCTACTGTAGCTAACATGAGGAAGCAAGTGCTTAAATTCCATCTATTCAGACTTCATTAAAATAGCATTTATCAGTTTGTTTGCAACACAATTAGGTACAAGCAGTGTGCTCTTGACCATATCAATGAAAGCCAGCAGAAACAGTCTTTAAAAATGCTACATTCCTCATCATAGGAAATGGATCATTTCAGTCCTGAAATGTATTGGAAAACTGCTTTTCAGCAAGCCTGTTTTATTAAATGAATTACCAGATTTAAAAAAAACCCAAAAAACAAACAAATTAATAACCTCCACAGAGCAGATCCAGGACAGCCAAGATGATGTTTCACAGAAGAGGTTATCAGAAAACTGTCCTGTTGTCATATACATTGAAAAGCCTCCAGAATACACTCATGCTCCAAAACACCACAGTGTCACAGTGTTCTCTTTTATAGAGGTAACCAGAGCAAGATACATCTTAATCATTCATTATTTATCCAGGGGGTGATCAAAGTCAACTAAGGCAAAAGGTTTGGGGAATGAAAAAAAATAGCTGTTTTATGTATGGAAGTGACAACAATATTAGACAATGCAGGATTAAAGAAAATTCTTTATAGTACTGGTTGAAAACTTGTTATTTTTAAGATGTTTAAAGAAATGGACAAAATTTTATTTAAAAATGTATTAACCCCACACAAAGAAAAGTGCTGCATACTATTTACAGACACCAAGAAAGAGGATTGAACTCAAAATACAGAATTCAGATTATCAAATACAATTTGTTCAGGCCTCACTTTCTGGTGGTATTGAAACACAATTTTAAAAGAAACAAAGATCTAGTTAGAAGGTTAGCTGCACTGAATTTAGTTAAAATAGAAGTGAGTTTAGGCCCAGCTTGAATCAATTAAAAGTTAATAGTTAAGAAGAGCTGAAATAAGTTTTCAAGATGCAAGTAACTGATTACTAAATAACTGATTACCTGTCACTTCTGTGTTTGTTTAGCTGTGCTTCGAATGAGAAACAGAAACATTGATAAATAGATTTAGGGAACGTAAACAATTATCGCTTTCCTCCCCATCTGAGAGCCCATTCAAAAGTCACGAAAAGAGGAACTGGAAGGTCACCAAAAGTAATTTGTATTGTCAAAACCCAGGAAGGCAGAAAGGTCAAATCAAGGAAGACCACTTTTACTTCATCTTCAAGACCACGGACCCAATTCAGGGAGCATACCACGCATGCTCAATGACATTTAAGGTAATTTCCATACGAAGCAGAGAATGGGAGGTGTTAATGTTATAAATATGCATTTGTATTTTGGATATTTATAACTTTTGTGGATAAATAGACTCTGTATCAGCTTGTACCTTTGCTCTGCGTATTAGGGAATTATCCTGCGCGGGTGCCCGGCGCTAGAATAAACATACACTTTCTAACTCTAAACTGTTAGAGAGTCTTTGTCCATCTCAGTTGGGTGTTGATATTAGACCCATACCCATATTTTAGTAAATCAGTATTACTGCCAGAGAAAGTGATGGCAGAACGATTTACCTGGGGAGATCCTTCAGTTTCCCAGACCACAGTCCTCAAAAAGAAATAATCTGTCAATCTCTTTCCATCCTCCAGGGCAAATCTTACCTCTTCAAACAGTACTACAACAATACATCTCTTACAATCCTGTTACAGCCTCCAAAATTTTAATTCTCCCGCTTTCTTCTATGTGCTCCACCTGGTTCATCAACTGCCTGCTATTTATTGCATCTCTCTCCTCTTTACTGCAATTCTATTAGTGCTTAATCCCACATTCCCTACTTCAGTCCTACCCCAATGTTCTGAATTTTAAGTGAATTTACAGATACTCTACAACGAAAGGAAAGAAAGGAACAGAATAACCTTTGGCAGCTCTCAAAACAGCCCCAACACCACTGCTGTCACCTTTTAGTGGTACAGCTACAGCTTTGTTACAGGTGTCACAGCTTGAAAGATTTGGTTTATAACCAAAAATTTGGTAGTTTTGGTAGAACTGTACCTTGTTTTGTCCTTGGAAGCACTGAGCCCACTGAATTGACACAAGTATAGTGAAATCAATGCAACTGAGCACTGATTTACTGTGCAAACACACAGCTGACCAAGCCACCTCAGAGTCACACCTGATGTGCATCCTCAGACATGAGCAGAAATTCTTCAAATGCTATCCAGATATATCTTCTGCATGGAAAAAAAAAAATATTTGGGGCCGAATCTGGACATATGGGAGATAAAGACTAACACAATCTGTATGAGACTATCAGTTCTGGGTACCACAGAGTAGGCCCTGCTCAACAGAAAATTTATGTCTGTGAACTTAAGAAGTAATGCTAAATGTATGCAGGTTTGTAGGACCAGAGATTTATTTTGTTTTATTTTGCACTGAGCAGGTAAACAGTTTTTACAGTGATTCTAGTCAAGCATCACATTTTGAGCAATAAGTAGGCAAGAAGAAGGACACAACTAACACTAAATGGATTCAATTTGGGGGACATTCTCATAGCACAAAGTCTTGATCCTGCACAGCCATTTCCTTCACATTACTTATGACTATTGAAATTAGCTGACATTTTTCATAAAGTATTTTAAAAATAAATTCAGGCCAGATTTTCAGCATCACATTCATTCCAGACAGCATGGTTCCTTGGATTTTTTTTCCCTGTACTTGCAATGAAATAATATATAAAATGCATATATTATTTTTATTATAGTAGCCTTCATTTGATGCTATTTAAATGTAGGGAAAAAAGGTCAGGGCTTCTCAGTTTAAAGTACCTGAAGGAGCATTTGAGTTGTGCCAAGAACCAACAGAATTTTCAAAGCATAACAAACATTTTGAATGACATATTGGGATTTGAATGTTCAATACACTTTATTCTTAGAAGCAGTTAAAAATAATTTGTTTAAAACAGAAAGAAGAAAAGCAGCACATCTAAAAAACACACAGCTTAAAAGAATTCCCTAGAAGGAGAAATCTAAGGGATGCTTTTTGAAAGCAGGCCTGGAGAATGAGTAAACTAAGATTGAAATCTAAGAAAAGGTATGGATAGGACAAGAAGAGTATTGGGAGCAAGGAGGAGAAATTGTTTTATCTCGTTTCTACAGGGAAAAAAATCTAACAGAATCTATACCAGGTTATTTGAAATTTGTTATTTTTTGTGAAGTTTCAGTTGACTTTTTTATTTTTCTTTCTCAATTGTTTCACATTCCTCAGCAACTGTATAGAAAAGATTCTACCAAAAAGTCTTCTTTAAAACTGTACTTTGTAATCGTGTGCACCTGCTACCGCTTCAGCACAAGTAACATTAACTCACAGAAAATAGTCAAGTCAAGAAGTCAAGAAAAACAAATGCACAAGTTTTTCTAAGGGCAAAATGAAAACCGTTAGAACAGAAGGATGGTTGTGACGCTGTCAGCTTCTGCATCATCTCAGCTATCTGACAAATATATTGTACCTCTGCTTTTTCAGCTAAGCCCCTCCATAGCAAGCAAAGTATAGTGCAAGCACAGTAGCCTCCTATATTTAGATATTTGTGGGGTTTAGGTAGACATAGTGCTAATATAAGGCTCCTAAAGCTTTAATTATAATTCTTTAAGTAAGTTATAAACCTTGAAAGCAAACACTAATTAGTGGAGTTGAATACTTTTTGAGAGTTGGCTCAGGAAAGATGAAGCCTACACTAAACAGGATAATGAAAATCAGGCTTTTTGACATTTGACATAAAGCAGTTAGGAAATGTTTAACAACTACAGCTGTTAGAGGAACCATTTTAACAGCAGTCTAAACACAGGATCCAAAAGGGACATGTTCCCATCCGCAAGGAAGGATAAATCTGTCTGATCTGTTGAAGGATCCCAGAAGCAGCCTGTAATAATCACACTGTTGCTCCTGAACAAAAGGGTACCATACACTTCAAAGTCTGATGGGAGGTAGCTAATCAGAACCCAATATACCAGAGAAGAACAGTGTCCTTTATAGCCCCAGATCATTACAAGATGCTAGTGACGGACTTCTCTGTAACCACAACATACCACAACTGTCAAAAAATTATAGCTGAGTCAACAGTGATCCTTCAGTTCATTCATGGACTCCTGCATTTACAGCAGGCAGATTTTTTCAAAAAAAACCATTTCATACAATGAAGAATGAAAATTCATGTCAACCAAGATAACTAATATATTTTTTTCTGTATTTGTCATTTGTTTAGAAGGAATCAGGAGCAGTTTTCAATTCTATGTGTATATGAACTTCAATGGATTTCCACCAACACCAATACGAGAGTAACTTTTAAGGCATTGTTGTTATGTTTCTTTCAGCTGAATTTGAAAAGGTAAGAAATTTGAAAGGTAAAAAGCATATCCAGCCTTTCTCACAGCATCAAAACAACTTTGATCAGTTACATAAAAAGCAGCTACAGTAAAAACTCCTGGATGCTGTACACCAACAATAACAGCAATAATGTTAATTATATCTGCAAACATCCCTGAACACTGGACCAAGCCCAATTCTTTACTTTATCTTTCATCTTCATTATTGGATAAATATGTCAAATACATTAAAAATATCACAAGTGTACTGGAGATCACCACAGACCTCCAGGTATGGGATGAAAAGCAAACCATAGGTGTCATGTATATAACCACTGAGAAAACTGATCTCAGCCATATGTTACCCAAACCACAAAACTTTAGTCAACAGCTTCAAACTGACTGTGCAGTGTGGTTCTCATGAATGCAAACCAGATCACATAAGAGGAGAAGGCACTTCTATTCCTTGGCCATTTTTATTATAAACCACTTTTCCATAAAATGTATAGAGGTAGGAATTTTCAGTTCAAATCTCCAGTGTTGAAATTTCAACTGGGAATCTAAGGATTTTTTAACATGTCTGAGATCACAAAGCACCTGAGAAATACTGGTCCAGTTTGAAGGTTAGATTTTGATTCCAAAGGTGCTGTGTGACATATTTTCTCAGTAAATTGCACAGTATTATTTCTAGCCATGTTCCAGGACAGCATGATAAACCTGCTCTGGTACAGAGAGTGGGTCACCTTGACGTGATTCATCTCCTATTTCATTATAATGCTAAGTAAAAAAAAGAGCATTTACACCTCCTTTTAAGATGAGTGAAGCTATTTACCAAATTGCTTATATAAATCTATTATTGCATTGTCTCAGAAAGCCTAAGGAACTAAGAAGTCTTGAAACGGAGAGTGAAAGGTCGCCTTGCAATTTGAATTCTGTTGTCTCATGCTTAGCGTTACTCTACAGACTAAAACTCTGATCTTCCCTCTTTATTCATTTTCAATTGATCTATTCTGTAAATAAACAACAGGTTCATGCCACACCCAGAAGCTAAAGAAACTCAAACTTCTGAGCTAAACAAATGAAGCAAGTTCCAAAGTCAAAACACTCTCACACCAAATTCCTCTCCCTCTTCACAGAAAACTTTAGTTGCCTCCATTGGTCGCAACCATGGCAGGAAGATCTGACACAGACCTGTGAGTACAGGATTTCCAGACTATTTAGTACTTAGGGTAATAAAAATATCTTACGGTCAGATTTTTATAAAATCTTCTATATACATTTTGTCAAACAATTTGGGGTATAGGCAAGGATTATAAGGAAGCAGCAAGGGTACACATTCTGCCTGTTCTGTTCACAGCAGAGGCAAGCTTTGCTTCCTCTTCAAAGCTTGCCTACACAGCACTGCTCAGCTCCCATTTC